>NC_056475.1:28928551-29613464 GCF_008729295.1 Plectropomus leopardus | reverse complement strand
TTAAAGATAGATAGATAGATTACACAATTATTGGCTGAGTAATGAACAGTGAATGATTTATTTTATGATATGATGGCTTTGTAGTCACAAAGGAGACCACCATAAGGGAACCAAAACTTTGGCATTCACCCTTTAAATGAATTGAAACACATTCAGCAGCTGAGAGAATATAGGGAAGTAAAACAATACTAATGGTGGAACCTACTGCTAATTTAACTTTTTACCTTTTTTTTTTTAACTGACGAGTCTCTCGCTCCTTCCAGGTGGCCTCACATGTCAGATGCACTTAAGAAGCAGCAAGTTTATGAAAGCCTTTGTAATATCCAACTGCATGCTTCCAATCGCAATATCCCTTTATGGTGAAAGTTGAATCAACATTGGCACATGCTTAATGGAATTTCCTAAAAGGGAACCAGACAGCTTCATCTGCCTTTATTGAGTACTCCAACCACTCTCTCCCATGATACCAGTTACTAACAAATTTCCCATGATAACTATGGCTTGGATACATTTTACCTGAGTTGTTTTTTTACTACTGAAATCCTCAGGTGGAGTAGTTGGTGGTAGAGGAGCCTTTGGTCCAAATGTTCAGCTGGTACCTTGTGTGCAGGCTGATGAAGCTGCTGCAGTGGAGTCTGCACTAACGTTAGCCGTGCTAGCTGTCTGGGTTGCATGTTGAGAAACATTGTTGATTGTACTTCGAGAAGTTGCCAGGAATTGGGTAACTGATGGTGGTTCTGAGTTTGAAGGAGGTCTTGGGGTAGATTCTGGTGTGGGCGGTGCAGATGGGGTTTGGAGCCATTTCTTTAAGTTTGTGAAACTTTGCTAGCTTGCTTCATTGAAAGTGAAACATGTCATGATGATGACGTTATGATTTCGTCCATCCATCTTACCATCCCATTCTTAGGAATTTGATATATGTCAAGAATGCTTTATGGAAATCTCTTTAAATTCAGCACGAACATCCACTTGGTCTTAAGGATAAACAGATTAGAATTTGGTGGTCAAGGTCACCGTAATGCAGTTTGTCTTATTCTTGTGAACGCAATATCTCAAGAATACCTTTTTTTTTTTTTTCGTTTTTTTTGTTGTATTTTTTAACATTTGGCACAAACGTTCATTTGGAGTCAGGAGGAACCGATTAGATTTTGGCGGTCATAGGTCAAAGGTCAGTGTGACTGCAAACTTGCATACATCTCATTTTTGTGAACACAGTATCTCAAGTGCACCATAGGGAATTTCTTCAAATTTGAGATAAAGGTTTACTTGGAATGATGACCTGACTACATTTTGGTGGATACAATTCAAAGGTCAAGGTCACTGCAAACTTGCATCCATGTTATTCTTGTGAAAGCTATATCCCAAGAATGCCCAGATTTGACATAAATGTCTACTTAGTCCTAACACTGAACTGTTAAGAATTTAGTGGTCATGGTCATTGTGACCTTTAATCCATCTAATTTTTGGCATAAACATCCACTTGAACTCAAGAATGAGCCTATTAGAATTTAGTAGCTTGAGGTCAAAGGTCAAGGTCACCACAACCTCATAGAATATGTTTTTGGTTGTAACTCAAGAATTCACACTTTGAAATTTACACAAATGTCAAATAAAATATAATTATGGAGTGCTGAGATTTTATATCCAAGAAGTCAAATGTCAACTGTGACATCATAATGTTCTGGAAAAAAAACACTTTTCTGGCCATAAGTCAGTGTCACATCACGGAAACAGAAGGAGGGACAGGAGGTTCCATATTGTTACGTTCCCTTTAAAGCAAAGGGATGATAACACAATAACCAAGAAAGATGAACCAGAGCAGAAGGGGAAATTAAGTAATTTATTGCTTTACCAAAGAAAGGTTTCTCAAAATGTGAGAGAGGATGGGATCAGGTGGTTGTGCCAAAGAAAATAACTGAATAGAACAAAACTGGGCCTAACTAAACCACTATCTCAGAAAACAAACTAGAAACAAAAACCTAACTCCCTTCTCTGAAGAACAGCTTTCACAAACAAAAAACAAGGGGGTAGCAACAACCACTTAACCCAGTGTGTCTAAACAGAGATTTCCTACGTGTGTAAAAAATGTAAAGGGTACCCCCAACTTACCTAAAGTCCACAACCTCTCATCACATACCATTCACCAATTGCAAAAACACAATTCTGGTCACAGGTCACAAAAACACACAGCCAGCTCAGGCACAGAAGGTAAAAGAAAGGAGAGACTGGCACTCTGTGGGGCATCCATTTTGAAAGCCATGCCGACAGATGATTGGCCAGGTTGGAGTGGAGGGAACCAATGAGCATCCTGCCCCTCTGCACAGGTAATCAGTTGGAATGCACAAATGGAAACACTCAGGTCATTAGCACCTCGAAAAAACACAAGGGAGGAGGGAGAAAACGGGAAAAAAACAGACAGCACTGTGCCCCTGTCTGGCACGTAACACATATGTTCCAGCTCTCCAGTCAATAAGTGATGTCAAATAAGATGGCAACTTTTTTAATCAGCCCTTTCTAAATAAACAAAAGCAAATGCTGGTCTCTTCTGCTGGAAAGAGACGGCCAACCCATTTCTTGATAGAGATAACAGTGATGGCTTCCATAGCTGTCTCTGGTTATAAATCCAAGGGCAGAATGGTAGACAGCATTTAGGGGTACAAGAGTGGAAGTTGATGCATGTCGATAAACTGCATCACCATAATCTAGAACTGAAAGACGGTGTTCAAGTCCCCAATAAAGCACAACTCTTAAGAAAAGTAGTTTTACTTCTGTGAGTTTAATTTAAAGTTTGATTCACGCAAGAATGCAGCCTTGCAGAAATATTCACCTGCGACAACTGCATTCAACAATTAAAGAGCAGAAAACTGGCTACAGCAGTTAATGTGCTCAACCCTATGGGACCGCTGCTATCCCAGCAGCTCTGCAGCAGTGTGGTAATTGTGAAAGCCTCATGGGACATGGGCGGGTACGTTGATCTAGTCTTGTTGTCCATGCATTAGTCACATTGTGCTGCTACATGCAGAGGAGAGGACTAAGAGGCTATCCAGATACAAGAGCAAACATGGCTTGCAGCAAATGCCTGGCTTCATGAAGCATCTGCTCAATTTAAGCCATCTTGCCTTTTCATTAAGGTGCCACCTCCCAGACTGATCACGTCCACCGTCTCAGCACAAGCTGCTGTTCTACATCAATGCTGCCAATTATGTGGCTCCGTCAGTGGAAGAGAAAGGGGATGTTTATCTCCTCGGAGATAAAGATTTTCATTTAAGTTATTTTTGAGTTGTTTTTAAAGACTATTTTTGAACCATTTCTGTTTCTGACCAAAGGTCTTCAGCACCTGAAACGTCTTTATTTGTAAATACAATGTTGCTCTGAAAAGCCTTTTCTCCTGACTCTGTCACATCTGCCACTGATTACCATTCTTATGTTCGATCTCTAAATTTGGTGTGAGAAATGCTGTTAACACTGTCATTATCAGAAAGAATGGGAAAAAAAATACCTAACAAGTGTGTAATCTGGGGAAAGTGCTTCCAGTGCAGGTACAGGAGGAAGGGGCTGTAAGAAGATTACCTGTGCCCAGATGCCTCCTTTGAGACCAAACACTGCCAAAGGATATGGCCACACTGGCCTCCATATTGTAGCAGTATTTTCACTCCCGAGGGAGGCGGTGAAAGGAGAGTGAAGGTGCTCCGAGAAGGTCATCAAAAAAAGATAAAGACGATGGCAGATGCAACTAAACTTTAGTGTGCCCTTCAACACCCAGACCGACGCCTCAGGCGGCGGTATTGGTGGTATGTGACGGCGAGGTGAGGGAGAAGAGAAAAGGCCAGTAGTCTGTGTCAGCGGGAAACCAGTCCTGAGGGAGACACCGTGCTCGACGGGGCAGCTGGAGTGTCTCGCCATCAAATGGACCATGGACTGTTTCAAGTACCGTCTGCTGGCTACAGTGTTCAGCTTAGAGAATGACCACAGGGCTCTGAAATAGTTAGAAACCATGAAACTCTAGAATTACCTGCTGGCTGCAGTCAGCACAGACACACTGCTTCCTATCAAGTGTTCTCAAGTGTCTTTTTGGGGCAAGTGACTCCCTGTCCTTATTCTATAAAAAAGAAAAAAAAAAAAAAAAGAACACCCCTCCATATACACACTTCTATTCACACACACGCACATACACACGAAAACATTCTGTATTCAGCTCTGTTTCTTGCACTAAAATAGGTAGACAATTGCACGTGCAGAAATGACACTTCAGATTTATCTGCCTGCTCCTGCATTTGAGGATGCTGCTACTCCATATTGATGCTGACAATTACATGGTGTGATTAATGGACTGCAGGGAGGGGTAGTTTTCCTTCCCAGCCACAGCTTGTCAAAACTTTACAGCTCCCCATATAGAATTTACAGTGACTCATTCTTACTGTACATCTGCTGCTGTTTAAACTGTGGCATGTTATTATATGTCCCTGCCTGACTGGACGTCTCTGGCTGAATACTGAATGACTGTGACTGAATATATTTACTCATATTTCAAAGTAGTTAATCATAGTAATTCTTTTTTTATGTTTTTGATCAAAAAACGCAGCAGGTGCCGTCCAGCCATTCTGTCTGACTGCGTTCTCAGCTAATGCCATCCAGCGGCATATCACACAGACATGAAAGGTGGCTTTTAGCGTTGTGATCTTACGCTGAAAGCACTTCAAAAGTGGCGACATTTGACGTCTTCGGAATGAAAACAGTCTGGTCTACCCACTTCTTCCATGGGTACCTCCTCATGTACACCCACCTCATCAGCTACCACCACACAGCTGTCTACACAGCCACTCTAGTAGCTCTGTGGAGCCATATTCACAGAAAACACAGTAGAATTTTGAGCTGAATGCTAATATCAGAGTGCTAACATGTTTACAGTAGGCGGGTTTCCATTAACCCTTAAATTGCGCAAATTGAAATTGCTATTGCAGTAAAATTCACACAGTTAAAATGAGTCAATTTCAAAAAGACTCCCATTTATAGCAAACTTGTATATACTTTGAAAAAGCCATATTTTCCAAAAATCAGAGTGCTAACATGTTTACAGTAGGCGGGTTTCCATTAACCCTTAAATTGCGCAAATTGAAATTGCTATTGCAGTAAAATTCACACAGTTAAAATGAGTCAATTTCAAAAAGACTCCCATTTATAGCAAACTTGTATATACTTTGAAAAAGCCATATTTTCCAAAACTACAATGACAGCACTGTTTTGGCTTTTATAGGTCACATGATGCCATGGCTATGCACTCGTTAGTAGAAACTAGCATCATCTGTAAGTTTTTCACTTTTGAATCCATAATTCCTGTGAAATAGTGGACTATTACCTCCCAGAAATCCCTCATACATGGCCGCTCCCAAGCATAAGGGGCTTGCCTTTCCATTATCACTTGCATAACACGCCTACGTGGCCTTGGATTGGAATTAATGACCGCTAGTGTGGTGGCAGCAATAGAAATGAAGCTGCTAATGTTGTGAACATCCATCACCATGCTTCTTGGAATGTTATCGCCAGAGGAGAAGTTGCGTAACATCACTCAATGGAAAAAGTCATCTTGCAATTTTTTTTTTTTTTTGACATTTCGAATATTAATACACAGTTTTGTGCAAATCTATAATGTAAACCCGCCAAGTGACAATGCTAACATTAGCAAGTCATATTTTAGAATATATAAATTGGCATTAGACACAAGGCTTATCTCAGGCTGGTGGAGACAGCAGCGGTATCTGACGACTTTGGAATGACAATGGGCTAATTATTTCACCCACCTGTGTGAGTAGGAGTGGAGTGCACATGTATTGTTCAGGTGCATCTTACTATCTGAAAGCGTCAAAATAGCAAAAAACCAACAATGCACACAATGACACTTCATTTAAAGACCTACAGTACATGCCCAAGGGCACACAGATGGGCACAAGGACATTTGCTACTTACTGTACTCAACGTGGGTGCTGGCCCTGAAAATGAGGAATAGTCTGAAACTAGCAATGACAGTTAGGTACCACTGTGTGCAGCCTTGCACTGCTTGTAAGATAAGGCCCCCTAACTTTAGCTTTCAAAGCCCAACATTTAACTCTTTGAATGACAAGCAATTGTGTATTTGTGTGCATCCTCCTAACAGACTCAAACAGGCGTGAAAAGAAGAGGCCAGTGCAAGATCACACAGAAGCTAACAGTAATTACAGGTTATTTTCTTTTTTCAGAATCCCTAATGGAATAGTCTGCACATGTTAATGTGTATTTTGGTCAGTTAGCATAGAGTGAGATGAAATGATTTCCTGTAGTAGCCATCTGAAATTGCTGCTCCCCACTCCCAGCCAGAGACTCTTTGGCTGCCAGTGATTATCCAGCCACATATCAATGCATATTGACAGCAGATAGATTTAGCCATCACATTTCGCATGAGCAACTTTGAATTTAAGAAGTACTTCTTATAAATTATGTATGGAGTTGTTTAAGTTCCTCATTGAAATTACACTATATGTTTGTGATATATTCAATCTACACACTCCATGTTTTTATGGCTATACCAGTCAATCAATGGGAATTATTTTGATGTTTTGTGCATCACACACTTACCCAAAAATTCAGCTTAGAACCAGCAGAAGGTCTGTGGGTGGCATGGTATCATACTGTACTGTGCGTGGCCAGATAGAAATGGAATTACAGATCGGTGACTGTCTGTCAAAATTAAACCAACATGATGCCTGCAGCCAAGAGAACTATTCTGCAGCTTTTTCTCAAGATGTTGGGACGTTTCCCCTCGTTTGTGTGCTGGAGGATTGTTGGACATATGATGCTGGCTTGGCAAAGAAATTAATCTCTTATTCAGAATACTTGGTGCAAAAAGTGAGGAAGACAGTTTTGTTTTTTTTTTTTTTGTTTTTTTTTTTTTTATACGACCAATGTATTGCCTCCAAAACACTAATCTGAGTGGGATTAGTGGAACTTTAAGCATTTAGTCCTGTCATGTTGTTTTTGTCTGTGTGTGCTACTGTGTGGATGTGTTTGAAGATAGAGCAGTGTTTGCAAACACTCTCTGTTTCAACTGATTTCACCATTTACGCTAAACATATGAATTTGGAAACCAAGAGAAAATTGTATTGACTGTAAACATATCAAGTCTTACAAACACAGTAAACAGTAACTCGAATATTCTCCCTTATCGCCCAGGGAGAAAGTTCTCGGACTCCCTTCAAAAATTGCATGGCTAACTCTGTAAACTTTGTGAAGCTGAATATTTGTGCCGTCTTGGGAGTCTGGCAAATGCAATACCTAAGTAATTTCTTTCTTTGTGTAAAAATCATTGTGCCAGTTTGTCTCGGCCTGCTGCTGCTCCAGTGTGTAGGCTACGTCGTGTCTACATAAATGATGGCTTGTTAACAGTAGAAGAAGCCAGCTGCACAGATGAGTGAAGTTCACACCATCACACACACTGTTTCTCACTATATATCATTCATTTTCCACCCATATTACTTTAATCCTTCCACAGATTCATTACTAAGTACAAGCCCCTTATTCATTACTCGCGTGGCGGCACAGCTCAACATATCATAACAATCATTCATTTGTGATAAAAGCACAGAATTTGGCAGACATGATTATGGATACATTAGAAATCATCTGGATATTGGGCCATCACAAACTTTCCTATCTCATTGGATCCACATGCAATAATGGACATAATTTGGATCCTAGTAACCCTGATAAGCAAATAAAATACTGACTAACAATTCTATGGAAATTTACAAAGAAATTGTTCATTTCACTATATTGTATTTTCATTATATTGTGCCGTGAATCAGTAAAGACTGTTCTATTGTTTTGTTAGATGGTGGATACCAGAGCAAATGTGGCACGGATGATTTTTATATGTAATGGCCCAGTTATTTATGTGTTATGCATGTATGCACTTTATTTTGCATGTTTACAGACACCCCCATTCAATTCCAAGCATTTCAATTTTGAGTATTAAAGGCACGAGATCACCTGTGGGTAGTTGTGAGCTCTCACTGTATTCTTCATTTGGCAGTTAGCACCTAATACCAGTAACACCACTGAAGACCAGCCAACTCACTGGTTGGCTTTCCATCTATTCTTTCAGTCTTTAAAATGTCACCCAAGCACTTTTGCAAGTTTTACATGTCATTTTTACATGTCTATATTGTTGCGTTCAGATTATTGTGCTTTGTTACAATACTTGAGTAAATGACAGTGCTAGGTACTGTAGATTAGTACATTAGAAGTTTACTACTGAATGAACAGAATGACCTATGCCACAGTTCACTACATTTATACAGGAAGTAGTACATTCTGATAGACATTTGTAACTAATAGAATGACCTACAGCACCTGACAGAATGACCTACATATTTAGATTTATTTATACAGGAAGCAGTCCAGTCCCACAGACATTTGTAACTGAAAGAATGAACTTCACCACCTGACAAAATGACCTATGCCTCCTTTAACTACATCTATACAGGACGTAGTACATTCTGATAGATATTTGTAGCTGACAGAATGACCTTCGCCACATTTAACTGCATTTATACAGGAAATACTCCATTCTGATAGATGTTTGTAGCTGACAAATTGACCTATGACACCTATCAGAATAACTCATGGCATCTATCAGAATGACCCACGTCACCTATCAGAATGACCTACCCTGGATTTACCTGCATTTATACAGGAAGCTGTCCATTCTGATATTTATTTATTTATTTATTAGAATGGACAAATGATCTATTACACCTGACAGAATGACCTATGCCACAGTTCACTAGATTTATTCAGGAAGTAGTACATTCTGATAGACATTTGTAGCTGACAGAATGACCTTCAGCACCTATCAGAATGACTTATGCCACATGTAACTACATTTATACAGGAAGCATTTCACTTTGATAGACATTTGTAACTGAAAGAATGACCTACACCACCTGACAGAATGACCTACGCCATACTTAACTACATCTAAGAGGGAAGAAGTACATACTGATGGATATTTGTAGCTGACAGAATGACCTATTTTAAATGGAAATAGTGAATGAATGTTCTTCATTGAGAGAAATATTGTTAGAATTTTGAGATAGTGTTATTTTTGTCAATATATTTTGTATTGTCATAGTTTTCCACCTAAATGCAGTTGGCATTTAGCATCTAATACCAGTAATAATAATACTGAATAATTATTAGAATAATAATTCTAACAGTAGTCATAATGATTGATTGATTGATAGATAGATAGATAGATAGATAGATAGATAGATAGATAGATAGAACATACATAGTGCTTTTCTAGGTACTCAAAGACTCTACACGGAATGCAGAAAGGAAAACATACAGATGCAAAATAGAGAATACAAAATAATGAAAAACACTAACATGCAGAAAACAGAATGCAAAAGCAAAAGTCAGGGGATATAAAAGTTCAGAATTGGGGAGGCAGTGGGAGACAGTTATTGTAGAGAAAAGGTGGGCTTTGAGTTTATTTTTAAATGAGGAGTGAGTCTGAGTTGTGGATGTTTATTATTATTATGGTTATCATTATTATTATCATTATTATTATATTGTCATTTAAAATACATAAGTAACGTACAGATAATTAAGTAGAATGCTGACATTTTCTTGATGTCAACATTCAGTGGCAGTACATTTACTCAGCATTGTCACATGGCCTGTGTTAATATGCAGCTGTTCTCTCCACTGCTGCAGTTGAATCCAGTTATTTCTATAACATGCAGAGGCAATTTCATAATTTTGTTGCATTTTCTCTTATTTATTATTGCCTTACATTGTAATTAACATATTTTCACTTTAATTTGTATGTAATCAATATTTGTGGTATTGAAAACATGGACACAGCAGCTTGGGGGTGGTTTAAGTGCTATATACCAGGAACAGCAGGCAGCCATTTTGGAAAATGGCTGCCATGGTCATGAGAACACCAATCTGCAGTTCCCCGATATCCAGATTTCTTCTAAATACATGATAAAAGCATCAATTTTGGTACAAATATAGCTTATTTGTACCAAAATTGATGCTTTTATCATAAAAATGAACGATAGGTTAGTTAGGCTGCCCCACTAAATGTTCTTCAAAATGCTATACTATGACTTTTTTTTACATTTGGAACGATTCATTTTTTGACCATTTTTTCCACATACTATAGTATGGTGTTTTTCGACATTTTAAATGTTGACTTTTTGGGCCATTCTGCTCTATAATATTCCTCTTAATGCTATACCAAATATTTGTTGACATCTGGAATGATGACTTTTTCAATCATTTTTCCCACATAGTACTATAGTATGGCGCCTCAATACACATGACACTATGACAAGAAGAGAAGAAGAGCTCATTGCAGGTGCACCGGATAGATGAAAATGTCAGCAGCAAACTAAAAGTAAATTTGTCACAATACAGTGGTCTGATTGTCCCTTCCAGCTTTCACAATCACTGCTCCCCCTGGTGGATAGATAAACAATTGCGACTTGTTCCCACACATGGTGCTTAGGTGTTTTTCAAGGCTGCAGTAGGGGGATCGAATTTCAGCCAAGTACACAGCAGGGACCCAGCAGGGACCCAGCAGGGACCCACAGTGGACCCAGTCAATTCAGCCAGAGCGCTATTAAGCCCCAGCCAGCAATTTTAGATGGCTGCTCCTGTATAATGCCAGTCCCAGATCATAGGCATTTTTCTTTTCCTGCTTGTGGTAGAAATATGTGCCTACTGAATTGCACTGCAGAACACGCAGGATCACCTGTGCACCTGTTTTTCAGATTTGACATATTCTGCCCCACATGCAGTGTATTTATCAAACAGAAGCAGCAGGCTGAAGTCTGACTTTGTGTCATTTAAAAAAAAATGTGTGGGCCAGGTGTGTCTCTGTTTTTATTGCATAAGCATTTAAGAGAGGAGGAAATTATAGGTGGGGGTATGTTAACAGATTATGTGTTCACTTGATTCAGATAATGTGTAGGCTGCTGTCAATATACACAATTTAGTATTTGTAACATCTGAAAAGACATAAAGCCTTCAGGGAGATAGTAGTGGGAGTGTTTAGAATGCTGCACTGTGTCAGCTGACTAATAACAAAGAGTCTACACACAGTGGTGTTGTGAAGGGTATATGCCAACATGTTCTCATCCCAAGTTGTCACACATTGCAGCTTTGCAGTAGACATCCGCTTCTACATATTACGCTTTAGGTATCCTTCTGCGTCTGCTGATGATGTTTTCAGGATGCAGCAACAATGAAAATGAATGAATCAAGAAATGCACATGGTGGGATGACGCTGCACATGGTTGTGTTTAGACAACAGCTCATGGCAAACAACACCAGGAAGTCAACAGATGCACACGCTGGTACATATAATTAGGATTCAGGGAAGTAGCCACATGGTAAAGTGTAACAAAATCCCATCACATTCAGATGGAAGGTAATTACTGGAATAAGGGATCTTTGTGCGTTTGAACCTGATGCTGCCTGTATGCATGTCATGCTACAGCAGGTACCGTCTGACTCTCTGGCCATCTGGCTGTCTGACTGTCGGTCATCATATAATTACACTGTAAATGGTTTTGTCCAATCGTACTCTCAGCTTTTGGCATCTAGCGGCGTATCATGCACAAGCAAAAAGTGGCTTATGGCGTCGGGATCTTACGCTAAAAGCGCTGCAAAAGTGGTAGGAGTGACCTTTCTGCTCCTTATATTACATCGTTACTGCCAGTGATTCAACCTGATGCAGTCCTGCTGCATATCATATGGATGCGACAGTTTCTGTCCGTGCCCATCTGTTCATGTGCATGTCATGCTGACACAGCAGGTGCTGTCTAGCTGTCCACAGGCGTATAATAACACCGCAACCAGTTCTGTCCAGCCGTTTTCCATCTAACGCCATCCAGCAGCGTATCATGCAGACATGATTTGGCATCGGGATCTTTTGCCAAAAGCACTGTGCAAGTAGTGGCATATAATGACTTTGGAATGAGAACAGGCTGGTATACCAACTTCCTCCATTGGTAACTCACCTCATCAGCTATCACTTCACAGCTTTCTACACAGCCATGATAGCAGCTCTGTGAACACAGTAGCACTTTGAGCTAAATGCTGACATCAGTATGCTGTTAACAATAGCAAGTGATATTCTAAAATCTGCAAATTATCATTAGACGCAAAGTTCACCTCAGGCTGGTGGGGATGGCACAGGTTTTGAAGGTATTCATATCATAAATCACAGACTTGGGGAAAAAAAGAATTTTTACCTTTTGCCTTTAAAAGTCAGGGAACCAGAAAGGTAATTAGAATATATCCTCATTTGAAAATTCAAATGCAATCCATCAATATCTTTCACTCAAAACTAAAAATATCATGGTGATGCTAGAGGGAAGGTCAGGGGATCACTAAAGCCATTCGAGTCAATCATCTTAGAACCACAAATGTCAAATTTTATGGCAATCCATTCAAGAACTGGTAAGATTTTCAGTCTGACACATAGTGGTGGAATTATCAACTGACAGACCAACTGGCATCAACACAAAATGAGCTTGTTAAGCATCCAAACAGGGGACACTGTGTGGTTTGTGTTCATTCATTCATTTATTGTCTGTAACCGCTTGTCCTTGTAAGGGTTGCAGGGGGGCTGGAGCCTATCCCAGCTGTCATTGGGCGAGAGGCCGGGTACACCCTGGAAAGGTCGCCAGACTATCGCAGGGCGGTTTGTGTTCAATTAACTTCAATTTGAACTTGGCATTTAATAAATTTTGATATCTATTAAGAAACATGCTTTCTTTAGATGGGATATTTAGGCATCTGCTGAGGTTGCATGCACCTCTATTTTCAGACAACAGTCAAATCAGCACCTTGTTGTAGCTTACCTGCACTAACTGCTGGGGTAGCTTGTGTTTCATTTCGTCTTTTCTGTGTCTAAAACATCTTTCTCCATAAGCTTGTCAGACTTCTTTTATTATATTAAACCTAAAAATTTGTTTCATTTCATGAGTAGTTTTTTTTCTCAGATTCATTTTATTAAGTGCAGGCACAGTAAATGTTTGAAAGATCACCATGTAATCACAAATTTTCAGAGCTTGATGATCTCATTTATTATTTGCCATGTTCATAGTAAATCTAGCCCACAGTTTTTTCAGAGAAAAAAGAGACATTTTTTGACAAAACTAATGCATGAACACATTTATCTATTTTTTATATCCATATATTAAACAGTATGTGCCCTAGCAGGCCAGGTTGCTGCTCTATCACTTTGCCATCAAAATCAGCATGTGCACGTGAGTTTTTCAGTGGTTTCTTCTCTTTCTAGATCTCTTACTTATTCAGTCTTTCTCTCAAATTCTGTGCAGATGTATTTGGATCTGTGTTTTAGCACTGCTTTGGAGAAGACAGGGTAATTTGTGACGGCATTGCATTGCATGTGTTTCATGTTTTTTGTGCAGTGGGAATGAAGCTCTACAGACATCTCACTGATATGCCTGTGAATTGTGAGAGGAAACCAGATAATCTGGAGAGAACCCTCACAGACATGTTGATAACATACAAACTGCACGCAGAAAGTGCCATTTAGTGGATTTGTTTCAAAGGCATTCATCTCGTAACACATAAACACACATATTTGTATTGATATAATTTTGCTTTTTTGTCTATTTGGGAGCATGCATGTACAGTCATGGTGGCCCATTTTACAAAAGCATTTTGTGAGCACCACTTACTGGCAGATCACAAATTGCTACAGATGCACATTTTATGAATGACTGCAGTTTGAAAATTGCAGCTTGCATGATTTAATTTTGGGGAAATGGGCCCTTGGTTTTAAAATGCGTGGTCCTGTAGGACAAAATCATATCTCAATAGCATCACAGCATTGTACCACTGGAAGCCAAACATGATCTACAAACTGGTTTTGCCTACTAAAGGGATCATTTTAGCAAAGCCCATCAATAACTAAAATAAAATGTCTCTACTTTAATTCATCTGTAAAGTTAAAATGAGTGCCTTCCAGCTTCTGTTAGCTTCAGGTCACCTTTTCGACTTTTTACAAAACCGATTATCAGTCGTAAAAGATTTTGATTTTCTTTTTTTTTTTATACAATCACTTCTAAAGAGAACCTGTTGCTTGCTTTCTGTCATGGTACCAAGCCATTTCCTACCATCTTTGGACTTTATATTGTAATGCTTGTAATTGGACTGCAGTAATCTTTCTACTAAAGCTGCACATAGTGGCATCTAGTCAGCAGAGCTCCTTAAGCTAATGGCTGAATATTGCTGAGGTGCTCCACCGAGTGCTTTTAGACGCTCATTTGTGCCGGCTGCCAGCCGGTACTTTAATGGCTCTCTTATTAGTCATCCAGTCATGCTGTACTGACACTGATGTTGTGCTGGAATTATGGCCATCGCTGCAGACCACTGATGTGGGTGTTGATGATGATGGTGATTGTTTTTATAGTCATTCATCCACAGTAATATGTGATGATTATGACTTCTTTATATTCATTCATCTGGGTAATTTAGATTGACATTTATATTGTAGTACTTGTAACAGTTTCTGGTCAATATCCTATAGTTTTTCTACATGTCTACATTTTGTCAACTCTGCTGTGTGTTTTGGCCGTGGAATCAATACTGTTTTGATCGTACTCGATTTACTCCTGCTCTGTTTTTATATTGCTGTTTGAATTCTGACACGTTACTGTTTACAATGTCATAATGAGCCCTCACTCACAAACTCACTTACTCACTCTCACACACACACACACACACACACACACGCACACACACACACACACACACACGGGTGGCCAAGGCTACCGTACGAGGCTCCATTTAGACGAGAACAGCCCTACTTTAAATGGAGAAGTCTTTCCTTTGCATTTAAAAAAAAATCTGCGTTCTTATGATAACATTGTGCAAACGATCGTCTAATGAACATTATGATGACATGGGAGCAGTTTGGGGCTCAGTGTCTTGCCCAAGGATACTTGTACATGTTGATTGAAGGAGCCAGGGATTGAACTGCCAGCCTTCCGATTAGCTCTACTACCTGGGCCACAACCACCCCAGATGAGCATAATCTTGTGATTATTCCAGTCAAAGATCTTATTTTAAGAAGATAAATAAACTCAACAGGCCATAGTTGCAGTCTGTCTCTGAATTTGGGACTTGCTCTGCTTCCAAATGTCTCCAGAGGGCAGACAGCTCAGGGCATGCACTCATTACACAAAGAAAATAAACTAATTGCATCGAAACAAGCCCACTTGAGTTACAGCACAAATTACCCCTGACACCAGCAATGTTAAAAGCATGTTCTGGTGACAGAGAGACCTTAAGCTATTGCTGCGTGGGTGGGAAAATGGATAGGAGCACTAATCCCAATCAGCAGAAATGTCAATCCAGCAATATCTCTACATTAGCATAATATCATTATGTATTCCAAATCCTCAGCTGCAGACACTGTTGCAGCTGGCTGGGGATTCACTGAAAAGGTTGTGGGCTACAGATAATCAGCTTGTTGCATGTAACCAGGGGAACTGCTAGCACAGGTATTGAACATTCTCATCATGGATAACTATATTAGGCAGACTGTGGGGGATAGCATGCTGTTGAGCTACTGGCTGGAACTGTGTGACTCCTTTAATGACGGCCATGGGTGGAAGGAAGTTTACTGTCAAATTCGAATCTGATTACATCATAATGGCTTAATACTCTCTAGCTTGATTAAGCAGTATATTTAGGGGCGGACTGGCCACTGGGAAGTTAGGGAGGGCCCCCCGAACTGCATGGGTGGGTCTGTTGCCTGGCCTTCGCAGATGTAGACAGCACATGCCGCCTGCCAGACTGGGCCAGTCTAATACATAAAATATTGAGGGGAGATATGAATGGCCTCTTTCAATTTGGAATAATTCTTGTTTTTGTTGAAAGCTGAATGGCACAGTCAATTTCACTGTGAAGAGTTCTGTCAAATGTTTTAGTGGTAATTATATGTTGAAAGCAAAAACCTTTTTGCAACATACTGAAACAGATTGTTATTTTCAAGTATTAGCTGATAAAAATGTATTATTATTGTTTTGTTTTTAATCACTATTAATGGCTGAATGAGATTAAAAAGGGGGGGGGTGCTCTAAGTAGTCAGAGTAGTCTAGAGTACAGTGTGACTTGTCTATAAATCCATAAAGAACCCAGATAATAAAAAAAAACAATCATATGATAAACATGTTTTTCAGAGATAAAACCTGATCAGAACAGTGTATGATTAACCAAAATAAAAACAGACACCACCACACTTGAACGATGCATATAATTGCATATAATACGTAAAACAATGAAAGTTTACGGAAAGAATTTTAATAATATTTATGAAGGGAAACATAAATAAAGTTAAATTAATTAATTAATTAAGTAATTTAATTAATTGAATTGGTCTTAGCACAGTACCTTGTGGAACTCCATGACTAACTTTGGCATGCACAGAGGATTCATCATTAACATGTACAAACTAAGATCAATCTGAATAAAAGTACTTTAAAACAGGTTAGTGCAGCTCCCTTACGGTTAATAAAATGTTATTATCTCTAATTTAATGGAACTCCATTGAGTATGTGACTGTACATGTTTGTGACAGCACTGGTAACCATTTTAGCACTCTATTGACTGCTTATACACATTTTCACAGTAGTTAGCAGTACACTTGTACTTCGAATCCCTGCTCACCTAGGGTTACACGGCCTGGTCTACATTTGATTCAGTGCAGCAGTGAAAAATGAACGTGTCTTAAAGGTCATTCGCATCATTAAATTCTTTTCTCAAAACAAAAACTGAATCAGTGAAAAAATTAGACAAAATAAATAAATAAAATAAAAATTCAAGTCCAGAGCTAAATTTCAGTTCCAGTATGTCCCTGAGCATATTACATTTTTGTTGCTCAAGAATACCATGCCTCAGTAACCTACAAGGAAAACTCTGTGGTAAGTTAATGTTTTTTTACATTCAGGCTTTGAGGATCTAAAACATTTCTTGTCTAATGATGCAAATTTTATTCAAACCACATAAAATCTTTTGGTATTTGGAATCCATCAAGCCAAAAACCAATATATACTTCAAAATGTAATATACCACATTTATTTATTTTTTTTTAATGTTCCATTCAATATTCCAGCTCGGGTCACAAAGCAGCTGCTAAGTAAACACATTTTGGTTTAAAATATTTATCTCCTGATTTTGTCAATCGCCTCTTATTTCCTATAAAAAACTTTCAAAAGTGATTCAGAGTGTGACAGCCTCAAACTCTGCTGTTTTTTTCACAACATATGATGCCAAGTACTGGTGTGTGGACTCTTTTTCATCAACTTTCTGCTGATTCTCACTCAACCCACAGCTGACACTCAATGTGTGTGTGTGTGTGTGTGTGTGTGTGTGTGTGTGTGTGTGTGTGTGTGTGTCGTAGTGTGAAAGTGCTTTGAGTGGTCCAATGACTGGAAAAACGCTATACAAGTACAAGTCCATTTACTGTTTACCATGATTCCGTTAATATGCTTTTGGTTAGCAGATCGTGTTTGTCATCAGTTTTGCAGGTATGTGTCATACAACAAGTAATGGAGAAAGTGAAACCTTATGGTGGTCAGTCATTTAGCTAAACCAAATTCTGAGGCAGTCCATGCAGTATCTCAGTTAAGCCCATAAAGGTGACCTCACCATTGCGGGAGCCCTGCGACTAGTGGAGCTAAAAACCGACAACTGGAGGACTATGCATTTAGGACGATGCATTTTTATTCCTTCTATCAGTTAAAGACTGCTGTGATTTAGTTGAATATCTGCACCAGTGATATGTATTTGGAAAGTGACAATTCAAAGGTCAGTACTGGGCCGTTATTAACTAATAGTTACTAATGCACTTCTTCTTGTGTCTTTCCTTCTCCACAGGCACTCATAAATTTGTGATGGAGGGGGAACATCTGGTGCTGACAGCCATCACCAAAGAACAGTCAGGATCGTATGAATGCATTGCTTCTAATGACATCCTGAGCCCAGACGTCAGGACGGTGCAAGTCACAGTCAACTGTAAGATTCAAAACTTTCCCATTCATGGTGAAAACATAATGAACAGGACAGACACATCCTCAAAAAAGCCTGATTTTTTAAAAAAAAAAGTGTGTTTTAATTTTACTGTTTCGTGTTATATGCATCCCTGTTCAAACTGGTATTATAAAATACTGTGTACGGCTTTGTGCCTTCAGAAGGCGGGTAGTTTACCACATGTGAGTGAAGATTCAACTGCACACTGTTCCAAATATGTAACAAACTACTTAAACTTACCTCCTCTGTTGATTCACTTTTAACCCTTTGAAACCTGGAGCGACATCACTTTTGTTGTGCTGCTTTCAGACACCCTTCACAACATTTAAACCTCTGAACCTTCTTTTTGTTTGTATTGAAAGCCAGAAGATTTACAAAAAATACAGTTAAAGAAGTTTTACATCAAGCCTGTTTTGGGGCGATAATAAATCACAGCAAAGTCAAGTCCTTGAAGTATTAAATAAAAGTACAATCCAAAAGACTAGTTCGTAGGTAAACAAGTGAAAGCACACAAGGACAGATCAAATTAAAAAAGGTATATTAATATAATAAATTAAAAAGAAGAAAGGGAGAGGTATCATTTCTTCTTTCATTACCCATGTTTTTGAAAGAAGTTAAGCCTTTTTTTTTTCAGGTTGTGAAGGATTAAAGAAATAGGAGTATGAAATATGGATCCCCAAACACCAATTCATGTGATGATGTTGTCTGTATGACATCATTGTGAATCACACTTCTCTCCGTTTTACAGATCCTCCCTTCATTTCTAAAGCTAGGGGTACGGGTACTGCAGTTGGCCAAAAAGGAGTCCTGCAATGCGAAGCATCGGCTGTCCCAAGGGCAGATTTTGAGTGGTACAAAGAAGACCGCAGGTAAGTTTCTCCTCTGAGCTCTGTGATTTCAGGCTTGTTTGAAGTCGCACAAAGATACTCATTGTGCTGTCGGGTGTGGACTTACTTTATTTGAAGAAAACCAGACTACATGATCTTTGTTGATAAGTGAAGGTTTTATCCAAATAGGCCTCTCCATGTTTAAAATAAGATCTGGCTTTTGATGTAATGAAATAATTCATCATGCCATGCATTTTTCCTCTCTTAATGAGCAATGTAACCCTATAATCACATTTAGAAAAATCTGATTTTTCTTGTTTTTCTCTCAAATTCTGGCAAATTATTAGCAAAACAGGCCCGGACACCAAAGGCAACTGTTATGTTCTTTCTCTGTAATTGGTTTACGTCAGTGTGTTGTGGCACTCTGAGGTCTAGAGGATATTATAGTATAATATATTTTCCAACTGAAAGCTGGAGACTGGAAAGATGTTTATGAGCAGCCCCAGAGCTGCTAAGCTGATGTAAACACAGGCTATGTTGCACTGTTAAATGGTCCCTGACAGTGACTTCAGTCCCCAAAAGACAAAATCACTCCTCAAGAACAGAAAGATGGAGGATGCTGATAAAATAAATGGCATCCGCTAACATGAAATAAGGCAATGAAACTGAAAATGCAATAAGTGAAAACAGGAGCAAGGTTGTCGCGCACTGAAGGATGAAGTGCACAAACAGACACATGCAGTTACTCTGATAAGACAGTGAGCTGCATTCAGAGTTTGAAAATGAAAAATGTTTGCCTTTTACAGCCCACAGGTGCAAATGTTTGTCTAATTTCATGCAAATCTAAATTCACAAAAGGCAACGAAACGAAAGAAAGATTGTGGTACACTGAAAGGTGAAGTGTACAAATGCATACAGTTAAGGTGGATTTACAGTTTTGCTTACAAGGTTTACACGATTGTGAGCATTTACAGCCTGCTTATACAGTGGTGTGTCTGTCACTCTGCAGTTACACCTCCAAAACACGAGTTGTTGTTGGGATTTCAGACAATTACATTTATTGTCAAACTGTAAAATATCCTGCCTTTATCACAAATCTTTGGCACAGGTATATTTGATAACCATATCGTAGGGATAATTGCATTGCACAATACTCTCTTTATAGATAGATAGATAGATAGATAGAACGTATACTTCTTTGTAATATACATCACCTGACAAATGGAGTATAAAACACACAACACACACTACACAATACACAACATAAAGGATTTAAAGAACAAAATCCATTTTTTCCTTCCCGTCCTTCAATTGTCCTTCTATCTCTTCCCTCTTTCCTTCCTCCCTTCCTTCCCTATTTTGTAGTGCGTCACTAAAATGTATAGGGAAATGTAGTGGAGCAAAGCATACTTTTTCATTAGTAAATGTAGTAGAGTAAAAGTAGGTATTATTACTCCGGGTCAGTTGTTCTGCTGGCAGAAGTTACCTTCTCGGGCACACTCAGACGCACTCGGCTGCTATAAGGCTCTAGTGTGCATGCCTAATGGTTCCAGTTATGCGGAAGATCCCAATACTTTCACACCATGGAAATTAGCTACTGAGCAGCTCTCATTGGAATTAACGGGGCCCCGCCTCCGTGCTGTATCCAAATCTTCTTAAAACATCCATGGGAGGAACATGTCAGGCTCCAGCGTCAGGAACACATCTGCACAGAGTTTACAGAGTAGGTATGGTGTCAATTTTACGCAGTATATGTATAATTATAAGGCAGTGAGCTGTAGTCAGAGTTTTAGCCATAGTACGAAAAATGTTTGTCTTTAATTTGCCTGCAGATCTAAATTTCAAATACATGTGCTTGACTAAAGGCCGAAGCAAACATATGGCCTCAAAGAACTCCTTTCCCAAGAAAAGCACAGTCGCAGTGTCTCTCCTGCACATCAGCAGAAGCCTTGAGAGCTGCTCCCTTTTCTCTTCCCTTCCAGGCTCTTCAACGGACTAAACGGGGTTAAGATAGAGAATCAAGGCAGACAGTCAATGCTTGTCTTTTTCAACGTGTCGGAAGAAGACTATGGGAACTACACTTGTGTTGCCATGAACACCATGGGCATCACTAATGCCAGCATAATCCTTTATGGTAAGAATGCTGCCTGTATAAAAACCCACCGATGTGAATGAAAGTGTTAATTATGATTAAATTATTGTAATTGATTTGCAAATGGACTATTACCACAGCCACTTCTTTGCATGTCAACAGCTGCCCACATAGAAATCCTTACATGAAGATCACCCACCGTATGTTATTCACTGGTTTACATTTTTATTCCCACCATTCACCAGTTTCCATGGCAATTGCAGCACCGATGTAAAGTTGTTGGTTTGTTTTTTCGTGCTGAGATAATAGGCCACATCCATGTGAACAATCCCAGTTAATCACAGTCCATGTTGAAGCACCGCCACGGTTCAAGCAGTGATTTGAACTGTAGGAAATACAAACGTTGCTGATGCAGTAAGTGCTGTGTTGTTCTCCTGCAGGTCCCGGCGCCATGCATGATGTGAACGGGGCCGCCGTGTTGCCCCGTTGCTCTGTATGCCTCCTGCTGACTGTAACCTCACTCCACTTGCTCAAGTTCTGATGTGAAATGTGACAACCTCCGAGCTTCTCTCAGCATTGAGCAGCAAGAACAGACTATTAGTCCTATAAGAAGAATGGAAATTTAAGAGTGCCAGTGGTTCACCCTTAGTTTTCTTTCTTTTTCTTTCTGGCTTTGCATCAGAGTCTGTTCTCTGTTGGCTCGCCAAGAGTGAGCGGCGTCAATCCGAGGAAGGGAAAAATTTGAATCATGCACTAATTTGATGATGGTAGAACTACCGAATTTGTGTCTCCCCCAAACCTTTTTGTATGTGAAAAGGGAAAAAGAAGAAAAATACATGTAACTTGTTGATAGTTGACTGTTTATTGCCCAATATTGAAGTGTACATTCAGATTAATATTATTGTGTCATGTCCTGTTCAATATCTGTACAATACCATTACGCTTTTTTAAGTAAATGACAAAACAGGAAAAAATGCAATGTGATTGTTGAATTTTACTGTATTTTTACAGTTGTATGCAAAACCGAGTAAAAGATCCTTCATGACAAGCAGTTCAGCATAATAAATAGAACACCATGATTTCTCAGGCAAAGTCCTACTGCATAGTGCATCCAAGTTTTTATTTACATCGTAGTGTGTGTAGAAAATGTACAAATGTGTACAGACAATTCCTGCACTCTTGTTTTTCAAGACGCATACTCAGACGCATTTTTGAAACACCTTATCACAGCATCATAGCAGCTTCACGGCATATTTAAACTAAGCACTAAAAATCAGAAATCAGACATTTATGTGAAGTGTAATGTCAGACAGAAGTGTAGGTCAGTGCTGATTTGTTTTCAAAAGTGTCAACTGGAATGCTCAGAGGTGAAACTTGTTGAACAGTTAGTGCTGATGGCGTCGTTAAAGCGTCAGGTTGGTGGGTGCTCTAATTAGCAACATGGCACTAAACTGATATCTCACTCAGTGCAGCTCTCAAGTGAGAAATCTTAGCGTGTCAAATAAGACTTTGTAACAGCTCCTAGTGTTATATTTGACTTTTAAAGTTTTGTTTTTAAGATGCAACTAGTATGATTTCGCAGGTGGTTATCAATCTGTCTCAAAATTTAAATAAACATTTAATAACTAGCCTTTCAGTTTCTCAGGCAGCCACGGTGGTTCTCAGGTTCCCTTGGTTGGCCAGTGGGCTTTTGTGCAATTGAGGCTTTTCTTTGGATTCACAAAGACAAACAGGTTATCACAAATCATGTGTTTGTGTTTATTATATTTTTGTATTGATCTTTGATTACAAAATAGTACTCAATTAATTTTACTTAAAATCCTAAATATCTCTGAAAATGCAAACACTCACTATGAATTCAGAACTAGTAAGTGAGAACAGTTAGAGGTACTTGAATGACCACCATTTTTGAATTTGTATATATTTTCTTCATTCTTATGTGAATGATTTAAAAAGTAAATGCAGTGACTGGGAATTTGCTTTGCTCATTCAATACCACATCTGCTTTTATTGTGAGGTTGAGTTAGCCGTGTGGTAATGTGAATCAAAAGTATGCTTTACATCAGTGGTTCTTAACCTTTTATTTGATAGATAGATATGATTAAAACCAGAAATATATACTGAACTTGAGCTGCAACAAATAGTTGATTAATCGACAATTCAATGGATAGAAGATAAATGGGCAACAACTTTGATAATCAAATAATTGTTTTTGTTATTTTATAGTAAAAAAGCAACACATTTGCCGGTTTTATATTTAGTATTGGAATTTAATGTTTTTCTTTGTCATACATGATCAAACTGAATTGCTTTAAAAATGAATACAGGGCATTTTTCATTATTTTCTGATATTTTATTGACAAAATGATAATTGATTCATCTGCCCTTATGTTTCTTGATTAATCGATGTAATTATTGTGTCTATAAAATGTTGAGAAAAAAAATCCTGTGCAAGTTCTAATAATGAAAATAATCAGTCTTTCCGCCGTATTGTTAACAACCTAGGGAATAACTGTGGAAGATGAATAATCTATGACTAGTATAGTAACTTGTATGACTCTTACAGACATTTGAGTCACTTCTACAGTAAATTAAATAGTGAAAATAAACCATAAACCTTTTTTCATTACTTTTTCTTTTCTTTTTTTTTTCTGGAGACCTCCTGGAACTCTCTCAAGGACTCCTGGGGGTCTCCGCACCCCTGGTTAAGAACCACTGCCTTATGTTACCACTGTACAATAACATCCAGAACAATAAAAACATAGATTGTGTGCACTGGGATGGATAACTAACTTGTATCTCAAATAGGAGTTGGAATCACCAAAGGCCCCACGATACAATATTATCACAATACTCAGTATTATTACCCTGTTACATGTCTTGCGATATGCTGAGTATTGCAATAACATACCTTGTAATATAATGAAAATTGTTGCAATATTTGCAACAATTTTCATTATATTTCAGTATCTGTTTTCTCTAATAAGTTGAAGTTTTCAGTTTGTCAATCACACTAAATTGCAGCAAACTGTATCTAGTGAATTAAAAAAAAAGCATTTGATTTTCTTATCCTGGTAGACTGGTACAAGTTGAATTTTATTTTAATATTAATTTATATTATTCGAAAAAAAAAACAATACTTACATTGATATGATATTGCCATGCAAAATATCAAGATACTATGCTGTATAGATCAAGATTTCTAAGTACCCTGTTTTACCATGATACTGCCAGAGCTTAGTATGTTTATTTAAACCTCTAAAATCTAAGAAAAATAGTTTTATTTCTTTTGAATACATGGGGAGCAATGCAATGAGCAATGTGGCATGAAAAGTCAGAAAAAAATGAAATAAAGTAAAATGTGACATGAAAATGACCAGAAAATTACTTGGGGAGGAATTATTCGATATTATCAAGAAGAAGAAAAGAAAGGGGGGCAAATATCCATAAAACTTTATTTGTTTTTGTTTTTTTCTTCTTTTTATTGCTTATTTTTAGATTACAATTCTTGTAACATTTTACCAATTTCTTGCTTTTTTCTTTTCTTTTCTGGCCACTTTTTAGATTGCTCTTCCCATGCTTTTAAAGGAATTGAAACCAATTTGCGCAGCATTCAAAGGGTTAGTTCGCCTCTTCACATATTTGAAAACATTACTATCAAAGTTTCTACTCAAACATGCTCTTCAAGTCAACTATATAAAATCTGTTTAATCATATTTGTCACCCAAGTATTTGAATGTGAGGTTGTGGAGAAGCTCAAAAAACATCCTTAAAACTCCTTCAGTTTAAATACAACTTGAGAGGCCAGGGTGTTTTTCACATTTTTAACTACAAAGCTGGCACATAGCTTCAGTCCACATCCAATCCACAAATGACTCAAGCTAGAATATTTTCTCAAGATAGTTAAGTCAACTTGAATGATGATGAATGTTCCGCGTAGCTGCTATGAAGCTCTTTTTCAGGTGTTGTGAATGTGTGCTCTTAACCTGGTTTGCCCCGAGATAAAAAGCAGACGCTGTTCTCAAGACTGCAGAAGTGATTGTTGTGTTCTGTAGTCAGTGGATGCATTTTCAAGGGACTTTTTTTTTTTTTTTTTTTTTTTTTCTTTTAAGTCTGCCTCGGACAGAACTTTCCAGTGAAGAGAATACAGCTAAAGCACAAGTGATTGATAATGTGATGTTCTGCTATTGTCCAGTTCACTCCTGTGCATACCTATGAGTAAGACGTGTGTTGAAGACAAACCAACAGATGAGATTGATGTATGTGGGAATGCTTTCGTTGTGCTCACATGTTGAATTATGTGCTTGTAATGATGGTGAAGGAGTCAGCTGCAGACTGTCACAGGATGGGATTTTACCTTTCTAGGAGTTTGCAAAAAAAAAAAAACAGGTGAGATTTAGAAGCCTGCTAAACTAAAGTGAAGGGTTATTGTGACCCTTTTCATCCCAGATAGATTAACATGATAAGTATTGATGTCAATAAGCTTGAATCAATTTGTTTAAATTCCCCATTAAAAGAGAACTGATACTGGAACTTACTTATCAGTACAGGTGTATTTTTGCATAATGGCACCATGAACAACAGTGTTGTTTTGTTTTGTTTTGTTTTGTTTTGTTTTGTTTTAATGGTGGAGAAGGATTTTAGATTTATGCATTTCACATTATCTTTTACTTGCTGAATGCATAACGGGCATTTTAAAGTTTGCAGTATTCACAAATCATTTGTCATTTACAATTTTTTTTTCCTAAAAACAGTTGATTTTACCGTGTATGATCTCATTGATGGCTGCATTGTTGACCTGTTTGATATGTTTTCTGACCTTACTGGAGGTTCAGCATAGGGAAGTCACTATTATATGGTATATAGTCATCGTATCATTTGATTGAGAGATTGCAAAAATGTTCATAAACTGGTTAAATGTGAATTCAAGTTGCCGGTCATTTGTTGGACTACGATGTCATACATTAATGTCACTTTTCAGTTTTTGTTGTTTTAATTTAAAGCTGTACTAGCCAATATTTAGTTAGTTATGATTACATCTTAGCCTCTTTCTATTCATTGTCATGATTTTACAGCCTGCAGCTTTATTGTTTTGTTATCAAAAAATGGTAACACTTTCAATGAAGACCAAAACTATAATGCATTATGAGGCATTCATTGTTAATTGTAAGCTAGCTAGCTTGCTACAGCAAACAGCATACTCACTGCGGATTTCAATGTGCATTAGTCACCTATTCATGTCAATGATAGATAGATAGATAGATAGAGAGATATACTTTATTGATCTCAAAACTGAGAAATTGGGGTGTAGCAGCGCCATACAGTAAGAACAAAGAGAATAAAGAGCAAACAATATTAATAGAATATAAAAGGAATATGCTTAAAAAACTAAAAACTAAGAGACTATACATATAAACATATATTCAAGTGTAAAGTGCGGAGTGACTGCAGTTGCAGAGTGAGCTTGTGGATACGCACATATAGAGACAAGAATGCATACACATAAGTGCAAAAACATGTATGTAACATATGTGTATACCTATGCACACGTACGCATACACACACACAAACACAAACAAACTCCCCAGAACGATGAACGAGATGACCCCCCCGCCCCCCCACCCCCCCCCGACTTGGCTCAACATAATTAACACAAAACACTGGTTATTCATACTTAGAGACACAGAAACAGGCACACGTTTAGATGGGCAGTACCTTCAAGTTTATGAAGTAAGAGATAAAGGGTTGCCATTTGTGGAAAAATTTATCAGTGCATCCTCTCAAAGTATACTTAATCTTGAATGTGGTGTCCCTAAGCCACTGGGAGATGGAAGGATACTTAGACTTCCAGTGTAATAGTAAGCAACGTCTTGCCAGTAAAGATGTAAAGGCTATAATGTCCTTTTGAGTAGAATTTAATGCAAATGAAGCATCAGGAATCCCAAATGTAGCAATCAATGGGGATGTTTGCAGATTTACTCCAAGAACAGTGGACATAGTACCAAAATACAAGATCCAAAAAACATTCAGGTTAGGACAAAGAAAAAACATGTGACTATGGTGACAGGGAGAGCCATGACATTTGTTGCATTTATCCACCACATCTGGATATATTTCAGAAAGTCTGGATTTAGAGAAATGGACCCTATGCAGAACCTTAAACTAGATGAGCCCCAGACAAGCACAGGACGTGGTAGACCATATCCTGTGTATAGCATGATCCCAGAGGTTATCACTTAAATGTATTCCCAATTCCTTTTCCCATGTATTCTTGATTTTGGTACCCGACTTGTTGCGGACTAAGTGAGAGCAAACTTTCCCAGGACTGCCCTGGAGGTACAGAGGGGGACATTGTATACATATAGATTTTTTTATTGTTTAATACCCTTGTTGCACCATACTGAAAATACGGAGTCCAAAAGTGATGGAGGAAATAAGTGGTTGTTGTTTAATGGACCCAAGGGGGATGCATCTAGAAATTTAAAGCACTGTCTAAATTGGTACCAGATCAGAGTATTGATCATACCAGAGTATTGAGAACCACTTAATTAACTGTATATATTGAAGGTTTTGTAGGTAAAGAGGAATAAAGTACAGCAGGTATAGAGGAACCGCTATAGGATGATAGTTCCAGTTTACACCAAGAGGAATCACGAGAATTTAACCAGTAGCAAAGTTTGTGGACATGAGCGGCCCAATAGTAAGATTGAAAATTGGGTTATGTAAGTGCGCCACTGAGTCTACATCTTTGCAATAATGTTTTACGAACTCTAGGTGGCTTCCTGCCCCAAATAAAAGAACAAATTATCTTATCCAGGGAATCAAAAAAATGTTTTGGAAGACCACACTGATCCTGCCAATTAATGAAAGGGGGAGGTTGCCCCATCTTTAAATATCGGATGAAACCTTTGAAATAAGGGGAGTCAAATTAGCTGATGCAAGGTTAGATAGAGACCGTGTCACATTGATACCTAGGTATTTAAACCCTGACGAACTAAATTGATAGTTACATATAATAATAAATCGTCAGCATATAATGATAATTTGTATTCAATTCCATTTCGGATGATTCCCCTAAAAAGGGAGAAAAGTCTCATTAGCAATGGCAAAAAGCAAAGGCAATAACGGACAACCTTGGCGAGTTCCACGTCCAAGAGTAAAATAATCAAAATAAATATCATTAGTGTGGACACTGGCTTTAGGAGATGAGTAAAAAAGGCGAATCCAAGAAATAAATTTATCACCGAATCTGAATTTCCTTAAAACAGCAAACAAGTACTCCCACTCTACTCTATCAAATGCTTTTCAGCATCTAACGAAATCACAATCTCAGGGAGTTCAGCTGAATGTTTATTAGTATATTATATTAAAAAATGTATGGGTATTGAAAAGCAATTGACGTCCCTTTATAAAAGCATTCTGCTCTTCAGATATAATGTAGGGAAGCATGTTCTCTAAACGAGATGCAATTACTTTAGCCAACACCTTCACGTCAGCATTGAGCAGAGATAGTGGCCTATTAGAGCCACAGGAGGTTGGCTCTTTGTCCTTCTTAAGAAGGAGGGCAATAGTGGCTTGTGTCAAAGTAGGTGCTAATGAACCACGTTCCAAGGATTCATTGAATATGGACAGAAGTAGTGGTGCCAGTTTTCCAATACATTTTTTAAAGAATTCAATAGGAAACCAGTCTGAGCCAGGGGCTTTGTTAGATTGCATAGCTTTAATTGAATTTAATAACTCTTCAAGAGAAAGCGGAGAGTCCAATTGTTCTGCAGTATTAGAGTCAATGACAGGGTTCGATAGATTTTGGAGAAAATCATTCATTTTAGTACTGTCTATAGGAAATTCAGATTTATATAATGAGGAGTAAAAAGATTTGAATGTAGCATTAATTTCCACGGGGTCTGTAGTAATTATATTATGAGTGTTTTTAATGCTAGGTATCAAACGGGAAGTGGCCAGACGCTGTAGCTGATGTGCCAGTAAACGACTTGCTTTGTCACCATATTTATAATATGAACCACAACTACATAGTAGCAGGTGCTCTGCTTCTCTAGTTGAAATGAGATCGAATTCTGGTTGTAAATCAACACGCTGCTTAAGCAATTCTGGAGTAGGGTTCAGTGCATATCTTTGATCCAGATTACTAATAGCAGTTGTAAGTTCAGTAAGCCTAGAATTAAGCCTTTTATTAGAAAGCGCAGGGTAAGAAATAATTTGTCTTTTGAGATATGATTTGAGGGTCTCCCATAACGGTAATATGAAATTGAGTTGTTCTGGTTAAAAGAAAGGAAGTCATCAATAGAATTTGAAATAAAGTTGCAAAATTCTTGGTCTGCCAAAAGTAGGGAATTAAATCTCCAGAGTGGAGGGCTACAATTATAATTAGGTAGTTGATTGTCTAAGAGTAATGGTGCATGATCAGATATTATGATACCCAAATAATCAGAAGAGACTACACATGAATTAAGAGTGCTATCTATAAAAGATAATCAATCCTAGAATATAATTGAGGCACCTGGGAGAAGAAAGAAAATGTTTTAATGGAAAGGTTACGATATCTTCATGGATCAACAAGACCGTTCTGCCTCATAAAATCAGAAAATGTTTTAGACATAGCAGATTGAGTCAGATAAAGCATATACGTTTACTAACAAAGCCTTTCTTTGCATTAGGGTACCAGCTACTATCAGATACCTGCCATTCTTATCAGCAATAATATTAGTGAATGAAAACTGTACTTTTTTTGTTGATTAAAATGGCATTCAAAACTTTTTCCACATTCAAAACATCTCCCTCATATGTGTTCTCTTAGAATTAAGGAATAAAGTCCTAATATTTCGAGAGCAAAGTTGTAGAGGGCGAACGCCATAGTCTTTAAAGAGGAAATTGTGACTATGGCGTAGGACCCCTTCAGACAGTCTGACACACAGTTTGTGATTCTATCTAGATGAGATGAATAAATAATTGAAGCACTTCTGATCAGGCAAAAATCTAACCATAGTGTAACTTGTTGTCCACACAAATTTTAACTTCACCACCTCTGACAAAAGTGCAGCTCCCAGTGTATCCCCAGGCTTATCTGTTGGAGGCATCCTGGAGTTGGCAGACTATCCCAAACAGAGCAAAGGTGTCTCTAAGAGAGAAAAACAATGTCACAAAGATGCCACTCTGCAGTCCAAACTTTTTACAAGTCAAAATAACTGGAGGCTAGTCATCTACATCTGGGTGACAGAGCTTTGCCACAGAGACAACATTATTCGGCAGTAGCTGGATATTGGTAAGGACATGTCCCTACATCCCTGCCAGATCATACGCTTTTGACTACAAGAGAAAGGAACAGAAAATGATGAAACATGGGACGATCTCTAGCTCACTGGGTAGAGTGTGTGCCCCATGTGCCTCAGGGTCCTGCAGTGGCCTGGGTTTGAGTCCAGCCTGTTGCCCTTTGCTGTTTGTTGTTTCCCCCAACTGTCCCACCCTTCCTGTGGCTCTCAAACTGTCCTATGAATAAAGGGAAAATGCCCCAAAATATTCTTTAAAAAAAAAAGAAAATGATCAAATATAATCAATCACAACTGATCTATGTTTCCAATCTGTTCTCATTCCCAAATCCCTTTGCTGATATGATATGCCGTTCGACAACGTTAGCTGAAATCACGGCCGGACAGAACCATTTGTAGTGCTATTAAACCCCACCAGACGGCACCTGCAGCAGCAGGTTGATACGCAAACGGTCAGCATCAGTTGATAACACAGCCAGACGGAATCTTTTGCATCCTCATGATACACTGCTGGACAGTGTCAGGTTGAAACACTGCTGGTTACGATGTAATATAAGGAGCACAAAGGTCCCTATGGGGGGCTGGGAGGAGTGGTGAAAGGATTTAACAATCCTGAATCAGCAGATGGGTTTACATTGGAGACAGTTGAAAGCGTGGCTCAGGGGCCTTTGGCATTAATATCACACACCGAGGGATGTGACAAATCATTGGCGTTTGATGCCTTTGGACTGATGTTTCAGATAAGAGACAAATGACTGCACAGTCTTTACCTGAATGTGTACTGGAGGGCTGAAATGATGCAGCAACAGGAAATGGCCAAACAAATAAAAGGTTACAGTTTGCGAACACATTCACCTAAATAATAGTATAATAGTATAATATAATATAATGTGATAGTATGTTAGTGTTGCTGTCAGATGGTTAAACAAGTTAATAGTTTGCCTACAAGTAGCTATTATTATTAAAGAATATTAGTACATCTATTGTTGCAGCTTTAAAGTAAAGATTTGAAAGAGAGCTAAGAGCCATCATGGAAGGAGAGAGATAATAGGTGTGAGCATTACCGGTCCAATATAATAAAAGAGCTGTATTAAATCCAACCATAAAAAGGAAACTATTCCTGTCCTCTGAATCTTAATCAGTACCAGCACAGCAGCAGTTGTCTTTTATTTTGCCCTGTTCTTAACAAACAGGGATATTCAATGTCGTTACTGTCAGAACTGATAGAGATCCATACAGTCTCAGCACAATGACATCAATATCTGCATGCGTTAGATCCCGGGCTGCTTCCAGTGCAACCCTGTTATCACAGCAAAGCTGTAAAAAGAGCAAAAATGTGGGGCGAGTTTGGCAACTTTGGTGTCAGTCAAACTGCCTGTTACCTCTTTGTGCCTTTGAAGGAGTAGCAGGAGATGCACTCCAGTGACATATCTTTGAGATATTAATGCAAATTCTTGCCTCAAGATTTTGTGTGCATGAATGCCTCCCCTACAACTTCCACAATTTATAAGCCACAGTGAAACTATCACTACTTGTTCTTTCCAAGGTAATATAGATGTTTTGATCGTATTTCCATTTTTAAAAAAAGCAACACGTTCTCATCTTGAGTCATCAAATGTTGCTGCTTTGCAATGGACTTTGGCATCTACATATTACACTCTAAGTATCCATCTGCATTTGTTATTTAAGTTCCAGGATACTGCTACCATGATGTCAACACAAGGACATGTTAGGGTGTGAATGTAAAACCCTGTTATTCAATTCTGGGAGGTTTAGAGAACCAAAATGAGCACAACAGTCCAGAAACTTTGTTCAGAGCTCTGCTTTTTACTGTCTTTAAACATCAATACACGTCAAGCACATGGCATCATCATTCACAAACAAAACTCACTGACATGGAGAAGGGGTCCCCAGCCGACAAACAGAAAGCCCAGTGTGTCCATACAATGGCTTTAAATACTACTGGGTCACACCATTGCTGTGAGGACTGAGGTGACAACAAACGAACAATATTAAAGGTGTTACATCTGTTATATACATAAATATTTAAAGGATGCCTTATCTTAATACATCTCAGTAACTCTACACACACAATTTGGGCTAGAGTTAATTTTACTAAGGCTAACAGAAAGCGAAACACAAAAGAAACCCCACTTCTACCTCTGCCCTCCAAAGGTCACACTTGGATCACCACATTCTGGTGAAGCAAGGAGCATTCATGTGCGTGCGTTCATGAAAGCACCAGCCCGAGACAGGAAGTGGACCTCAACAAAGAAAACAATGATTAGAAATCATAACCAACAACAAACAATAAATGAGGCATGTGGCATGTATTTATCAACCAAACTGGATCCTGAGCTTAGCCGATACATAACAGAAAACAAATAACTCAACTGAACTTAAACAAAAGGTTGGACCTATCTCCCTCCCCTCTTTGTGCTTCCTATATTGAGTTTTTACTGGCAGCATTTACGTCTGACGCACTCTCAAGTAATGCGGCAGGTGCAGTCTGTCCGTCCACCGGCATATTAAAACCCAGTTCTCACCTGACACGGTTTAGTGGCATTTCATTTGGACGCAGAAGGTGGCTTTTGACGTTACGATCTTTAACCAAAAGCAATGTCAAAGTGGCAGTATTCAAACTCAGCTGCTGAAGTATGTTGTCCCAGCGTCAAAGCTCTGTCAACTACAAACCCCAATTCAAATGAAGTTGGGACGTTGTGTAAAACGTTAATAAAAACAGAATACAGTGATTTGCAAATCCTTTTCAACCTATATTCAATTGAATACACTACAAAGGCAAGATATTTAATGTTCAAACTGATAAACTTTGTTGGTTTTTGCAAAAATTCACTCATTTTGAATTTGATGCCTGTAACACGTTCCAAAAAAGCTGGGACAGGGGCAACAGAAGACTGGGAAAGTTGAGGAATGCTCAAAAAACACCTGTTTGGAAACGGATGAGTGTAGCATCCCCGAAAGGCTCAGTCGTTCACAAGCAAGGATGGGGCAAGGTTCACCACTTTGTGAACAACTGCGTAAGCAAATATTCCAACAGTTTAAGAACAATGTTTCTCAATGTACAATTGCAAGAAATTTAGGGATTTCATTGTCTACAGTCCATAATATCATCAAAAGATTCAGAGAATCTGGAGAAATCTCTGCATGTAAGCAGCAAGGCTGAAAACCAACATTGAATGCCCTTCATTGAGTGACCTTCGATCCCTCAGGCGGCACTGCATTAAAAACCGACGTCATTCTGTAAAGGATATTACCACGTGGGCTGAGGAACACTTCAGAAAACCATTTATTACAGTTCATCACAACATCTACAAGTGCAAGTTAAAACTACACGCAAAGCGAAAGCCATACATCAACAACACTCAGAAACACTGCTGGCTTCTCTGGGCCTGAGCTCATCTGAGATGGTCTGACGCTAAGTGGAAAAGTGTGCTGTGCTTTGACAAGTCCACATTTCAGATTGTCTTTGGAAATCATCGACGTCGTGTCCTCCGGGCCAAAGAGAAAAAGGAGCAGTGATGGCATGGGTAACTAGCACATCTGTGAAGGCAACATTAATGCTGAAAGGTACATACAGGTTTTGGAGCAACATATGCTGCCATCCAAGCAACGTGTTCTTCAGGGACATCCTTGTTTATTTCAGCAAGACAATGCCAAGCCACATTCTGCACATGTTACAACAGCGTGGCTTTGTAGTAAAAGAGTGCAGGTACTAGACTGGCCTGCCTGCAGTCCAGACCTGTCTCTCATTGAAAATGTGTGGCGCATTATAAATGGCAAAATACAACAACAGAGACCCCGGACTGTTGAGCAACTGAAGTCATGCATCAAGCAAGAATGGGAAACAATTCCACCAACAAAGCTTCAACAAATAGTGTCCTCAGTTCCCAAAAGGAACACAGTGGTAAACATGCTCCTGTCCAAGTTTTTTTGGAATGTGTTGCAGGCATAAATTTAAAATGAGTGAATATTTGCAAAAAAACAATGAAGTTTATCAGTTTGAATATCAAAAATCTTGCTGTTGTAGTGTATTCAATTGAATATAGGTTGATTTGCAAGGATTTGCAGATCATTGTATTCTGTTTTTATTTACGTTTTACACAACTTCCTAACTTCATTGGAATTGGGGTTTGTAGATGTGGACTACTGTAGCCTCCAGTTATTGTGACTTGTAAAAAGCTTAGACTCCGGTATGACGTCTTTACTCTGTGTAACTGTGTCAGTGTTATTGTTAAACTGACAGCATGATGAGCCTAACCTGCCAGTGGTCTCACAAAATAATGGCCGCCAACAAAGTCCCAATTACAAGACATAACTATTATTTCTCTGAAGAGGGAACCAAAGTCTTTTTTGTGTGTTCTGCTCAGACCAAAGTCAGCAGGGAACAAGCAACAAAAGTGAATTTGCTTTTTTTAGATAACAGCCTATATAACCACTCAAATATAATCAAATAATACCCATTTGAGTAGCCTTTTTTTTCAATTGAGGTCCTGTGAAAGTGTTCTCATGAGGGCTGATGGTAACCAGGGCCTTTTCTGGCAGCGTGCAGTGATTTTGTAACCTCGTTTATAAAATAGTTTTAAAAATAACTGGATTACTTTGCTGTTGCATCTCTCACAATCTCCATTCTCCTGTGCTAAAGATATGACAATACAACTGAGCAATGGAAATCTTTCAGGTATAACAAATTCAACGTGGATTGTTCTCTGCAGACAGGTTTAATGTAAGGTGGAGTTCTTGCTCACATTGATGAATCACTTTATTTTGACATTGTTTGCAGAGGAAAATGTTTTTCACTGCTTTGTCCTCAAATGCCCTCATTAATTTAGCTAGCCAGGTGAGGATTAATAGGCAACTTTACAAAATGATTGCAAAATGACCTTAATGATTGATACAAGTGTTCTCCAAGCCCCAATCTGGAGACATATATTTGGTCTTCAAATAAAAGGGATGCAGGGAGTTGTAAATGAATGCAATTAGCTTAGCAACTATGCACATATCAGCAGTCAGCCTCCCCTTATTTCCCTTGATTAAATTCTTTCCACAATAATCATGTTGTGCACATGTAACATTATTCTTCCCATTCTTGATATTTTTATTCCATGCCATGAAAACATGCCAGAAATATCCCTTTAACATCCTGCCCAGCTGTTAAATAGTCATTATGTCTAAATGAAAAATGTGTTGGACCTTAGCCTGACTGAGCCATCTTTACCATTCAGTTTAAGCATGTTATGCTAAAGAAAATCCTAGATGTCGTTGTTCTGCCTTTCAGTTCACCTCCTCCATTAAGTTAGTAGTGAAAAAAGTCACTCTAAACATAAGGGCTTTGTGGGGTTTTTTTGGGGTTTTTTTAAAGCAAGCATATTTTCCCTACATGTTATAATATAGAAGTCTTACTGAACACTTTCATGTAACCAAAAAATAATTTAAAAAAACAACAACAAAACAATAACTAATATTCTGCGTGCCGATCGAGATCGGCACGCACATAACAGCTTACAATCGGTTTTTTTGTGGAAGTAAATAACATAAGTAAACTGACTATTCGCTAAGACAAATGAACATCTGATATCCGGTATTGTTAAATGCCACATTTAATGTTTATATACAGTATAGGCTGAATTAATTCATAAAGTGTATTTTTTGTTGTCTAAAAGCCAGGCTCAAATAAACTGTTTTTTGGCGTAGTGCTACTACAATAATAATATCACAATTTATATATTATACTTTAATATATTATATATTAAACATTGTTCAAATATTTTTAGCCCATAATAATATCACAATTTATATATATATTTATATATTTATATATTAAATCTTTGTTCAATATAGCCCCAGGATAGTATAATACAAAGAAAATATCCATTGCTTGTTTCTCACTGAGGATTTTAAAAGGTTACGTCATGTATCATGTCATTAGTAGAAAGAACCACCATACTGTACTTCTGTACTTTTTTCCACATGGGCACAAGTCTGCTGTCTGCTGTCGTCACAAAGGGCTGTCAAATAACTTTAATGATTCTATCCTAATTATAATATAGTGGTCCCTTGTTTATCGCGGGAGTTACGTTCTAAAACTAACCCGCAATAGGCGAAATCCGCGAAGTAGTCAGCTTTATTTTTTACAATAATACAATAATACAATTTACATTTTTTTTTTATTATAGATGTTTTAAGGCTGTAAAACCCCTCACTACACACTACGCTACACTACACTTTTCTAGGACAGGCATTATTATCATAACATAACACATCAACACAAACACAAAGTTCAAACCTTCTTAGAAAAATAATAAAATGAGACCAAAGATCAAAACCTGTTTTCAGGCTCAAACATTTGATTGAGAAATAAAAATATAAACGTTTTCCTATAAATAATTATGATGGCTTTTAGAACTAACAAATTTAATTTTAATGATGAACCTACGAGGTTGGACACATAAGAAATTATTAATAGTGACTCACGAGTATTTCACAGTTCCTCCGACCGTGCCTAGCGATCGAAGATTTATGTAAATTTGGCAAGCTGAACGCATTCTGTACTGTACAGGAGACACGGCACAGAGGAGCTTGATTGACAATGCCAATCAGGACGCAGAACACAATGTGCTGTAAAAAAAAAAAAAAAAAAAGCATGCAAAATTGCACTAAAAAAAATCTGCGAAACTGCGAGGCCGTGAAAGGTGAACCACGTTATAGCGAGGGACCACTGTATACATAAACCCAGAAGACAGCAACAGACTTACTGCAAAGCCCTGAAGAAACACTCCATGCAAAAAAAACATAACTGAGTCCCCTCAAAAAAAAAAACAGTACATTTTATTTTCCATTTATAAGAATATTTCCCTTTTTTATTGCAAATGTATGACCAAAACACTTTGCTGAAAAAATACCAAATATAAGAATAAAGACATCAGCCAGTCTGTAATACATTAACATGAAAGGAGGCGGTCGGGTGGCATGGCCTTCTTTCTGGTCGTCGTTGTGCAAACTCTCTAACCACATGATTAGAATCCAGCTCTCTGATGACTTTTGACTCAATGCCAGCACTGACAAAACTGAAGTAATTTTTTTCTGAGACTTTGACATCTCTGCTTGTTCTGCTCTGCAGAAATAGTTGGCAGCCTCTCTGCCTTTCTTTTGTCCTTGTGCTTTTTTAACATTTTTTTTTTAGTATATCTGCCACACTATCATGTTTAACCTTACAAGTTCTCCCGAATTGCATAAACCGAACCATTCCCACAGCAACCTTCACATCACCAATAAAAACATCTTAATCTCAACTTTACTTCCTGTGTACACAAAGGCTATTATGATTACCAGTCAATCCAAATTCAGGCTTTACCCCAAAGTCATTCATATGAAAGCAACATTATGGATGCATTTTTTTATCCATAATTATCTGGGCCGCCATCACATATGAAGCCATGTTAATGTGCTTAAGATGAGCCAATTAATGCAGGATTTTATTACTGAAGAAAACAAGAATATGAAAATGTTTTCACTGGCTGCCTGATGAAGCAGGGAAGGTGGGTGACCCTGAGAAAGTGAAAGCTCTGAAGACATGATCAGTACCCTGTGACCTGAAAGAACTAAGATCCTTCCTCGGTTTTTCAGAATACTATAGGCGTTTCATCAAAAATTATTTGAGCATAGTGAAGCCCCTCACTGAACTGCCATTAGGTTACGCAATTTGCACCATAACAAAATACAACTAATAACATACAGTAGATGTCATCAAAATTAGTTGGGATGAACATAAAACACTGAAGGTTCATCAGCAATTGTTCAGCACAAGAGAGAATGTATATGTCTTCCTAATGGCAGAAGCTGAAACTCTGCATGGAGAGGGTAATGTTGGTCAGCTAAAATGACCTTTGCCCTCTTTATGGCTCTGTATTGGAAGACATCATCAAGATTATGCCATTTAGTGCCAGTGATTTTTTGGCAAAGTTCAGCAATGTATCCAAGCCTCTTTTTATTAACCATGGTGAGGTTGCCGAACCAACAAATCATTGCAAAAGTTAATGTTGACTCAATAAATGACGAATAAAACATTCTCAAAAGCAATCTGTCAGCATTAAAACCCCACAATTTCCTCAGAAAGAGCAGTCTCTGATTGGCCTTTCTGCAGATGTAGTCAGCGTTGGCCTCAAAAGTCAGTTTGTCGTCCAAGATGGTGCCCAAATACATTTATGAAAGTAGATGCTGAGGCAGGTGGGTTCCTGCGAAAATCAATTAGCATCTCTGTAGCTTTGCAAGCATGAGGTGTTTAACTATTCAATGAAATTGTCCAAAACAGGACCATGCACCCCCTCATGGTCTTGAAGGAGGCTGATGATTACAAAAGCATCTGCAAACTTTACAATGAATCTTGACTCAACTGCACTCTGCCAATCATTAGTATACAGCACAAATCATAAAGCTAACAGGACACACCCTTAGGGTGACCCTGTAAAGCATGTCAGGGCCCCAGACAGGGTGTCACTGACAAGTGTTCTCTGCGACCTCATAGTCAGGAAGTCAACCAACCAACATATAGCGCCAAAATCAAAGCCAGGTATTCTAGAAAGCCCGTTGGCTAGAATGCGAATGTGGGGCTGCATACACTTAAAAGCTGCCGAGAAATCAGTGAAACATAAGCAGTGCAGTGAACAGTGTTAAAAAAACAGATTTCTTTAAACTGCTTAATTCAATACTTTTGCACAATTAAGTAACCTGGTCTTTTAATTTTGGAGAGGAAAAGACCTTTGTGGATAATTTGGCTCGTTGTAAAAACCTCCTGGACGTCTGAATCTTAAGTTATCAGAGAAAAAATATTTGCTGGGCTAGCAGCCCATTTCTGTCGAACCAAACAACATAGGAGAAACACTTATTTGTAACGTCAAACTGCTTCATTCAGTGTTTTTACTTATCAGTGGTGTGTTTGTTTTTGAGAGGAGACCTCTGCAGATAATTTAGCTCCTGGTTAAAACCTCACAAAAAAAGATGAGTGCACATCTGAGGATGCTTGGCTAGCAGCCTGTCAATGAATTTATTTTATGTCGGTATCAGATCTTATTGAAGGAGAAACACTGATTTATGACATGTAACTGCTTTATTCAGTGTTTTTACTGGTTTAAATCGCTTGGTCTGTTTGTTTTGAAGAGGAAAAGACCATTGCAAATAATTTGGCTCCTGGTAAAAACCTCCTAAACAAAACCTAAATCTCCTAAATCTTAAACACTGAACCTTTAACAAAAATGAAACTTGGTGAAAGTTTTTTTCCTTTACTCAAAAGCACTGAGTCACTGTGCTGGTATCAGTCACATCATGCCATCCTTTGTCTGATTGGATTAAAGAAATGGTTAAATGAGCATGTTGTCCAATGGGAATTGGCTGTCTGGTGAAAAACAGATGTCATTCACGGTCAGTGCCTCCTTCAACCTGCGAGGTAACTGTCCGCTCACACGTCACATAAATGCTGTGGGATCTCTGCCCTGGACAATGCTCTCGTCTTCAGGTGGAACAACAACATCAGTCAATGCCAGCAGCTTACCGGCACATTCATCTCTCTTGAGGAGAGTCCCTTGATGCCTGTGAGAGAAAACGTGTCTCTGCTGTAATCTGAACAGGCCTTGCAGTTTCATAAACAGAAGAAATGTTGGAGGGATCTGATGTGAGGTAACACAAATGAAAACTATATTTGTGGTGTAAGGTGTTAAACTGTTTTGTGTTAGCAGCTTCACAAGGTTACATACACAACACCAAGTAAATAAAGGCCTTTCGCTAACCCATATTCATATTCCAAACTGTTTTTTATAAGATTCATCTGAGATGAAGGAAAATGAGTTGGTACTTTAAGCACCTCTGGTTCCCACATCTCAAAGGTGATGGGATTTTTTAATGGGTTTTTGGCAAGAAGCCTGAAACTAAAGAACATCATCAAGGCCACCCACACCAAACACAGCTTTACAGCCCTGCTGTGGTGGCAACGTTAAATCATGCAACTGTAGTGTAGTTTTTTTATTGCCTAACATTAGCTTTTTACTGTTGATGATTGCATTTAAGCCTCAAAAATCCTATTTTGAGGTTCATTTTCTGCCATAACCCATAATCCAATGGAAAAACCCCATAGGCTATTTGATGAGGGAACCAGTGCAACATGAACTTCCACTTTGACCTACATAAAAATGCTATCCCTCTCAATGTGTGATTTAGTAATGTGTGCATGATTATGTAGAAGAAGGTAGAAGGTAGATTTACAAGTCATTTTTTAAACAAATTAAAAAAAAAATGAAATTACATTTGTCCTTGCTCCTGCTACATCTTCGAGTTGAAGGATGACTTGATTAAAATCAGCAGCTACTATGAAAATACATCCAGTTCCTTGGGCATGTTGCTGCTGATGGCATCATTCAATTCCTGCAGTGCATTTTTTGAATTTGCATTGGAGTCTTGTGTCCTTCTGGCTGGATGTTAGGGGTTAACCATGTCTCTGTGAAGATGTGTGCAGAGCAGTCTCTGATCTCTCGTTGCTAAGTGAGTCAAAATCACATCTCATCCACTTTATTCTCCTCCGACCAGACACTCACCAGAAGAAGGCTTGGTAGAGGAGCAGCTCTTGGTCCAAGTCGGGTTATCCGAATCCTCCCGGCAAAGAGAGCTCAGAAATGGCTGCATTTCTAAAGGTAACGAACCATTTCACCCTTGAAACCTAAGCAAATTGTTTTGATTTCTTCCAAGCACATGGGGAAAAGATAATGCACAACTTGGCAGGAAATGTCCCGCAAATTGCAAGAAAGTACTAAAAGGTGACAAGAAAATTACCTGAAATTAGCTTTAACAAGTGTAGAAATTCTATGGAAAAATGTCTAGAATACTACATGTATAATTATTTTCTATATATTTAAAACCATGGTACTGAAAAAAATTATATATCTTTCATTTTTAAGGATTTTTAGGGGGTCTTCTTGTTTGTTTTTGTTTTACACTTGTTTTTTTTTTTTTTGCTAAGTTTTAGGGTAATTTACTTGTAACTTATTAATTTATTTATTTTTACAAATTCCCTGGGACATGTTTTTATTTTTAAGTTGCTCATTGCTTTTTACCCATGCCACCCTCCCACCCCCACCCCAAGTAGTCATGGACCAGCTAACTGTGAATAGGCTGGATGTGTAACTCGGACAACTGAAGATATATTTTAAGCCATCTTTGAATTGAAAAAAAAAAAAATCTAGACTTGTATCAAACTATCAATCAGTCTTCAATCAGAAATTAGCTAATTTGATTTTTGATAAAGAAAAAAAAGGAATTAAATTCTATCCAATTTCGTGTCACTTCTGAAATGAAGTTTTCTTTTAATAGCCATACCTAACGTGTATTTATATCAAATATCAAACCTACAGGATAGTTGTTGAAGTCAATTTTAATGCACGTCAGAGTTAATGTAAATCCAGACTCCTCCTGTATAATAAATTAAAACATGCTTGAAATAGGCAGAATCTCCTCGAGCATCAGTCTACTAATGATGCCGCCATGTCACGCTGTTCTTTGCTGCTGATTGATCATTGATTTATGCCTCTCTTCTTTGTGCATCAGGGCACATCGATGCTTCTCTGTCCCTGGGGAATTTTGGGTATCCACAAACCATAGTGTTCATTTACAGCACTGTTTCAAAGTTTCAACCCTCTGTCTCCATCCACATATCTGGTGTCACAGCCTTGTTAAAAGGATTAATTTTAGATCAGTTTTTATTTTTTGTATACTTTCCTGGCAATTTAAAAGAAGCAACCTGGTTTTTTTTTCTTTTTCTTTGTAGACATTTTAATTTATTGAAATTGAAATCCAGAAATATCCTGTTTGAAAGAATAATTCACTCCCCTGACTAGCTGCCAAAAATGTGGCTATAAAGTAATGACTTTATAGCCACATTTTTGGCAGCTAGTTCAGCTTCAAGGCTTCTTGAAAAAGTGTGCAATGACACATCCTGATTTAGGATTTTCTCCCATGTTTGCCTCAAAGATTTTTTTAAGCTTGATGCAGTTGGACTGGGGGTGTTTGTGAGCCGTTATCATCAAGTCATTCCACAAATTCTCAACAGGAAATCTAGGCTTTGACCAGCCTCCTAAAGACTAACTCATGATTGTTTGAAACCTTTCCAGTTTGAATTTGGCTTGGGGTACGTGTTGTTTTACATCCTTACCCAGATGTGTCAGTCTTTGTGTGTCTCCACAATTCTATCTCTAACTGTATATGTTTCAAGTCTAGTCCTTTGAATGAGATTCAGCTATCTCAAGGACATTCAAAAGAAACTGGGTGTAATTAGGAGTGACAATCCAGAGAAAGCTGCACACTCACTGACTGACACACTTTGAGCTTTAAATTTCTAATTAATTTCTGGAAAAAAAAAAAGAAAATTGTGAACAGTAGATCTGTGACAAAAATGAATTAAAACCTTGAGACCTTATCTATCACTATTGCTATATGATATGTTGTTGTTACCATTGTTGCTGTGTACCCCCCCCCCCCCCCCCTTTCTCTTTCCGTTATGTCATTGCTGTAATGTAACTTTTTTTTTTCAGACATCTATTGCATGTCTGTCCGTCCTGGAAGAGAAATCCCTCCGAATGCGGTTTCTACTATTTTTCTCCCAGTTTTTCCTAAGTCGATGTGATGGGATGTCTGTAAAGCCCTCTGTGGCAAACTATGATTTGTGATAATGAGCTTTATAAATAAAATTGAAATAGAGAAAGAAATAACAGTGGTTGAAATCAAATGAGAATCAGGAGGGTTTAAAATCAGCATGTGGAATTAATAATAATAATAATAGAATGCTTAATAGTTTGCCAAAAAACCTCATTATATACTATGTCATCATAAATGTCATTTTTGAAATCATACTATACTATGATGTTTTTACAGCAAAGAAAACATGGAAAAAGGCAATCATCACAGTAATGAAAGAGGGGAAAAGATAAATAGTAGTAACTATAAACCTATATCAATTCTCAATTTAGATTATAAACTGTATACATCCATTATTGCAAAAAATATTGAATCTCCTCCCAGAATTAACTGATGAAGACAACAGGATTTGTCAAAAATCGACAAACGCAGGATAATATTAGAAGGACACTACATTTGATAGAATAGAAAAGGAAAATAAATCTGCAGTACTACTAAGCCTTGATGCCGAAAAGGCTTTTGACAGGGTTAATTGGGAGTTCCTTTATCAAACATTAGATAGATTTGGCTTTAACGAACAATCAGTTGAATGCATTAGAACACTTTATCAACAGCCAACAGCGAGAATAAAAATAAATGGATCACTGTCCCCCAGCAATTGTATTGGAAAGAAGAACTAGGCAAGGCTGTCTCTGCCCCACATTATTTGCTTTTTACATTGAGACATAAAGATCACTTAATACATTTATTTGCTGATGATATCTTGGTCCATTTAGTGGATCCTGAGACTCAACACAAGTTTTATCATTTAACTTTAATCCTACAAAGGAGCTCAAACATAAATATGACTTAAGATGGAATCTCTAAAATACCTGAGGTGGATGTTACAAAAAATCTGGGAAAATTGTATGAGGTTAATTATGAGCCAATTATCCAAAATTTTAAAACAGACATTGAATTATGGTCTACCTACCCATTGGATTTTGTTTAGCAAGATCAGTGAAATTAGGATAAATATTTTACCAAGGTTGTTATATTTATTCCAAGCTTTGCCAGTAGAGGTCCCTCGACACCAGTTTTTGAACTGGGATAAACTTATTTTTAGATTTGTGTTGGGGGGGGAAAGAGGCCAAGCACAAAGGAAGAATGACACTCCCAAATATCAAAGACCACTTTTACGCAGCTCAGTTTTGACCCTTGTTTCTCTGGTGTAATAAAAAATTATTTTGCTAGAAAGATTATTATTAGATTCAATTGGTTTTAGGTGAAAAAGATGTTCCCCCAATAGTCAAAAGTAAAATATATTCAATAACCTCCAGTGCATTACAGGTTTGGTTTACCTTTGTTACGGAATTCAAACTATGGAAAGACCAGAGAGTCTTTTTGACTCTTAAGTTTAAACTGGGGGAAAATGATTCCACATTCATGCAGAGGGCGAGTGAGTTTTTCATGATGTTTTAGTCTCAGCACTGGGCGGTTAATTTATGTTAACTGTATGATGAATCCATTCTTTTTTCATACTCAATGTAGGAGCCATTTTATTTTATTTTATTTTCTGTTGTATGTAATTACCTCCTCCAAACGCTAGGGGGGTGTATTGGTTTGGTATTGCCGGAAGACATTTAATCCAGAGAGCATCAGTAACAGGGGTTGCAATTGGGTGGAAGTAATCAGTTTTTGACTGTGCTCAGGGAAGATCGCCGTGTTTTCGTTATACTTTAAGTTCTTTATAAAGTGCCGGATTATAGATGTGATAAGTGCCGGATTATTGATGTGATGGCGGAACGACGAATAAACACGTGTGATGAGGAACCTGTGAGCCTGGACCGTCTTTTCCGAGTACACGTTCGAAACAACAGTAGCCCAATTAGCAGCCGGTAGCGGCTAAAAGTATAGGACTTAGCCACTACACTCAATGATTTATTTTTTTATGTTAGGTCTCTGGATGCTATAGAGTTTAAACTCTAATGGCCTTATTTGGTATCAAGACAGTGTTACAATCATGAAAAACATGAAATTGCAGAATTTCCAGATACTAAAAGACAAATTTTCTCTTTACAATCTGGACTAGGTACATAGAGAGAGATTAGAGATTACTATAATAGAGAAGTGGATATAGAGTCTACAAGAGATAAACCCAGTGATAAAAGTCATGATGGATGCATATAAGCCAAATAAAAAATGTATCAAAGAAATTTCCAGGTTTTATGAAAGTATTATGGACTGTAAAGGTAATTCAACACTATATCTGAAATCAAAGTGGGAAAAGGAATTAATTGTGGAAATTTTATCAGGGTATGATGTGTGAAACTAAACATACCTCCACAAGGTCACACCAGTGGAGTGTATTTAACTGGAAAAATTTGGTGTGCTTTTTTATAACACCTAAAATCCTAAGTAAAGCATCTCTTACACACCAGCCCTGATGGAGACTTTATGGCTGCTTAGGTGCTTAGGAACAAAAGACAGAAAACATCATAGTAAAAATGTCAAAATATGACATGTCCAAAAATCAGCTGAAAACCACATAAAATAGCATGTTGAAACACAATTCAATTTTATTTATAAATCACAGTTTGCCTCAGAGGGCTCTACAGTGGACAGACGTGCAATAGATGTAAAAAATAATTTAATTGCAGTAATGACATAAAGGTAAGAGCGAAAGAGGGAGAGAGAAGGAGAGAGATGCACAGCAATATTGGTAACATATCATACAGCAATAATGATCGGCATAAAATTAATAAATGTCATTTATGATAGCATGCAATGTTACATGCAAATATCGTAAGTGTTGATAACAGTTCCATGTGTATAGTAATAGTGGAGGCATGACTCATAATAATGGCAGTAGAAGGTGGCACAGAAGCAGTCGGAGATACAACATCAGTGCAGCCACAGCACAAGCACGACCAAAGGCAGGATCACAGCATCAGCACAGCCATCACCACGATAGAGGCACAGGAGAGATTGCAGCCAAGATCCAGGAAACTACGAAACGAGAATTTATGATGTGTTTGGCCATTTTTTAGACTATCATGCGTGCCGACATGCTATTTTATGTGGTTTTTAGCTGTTTTTTGGACATGGTCATATTTTGGCAATTTTCACTATACAACACTATGATATTTTTGGTCTTTTTTTCGACATGCTATAAATATATATATATATATATATATATATATATATATATATATATATATATATGCTATATGTTTTGGGCCTTTTTTTCAACATTCTTTACTGTCTCATGTGTCAACATGCCATCTTATGTGGTTTTCAGCTGTCTTTTGGACATGTCATATTTTGACATTTTTCGCCATATTATACCATGACATTTTCATTAATTTTTTTGCCATTATGATGTTTTGGCTGTTTTTTTGACATCCAATACTATTGGCTTTTCAACCATTTTTTGGACATGTCATATTTTGACATTTTGTAGTATACTATACTATACCTGTCATTTTTTTGATATTATGTTTTTGAACGTTTTCTTGGCATTCTATGCTCTCAAGTGTGCTTTACTTTGTGGTTTTCAGCTGTTTTTGTTTATGTCATATTTTGTCATTTTTTGCCATACTATACTGTAACATTTTTGGTCATTTTTTCGATATGCTATATTATGGTTTTGGACATTTTTTGACATCCTATACTATGACATGTCTTGACATGCAATACTATTAGGTTTTCAACTACATACTATTGTATGGCATATCATGATATTTTTGGCTGTTTTTTCCACATAGTATCGACATACGATTTTTATGTGGTTTCCAGGTGTTTTTTGTCATATTTTGACATTTTTCGCCATAGTGGTCGCTTTTTCGACATGCTAATTATAATGTTTTTGGCCGTTTTTTCGTCATTCTACACATTCTACAATCTGTCTCATGTCTAGACATGCTATTTTACTGTGTGGTTTTCAGCTGTTTTTTGGACATGTCATATTTTGACCTTTTTCGCCAAAGTATACTATGTTGTTTTCTGTCTTTTGTTCGATATGCTATATAATGATGTTTTTGGAAATTTTTTCAACATTCTTTACGATGATGTGTCTCAACATGCTATACTATGTGGTTTTCAGCTGTACCATGACGTTTTCTGTCATTTTTTTGGACATGCTATATTATAATATATTTGGACATACTATATTATGATGTTTTTGGACGTGTTTTCAACATTCTATACTATGACGTGTCTCAACATGCTATACTTTGTGGTTTTCAGCTGTTTTTTGGACATGTCATTCTGACATTTTTTGACATACTATAGTGTGGCGTTTTCGGTTGCTTTTTTGACATGCTATATTATGATGTTTTTGAACGTTTTTCGTCATTCTACACTTTGACATGTCTCAAAATGCTATACTATGTGGTTTTCAGCGTTTTTTTGGACATGTCTATTTTGACATTTCTCATCATACTATACTATGACATTTTCTGTCATTTTTTTCGACATGCCATATTATGATGTTTTTGGAAGATTTTTCCACATAGTATGACGTGTCTAGACATGCTTTTTAAATTGGTTTTCACCTGTTTTTGGACATGTCATATTTTGACTATGACATTTTCGGTTGTTTTGTCAACATGCAAAATAATTATGTTTTTGGACGTTTTTTGGACATTCTATTCTATGACATGTCTGAGCATGCTATACCATGTGGTTTTCAGCTGGTTTTTGGACATGTTATATTCTGACATTTTTTGTATAGTATGGCATTTTTGGTTGTGTTTTCCACATGCTATAATATGATATTTGTTATTTTATGTTGTTTTTCAGCTGTTTTTAGTCGGTCATTTTTTTTTTTTGACATGCTAAATGATGATGTTTTTGGTCGTTTTTTTTGTCAACTTATACTATGAAGTGTCTGGACATGCTATACTGTGTGGTTTTCAGCTGTTCATATTTTGACATTTTTCTGTTGTTTTTTCAACATGCTATATTATGACTTTTTTTGGCTGATTTTTGACATTCTTTTCTATGATGTACCTCAACATGATATTTTAATTTCATGATGTTACCAAGGCTTACAGCTCTTCACCTCTCCCCCCCCTTGGGAAGATCTGACCACAACCTGGTCCACCTGAACCCCTGCTATGTGCCCCTGGTGAGGAGGCAGCCTGTGACTATTAGGACTGTTCAGAAGTGGTCTGAGGAGGCCTACCAGACACTGCAGTACTGTTTTGAAGTCACTGACTGGGATGCACTCTGTGAGCCACATGGAGAGGACATCGACGAACTCACAGAGTGTATCACCGATTACATTAATTTCTGTGTGGACTCCAATGTCCCAACAAGGACTGTGAGATGTTACCCAAACAACAAACCCTGGGTAACAAAGGACATCAAAGCCATCCTGAATGACAAGAAGAGGGCATTCAGAGATGGCAACAGGGAGGAGCTGAGGATCATTCAGGGGCACCTGAAGTTAAAAATCAGGGAGGCCAAGGAGAACTACAGGAGGAAGCTGGAGTCCAAACTCCAGACAAATAATATACGGGAAGTCTGGAGTGGCATGAACACCATCACCGGCTACAGACCTAAGGGCAGCAGGAAGGTTGAATCTGTTTTTCAATAGATTTGACTCAGTGGCACCGGTTCAGCCCCCATCAGTCCCTGCTGGTGTCTGTCCCCGACCAGCGCCCTTTGATCTCCTGACGCCCCCCCCCCCCCCCCCCCCCCCCCCCCCCTTATCCTCACTCATCGTCCTGTGAGGGTCTCACACCTCCACCTCACACCTTCGCTCAGCCACCCGCCCCCCTTGTCACATCAGAGCCCATAGACCCCACCTCTCCCCCCTCCCCACCAGGTCCTCCATTGTCCCTGACTGTTGACCAGGTCAGGAATCAGCTGAGAGCCCTCCACTCAGGCAAGGCAGCAGGCCCTGACGGTATCAGGCCTGGGGTGCTCAAAGCCTGCGCCCCCCAGCTGTGTGGAGTTCTACATCGACTCTACACCCTGAGTCTCAGCCTCCAGAGGGTCCCTGTGACGTGGAAGACATCATGCCTGGTTCCAGTCCCGAAGACTCCCCATCCCAGGAGCAATAAGGACTACAGACCAGTGGCTCTGACGTCACACGTTATGAAGACCCTGGAGCGCCTGATTCTGGATCAGCTTCGGCCCATGGTCACTGCATCCCTGGACCCCCTCCAGTTCGCCTACCAGCCCCACCTGGGAGTAGATGATGCCATCATCTACCTGCTGAACCGAGTCTACACTCACCTGGACCAGCCAGCCAGCTCTGTGAGGATCATGTTTTTTGATTTCTCCAGCGCCTTTGACACCATCAGGCCGGCTCTGCTGGGTGAGAAGCTGACGGAGATGCAGGTTGAAGCCCCTCTTGTGTCCTGGATTATTGACTAGCTGACTGGCAGACCACAGTATGTGCGCCTGCAGAGCTGTGTGTCAGACAGAGTGGTCAGTAACACTGGGGCACCTCAGGGAACTGTTCTCTCTCTCCCTTTCTCTTCACCCTTTACACCACGGACTTCAGCTATCGGTCAGAGTTCTGCCACCTTCAGAAGTTTTTTCTGATGACTCTGCCATAGTTGGATGTATCAGCAGGGGTGAGGAGACTGAGTACAGGGCTGTGGTGGAGGACTTTGTCTCATGGTGTGAGCTGAACCACCTGCAGCTCAATGTGGCAAAGTCTAAGGAACTGGTGGAGGACCAGGCCTCCTGTGACCCCTGTTTCCATCCAGGGGGTCAACGTGGACACTGTGGAGGACTATAAATATCTAGGAGTCCACAAAGACAATAAACTGGACTGGGCTCGGAACACCGAAGCCCTTTATAAGAAAGGACAGAGCCGCCTCTACTTCCTGAGGAGGCTCAGGTCCTTCAACATCTGCAGGACGATGCTGAGGATGTTCTATGAGTCTGTGGTGTCTAGTGCGATTCTGTTTGCTGTGTGTGTGCTGGGGCAGCAGACTGAGGGCTGCAGATGCAAACAGACTCAACAGACTCATCCGCAAAGCTGGTGATGTGGTGGGGGTAAACTGGACTCCTTGGAGACAGTGATGGAGAGAAGGATGCTTCTCAAACTACGGAGCATCCTGGACAACAACACCCACCCCCTCCATCAGCTCCTGGTCCAGCACAGGAGCACACGGACCAACAGACTCAGACCACCCACCTCAAAAACTGAGCGTCACAGAAGGTCCTTTCTCCCAGTGGCAATAAAACTGTACAACTCATCTCTGTAAATTCACTGTCATCCTTCCACACTCACTGCACAGTGTCAGGTTATTTCATAATAACCTGACACTTATTGTACAGTCTTATTTATTTCTTGCGCACTGCTCTTTGCACTATGTATATAGTTTTATTCTGTCATTATGTGCACTATGTGCATTGTCTTGTTTTTCTTACCTGTTTGTTGGTGGTGGGGGGAGCACTGTTACGAACAAAAATGAATTTCCCTTGGGATGAATAAAGTATTCTGATTCTGATTCTGATTCTGATTTCAGTCAATTTTTTGACATGCTTATTATGTTTTTGTAGCATTTTTGACAACTTACTATCATGTTTTTGATGCATTTTTGACAACATACTATACTATCATGTTTTCAATGCATTTTTGAAAACATGCTATACTTTGACATTTTTGCTGCTTTTTTGACAACATACACTAAATCGTTAATGTTACATTCAGAAATGAAGCCATTTCTGAGCTGTCTTTGCCAGGATGGAGCTCCACGTTCGTCATGTATGAGCTTCTTTGTGACGCCGATTCCCAGGAACCTAAAACTCATCAGCCACTCCACCTCAGTCCCGCTGATGATGATGATGGCCTTAGATGAAAACACAGATGATGGAGAAACAATTTAATAGTTACAAAACAGTTAAATACCTACACATGAAAAAAGTGACATTTAATAAATAATCTCCCTGAAAAAAGAAAGACAAACTTAACAATCTGGCAATCTGTGGGAATCACTGTATACTATGATGTGTTTGGTGCTTTTTTGAAGACATAGTATACTGTCACTATTTTGTGACATGTTTGGCGTTATACTATACTATGAAGTTTTTGATGCATTTTTGATGATATGGGAAAAATGGGCCAAATACATTTCAGGCCTTGCTGTAGCTGCCATATCCAAGCTACCCAAGTTGGGGGTCAGGTCAGTTAAGGGCAAGAGGTGATGGATTCAATCTCGAATAGTTATAATTTTATCATTAAAGAAACTCATAAAGTCATCACTGCTTAGGGCCGAAGGAATACAAGGCTCTATGGAGCTGTGATGCTGAGTCAGCCTGGCTACAGAGAAATGAAACCTGGGATTGTTTTTATTTTCTCCAATTAATGATAAGCAATAGTTTGCTCTGGCATGGTGGAGGGCCTTCTTATACATTTTAAGACTATCCAGCCAGACTGATCGGGACTCTCCAAGATTGGTTGAACGCCAATTTCTTTCAAATTTTTGCAATGTTTGTTTTAATATACAAAAAAGTCACAGTATAGTATGTTATTAAAAATGCATAAGGAATGCCTTAATGTAGTACATCAGAAAAATGCAATAAAAAAACCCTGTCATAGTATAGTATGTCAAGTAAATGTCATAGTACAGTATGTAAAAATAAAAAAAAGTTTAGTATGTCATCAAAATGCATAAAATCCCTCATAATTAATAATAGTATAATTTGTCACAAATACATCATTACATAGTATGCCATAAAACAATTATATATGTATGTCATTAAATCCAAGAAATATGTTGCAGTGTAGGTTGTCTTAAAAGTGCAAAAAAGTCAGCAGAGTTAGTCAAAAAACATCACCAACAAAAAAACATCATATTATTGTATGTCTTATAATGTGTTTTACTGAAGACGTGTGTTATCAGATTTTCTTTAAAACACAGCTTGTTTTCTGCAATAATAGCACACAGGCACAGGCAGTTCTGTGACCTCACTACTAGATGTCTCTAAATCCTGCACACTGGACTTGTAAAGGGATATAATTAATTAAAACAGCCAAACCATAGGCAGCCCAAACAGTCATGCTCCACAGTACAATTTTGATGTTCTTGTAGATAAGGTTTACATTCACCACAACTTGCTGTTCATAAGCCTGTGTACCCAGCATTTTATTAATTACTTAATAATTCGATGTTTTCCATTCAGCTTTATTTTGCATACTGCAGTGAAATTTGCCCACCGAGCCATTTGCTTCTCAGCAAGCTGAAACAGCCTGCTCCTGTTCAACAGATGTAATGGGTCAGAAGAGCTACATGTCCTGCAAGCCGTGAATATTTTCTTTGACAACATTGTGTGGTCCTGCCTTGGCTTCAATATGAAAGCGAGACTTTTTTTTTTTCCAACACTGATCACTTCGGAGACCCACATGTGATGCTTTTTTTGGAAATAATGTTTGCCAGCGCATCGAAACCCAAGAGCCAAACAAAGAGACAGAGGGTTAACTTTGCAGAGAAGTGATGCTGAAGAAGGCTAAAGGAAGCAGTGGGAGGTTAGGTGGTGGTGGGGTGTTGAGTCTGTGTGCATCACAAACTTGTCTCATGCAGAGGTGGGCAGCAGGGATGGGCTGCTTGTCCAACAGAGAAGGCTGGGAGAAGGGAGCTGTGAAGCTGTGAATGTGCTGCCAAGGAGCTGCTTGAATAAACAGGCTGTGAAGAACAGACAGAAGAGGAGGAGAGAGAAAGCCAAAAAGGCATAGGAGAGCCTTCTGTGCCGCCGAGGGGGGCGGCAGGGGGTGAGAACTGGTAGCTGACATCCAGGCTTGGTGTGAGAGATTATGGGGAATGGACACTGTCTGGAGCAGAGATCTGCTGAGGAGCCAGGGCCGTCCTGGCAGCCAGCGCCGATGGCGGGGCACTCTTGGAGACTTTAGTACAGTGGTGGATGAGAGAAAACTTACTACAATGGCCCAAATATTTCCATTAGAAGAAAGGTACTGCGGCTTCAGAAATCATGCCAATTCAAAAACACAAAAATCCATAACAAATACAAGCAGCTGCAATGGGGGAAAAAAAACATGCTGCAGAAGGCTAAAACACATACATTAACAGCAAAAATGCAAATACATCAACCATGCAAAGTCAAAACCATGCAAATCCCCAAACCAGATGCAACAGAAAACACTGAAAATCCAGTCAAAACAGCAAAAGTTCTCCAGGCCTCCAGGGGGAGTGCTAAGTGGAATAGCCAACACGTTCTCATCCAAAGTCGTCACATATTGCCACTTTGCAGTGAACTTCAGCGTCTACATATTGCACTCTGTCTGCTGTTGACGTTCAAAAAGCACATGGGGGAATGATGCTGTACATGGTTTTGTTTCGGCACATGGCAACCAATGCTGAGGCTTAAAAAAAAAAGCACATGCTTACACGGATGGTTAGGATTAGGCCCAAGAGGCACATGGTGAGGTATAGAAAGAAACCCATCACATTCAGATGGAAAGCAAACACTGGACTCTATGGAATGGGATGGAATGGATGTCAATCTCTGTGGCTGTTTCTGCTTTTTCGTCCCTCCCTGCTGTATATGTAAACTTATCATTTTTGAAGACAATCTCGTACTAAAGTTCCGCTAATTCAGTGATAAACACATTTAATTTCCCATAGATTCCCCATAAAGTCCTCTGATATTTTGTTTTGTAAAAGCTTTCATTGTGAGGCAGAAAAACAAGGAAATGTTGAGTTTTCATCAGCAGTAACTTAACACAACTCCTGTACAGCTGAACATACAACACTAAAGTAAAGCACATATCTAAGATACAAACACGAATGCAGGAGAGAAACTGAACTCCAAACCATAGAGATTCAGTGAGAAGTTACAAAAGCACTGAGAACTGAACACACAGAGACTTTTAAAAACACCTTTTTCTCTGGTCTCCTGCACAGTAAGACGTGGGTTTAATCCTGCAACACATATGTTGGGGTCATTGGGTCTGACTGCAGGACGTCATCGCTACCTGGAGCGGCCACACTTTTGGCCCTACTTGAGATTGCAGAGACAGACATAGCCTGGCATCTTAACTGATAATGGAAAGATAAATTGGTGTGACATGGTTTGACTCGGCACGGCCAAAAGTGGTAATGGAAAAAGGGTAGTAGTGGTCCAGATATTGCATTTAACTCTTGCTAATGTCTTGGCTAACTACTCTGCGGAAGACCAATGCCTGATTCTTTGGATTGCATTTAGTTTTCTCGCTTCTACATTGTATGACATAAAGTGGTTTACACTAGTTACCATGACTACCATGTAAGTGACTCAAAAGGACAACACATTTTTAAAATCATATTATAATGACAAAACCTTGTTAACCTTGCAAACTCTCCTCTTTTCCTTGTTTTTCCTCACAGAAGTACTGTCCATTCTGTGGATACATAGTGACAACTTCCACTGGCTTTATCTATGTGGCAGAAATATCAGATTTCAGAAATATTTGGCAAAGAAAGTCCTGGGGGATATGCCAACCACCACTGCACATCCTAATGCACAGCCTGGCACTAGTGCAGGTGAATAGATCCGTAGCTGTAGTGCAGAAAAATAAGCAGTTAGGAGACTCTGTTTGGAAGTTCAAATTGGGTTCTTGTATTCAAATTCATCTCTGCGCGATGTGGCTTGCCTTATTTAATAACTAGCATATTAATTTTTCTCTCTCACACCTCATAGACACTTTCTCATATGAAAACTACAACGTTCCCCCTTAATATTATGCCCTCTTGGCTCCAAAAACAACTTATGAACTCTACAGGTTCCTGTATTTTCCTTATTAACAAATCCTCAGGCACTGTTCCATCCTGTCTCAAGCACGCAGTAGTCAGTCCTCTCCTTAAAAAACCCAACCACGACCCCATAGTTCCAAACAATTTTCAATGTATTTCCCATTTATTTCCAAAATCCTTGAAAAATTGTCCTCAGCTGCTCTCCCATCTGAACCCTCATAAAACCCATGCCATTCTCCAATCAGGTTTTAAAGCTGCGCATAGAACAGAATCTGCCCTACTAAAAGTGCTGAATGACCTATTTGCTGTTTGCACACTCAGGTGACTGCACAATTTCACAGCTTTTACTGCGGCCTCTGACACAGTAGATGCCATTCTGATTGACAGCCTTGAGCATGTGGTTTGTGTAAATGGCACAGCCCTTGACTGGTTTACTTCATACCTCACAGACAGAACCTTTTCAGTAAATCTGAGCATTTTCTCATCCATATCAGCCAGCATCTCCTGTGGAGTCCCTCCTGTGGAGTCCCTTTAGGCTCTGTTCTCTTCTCTCTATGCACTTGGTCAAATCATTCAAAAGTAGGCTTATCATATTTCCTTCCACTTTTATGCAGATGACACCCAGTTATACCTTACTTTAAAACCCAGTGATCTAGGCTCCAAAAATAAACCCAGGGGATATCTCAATTCCATCAAAATTAGGATTACATGCAAACTGGTTTCAGACTGGTTTCAGACTCTCTAACAATCACAATCACAATCAAAAACATTAGCCAGCTGTCTGCTAATGTTGGACCTAGTCTGTTTTCATTCAGACTATCGTTATCATTGAAAAAGATGTGAAATGATTACACGGCAACAATTCTTGAAATGAAACGTTAAACTTCTGTTGCAGTTTGGCCTTTTGTTCACGTGACAATGGCACTTTGGGGGCCTGAAACTGTAAAATTTTGAAAACGCTACCTCTTCTGCCTTATGTAAACTAGCAATTTGCTGATCCTGTGAGAACGTTGACGTGACAGCTGCAGTTAGGGTAGCGTTCCTCTATGACAAAGTTAACATGGCCTGGCAATTTCGTTCTTTGTGAAATGAGTACACAAGGATTGTTTTCACTATTTTATGATATGGACACAGATTTGGTTTTTTTTAAAGCGCTTTTCTGTTTTTTAGTAGGGCCGTTCTCATCTAAACATTGCCTGAGCGGTATATCAGAATAACAGTAAAAATCAAGCCCCTTCCTCTCCTCAAGTTATTCAAGCTATGACTTCCTTCTGTCGTAATTATTCCAACTCCTTGTGTTCAGATATCAATCTCTGTCTGTTCTGCAATTGGTCCAAATTTCATGTTTCAACACTTGTTGTACGTGTTTCAATTTTGTAAGAGAGACTGGGGATGGTTACAACAACTCCATTTCCTCCAAAAAGAGACACGCTAGAGTGATGACTGTACATGCTCAGTTAGTCATGGCTGATAGCTAAGCAGCCATATCAAAACAGACCACACAACGGTATTGTCCAACATGCACAAGTCATTGTGATAACTAAAAATGCTAGATCGCCCAAATATATAAAATTTCCAACTGTTGTCTGCTGCAATGGCATATTTTATTGCAGGTAAATGTTGACCGTTTCTACACTGAACGGATTGACAATTTAGGTTCACTTGGGATTGGTGGGTCTGCTCCTTAAAATGCCATTGATGTTAGTATCACAGAGGCAATAACTACTTCAAATGTTTGTTTAGATTCAAGGATGGGCTTTCGGCAACAGATGTCAGTCATGTTTTTGGGCAGCATGTGTCCATTTCCAGGCCCTTCATGTGCTCAAGTTGGGAACAGCTGACATCTGAAACACTGGGGGAAATCTTTGAGGATCAGCTCAGTAAGAAAGATGAGGTGGCAGGAAGAAACAAGAGCACTGGGATTCTGGAGAGACTATCCTCTGGAGACAGAGGGTTTATTTTAATTAGACTTATTCTCATCTTGATATCATCTCCTATTAATGGTAGTTCTATTGAAATATGATATTGTATAATTAAGCTCAGTACTTTCTCAAAACTTATGACCAGTTTCAAAACAAAATGGACTTTGGAATTCAAAATTTGCCTAGTTTTTTGCTTCACCCTGGTTTCCTTGTCAAAAAGCCAATGGAATTTTCAACTAGATTTTGGATTATTACGGAAAAAAACGTCTAAAAAAACCCTAATCTTCACAAATGAACACCACTTTTAGGATTTTTGAGGCCTAAATGCAATCGCCAGAAGTTAAAAGCTAAGATTATACGAACTACACATAAACAAAGTGGCATGATTTGACATTGCCTTTCACAGTAAGGCTGTGATCAGGGTGACTCAGGGTGACTCAGCCTGATGATATTCTGTAGTCTCAGTTAGCCACTTGTTTGAAAATGCTATTTTTAAGAGATATTATTATTATCATCATTATTATTATTATTATTATTATTTTTATTATTATTATTATTATTATTAGGCTCTCTATTAGGGTTCATCTCTAAGCAGGATGCATTTTTGAAGTTCATCCTGTATAATGCACAATTTGATTTGTGGGAAGTATCAGTATCAACATGCTCCAATGATGTACTAAATTGTACTTTTATTTATTTACTCATTCATTTATTTAATTTAATTTAATTTTTTTGTCACTTACAATAAGTTTGTAAATCAAAGGGGAAATAGACAGAGGTGGACAGAAGCATGAGTTTCTTCTATAATGGAGGCATAAAAGCAGACAGAAACAATGCCAGCCTGACTGGATTGCCAATCAGCCTTTATTTTCTTGGGAGAGTTCGTGCCCGGTGGCAGAAAGATTCACATAATGAAACTGAGGTTTAAAGGGACCAATCTAAATGCTGATGGTGTCAGTATTCTACAGCCATTACACTGTGCAATCACCATTTATTTAACGATACATTTAAAAAATTCTTGTCAATTGCCAATTGAAATAATTTTCTGTCACACCTCAGATTAGTGCTAGAGTAACGGCTGACACGAGATGAATCTTACTTTTAATTTTTCAGGGAAAACTGTATTTTGATTGAATGCCACTTAACAGGCAACTAAGTTTGATTGCATTTTACACAGCAAATCTGATAAAAATGTAAATAAAATTAAAAAAAGACTTAAATTGATGGATAATAAATCTGCACAGATCGCACATGACATCTGGTTTACCAGATGGACAATGAGACTGGTTAACAGGTCTGATGATATACGTGCTCCACTTACCCCCACATCCATCAAGGTCCCTTCGTACACGAGCTGCACATGGCTGCCACTGACGAGATGCCTCTCCCTCGGGTCATTCATCAGATCCATCCAGAACTGAGACCTGAACATACTGATTCAAATTAGAGCTGTGGTTTGTTTTAGGTGACACATTTCCATCTAATGGATTCATAATTAAGATAATGGTCGCCATGAAACAACAGCAAACCTGCAGTTCCACAGAGAATATTTAACCTGCTGAATAAAAGGGGCCCATCTGTGTTTTAATTGGTGATTCTGATCATTTCAGTAAAAAATATTAATGCTACAGCATTAATTTCATACTAGATAAACTACTGAAAAGGCACTATAATTCTGATTTCCAAAAATTGACCAAGTGACTAAAGATAAGATAACTTGTGATGGTATTGGGATCACCTGTGGAGTTTATATATTCCTACCTCAGTATGGGCTTGCATGCTCTAATGCATCTAATGAAAATGCTAAGCCTTTAGCTCCTCCAGATTAAATCCAAAGTCCAAACAGAAAGTTCAGTGATCATTAACTGATGAAGATTTGAAGGTGTAGCTATAATGCATAGGAGTTATGTAAAATGTACCAAAAAAATATATCTTGATGTCACATGATAAGGCTATACAATTCTGCTATGTAAGGAAGAAATGAAAGACATCCTGATCCTTTTCATCCATCCTTCCTGTGATTATTCTGACAGTATCTACTTGGCAGCAAGTTTCATAAGGCTTTAATGATTTGCCAGTTATTTTTGCCTACAGGAGTATAACAGATACTAGATGTTCCCAGTCATTAACAAAAATTAGAACAAAGAGAACATCTCACACGCTTTAAAAAAAAAAACAATTAATTGATTAATTAACAGAAATATATAGATAAATACATAAATACATAAATATATAAATCAATCTGAGAGTTGTGAATTTGTGCGAAATGTTTGGAAATTCTGTGAACGAATCAAGATCTTACACTCTAAAAACAAATATTCTGGCTTAACAAATAAATAAATAAATAAAAATACAACAGTTTGCATCTGAGTTATGACAACTTTGAATGAAATCATGTACAATGAACACTGAGTTCAGGAAATTAGCTTTTCTTCAACAGTCAAAGGTATTTTGAACTAGTGCTTACATGACTGATAACATAAACATGTTTTATGTTGATTTTTAGTTATTTATGAAATGACACCGTGAAAATGTCCTTTGTGTCATAGTTGTTTGGCCTACACGTCCCTCGCACACAGCCTTAACTGTCTGCATTTTTCCAGGCATGTTTAGTGGTCAGGGAAGGGATGCGACATTAAATCATCCAGCTAATTCCGTTTAGTTATGACAACTTGAATTTTGTTTTCAACCAATAAACACAGAAATTTGCAATTAAATTGCACACACTATTAAGTTGACGTTATTGTGAACATTATTATATCAGTGCAACTCATCAAATAATGTGTTTGCATTTTAAAAGGTTTATCTAAATTAATAAATTGTAATTTTTATACTGCAACCCCTGAATTACTTTTTAGAGTGAAACTGGATTACCACCATTGTGCCATTTTTTAGTGCCACAGTCTGTGTTAAGCTGCATTATTATGATTGCACATGCACGTAGTTTATAGCAATGACCTAAGGGTTAATGTTGCCTGCTTCACACAACAACCATTATTTTGTTGGACAAGTTATCTATACAGCCACTACAGGCCAAACCTTATACCTGTCAACATGCCAGACATGGTTTAGTCCATGGAAGCTATACAAATCTACATCTTGCATGAAGTTAAACTCTTCAAGCCATGATGGCATCCCTTCTCACTGTTGAAGGGTACTTCTAAAGTACTTCTTGTATGGCAGTATGCACAGTCGAAGGATTTTTTTTTTTTTTTTGCATGGACAATGCAAAACTTTCTCATTTACTTATCTGAGAGCATCCAAAATCTGATGGTTGCTGTAGCCATCATGGAACTACTTTCAAATCGGATTGTTTTGTAGGGCAGTCTGACGCTGACCCTGACAAATATAACGGGAGAAAAAGATTTTGAAAAAATAATAAACTACACCTGGCAAGGACAGGCTGCAGCACATCATCCGATCTGCAGAGAAGACCTTCAGCTGCAGTCTTTTCAGGACCTGTGCACTTCAAGGACCATGAGGCATGCAAGAAAGATGATGACAGACCTTCCCAACCTGGACACTATCTGTTTACAGAGTCAGACAGAAATGCTGAAAATTAGCCATGTAAGAGAATAAACCCATACACAAAGGGCAGGTGCGGAGGTGGTTAAATACTACAGGAGGAACGCAATCAGGGATGAGAGACAACAAGAAAACAACATACCAACACATTTTCTCTTATTTTTGCGTATAGGATTTGTTCCTATTTTGTCTGTACCCATTTATTTTGGGGATTCACCAATGTTCTCTTACTTTTGCTGTTCTCTTACGAAAGAGAAAATTTTATGAGTGGTGCAGAGCACTCATACCAAGCCAAGAGTAAAACTAATCATTTTCACAGACCACAATACGAATTGTTGTCCAGCACAAGGAAAAATAAGTTTACATTTAAGGAACATTTAAAACGTGTAGAAATATAATTTAATCAAATTTGGATGACGTTTTACAATAAATAATGACGGTAATATTAAATTTCAGGGCTAAAGAAATACTATAATTCTTGGTGCATTGATCCTGATGACTGTAATTTCAGTTACTGTGCTTCCCTCTACTGACCAGAGATGAACGTAACTAAGTACATTTACTCAAGTACTGTACTTAAGTACAAATCTGAGGAACTTACTTTACTTACTTTTACTTTAGTATTTTAATCTTGTGCCACTGACTACTTCACTGCAATTCAGAGGAAAATATTGTACTTAATTAATTGGCAACTATTTTTATGAACGTGCAAGTCATTTTTCATGCAAAAAATAAAATAAAATCACTTGCTGCTTTTGTTTTTAATTATTTCAATTATTTTGATTTATTAAATGGATTTAATTAAAAAATAATAATTATATGCATAGTTTTACTTTTAATACTTAAATCGCATTTACTTTGTTTACGTTTATTTAACAGTATTTAACAGTGATTTCACTGCTTGGTCTCATCTCTCCAGTCTTATAATCTCTACTCACCTGTGAAGCCTCTCCCTGACTGCCAGTGGTCTCTGCCCTGCATGCTGCATCGACAGAGTGACATGTTAGTCCGTTGGGCTTTTTGCTCTTCAAGTTCTCTCGTCTCAAAGTCTGTGGGTTTTTTGAATGGGTTTTCGGTAAATGCCTTAAATAAGGTGTACATGTCTTAAGAAAAAAGCGGTTGCTAGTAAGTGGCTAAATCATGGATGTATTACAGTGTTTGTTGGGGACGTTAGACGTCATCACAGCGGACACAGAAACTCAGTAAACACACTTGTCCGCCTTTACAGAGTTGCTCTCGAACTTGTAGATTTATTTGTTTAGAATATTGCTTTAATATTGCTTTGTTTATAGTGCTTTAACATGTTTTTACAGTGTTTGTAGTTGTGACGTTTAAGTTGTGCGACCACCATGCAGTTCGTGTATAACCTAACAATTGCTTTGTGCTTCTGGCGATTTCATTTACACTTTAAAACACACAGAAGTGGTGTTCATCTGTGAAAATTATCATGCTGAACAAAAGTCTCATAAACTTGTGTTTGTCACAGAGTTTATTTTTGGCAATAACCGAAAATTCCAATTAAAAAATCCCATAAGGTTTTTGACGAGGGAACCAGTGCGATGCTTACTTCCTGGTTTGCCTACAAAAATACGTCATCCTTTCACCGCTATTGCAAAAATACAGATAAAAAAACAAACTGCAAAGCAACAATTTTAAACACAAGTGAGAATAGTATTTTTGAAATAGCTGTGGCAACTAAGTCAGTCAAATCAGTCATTTTAATGCTATAGATATATTTTTTCAGCTTATTATAATCTCTCACCTGTGATGGTTGGTTTGCTGCACATTGTCTGTGGTACTTTAGATAAAAACCAACAACAGAACAGTGCTGCCAGTGAATGTCTAAAACTGTCATGCCATCACAACAAGACAGCGCGTGACCACGTGACCATGGTGCTCGGAAAAACGAGGTATGACGTGTTACAAATGAGTTGAACGGTTCAGACACATGGATGTATTGGTTGTGAAAAGGTGCGGGGGACAGAGGGCACAGATACAGGAAGTGCGCATGGACATTTATACGTACACTACGCCTTCGCCGCTGCTGTCCATTAGAACGATGCATCAGCGCGGCAGCCAACTTGTGTCAGAGGCAGCTGTGTCTACCAATAGATCCATGAGCTCTCACAGGAATGAATGAGGCCCCGCCCCCACGGCTGTATTCACATTTATAACAGATCCATGTTACTCACTGCATTAGACAGTGGAGGCAGAGGTCTATCCATAATTGATACCATCAAAACTCAGTGAATTTTCAAACGATTTTCAAGCTATTTCATTTGTTACAAATGGCAGACATGTATTTATAATACAGAAATTAAAAATGCAGGTTTTCATACCAAAATACAACGTCTCATGTAGATAGTAAATATTAAATATATAATACTAATAGTAATGATATGTATATTTTTCCCAAATTTCTCTCTCCTTTCTAAGATTATTAATCTACAAAAAAACTGTACACATCTATTACATTAATTCGTCATAAAACTAATATTTACTATCTACATAAGATGTGTGTATCATGTGTATATCAGTATATCATATACACACCACACTTAGAATTAATTAAATGCATTTGTCATTGAACTGTTTACTATCTACATAAGATGTGCATATCATGTGTATGTGTATATATATATATATATATATATATATATATATATATATATATATATATATATATATAATATATATATATATATACGATGTATATATGTACGATATATATATATCGTTATTATAATGAACAAATGTTACAAGGGAAAATAAATGACATAGGGGTGCATGCTGATCCATGACAGTGATCAATATCGACAGTGGATTTAATTCATTCAAATTTCTAAAATCAGACAAACAACAAAAAAAACAAAAAAAATCCAGCATATTTATGCAGTCCAGATGCTAATACCGCATCTGACTAGGCAGCATCTGACCACCAGTCGGAAGTGCAGAGGACATGTTCCACGTGCACCTCACGTCAGCTACGCCCCTGGTCAGAATACATACCCAACTAGCAATTTTTGGTTCTCAGAACATTGTGAGAGTGGTACAATGCGACCAAAGAAATGTTTAGTACAATTTTCAGCTGTAAATTTTCTTCTAGTTTCCAAAACATTCTCCTTAAAGTTAGGGGAACATTCTCTATAAACATTAAAAAAGGTTAAAAATGTCTTTGTGTTAACATATGGGATAAAGAAAGGTATGCCTGCACACTGACTCAATGCCACAGCAAATTTTTTTTTATTGGATCACAACGTTTCAACCAAAGGTTGGGGATTGTTTTTTTGAACAAAGGGGGACACACCCATATATATAGATACTGGACAATGGACGATTAAACTGTATCGAAAAAACCCAAATGGGAGAAAAACTTCACAGATCAATAAAATACAATGAAACAAGTAAAAATGCAGTGGTCATCTTTAGAGAACATCAATAATATAATTACCATATTTGGCAATATCTAGATACACTGCAATACAAATATATCTACATATATGTATATATATTTGTAATCTCAGTCCTCAATAACATATTCTGAATGTTGCATTGAATGTTCTTCCTTTGTTATGAACAATTCTGGGAATGTTTTAATAAATAACATTCTGAGGTGGCCTCTAGCTGACCTGCCAGAGTGTGTGCCCCAAATGCCGAGGCCTTTGCAGCAGCCCGAGTTCAATTCCAGCCTGTGGCCCTTTGCTCACCTCTCAGCATCACTAAAACATCCTCAAAATGTTGCAGTTATAACATTACGTCTCGAATTTTACCTTACAGGAACATTATTTGAAATGATAAACATCCTTAAAATGTTCTTATTTTCACAAATACAACAGCGGGACATCTCAAACAATGATTTAAGGCTGTAAGAACCAAAAAAATCACATTTTCAATCACCTCATTTGTATTGGGGTGAAGGCAGAAATCTCAGACACATATCTCAAAATCTGGACAAATAGAACATAAACTATCTGAATGGCTAGATACCACCAAAACGTATGTGAGAAAAACGACTCTTTGGGGCTTTATCTGCACCAAAAGAACTTTTCTATCAGTTTCATTTCTAACCTTCACTCTCATGAATACTATCTTGATAAGTCTTGTAATATTATTTCACCGTGATAACTATTGTATTTGCCTCAAAAGTATGTGACGTTTTAACAGATTGACGTGGTGAGACAGACTCATGCATCAGTTGATTTTTTTTTTTCAACAGATCTGCACTATTTTTGCTGAAGTTAACACTCCAAGTCCCAGTGCAGAGGTGTTGTATTCCCATGCTCCATTCCTGTGATGGCAACACCTCCTCTGCTCCTCTGTCTACTCCTACTCAGCATTGATTAGATGTCACGCTAGGTAACATAAGCAAGAGGTTATGGACTTATGAATTCACATGTGAAACACAAAGGCACTGCAGGCCTGGTTCAGCATGTGTACTTGCGTGTAATGAAGAGTCTAACCCTGTGTAACTCAGGTATACATTTGATCCCCGCAGGTTTCTCTGCAGTAAAGTGTTCCTTTCAGGTAGACTGTCATGACATGACACAGATGACTGGGTATATGTGACATTCTCTGGATGTGGAGTCGTCTTACATTTTATGTGAGCGGTGTTAAATTATGGACTGATAAAAGACTGCAATTGTGAACTTCATCTACATATTTTCCATAAGAGAAACAAAATGTTCTCCCACTTTAAATCCAGTTCATGTCAGGAATTAATTTTTACTTTAGATCAGCATATTGTCCATCACATTAACACCATCTATTGGGTCGATTTCTCAAAAGTCCACCCCATTTTAATGACTTGACTTCTCATATCTTGACTCTTTAAAACCTGAGCCAGCATTGACGTAGTAAGTTTGTACACAGTGTATTATAGACCCATTACAAAAATTGAAATCGGAATTTCAAAATTTGTAGAGAGAAAAGCCTTCTTACAAAAAATAATGCCTTATGCACCAACACAGTTGAAATGAGTGCAAAAACAAAAGTGAAAAATGACCCATTTGGACAAAAATGTCTGTAAATGTTCTTAACCCTGGAAGAGGGTTAAGAAATGTCCCAAAAAATGGCTAGATATTAGTCGAAAGAAATTATACTTAAGTCCAAAAAAGAGAGAAAAAAAACCCTAAAACTAAAAATAAGCATTTTAAAAATGAAACAAACAAGGAAATTACCTTAAAAATGGCCTTAATGAATGAATGCTTTTATTAATTGTGTGAAACATAATTTAAAATATATTATTAGAATATATGATTAGATAAATTTTCCTTGTTTTAGGAGAATATTCCAATTATCTTATTTATTTATCTTTACATTTCTTGCCAATTGCCTTTTTCCCATGTAACCATACTAATTTGTTCAGGTTACAAAGGTTTAAATACGTGAAAGCATCTTAACGCTGCACAAGAAAACTACTGTTGATACAGGTTTCAAAGGGTTAAAAGCAAGGCACCTGATGGAATCCAGCCAAGCTTCAAGAGTAATGGTTGCTGCAGTTAAATAAAATCCAATTTTCTTTAACAGCTCATTGGGTAATGTAAAGCCTATGGAGCAGCCCTCAATTTCAACTCCACACATTCAGATGGTTTGAAACAGTTAATCTTTACATAATTATGCCTTATGTCACAGTTATTTCTCACACTACGACAGAAAAAATCTCAACCCTATGTAATTAAAACCCTTCAGCTTTCTTTGCATTTGTGTGTCCCTGCCTGTGCTTTGCTTTGTAATTGTGTCACTGCAGCATGTTTGGCCCAGAGGGTAGTTCCCTTTGATATTATAAAAATACATGCACACACAAAAGACAGCTGTTGGAATTTCTTTTTGGATTACACTGGGATGTGTCACCGTTTCGAAGACTTTGAATTTTGTTGCACAAAGCACATTTATTGGCCTTGGATGAAAGCAGTGAGGACTGTGAAGGTTGATGGCTGTCAGCTCATTAATCATATTTTCAGGGGGAGAGTCCTTTTGGAAGACGCTTCACTGTTCTGGCATGTCTCACCACAAAGCAAATACACTGCCTGAGACTGTGTGCAGGGCAAACCAATCTCAATAAATTGAGTCTGATTTTTTTTTTCTCAGTGCCTCAGAAGGCGAGGAGACTCATTTGACCATTGTAATGACACTATAGTCCAAAATCAGATTTTTACCATTGTATCTTGTATTAATGTGAATACATTTATCAGTAATGACAACACCTTCTCATCCCAAGTCATCACATATTGCAACTGTGGAGTGGACGTCCATGTTTAAATATTACTTTTAACCCTTTAAAACCTGAGCAGTGTGGTTTGATTTGTTACAAAAACAAGGGGAGTAGACAAGGAACAACTTAACAAGACACGGCCCAAAAATTAGCAAGAAATTTGGGGAAATAAAATTAAAAATGAAGAAATTCTGCAAAGATTACCTGAAAAAAAATCTAATAGCAAGAAATTAGTATAGAGCTCCTAGAAAATCACTTTAAAATAAGCAAAAAAGGAACAAAGAAAAGTAAAACCAAAAAACAAACAAGAAAATGTGCTGTACATGTAGTTTTTTTTCTTTTCCTTGTAACATAAATTTAGACATATAATCATAAGATGGTAAAAAAAAGTATGCTAGACATATTTTTTTTTCTTATTATTTTTCTACTAATCCTCCTCAGCTAACATTCAGGTCATTTCCTTCTCACCTTTCCCTTATTCTTTGCAATTTGCAAAGCATTTCTTGCTAAGTAACCCATTATGTTTTTTTCCCATGTCTACGAAAGAAATCCAAATATTGTTTTTAAAGTTGCAGAGGTTTAAATTCTTGTGGGGCCATTTCAACAGAAGGTTCCACACCAGCTGCAGTCACCATGGTTGTTTTGAAAATGCCTTCATGGCGCTTCTCTTTATAGTCTCTGTCTCAATCACACCACATATAGAGTGCCCCCCCAAACCTGGAAATTAGTATTTCAGTACTCATGGTTTTCTCATCGTAAGGTCAGGTCCAGGATTAGGCCGGATAAGTAGCTGGCCGTCAACTGTGTTTCTGTAAAACAGGTCAGTTTGCAAATAGTCAGAGTTGAAGTGGATGAGCGCAGAAAGTCCATACATTTTATTTTTCAGTGAACGGACATTAGAAAGTGTGATAAGGGGTAATGGTAGCTTACTAACTTGTCTCTTTAGTTGATTTCTGGCTCCACTTTACCATCCTCTTTTCTTCTGCTTATCCGGGGCTGGTTCGCGGTGGCAACAGGTGGAGCAGAACATTCCAGACGTCCCTCTCCCCAGCAACGCTTTCCAGTTTTCTGGCTTTCTTGCCATACCAGGCAAGATACTCTGCTCCTGAATGCGCCGATCAACCATGGTCGTCCTTGAACCGCTCTTAGTCTGGCTCCTCTACTGGGACCACTTTGCCTTGGGAGACCCTACCAGGAGCAATTGGCCCCTGACAACACAGCTCCCAGGATCACAGGGGCACACAAACCCCTCCACCACGTTAAGGTGCCGATTCTCGGAGGGGTAATGTTATTCTGTTCTTGTTGAATATTTTTGGTAGTGGTGTGCTTTTGAAGATGCACCTGTGCGTGCATAATTTTGTGCTGATGTCAAAGTGTGTGTAAATGAAAAATGAAAAATTAAAAATAGCATTCACCCCAATATCAAAACATATTTTGTTTGTACACATAAAAGAACAGTTCTAATGACATACGTATCACAAGTAATGTACAGCCTGCAGCAGCAATGTGTTAAAGGAAATCTCATTGCAAGTTGCTAAAAGCTCTTAGGCAGCAGTGACACCGTCACAATCATGTTATCTCATTATGACTTGTAATTGCACTTAAAAACTTGTTTCAGACAGCTACGACTCTCACTTACTTGTGATGTCAATTTCTGGGGAAGGTGTCATTTAGCCTAATCACTGACATTAATTATGCCTCCTTAATTAGGCATCCATTGTTTCGCTTGGAAACTAGTGATATCAAACTTTCACAGATGTAAAGCCCCAGATACTTCACAAAACCTTCTCTAAAAAAGAAAGACCAAAGGAGACAATTCGTTTATATTCCTTCAGATACTAAAACCTTATCACAGGCCTAATACTTTAATTAAAAAAGGAAGCTTGTGTAATAATGCTTTTTTAATAAAGTGAATACAGCATTACACTGAGCTGTGTGGTTAAAAAAGCAAATTAGTAGAGTAGCTACACCGAAATGTCTTATTTTTGTAATTCATCAAAGTCAGTATGGTTAAATCAGTCTCTTACTTCATTTTATTCTTAAGCTGAGGATTGTTGGCTCAACTCATGGCAGATGCCTCATCATCATTGGTGCTTGACTACACAGTAAGCAGTGCTTTCTCAGTAAGTGACATGTGGAATTGTAACGGCATCTAATTGTGAATCTGTAAAATGTTGTTTCATCTGAATTTGCATGGAGGAAGCTGCAGCCTGCTTCCTTTCAGCCCAGATGTTATTGTCTTTGGTTTTGATAAGCACAGTGCTATCCCTCCTCAGTTCTTCTCTCTGCTCAGCTACAGTACACTCATTCCTGTGAAACAATCAGGCCAATCAAAAAATGTTTACCAGCCATTTACAGTTTCTGCTTGCCTCATGACAGAAGAAATGAGGAGTGTGGAAAGAGAAATCAACAACTTTTGGAGACAGATCCTTAATTGTTTTTACTCCATTTTGACATTAATTAGGTTGAAATATAATGTTGAGATTGTGATGGGAAGTGATGGCTCCAACTGGGACTACGAGTGTAGACAGCGAGACAATTCTCCTGTGCTTAAGTTTCTATCATGGGCGGCTAAGTGGGTGCTTTGCAACACAAATGCTGTATACTGACTGATAATTAGCATTTACAGTGTATCTACTGGCAGGATGAGCTTGGTTCTTCTTTCACTACAGAATACCAGCATGTCCACGTCCACAAAAATACAATTTGCTTTACAAATATATTTTGTCAATCCGGGAGATGTGTTCAAAGTCTTTTCTTGGATGACTGAGCAACCAAATATGGATGGTTGCATGAACACGGCACAAGACTTAGACACCAGAGATTGGAGCTCATCTCTTAAATCTAACCTAACGGTTTAGATTAGGGCCACTAAAATACTTTATATGGGGTAAAGATAGTGGTTTTGGTAAAATAATGAAAATGTCAGCATGTCCTATTTTATAGTTAAAGTCAGCTGGCCTTTTTAATAGTTAACCAAGACCGTGATTTTCCCCTTATCTTAACCAAGAGCACTGGAATCAGATAATTAAGTAAAATACATCAACACTGGACTTTTGGAGAAATGTTAAATAAGCAACCCCTTGCTATTTTGATTAAAAAACAAAATTATTCAAAAATAATCTGTGCAGTTTTAAATTTTTTAAACAGTGTATTGCTACTGCAAGTTATCTATAAATGTATTTTTTAGTAGAATGTTGCCATATCTCAACAACAACAAGAGTAGACTGCCATTAAATTTTATGGATATTCATGATCTCCACAGGATATCTCCTGGTAATTTTGGTGATCTTTCTTCCAGTAGACAAGCCCTAGGTAGACAAAATGACCTGGCCTAGCATTGACCCAAACTCAGCACACCATAAGATTTGGCAACCATCAACCAGCCAGAACATATTTTGGTGCTGGCCACCGTTTCATCCAACTGCCATGTCTCAGCTGGAAAAGGCCCATGTCTACAAATGCCAATAGTGCCTGGATTTGGCAACCATCAACATGCAAGATCAAGTTTTAGTGCTGACTGCCGTTTCATGCTGTTTCTCAGCAGGAAAAAGATGATGCCTTCAATGCCAAATAGAGCCAAAATCTGGCAAAAATCAAAGGGTTTGAACAAGTTTTAGCGTTAGCCGTCTTTCTATCTAACTGCCATGTCTCAGCCAGAAAAGGTCTATGCCTGTAACAGCTAAATCTGGGGCCAGATTTGGCAAAAGTAAAAGGGCCAAAGCTGGCTCGCACATGGCAACATGGGTTTGGATAACAGCCGAGTCAGTCGAACATTGGCCAAGTCCGCTGACAACCTAGGGCCAACTGACACCGCTATTAACTAAAATGTTGTGATATATTCTATATTTCACCTTTCCTGGATTCCTATTAGTGCTTCCTTTGTAGTTCAAATAATGGTCAAGCCTGGTGCTTTGCAGTGGATACCTATTCAGGTATCAGGAGGAGGAGGTCAAATACAACAGTCTGGTCAGTGGCCCTTGACTCCTGATACTGAGGCACCCTATAGCATCAGCATAAAATGCACCTAGCTTTAAGAGAACTCCAATGTAAACCCATCCACAGCAATAACGTAGTAGAGATAGTAAAAAAGTAAATGGACTGCACTTTTATAGCGCTTTTCAAGTTTTCTGACCATTCAAAGTGCTCTTACACTACATTTTACATTCACCCATTCACACATATTTACCGAAAGGTGGCCAAGGCTACCATATGTGGTGCCATCAGGATCAATTTGGGGTTCAGTATTTTGCCCAAGGATTGTTATACATGTTGACAAGAAGAGTCAGGGATCGAACCGCCAACCTTACGATTAGAGGACGACCCCACTCCACCTCTGAGACACAGCTGCCCAGAAAGAGCATGAAAGTAGGACATGAGGGAGGCAAGGTTGATAGGTTGAACACATACTGGACTTTCACAGAGGAGACTGGTGTCTGTGTCCCCTGTGAAACCAAAAGTCAACTTGTTGGCAGTGGATTTTACAAGAAGAGATTTTAACTGTGAACATCACTGATGCCATACGATCATGATGGTCAGCAAAAATGCCAAGCAGACAATAAGAAAATTATTTATCATAGCATAGCCTGAGACACATACTGTATTTCTCCATGAATTAGCAGACTGCCTCATCAACAGAGGCTTTGGTCCTGATGTCCTCAAACTGTAAAGAGACCAATCCATTAGGTCAATCTTTCTGCAACTGGTGACCGAAAGAGTTCAGTAAAAGTGATAAAATATTTTAGTGAATTCACTTGACTGCCAACTGAAAATAAACATTTCTGACAGATAAACAAATCCCTATGGCCATGGAGCACAACCAAAGTAGGGGTTGATTTTTGTTTTTCTCTTTTTCTTCTGCCGGGGGACTTTCTGATACGCTGAGCTCCTTTTCCTTCTCTTTCTCCTGCCACCTGAAAATCACGCATGTCTGTTTACTGCATTACACCTTCTGCTTTACTTTGCCTTGTATCTGTAATAGCCATTTGTTAGCTTAGCTTAGCCTCAGTAGTTTAGCTTAGCTTTGCTTCTGTGATAGCCATGTGGGACTCTCACTACCTGGGGCTCGCAATTACGGAGCCTGTGTCTGTTGAACTGCACTTCCCTAATCCTGTTGCCTCTCCGGAGCATTCCTGCTCTCTTGTTTCCTAGCTTTCCCGGATCCTGGCTGCAACCTTGGCCGTGCCTGAGTGTGATAGCTGTGCTGGTGCTGTGACCCTGCCTTCGGTTGTGCTCGTGCTGTGGCTGTACTGATACTGTACCCCCCGCTCGCCCTGCTCGTGGTCTGGTCCTGGTTGCGCCGATGCCGTGATTATGCCTTTGGACACCTCCCTATCAATATACGCATGAGACTCTTATCAACACCCACCATATCATCATATAGTGCAGTTAATAATTTCACACCTATCGTTATTGTAATATGACATATATCTGTTTCCATTATTGCTGTGCCTCTCTCCCCCTCTCTCCCCATCTCCTCCCCTCTCTCTTTCTCTTTCCTTTTTGCCATGATTGTATTTCATTTGTTATTTACCACATCTATTGCACATCTGTCCGTCCTGGAAGAGGGATCCGTCATCATCCTCTGCCACTCTTCCTAAGGTTTCTTTCTTTTTTTTCCCCCGTTACAGGGGTTCTTTTTCGGGAGTTTTTCCTTGGGTGATGTGAGGGTCTAAGGGCAGAGGGATGTCGTACACTGTAAAGCCCTCTGAGGCAAACCATGTTTTGTGATAATGGGCTCTAAAAATAAAATTGACTTGACTCTTTTATTATTATTATTTTCCCAAAAGACCTATGCAAAAGAGATGCATTCTCTGTTTGGCCTCCCGAGTTTAGAGACATTCAAAGGTTCTATGGCTATGTAAAATATTTATAACTGGAAAAACTGTAAGTGCAGGAAAACAATAAATTCATAGAAAGCTTAAACACATGGGCAAATTTAAAAAATGCTCTGGAATGCTATCTCAAATAGGCCACCTAACCAAGAAGACCTCTGGCTAGGTGGCCTATCTCAAGCTTGCAAATAATAGTTTTCTTAAGCTTGAGATAGGCCACCTTACCAAGACAGCCTTTGGCAAGTACACCTTTCCATACCAGCAAGCTTCCTTTTCACACACAGCTCACCTTCAATTTACTGCATCCACGCAATATCCAGAGTTAAACAACTTTTAAAATAGAAGAAAAATATATCAAGATGTCAAAACTGAGGAAGGCACTTTTAGAAACTTAGGACAGAATTAGAGCATACTTATGACTTGCTGACTTTGATCTGAACTCACAAGTAACTCAATTGTTGGATGTAGTTTTGACAAGAGAGTTGTTTAACTCTATTAGGCATGAAGGATGTTTTTGCACACTTTGGTATTCTGTTTTTATACCAGTTTGAAAATATCTAGCATGTTAGCACATAGCTCTAGGAATGTTAGTAGGTCAGTCCACTGCCTCAAGGATCCTACCATGAAATTTTGTAGAGATATTCAAGATTCCCAGAGTATGAATCCTGAGGACTTAGTGCCCTGACTTTTCCCATTACACCACCACAAGGTTCACATTTATAACTCTTGAGTAAAATTTCTCAACAACTGTTAGATTAACATGAAATTTGGTTTACACATCAATGTTCCTCTCTGGATGAATTGATTTCACAGTGGTTATTTCCTGATTCATCACCTTTTTTCAAAACTGTGCTTCACGACAAAATAGTTAAAAAAACTATTTTCCATCACCCTGTATATTTTAGACCTAATCAGCAAACACTAGCATACTAACTTGATAAACTATGATCATACCTACCAAACATGAGAACGGTAATGCAACTTTGAGCATGTTAGCTTGCTGGTTTATGCAGGAACAACATCTTACAGGCATACACATTTATATCAGAAATAATTTGTGGGCTAATAATCAAAATTAATTATTTGATGATAAAATGATGATAGCAAGTTAATTATCTTATATTTATGAAATATAGCCTACTAAACTACCAATTTGGAAAACCGTGTAACAAATAAATCCATAACTATAACCACAGTTATCACGTTCGTAGCTAGTAAAGGTTGGATTTGGGGGTTCTATATAAAAATGGCTGACAAGGTTAACATTAAAAAGAAAGCACTTCCATTTCAAAGGCTTCAATCGAAAAAGATAAAATACAAAAGCAAACGAAAAGCATGGCAAGTTAAGTTATATAAGTTAACTTATATAGCACATTTCAGTTACAAGGCAATTCAACGTGCTTTACATAAAACATCAAAATCATCTAGACATAGTGCCAAAGACATACATTATATAAGGACACTTAAATGCAATAAAAAAATTTTTTAAAAAGGTATAAAATAAAAAATAAAAAGGAACTGCTATTTCCAGATGTTTAGTCTAGTCTCTGTGGACACAAAGCAGACCTGTGCCAGAGGACCTGAGAGGTCTTGATGGTTCATACTGTAGCAGAAGGTCAGGAATGTATTTGAGACCTAAACCAATCAGTGCTTAAAATACCAACAGAAGTATTCTGAAATCAATTTCCCAAGAGACAGGAAGTCAGTGTGAAGATTTTAGAACTGGAGTGACTTGATTCACTTTTTTTGATATGTGTGAGAACTTGAGCAGAAACTGTCTGAATTAGCTGTCTGATTGATATTTAGTGAGACCTGTAAATGCATTATTATAGTAGCTAAGTGTTCTAAGGAAAAATTTATGGACATTTTTTTCCAAATCCTGCTGCATTTTATCCTTGATAGGTTTTTGAGGTGATAGTAGGTTGATTTTGTAATTGTCTTGATGTGACTATAGAAATTCAGGTTTGAGCCTATGACACCAAGATTTCTGGCTTTGTCTGTTACATGTTACACGTTGTCACTTTAAGCCGAATGCTGAGTTAAATCGTCCCTCCCTGGCTCCAAAAGCAATAACCTCAGTTTTGCCTTTGTTGAATTGAAGAAAACTGTGGCACATCCAATCGGTGATGCTGTTCAGTGCACTCAGTCAGAACTTGTATTGGACTATAGTCCCCTGGTTATATGTTTATGTAAATGTCTTTGTCATCCTCTTAATAAATAATAATAATAATAATAATAATAATAATAATAATAATAATAATAATAATAATAATAATAATGATAATAATAATGATAACAACAACAACAACAACAACAACAACATATGTTGTTGTTTTTCATGATCTGAGCCAATGGAAGAGTGTAAAATGTCAACAGCAGAGTCCCCAGTATGGAGCCTTGGGGGACTCTGCATGTCATTTTTTCTGTTCAGATGTATAATTACCAATAAATATAAAGTAGTCCCTGTCCTACATGTGGGATTCAAACCAGTTTAGTGCTATGCTAGACAACCCCACTCAGTTTTGTAGTCAGTCCAGTAATATTTTATGGTTGACTATGTCAAATACAGCAATAAGATTCAGTTATACCAAGGCTTGATGACTGTAGTTTTTAGGGTCTATGGGAAGGCACCAGAGAGATGTAATTTGTTGAAGTTCTTGCATTCTGAAACATAAAAAAAAGAAGCCCTGTATATCAAGGCAGCAGGAGGAGGGTGTCAGATGTTCATGATCAGACAAAATGGTGTCATGGTATTTGAATCTATTTTGGATGGCCACAGAGGCACTACATAACCTGTATTGGATGCGAAACAAACAATATTCAATCTAACTCATTAAAAGGAAAAAAAGGAGCGCACTTGTCTGTGTGTGTACGTGAGAGAGAGGGTGTTTGTGTGTGAGTGTGAATGAGTCGCATGTGTGCCTGAAAGGATGTATGTTTCTTTGATTGCCTCTGTGGATGGCCAGAAGAGCAATAGAAACAGGGAGTGGGAGCTTTGACTTTCTTTTCTGCATGTATAGTCAGTTTTAAAGGCTGAATCATATGTGTGTAATCTGTGTAGGATAAAGTTGGTGGATTAGAAAAAATGATGGTTAGTTTGTGGTAAAACCAACTACCCATTCAACACTAAATCCAGTCAAAAACATTAAACCAAACCACTAATGTAACATGCACAGTGTTAGAAATTGACTAGTCTTGTGCTTACCCGTGTAATGTTAAGCTATGCTTTACCTACTTAACATTACCTGTCTATGAATGGTGGAAAGAGAGTTGCTTTGGCATGCTGCTTTGTAAGGTGTAAAAATGCAATGCAAAACATATCGTCAGCACCACTGTAATTGCAATACATCATTTGTGGGCATTACAAATGCAGTGTTATGGCTCAACAAATTGGATGAAGTGGATTTAAAACCTACTTCCTCACCTGAGAATCTATGTAGTTCATAGATTGATTACTGACTACAGAGGTGCTATTTCCAAAGTGGTTGATCTATGAAAGTTGCCTTTATGCAAGTTGAAACCCGAAACACAACCTGGTCCCAACCAGGTTACACATGCAGCATAATCAGATCTAACTAGGCTAAAAGAAAGTCACCTCCAAGACAGAGAACATTTTTTAGGTTTAAAACACTTAACATTCAGCATACCTCCCTTAACCACTAATCATACTTTGTGGTATGCCTCAACTGGACATGAGCTAGCCCAGCATGGCATGCTCCATAGTCCCCGTGCCTAGCTTTGACCCGAAAGTCAAGCATAAATTTGTAGAAGTAAGCCAGGAAAAAAAAATGAAGAAGAGAAATGCACAATTATCCATGTTGTCATCATTTGACATGCAACCCATTTGCCGCTAGCTAACTTGTTTGAAATGTGATGTAATAGGTCAACCGGAAGGCAGTACAGCAACTAGCTGAAAGGGGGGCATATTGCCACCTACTGTAGTGGAGTTAGACATACTTCTGTCAATAAATCAATTCTCCCCTGCTACCTGTACACTGGGACAAGGGCAGTAGTCCAATTAAAAGGCCTAATTAAGCTATAACTGTAGCTCGACATAACTGTGCATGTAAATATACTGAGTGATTTCACATAGATTTAAATCTTGAGCCATTGTTTAACCGATCAGATACAAAATAATGATAGTTCTGCCCTTTGATGGACTCCGAACCTGACAGTACAAAATTGAGGAAGCAATTAAATTAATGTATTTGCAGATTTTATGTAACCCTGAATGAATCTAGTGACAATCAATGGTAACCTCTTTAGGAGCCACAATAGGCAACCCAGCTTACAGCTTCACCTATTTAGTGAGGCAAGCGACTACACTCTCTGGTTTTATCAGGTACTAAGTTTGCAGGATGCAAATACTCCAGATGTTTGGTGTGGACACACTCTTTCCTTCTGTGGTTCTGAGCAGATTGCAAAGATATTTTTTGTGTTTTGTGAAGACACAGCTTTATGATCTCAAGTGACAAAAAGTGCAATAGAATAGAATATAGAATAGGTTACAACCTCTAAAATGCAGTTCATCATATAGCTTAGAATTGTCTAAAATTGAGCAATTCTGTGTTAGCTTTGATTTTTAGAGACACTGGCAATCTTTTATCTTTCTAACACTGTATTGAGTCTCTGGTGTATGGAGCAAGTCTCAGCTGTAGAGAGCAGATGTTTGCATGAATTAAATATTTGTTGAGGCTGAAGTGGAGCGGTGTGACTGCAAAGGCATTTTTTCCTGTCACTGCTTAAAAATGCAATAAAAAGCACACAACCTGAAATACTGTACATATCCTGGGCATGCTTTACATTATTTATTGCACAGTGAAGCAGTGCTCCAGGTCAAAAAGCAAGACTGCCAGTGACAAGTTACAGTGGAAACCTCCAGATTCTTGTTACATGTATCATCCATACAGCGAATGAAGGAGAATATGAAATCGCTTTTGCATGCAGCTTCAGTGGAAGATGAGAAAACAGATTCATAGTGTTATGGCAGACCTCCTGCTGTGGTTCTACATAATTGATGTACCGGAACCCTTAAAATACTCTGTATTTAGGCTCAAAGACACGCTGGTGTCATTTAGAGAGCACAGTTAGTGGTTGTTGGTAATGTAGCGGACAGACCACAATGAGCTCAGTCCAAGGTCGGGACTTCTGAGGGATCAAAAAATCAATAAGTTTGTCTTGTTTCTGGATTGGTGCCACTGGAGGCAACTCTGCTATTTGTGCACCTTGGCAAGTTCTCTTGGCAGTGCAGTTTAGTAAGAAATCTAATGTGTTCAAGTATGCATTTAACATTAACCTTTTGAACTCAATAGAATAGAAATGGTCCGCTGGTTCCTACATTGGTCTTTTTTTTTAAATGCAACGTTATTCCTGGTAGTATCTTTACGTACATCAATACACTTTAATGATTGATAAAAGTACTGAAATTGTGTCATTAGAAATAAACACAAAGATTTGACTTGAACTTGTTTTTTCCTCAGATTTAAAAAATAATAATAAAAAGAATGGATCCAAAAGATTTTTAAATAGAGAAACATGAACAAAACATTTCTTGACACCCCATAAGGTATTTAAACGATGTACATGTACAGTTTTTGCTCATTTCTGGGATGAGTTCTAAGGCATTGTAATAGATCCATTACATTCATCTGGCGCCAACACGTGTTTGCACTGAAGGTACCATCATGCAATGATGTCATTACAAGGGTACAACGCAATTAAACGGAAGATAGAAGCCTTAGCTTTTTGCAGTTAAAAGAACGATTGTTCTAGCTGTTGGAATCTTCATTTAGATTAATATTAGATTATGCAAACAGGACCCTTCCTGAAAATTACAATTACAGGTCACGTAAGGTAAAGTAACACAAAGTCATGATACAAAAATGGGGAAGACAGAAGTCTTAGCTTTCTGAAGCATTAATAATTAATGTTCTAGCTATTGTGGTTTTTATTTAATATCAGTATATATACAGAATTATGAAAACAGCCATCTCCTGTGGCTATTATGGGGAAATACCAACATTTTTACAGTAAAATACCATTTTTTCTCAGCACACAGGGGAAGGGAAGGATGTGACTTGATGAAGACAAAAGTCTTTCTGCTGCAGAAAGGATGGATGGTCTAATGATGGTTCTACAGAATCATGCAAATGATGACAGTGTTTTCAAAGGGTTAATAAAACCTGAAAATAAAACACATCAAAAGTACGCAATCTTAAGATACAACATTTTATTATTGTCAGTCTTAAATATGAGCACACACTTTTCATCAAGAAAATACATATGAACCAACAACCCTTTACAATGCAGGGAGTCAAATAGCATGATGTCCCCCTCCACTTGAGGACAATCCGCTCTGAAGAGAGCCCTGTGAACTTGTAGCCAGGCAAAGGGCAGAATTTTATTTATGTGAATCATCCAAAATAAATTCCAACATATCATGAGACTACTTCATGCGTCTGCTATGACAATCCCCTGGCAGCTGAAGCAAAGGTTTCATTTCTCATGTCTAACCAAAGTTCACATCCAAAAATCTTTCAGACTCCAATGCAAATTACAAATGTCACAAAACACCTAAAATGAATAGCACTATCTGGTAGGTGCAATACAAGCTCAGTCAGCTTCTCTTAAACGGTATCAAATTTTCTTCAAAGACTGCTCTCTTGCCTTGCACATATGGAGACAAAGGAAAGAAAATATATCCATAGATTTTTTTTCCCCCTCCAAACTCAGCTCCAACTGGGCCCATGTTTGCTTGGGCTGAGAGGGAGAATGAGTCCTGCCATCCTTATGCAGTCTTCAAACAGACAATGGAATTGGTCATATCACCATAAATATGCAGCGCTACTGCCAAAATATAAGCCTTCATGGGCTGCGATTCAGAACTGGCTGACTGGAGTCAGACAGAAACAGGAAAAGTTATGTGTATTCAGGCCTTCTTAGTGCTGTTTCCCCACTGAACTTGGCTGGGTCAGAAATATTTTACTAGCGTACTTCCAAGATCCTCTCCCCGGGTTGCGAGATTTTATCATTATAAGTTTGGCTTGAATGGAACTTGCAGTGCGTCTTGCATATCCTTTTTAAAAGTCATGCTTGGTGGGAGTTTGGAGCATTTGCATTTGCTCTAATAAGAAAGCACAGAGAGAGGTTTTTAATGCCATGCAGACAGAAACAGCAGTATGGCCGCCTAATTTTTCTCGGCGAGATGCTAAATTATTTTCATTTCCCATTGAAATAGTTATGTCAACACCTGCTGTGTTCACTTTGCCTGACCCTGATGTGTGTTACACTCTAAAAATAAAGGTTTCAAAAGGGTCAATCCAATAGGGATGAGGTTCTACCTAGAACCATTTACTTATGAAGAACCCTTTTTTAAAAGAAAGAGTTCCTCAAGCATTCTATGTAAGAACTAAAAGCATTCAATTAAGAACTAAAACCATGGTTGATGGGAGAAAGATCTATGGGTCATGTAGTCAATTACTATTTTTAGATCCACCTTCGTGGGTTCTAAAGGAAATCCTTGGAATATAAAACAGTTTTCCACAGAACCCCCTGAAATGGTTTTAGATGAAACCCTTCGAATATGAAAGAGTTCTGGACGGAACCCCTTGTGTATGTTCTAGATGAAACCCCTGGAATATATAGGGGTTTTTGGTAGAATCCCGTTGGTGGGTTCTAGATCAAACCCTTGGAATATGAAAGGGTTCTCAGAAGAACCTCCTGGGTGGGTTCTAGATAAAACCCTTGCGATATGAAAGGGTTATCGGTAAGATCCCTTGGGTGGGTTCTTGTTATGACAGTTAGAAGGAGGAAAGTTTTTAGGTAGATCACCCAGAAAGGGTTGTGGGTGGAACCATTACACCATAGTAGGATTCTCTTGTAGAACCTCTCATGGGAGGTTCTGGGTTGAACCTATCACAGATGGTTCTAGATATTGACCTTTATGTAAAGTTCTAGGTAGATCCCCTCAAGAGTGTTTCAGTTGGATACTTAAAGGCCCTAAGGAGAACCAAAACAGAGTTCTGCTAAAAAAAACATGCCCTAAAAAAAAAACCTGAAATGGTTCTGGTAAGCAACTTTATTCTAAGAGTGTATATGTAGCTGTTGGGAGCATACAGCGTGTGGAGAAACAATCAGTGTTTAATTTTGAACTTTAGTATTTAGAATTTAACTAATAATGTTTAATAGTATTTAATTCCTAAAGTGACTACTGGCATTAACAGGATGATTGAGAAAAGAGCTGCAGTCACACTACAGAGGACAAGTCCAGTTAATGACGGGACAATTTGAAGGCCAGCTGAGAGTTTTCTCAAATAAATGAGCCGTAACATGGCAAATAGCTGTGTTGTGCAACACAAAGTATTGCACAGCATCTTGCTAAATGTAATGTGATTGTGTTTGTTTAGTGGCTCTGCAGGCCAGCTCGTCTAACCTTGAGGCTACCGGTGCCCTAAATGCATTGAGAACAGTGGTGTAAAGTAACAGCAGAGGCCTCAGGTCAGAAAACAATCCAAATTAAGCCTTTAAAGAAGCAGCCCGCATAGGTTTTCTCCACAGGCCTTTTCTTGTTACACGTTCGAAACAGCAGGGATTTAAGAACAAGGAAATGAAGAAGATACTTTGCTGTAGGCTGCACTCGGCTCACACCAAGGCCAAAAACTTTCGGAAAATGATCTAGCAGGATTTCCAGCAGTGATCTGACAGGTGCTTTACGTCTCCAGTGAAAAGGCAGCATCTTCAGATCACAGATCAGACCGTACTTTGCCTCTTTGCTGCATCTTCAGCTCGGCGCTTCGACGATTTGTCCGTGACCGCACATCTCAACGGACTTAATAAACAATATGCCTGTTTGCTATTAAGAAATGGCAGGGTTCCTCTTAATGATCATCTGAAGTCAGGATAATAATGTGCGCAGTTTGTTTTGTAGTCTGTGATGCTCCATGCAGCCTCAACTCTGAATCGCTGCCATGGTGACCATGTGGCGTTACTATTATTAGGTAGATTATTAGGGGGAGTCAATGATACAATCACCTCCTTACCTCGGGTTATGTGTGAGGAAAGCATTTCATCTATGTTATATTTTGACAGCAGCGTTTTGCACTGATCTGTTAAAGGTAAGAGCTTACATGTGTTCAACCTCAGTAACAGTGTGCTTGACAAGAGATTTACAAATTATATTTGATATAACATAAAAAACCCAACATCATAATCATTAAGGACAAAGCAATACACTACAAACATTCAGCTGTCTGCACTGTCCTTTCAGAAACTCCTGGAGAAACATTACAGCAGTGTGGTGTAAAGAGGGTGTGAACGAGCCTCGCCGTCATTACAGCCCACACAAATGTACGCTCATGACCAGATCTCAATATACTTTAGGGTGGTAATTGCTGTGCTGTTAAATAATGGGGCAACTGCTCGGAGGTAGTAAAAAATAAAACCAATGACCAGTTTTTACCGTGTGTTCTTGGCTGTTATACAGATTGCGTAGGTGGAAATGTGCAATATTTTTTAATCTCAGAAGAATCTGTGAAATGCGTATGTGCAACGTACTCTCACACAACAGTTCGTATGCTCTACAAAAATGCACCCACAAAGGTAAGGTTGAGCCGAGTACTCAGATGAAACGAGTATCTAGTACAGATAATGTATTTTTTTTTTTTTTTTTACAAGTATTGTCCGAGTAAACTGTGTCAATATCTATACTCGTAGTGAGGGAAAATCCTCTTTTGGGTAGCTATGTTCAATCTTGTGATAAAAAATGATCTGAAGCTTGAATAAATAATAAATTAAGCAACTTCTAATCAACCTATATCTGTTTCAGGCTTAAAATAACAACTTCTGGTTAGATCCTACACTTTCAGGGTTTAGGCCTTACCCACTTTTGGTTTAAACTCTTCCCATTTTGATACAGATACAGATAATCTAGTTGCACTGTCAAAATAAATAATTTGTTTTAACTTAAAAGGTTAGTGTCTGGGCCACCTTTAAATTTTAAGTTGACTGGATTTGAGAAGACAAGTTGAGGTAATTAATCAACTTGTCTTGTCTTAAATTCAATCAGCCTAAAAAAGTTAAGGCAGCCTGGACACTAAAAATAAACTACTTGTTTCAACTTAAATAAAGCTAGTGTCTGGGCTTCTTTAAAATGTTAAGTTGACTGAACTGAGAAGACAAATAGATATAATTTTGAAATGATTAAAATGATACTAATTACCTATTTCTTGCCACAAATATTTTCAGAGACATGTTTTAGGGTTTACTATTTAACTGTAACACGATTTCTAGCCGGCCGCCATTGTGTCATACAGATGAGGTCACATTACATCAGCCACCAGCAGGAGCGTTTATTGGTTCAATGCATTCTGGTAATTGTAGGTTTTCTACATTTTAAGCAAGATCAAATACCACAGTCCCTTTTCTCTGCTTTCTCTTGTCATTTAGCACCAATTTCAAAAGTATTTGTGTCTCTCTACTGCAGAGACAGCCTAGTTTTATGTGAGGAGCCACTTTGTATTGGTGAAATACTTCTTTATCGTGAAGTTATGCAGGTAAGGTTTAAGCAAGTAAAGTTACTGTGGTTATGTTTAGGAAAAGAAACGTAGTAAACATGCACTTAAAATGACTAAGAATGGTTCCGAACTTTAGTCACCAGTAAAGTCCTGTATTTTGTGACCGATCCGCTGCCCCGACTTGTGTCCTTATGGGAACCGCTTCCCAAAAACATAATTTATACACAAATTACTGGCTAATGTTTAGGGCATGTATACATTTTGGTACATTACTTCTGTAGGAAAACGTATAAACAGTACATAAGAACAGTCTGGAGTTTAAAAGAAAGAGATGAAGTGAGGTGTGTAAAGTGAAATTTGCAGGTACGTTTTTAAGCCAGGTGTTCAGCCAGCCTGTTCTCATTCTGAACTTGTAAAATATGTCTGATCTGTCAGTGGTTTCGGTGTACAAGCATGACCCCAAAAGCTACCTTCCCCATCTGGCTGGCACGCAGTTGGGCAGTGTCAGATGAGAACACACCCGCACAGAACCAGTGGCATTGTTATTATGTGCTGGCAGGCAGCTGGATGTCAACAGTTCGTGTCCACATGCAACGTGCACGAGCTGGCACTTGAGAACGTAGCCTGATGGAAGCGGTCATGTGCAATGCAACGCAAAAGGATGGCATCAGCTAATATAAGATGTGCGAGTGTACTATATGGTGGGCGGGTGAGGAGGTGGATGGATCCCACAAACAACTGACTTTCATGTAAGAGTCCGGAGTTCACTTCCCGTGTGGATGTGTGTCTTTTTTTCTACATCTTTACCTCTTTTGCCTAAACCTGACAATCTGTGACTATGTTGCCTAATCCTAACCATTGTGACGGTCCGCGCTGGTTCCCACGTGCTCATGTTGTGTAAAGATAAGGACCGTGCAGCACCATATGCATTTGTTTACATCATGGTGATGGCATCCTGAAGCGTAAACAGTTGACACAGAAAGATATCTAAAACATCATACATAGGTGGTCACTGACGGAGCAGCACCATGTGACGAGTTGGGATACTAACATGTTGATTCAGCACACTTGGCTCCTTTCTCACCTTTCGACTGAACTCAGGGAGTTTTGGCTGTGATTGTTTAAACCCAACCCAGATCTCCACAGGAGGAGATCTTAAATGTGGTTAATCTGGCAAAATGATGTGAGATCAGTGGCGCTATCGTTCAAACCGGGATGGAATAATTACCATGACATTTCCAAACATCACTGTGATGGAGATAAATAATAGTCTGCAGTGTCTCTCTCTCTCTCTCTTTGTCTCCTGTGTGAAAACAAACCATGATTAGCCTGTCAGATTCGGCTGATGATTACCCTGATCAATTTCCATAATGGGCCTATTTGTTTCATGCCATTTTGATTTTGGATATTGGCTGTTTTTTCACATCGAGAAGCACAAATCTTGTCATGCCAAAGAGCCACAACCGGGCTGTGCTCAAAAGAAAGAAAAACAAAAAAAAAAAGACATGGATGAAGGACCTCACGCGAGCTGAGGCAACCCGGGGAAAAGTGGAGGAAAAGGTGAGCAGAGCTGAGATCACTAGTTCTGTCTCGCTTGTCTCTTTTTCTGTCTACCTAGTGTCCACTGAGCTTGCATTAATTAAAAAATAACCATATGTGAAAACACACTTGATCAGAGCTGTGTAAGAAGCACATCACTAAACAGACACACACACTAATTTGTTGTAACTCACTGTTCCTATTTGATGTTAATGGAATTCAACAAATCCTTTTTTGCTGCACACAATGATATGGAGTAAGCAAAGGGGCTTGATGTTTAAAAAATTTCCTTCCACATTACATTACAAAACCAGTACAACAATGTTTGCTTTTTAGCTGTTGTCACTCAGCTGGGGTGGGGGTGGGGGGGTGGGGGGCTGCTCGGGCAGTTGTGAAATGTTTGCCAACACAAGAAATGTGATAAAGGTAAATGACTGGCTTTAATTCGTGCTGACGTGCTGTGAGAGGTTTCTGATTGTTGCATAAAATCCTCACAACAAAATAAGGTAACAGATACGCTACTTTCAAAATGCCAGTCTGTCTGTGCTGATCCTCTATAATAAAACACAGAGATATGATTTTCTTGTTTTCTCACAAATCCTGTCTTTTCTGTCAATGTAAGCTATATATCAAGTGATAAGAGAAGTTGTAGCTTTTTTTTTTTTTTTTTTTTTTACGCAGACCTCTGATCAATCTCGGTTATTGCAATTGGCTCACATACGGTACAGTGAGCCTGTAATTCTTTTCTTTTTGAAGAGCTGGAAATGTCGTGTTCAGGTGTGCATGCCACACTCATAAACCACACACTGTACATTTTGGTTTAAAGGTATCTATAATTTTAGATTTCCAAATATTATGTGATGTTACAATGTATCCTCATTCAACAGTTCGTATGATATCCTACGAATTAGCACCCCATGAATAATGATACCTCTTTAAACTAAAGTTATATAATTACTGTAAAGTTAAGGAGTTACTGTGGTTAGGTTTAGGGAAAAAAATAGAGGTCATACCTAGAAACGACTCAAAGCTCTCACAGTTCCAAAAGTCTCCTATGGACAGTCCCAGGGAAAAGTTTGTATTGTGACCCATTTACCACTCCAATCTGCGTCCTAAGTGGACAGCTCGAGTCTTCTTTCTTTTTTATGCCCAGGCCACACTGCCGATATGAGCAGCGCATGTGCATTGCGAAACCTGCTGTTTTTTCTTTTGGTGCCTATGTTAACAAGTTAGAGCAGCCACACTCCTGTGCGGATCGGCTGCTGATGGTATTGACCCTAAACCACCTTTCACTACAGTTTCAATCTCTAGATTTATTAGACATGAAAAATATACATATTTACATTTAAACTTAACCTTTCCTTTTTCTGTTTCAAAATAAAAGCCCCCTAACAACGTTTGTGTTGATGGTATCCCAACAGTTGTTGACATGAGCTTTTTAATTGTGAAATATTTGTGTGAACGTGATGCTGACAATATAGTGGCTTAGACAACTCCTTTAATTAGTTAGAGTATCCAGCTTGTTCTCAGTCTGAAGGTATCAAATACTGCTGCTTTGTCAGTGATTTTGGCAGAACATATAAATGCCAAAAGCAAACTGTCATGGTGGTATGACATGGCACTGGGCGGCATCAGTGTGTAACACAGCTGGACAGAACCTTTCACAGTGTTATGATAAGGTGCCAGTCCACTAAAGAGCACCCAGCATGGCAGTATGTTATGTGGACCAGTGGTGTCATTTCATGACATAGCTGGGTGCTAAGGCCATATGTTATGCCACTGGTGGATGTCAGGTTGAAACTCTGCCGGTAATGATGTAATATGAGGAATGTAAGGGTCCCTGTGGGGCAAGCGGAAGGGGCAGTGGATGGGTCCAACAAACCCTGGACTTTTGCCCAGGAGTCCGGTGTTTGCTTCCCAAATTAACTTAGAACCAAACCATGATGTTTTTTTCCTAAAGCTCATGATGTGCTCTTTTAGCTTAATCCTAACAATAATCCTTAATTGACCAACGTTGATTGCGGCATCCCTGAACACCAACAGCAGATGCAAGAGGACACCTAGAGCATGATGCGTAGACACAGAAGTCTACCGACAAAGCATTGATATGTGATGATTTAGGATGAGAAAGTATTGGAGTATCTGCTTTTTCTGTGGAAATACATTAATTATAGTAGCAAGCAGCAGTGCGGCAGACACAACGCTTTCTGTGTTAACACATCAACTGTACAAGCCGCAGCAGTTCAGCGAGGTAGCTGTCACGCGCTGTTCATGCTTGCAGTATTGCCCAGGCATTAGTCCCATCAGTGTACGGCTCACGTGATCACAGCCTTTACAAAAAATGGAGGCACAAACTAGTGGCTCATCATTACGCTGGATTTTTTTATGACTTCTGGTGCATTACTTTTCGTAGGAAAACTTACAAACAGTGCATGAGAACAGCTTGGATGTTATGTGTTAAACCCATATGAAACCACAACATGTTCATCCCTTGTTTGTGAAAGACAATACTATGAAAAAGTGTCTGTGTTTTGTCGGACGTTACTGTGAGACTAGGGAACAGAAACCCTATAAATTATGATGCTGTGCGAACTGCTAAAGTCTTTGGGTTATCGTTGTCTAAATACATGCAGAAAGTGTTCTATTAACATGATCTGACTGAGTGGTCTCTAACCCTCCAGTGCTGGTTTGGAACATGAACAGGAACATTTTTTTCTCAAATAACTGTGCCGTGTAGAAATGGCATGAAGTTCAAACAAGTAGCAACAGCATTAATAAATTTGCATTATTTAAGTCAGACATCAGCTCCACACAAGTGGAGTAAACTCTTCCTCCATTTTTAACTACATAATTATAACATAATTATTCTTGACACCATTTTTGTGTACAACTGTACTGGTAAAGGAAAAAAATGAGGACAACAAAGACATAAAACTAGGATATCTGTCCTAAATAATTACAACTTCATATTTTCCCTTCTCAAAAATAGTCAAAATGATAATTGAAAAAATAAAATTAAAAGATTAGCATAACACAACAGCAAGTATATCACTACAATGCTGAGAACAGAAATACTTGAAGGTCAAAAACAATTCTGTTTCAACAACCAGACTGAATGATAATTATTATAGATTAAAATATGATAATACCAGGCTTTCTGCCTCAGGGTAACCTAAATTCCTTCTGCTTCAGTGTCTCAGTTTGACTTTGAGGTATTTAACATTCACCTCCCATACTTGCTGTAAATTTGCCTTTTCCTGGAGTTGAGATGAATATGCAATGCAGTTAAAAACTAAGACAAAATCCATTTGAATAAGAGACACCACAATTAAAAAATCTTTTTTTTTCTTATCGGAGACATATATGTAAAAAGAGATAATCCAGAATAATATAATTTAGAGAGAAAATTTCCAACATAATACAACTAAAATGTGAAACATTTGTTACATCCTTAAATTCTGAAAAACACAAACTTTTGTTACGTACTTATTTAGTGGGTCAACATCATTATGTAGCAGGATACTTCATGCACTCACGGTGCATCAGTTTATGGTTCCAGTTGAAAAAAAGAAAAAAAAAAAAACACCCCAACTCACACACCCACACACGCACACACGCTCACACACGCAATACTTGTGTTCACACCCATTCCTCTTCAAAATCTGAGCAGGAACGGCAGGATCACCATGAAGAGGAGGCAGGTGTGTGAGTGCACTCCCATTGCACCGCCGCTGCCGTCTTGAACTGCTCTCGGTCCTGACAGGGGAAAGAAGGGGGAAAGATATTGAAATAACTGCCTGTTCCTTGATGACAATTTCATGGTTTAGCCCATTGAAACCTGGAGCAAAATCACTTTTCCTGTGCTGCGCTCAGACCCCAAATTAGAACATTTAGAAAATGATTTTTAAAAAGCAATTCCAAAACTATATTTATAATGTTACAGAATTATTATGATTTTTAAGCACTTTTGCAAACTTATTTTCTTATTTTTAGGTAATTTTCTTGTACTTTTTAATAATTTATTAATTTCTTCTTTTGTGGCTCACTGCCTTATTCCTATTTTTCAAAGAAATCTAGACAATTTGCTCAAGTTTCAAAGGGTTAATATGTTTACAGTATGACTTTAAAGTTCAAACCTATAGCTTTGTTGTGTGAAAACAGGGTGACTACTTTACTCTGAATTGTCTTCATGTTAACTAGTGAAGGCCTTTGTAATTACTAATTACAGAAAGATTACTGTTCATTGTTTAGAGTTACTGTTGATTAGCAGGTATGGACTACAAGGTTTTATTAGTCACATGGCATTAACATGGACTTTACTCATGTAATATAATAGCAGCTTCCTTACTCACTTTCCTGTTCTGCTGCTGTGATGCCGGCCCGTTCTCATTGTGAAGTCATCAAATTCTGCTGCTTTTGCAGTGCTTTCAGCATAAGGTCCGACGCCAAAAGCCACATTTCGCATACGCATGATATGTTGCTGGAAAGTGTCAGCTGAGAATGCAGCCGGACAGAACCGTTTATGGTGTTATTATATGCCGTCGAATGAGAACTGCCAGAGTGATATGCGGATGGTCGGCATCAGGTGAGCTATTATTAACATTTATACCAATCCATGATCTTTGAACAAATAAGCAAAAAGATTTGTTATCTACACTTAACCGCATGTGGAACTCAGGATGTCCTGAACTTTACAGGACCACCCCTCAGCCCGAACCTTGACATGGAGATTGGGGCTTTAATAGTGTAGCACTTCCTTGGGTGGAAACACATTATTGCTAATAAACATAATCCTGGGAGATTTTTCATTTCTCCACACATCGTAATTGGTAAAACAAATTAGTATCATTATGCAAATTATAGACAGTATTGGTCGGAGGACAGCAACAATTTAAAAGCACAGTAGAAACATTTTTGATTGCTTGTTGGATAATAATAACATAAGTTTAATGTTGATGCCAAATAGACACTACATCCATATATAGAGTACCTCAAGGATCTATTCTTGGTACTCCTTTTTTTAAAAAAAAAAATCTATGTCCTTAAAATATTTTGTTGAAATCATGCTTCGCTCGTAATACTCAGAATATGCAACTATATCTTCTTGTATCTGTCAGATACAATAGTTCATTTCAGTGGTTTGTTTTTTAGTAGTTATTCTTGTTAAAGGCATTTCTAAGAGACAGTTCATGACTGACAAGCATCCTGTTTGGTAATATTTGTTTTCTCAAACAGACATGGCTGAATATGGATGTGTAATTATTAAGATGATAATGGCAATGGAAGCAGGAAACCAGAGGTGGGAATCAGTCTTTTTTTGAACTATAAATGAACAGCACATTAAATGGTAATGATACATATATTGAAAGCTTCCATTTGTGAAGTAGGAGGTGAGATAGTGCACTTGTTTTTGGGTGTGCTGATCAAAATGACATGGTTTGCAGCATCAAATGCAGCACTAAGGATTAGCACTGAACATTGCTCAGCATTTGTTGTTTAAAGAGGGTCATTCTATCTTCAACAAGGTCATTCTTTGTACTGAGAACTGCTCTAAAAGCCCACAGGATTTCATTCAGGGTGTTAACAACTCTTTTTTTTGGAAAATGTGTCTTTCTAAATGGAAATTCTGATAACGTTTTATTTGAATAGCCTCCTACTGATGGTATATAGAGTATTTGTAACATTTCAACACCTTCTTAAATGAGATTATACTGTTTCGCTTTGTCTGTAGATGATAAACAGATTATCTGTAGAGTATATGTGACAGTTTGGTAAGTATGTTAATATTCTCAGTTGAACGTGAACTTTTGACCCAACCATTCAATCAAGTTCTACTTAATTTGCTCAGAGAATATGTGCGGTAAATATGTTCATGAATTTTCACGTATAGTATAAAGCAGAGATCTCTATTATTTTTCAAGCCAAGGACCCCTTAGCTGAAAGACAGACAGAGCAGGGACCCCCGACTACACATACTGTATTAAACTGAATTGCATATAGAACTTTGTGTCTGAAGGTTGTCAGGCAGAAGGCCATATCAACGCTTTTCAGGTTGGTGACTGAGAAAAAAACTACTTTCATAAAGATAAGTTGTTGCAAAAGGCAATCTCTGTGTACTCTGTAAGGTATCTCTGTGCCCCCCCCCCCCCGTGAACCGAGACACATACACTGATCAGCCAAAATATTAAAACCACTGGCTGATGGAGTGATATTGTTACAATGTATTGTTCTTCTGGAAAACCTTGGGTGCAGGCTTACATGTGGATGCCAATTGATGATGTCCTTCCACACAAACTCTGTTGCACACTGTGCTCATGGCAACAGCATTTCCAAATGGCAGTGTCCCCCCTAGCAGGACAATGCACCATGCCACACTACAAAAACTGCTTGGGAATTGCCCCTGAGGAACTTTGAATTACGGGATGTGCCGATACCACAGAGGTACCCCCGATCCATAGTGAGGCCTCCTTGGATTAGACTTGGGTCAGACCTGATGAGGCATGGACAAAGGACCTCTGGGGGGTATCTTGTGTTGTCTGGCACTGGGGCATTGCTGATGGATGCTTTGAGTCTTGTGGGTAGTGAGGGTTGAGTACCAGCACACACACCATGGTTTATTGATCAGATTGGGATCTGGGGAATTTGGAGGCCAGGTCAACCCCCTGAGGCCTTTGTCACATTCCTTAGGCTTTTCTTGAGCAGTATCTGCATGGTGTATTGTCCTGCTGGAAGGGGCCACCGTAGCGAGTAGTGCCGTTGCCATGAGGGAGTATACTTGTCTGAGACTGTGTTTAGGAAGGTGGAGTGTGTCAGGTGGCATCCACATAAACGCCAGGAAGGTTTCCCAGCTGAACATTGCATTGTTACAAAGTTTAATGTTTCCGCGGGTAAGTGTAAAGACAAAGTGAAACAGTTGAATTGTTGAATCTATAAGCTGTTGAATGTTGCAAATACTATATTATGATATAGTTTGTGGACAGAGTATTCAATTAAAGTGTTCCTGAATTTCCATCTTATTTAAGAATGTGTTTAAATCCTTGTTTGTTAGAATGATGCTTTCACTCCAAGGTCTGCTTTGGTCAGTTATAACAGATTTAATGCTTATTTCAATTATGTTTTGGCAAATATTTCGAGCTCGACTGGGGCAAAAATATTAAATATAGTAAATAGTGGAAGATATGTGGAGAATAAAGAGAGTGATAGCACACTTGTTTGTATATTTTCCAGCATATCAGGTTCTTGAGTCCAAGATGCCATAACATGATCTTTTGTAAAGTCTTTTGAGTAAAATTTATCGTATCAAACTGGTTCATCTGATACTTACTCATTAATCTACAACCATAGTAAATCAGAAAACAAAATGGAGAAATATGCTTTATCTTATTTTCCTTTGATTTAACAAAAAAAGGCAAGCAAGAGTCTAAATAATTTATAAAACTAATAAAAATAAAAATGGCAGTTTCATTTGTCACTATTCATTTGTCACTATTATGCACCTGTAGCATTTTAGTGTTACAGTGATTGCACAGCTCAAACACAATGGAATTTTATGATGCAAAAACTGAATCACATCATATTTTCATCATGCTCTTTTCAGGGATGAGGCAAGTTCCATCTAAAAGACTGCATTGTGTGAGGATTGAGGACAAATTTGAACTTTTTACTTTGAAGCTTGTAACACAATGACTACTCATTTCCCTTGGATTTCCATGAGTTCACCAGAGTTCCCTTTGGGGCATCTATCCAATTACCCTGCCACAGTGGATTATCCCTAATCCTGCATATGCCTAATTAGAATAATGACGTTCACTCGTAGTCAAAATCAAAGGCATTAATACAATTATGTTGTGTTAATGGAGTGGGTTTGCTTACAAGATGCTGCAACCATCAGTCACAAGGACACATTAAATGACAAGATGGGTGACGTGTTTATCTCTGCACTATCGCCACGGCTCCGCATGCCTGCTCTAGAAACACACAGGGCTCATCTACGCCACAGATCTAAAAGCTGCAATCACTATTTGCAGATACTAGAAACATTTTAGCTTGCAGTGAGATTCTGCAACTCTCTGTGTTTGCAATTTTGCGTGTAGGAGTCAGAACTAGAGGTACAAGCACGAGCACAAATGATGATAATGAAAGATGACGAATACTCACATTGGAAGAAAGAGCATGCAAAAATCAAAATGAAGCCATGTCACACAGTGAGGCGGTTAGGGTTTGCAAAGGAGAAAGATGAAACATGGTTAGCAAAAACAATGACCATTTTCACAAAGATTCACGTGACACTTGCATGGCGCTTTGCTTCGCCGTGCTGCCTCTTCAAAGATGCTGCCTGCCGTGCAGCTTTAACGTGTCAATTTATAAACCGAACAAAGAGTCATCAGAAACAGCACAGTTTTGACAGGATCAAAGAGCCCAGAAATGATTTGTTCCTTCTTGTCAAACACTGTGTATAACTCCACTGACGGCGCAGCCTTAACTTCAGGTTTGTGAAAATGGCTGTTTGTCATGTGCCAGCATGCAGTTAATACTTTCGATCCACGACAGTTGAAGTGCATGCTGGTGCAGAATACTAACCTTGCAATAGCGTTGAGCTAGTGGGTTCAATTACCACTACACGAGGGGGACAAAATGGAACAGAGCAACATATTGGAAACAGAACAGCAAAAAATCATTGACAGTACTTGTGAAAAGCTTGGAAAGTAAAGGCTGCTGAATAGACTTTTACATCGCGGCGGCACAGTTACATACTTGAGTGTTCAAAGTGATTCAGTACAGGTGGTGTCATAATTCAATTTCAAAGCTGAAATCACAGTATCTAAATTCTGACAGTTTTGATGAAGAGAAAAGCTGCAAGGTTGATTATAGCAACACATCTGTGCTTATTTCTTTGTTTTAACCCTTTAAAACCTGGACCATTATCAGTTTTCCTGTGCTACGTTCGGACCCATTTCAAGTATCTAAACTTTTGGAACATGAGCACATTGGTTTGATCTCTTTCAAAAACATGGGAAAACATGCAGTCCGCAGCTTGGCATTAAATGTCCTTCAAACTGCAACTATTTTGTAAAAGGTGATGGGGAAATTAGCTAGAAAACCAAAATAAAATAAAGAATGAGAGAATTACTAACCAGGGAAAAATATCAAGAAAACTATCTTTATAATTTTTATGAATATATATTCAAAATTAGGTAACAGAAAAAGATTTGTTTGATTTGTTTTAATTATCTATGTATTTTGTATTTATTTATTTTTATTCTATTTCAGCACCTTTTCAAGTCATTTCTGTTTTTTTGTCCTGTTACTTTCCTTTCTTTTTTTTGTTTGTTGCTAATTTCAGGTGATATGTTTTCAATTTATTTATTTATTTATTTTGTACTTATTTAGGGCTATTTTTTTGTGATTTCTTGTAAAGTTCAGTGCCTTCTTTCTGCATTTTGAATGAAATCAAGTCAATTTGCTCAGGTTTCAAAGGGTTAAAGCAAGCCCTCAGGATCACATCAGGCAGAATTGCAGGTCACTTGACACCCACTGTCCCAAAGCAACCCCCTTTCTGACCATTACTGGTTTCATCAGTCTGTTTAAGTGACAACATTTTGTCATTCAGACAGAGATATCTTCTACATTAATGTTCCTCATTGCCTCATTCTTCACAGAAAGCATCACAATCTTTATGGGATACTTTGCACCTGGGGCGTGAGGGACAGCAAAGAGTGATTTCTATTTTCTCACACTCAACTCAACTGAGCATTTCAAACTTCTTTTGCAAACTATTTGAATCACCAAAGGGATCTGTGATTTGTACTTTTGATTAAATCACAATGCCACCACATTTACGTAGAGAAGAATGAGGCTAACAGCTCTTTCCCATCCACAATCACTCAAAAAAAAGTTAGTTATTGGTTATTGCCTCTCACCAACGGGGGAACCAGTGGGAAACAACCCGCTGAGCCAGATATGGACTCTTAAGCTCAAGCCCCAAAACACAAAAGCATGAAAACTTATATGAGTTTGCATTTCAGCACTCCTGGTTTCCTCAGTTTTTAAATGGGCTTTTGGTGCCTGAAATAAGATCTGTGGTTAACACAAGTTAAAGAGACTTTATCGTTTTTCTACGACATAAACTATGTCAGTAAGTATCCCCTCATGTAAAGTACTTCCATGTCTTTAAAAAAAGACGATTGCTAACCAGAGGATAAATGAGACTACAGAATATCATCACACTGAACATGGCTTTACAGCTTCCTCATGGTGGCAACATTAAGGTCATGCAACCGCAGTGTAGTTTGTTTTTAGTTTAACATTAGCTTTGCACTACTTGTGACTACATTTAAACTTCAAAACATAAAAGAGATGTTCGTCAAGATTATCTTGCTGAACAAAACCCGTAAGTATCATAAAAGTGTGTTTGCCACAGAGCTTATTTTCTGCAATAACTCAAAATCCAATGGAAAAAATTCATAGGCTTTTTGGCAAGGGAACCGGGATGATGTTCACATCCAGGATTGGCCTACAAATAAATGTCATCCCTGCACCACTCCATATGATGCCGTCTTGGGACACTAAATCTAGTTCCATGAATACAATAATGGATGGAACACTACAAACTGTGGGTACAGATCTACATATGTACAATAAAAAGTTCAAATTAATGGCAGACTTTGTCTCATATTTTATCTTTTCTTTATACAATATACTGTACAATTGCCTGCACATGAATTCACAACATTCTATATAACATAAGATTTAGAGTCATAAATATGGATACATTTATGTTAAAAAAACTAAAAGTAAATGCTTTCAGGAAATACATCAAGACTGAATCACTCCGATGGAGAGAAGCTGAATGGAGGAAAACACTCATGAAGAAAAAAGTTGCAAATTATTACTAGTATTCGAATCCTTTCGAATCCTCCATTATTAGTACTTTTGTAATAAACTCAAGCAATTTACTTATATTTCCCTGTCTGTAGTTTTTTTTACAGAAACCAGATTGATGTACTCACCATACAGAAGGAAGCTTGTGTTTGAGCTCCCAAGTTTGTTGATGGCGACACAAGTATAGTTGCCGTAATCTCCGTCAGACACGTTGAAAAACGTCAACTTGGACAGCGATCCAGTGTTCACAATTTCCATGCCATCAAAGCCATTGAAGATCCTAGACGATGGGAGGAAGAAAATGTTAGCTAACTACGTCTATTTGTTTTTTCTCACTTGCCAAATTAACTACAGGCCTAGGTGCAGTTATAATAATTTAATCAATAATTAGGACCAATTTGCAGTAATCGTAATGCCTGTATGACTGGCAGATGATCAATAACACAATAACTGTGAAAACCGATGAAGTGAGCATGCACAGACACAGACACAGACACAGACCCACACACACACACACACACACACACACACACACACACACAAACAGACACAGACACACACACGCACACACACAGGCTCCTTCCATTTGACTGCGTAAAATGCAAATGTAAAACAAATTACCTTCTGTCATCTTTATACCACTCAAAATCTGCCTCAGGCACTGCATCAGCCTCACACTCCAGCACTCCTCTTTGGCCCAGAGTCACTCCAACATCTCTGCCCTCTGACACAGTTGGAGCATCTATAAGCAGACAGCAACACACAAGAGCACTGTGATCAGGAGCACGAGGCAGCACAAGTCAAGGACATGAGGAGACGGGGCGGGGCGTTCTCTCCCCTTTGGCCATTAGCTGCATCATGACCACAAGTGAACAGAAATTAGGAGTTCAGTACAATAAAATATTTAATACACTGGTGAAATCGCATGGTGTCCACAACTGATCAGGAGGAATTAACTGTTTGAATTTACAATGCTTTCTGTTTCTCTTGCAGCAAAGAAGCTTTACATTATTTAATTGAGTTTGCAGTAGCTGTTTAAGCAAAATGTGGCCATTGGTCGAGCATTCAGCTCCTCCACAAATTCTAAAAAAATGGTGACTATGCAGACCTACTTTTATTATCATTTAATCTGCTGATTATTTTCTCAATTAGGCAATAAATAGCCATGAAATGTCTTTTTTTTCCACAAAAACATGTGATTTCATAAACCCCAATGAGTCTTTATTAGTCTTTTTATCTGATTAATATCAAAAAGCCTTAGATTTTCAGTTTTCTATCAAATAATCCAAAGAGAAAAATCTCATTATTATAACTGAAAAGATTTACTTAGTAATGGTAATCATTTTTGTATATTAGTGAAATGATGAAACGATTTTCTTAGATTCTTTTATAATCACACAGTAAAATTGGCAGGCATTTCACATTAAAGTGGCTCAGACTAATTACTCCACTTCAAACTTCTCCTTGACTCCAGAAAGTACATTTGATTTTGTGCACTAATTGTTCCAACAGGAAAACAAATGGAGGGAAAAAAACAGATAATGCCAAATTAAATCAAGATCAAATGTTACAAGAAATCAACCAAAGTCTTCTCTAGGTCAACAACAACTAAAAAAATGGTTCAAGGCGGGTGCAATAAATGAATGAAGTCCATGAAAATACATTTTGTTTAAAGCTGCAACATGTATGTTCTGACACTTAAGTCAGCAGAGTTAAATATTGTAATGTCCCCCACTACAAACTTTCCTTGTTTAAGGTTGCAACCATTGACTCTATGTTTGATCAAGACTTTAATTATTCACTTTAATTTACTGATTAAATCACTATACAGTGTCTTTCACTACATGCACTATACCACTAAATGTGTTATATCAACACACTCCTTGGACTATTATCTCTGCACATATTTGCTTCTGTGAACTTTTTCACATCCCCTTTCTAATATCTAATCTGAAACAACTTTTTGTATGTATTTGTTGTTTTATAGTACTTTTTTTGATCCTCTGAAACCTCACCAGTTTTCTTGTGCTGCGTTCAGATGTCTTTACATGCATTTAAACCTTTGAAAGCAAGGCAAATTGGTTTCTTTCAAAAATGTTGCTAAAAAGGCACCGAGCAACTTGGCATGTCCAGCAAAATGCAAGAAATCAGGAAAATAAAAATACTGGAAAATTATTTTTTTGAAAAGGTAGAGGTGGAGAGAGAGAGTGAGTGAGAGAGAGAAAGAGAGAGAGAGGGAAGAAACAAAGGGAAAAATGTAAAAAAGTAAAATGTAAAAGGTTCTTAATTATTATCATCATTATAATTATTAACTATTTTATCTACTTATTTATTATTTTTGTTTTGATTTTCTTTTCTTATTTTGGTAAATGTCTGGTCATTTTCTTGTTAAAATCTGTAAAAAGTTTTTTTGGGCATATTTTAATTGTAACCTTTCTTTGTGACAATCTTGTTATTTAAATGGTGTAGTACTTTACCACTTTACCATATTCTTTATTTCATCTTAATATAATTATATTCTATTAAATGTGTGTTTAAAAAAAACAAAGAAAATTCCTTGTGAATAAAAACCACTTGGTAATAAATCTTATTCTGATGTCCAAACATGACATCTGTAAATTGCTTATTTAATTTGTTTTGACAGTCCAACTACACACTGTTATTCAGTTGGCCATGATAAACAACCCAGAAAAGCAGCATGTGTGCATGCTTGAGAGGCTAGAACCTGAAAATATTCTGCACATTTTTTTATAATAAATGATTCAAATGACTGCATGATGATCAAAACAGCTGATGTATTCTTTGCTGCCAAAAGACTCACTGATAAATCAGCTAATCATTTTTAGCAATGCTTATTCAAATACAACATGTTTAAATCCTGCAGCCAAAGCTTTGGACTCACAGTTAACAGTGATGTCTACAGTCTGGACATCTGTGTCAATATCATTGACAGCTGTGCATTCATACGTCCCCGCTCTCTGTCTGGAGATGGATGGGATTTCCAGGTACTCATCGTCTGACGCCAGGTCGCCTGTGAAAGGTCACACGCACAAAGCAGAAGAAGGCAGACATGGAGATTCAGTTAATATGACAAGTCAAATTAAAAGTATGGTTCGATAGAAACATGTTATCATTAAACTTGAACAACACAAAGGTGATGTTATTTTGTATTTGTAAAATGAATTTGCAAGTACAGGTACAGATAGATAGGATTGAAATTCAAAATTCAAATTCAAAATAAATTTCTTGGGGTGACAACAGATGATAGAATCAGCTGGAAATCACACATTAAACACAGACAAAATAAACTGTAAACATGCACTCTAGTACTACACAAAGCAAGCCAGGTTCTGAATCAGAAATCACTCTATATTCTCTACTGTTCAATAGATTCACCATATTTTAATTACTGTGCGGAGGTTTGGGGCAACAACTACAAAAGTTCATTACACTCACTTTCTATTCTCCAGAGAAGAGCAATACGAATTTTTCACAATGACGGATATCTCGATAACACTAACTCATTATTCTTACAGTCAAAACTATTAAATACAAATAATGTTTAAGGCTAGAAATAACCTACTTACAGAAAATAGGGTTGCAAATTTAAGAGGAAATTTTAATTTAAAATCTTTCAGTTTTCGTACCACCAGAAAATGTTTCTGTGTATCAATCTGTGGAGTGAAACTATGGCACAGTTTTGATGTGGACATGTATGGACATAAAATAATGTTTAAAATAATGTATAAAAACATAATTTTCAGGAGGTACAGGGAAGGGGGGAGGTTGGCAATCATCAGGTGTTTGCAGGGGTTACTGTTATTTGGTTACTTAAAATTAATTTTTTTCCTACTTTTATCTTCCTCTTTTTTCTGTAAATAATAATGAAAAATTACATATATTTAATTTTGAGTATGTGGGTGTATGTATATTCTCAATTAATTACAGTATAGGTTTAAATGAACAAGGAAGCTGGGTGATTTAAATTCAATGAGATGGGACTGAATAAGTTTTTACTTCTTCCAACTACTTTTTGAATATGTAAATCAAGTCATCAAGTCAAGCATTTTTTTTTCTTTATGTTTTTCATGGTCGGTAATTATTACTCTTTTGTATGTCTGTTTTTGTGTGATTTTTTTTTCAATTTTCTATTTTACATGTTCAAAATAAATCAAATCAAATCAAATCCACAGCTGTGGCTTCGACTGTTATTTTCACAGAGTGCCTGCATGGCCTCTTGAAAGTAACTGTTACACTGTTACAGAGAAAGTTGATTTATTCACACTGTGATTTGGTGCAGTGCATTGAGAATCATTCTTCTATTTGGATAAAAGAGAATGTTTTGGTATTAACGACACAAGAAGAGATATGTTCTAACTCCGGCACAGAAATCAAAGAACTAAGTTCGAAAACAGCAGCGGGAGTGGAGACAGGTCCTGTAAATTCCTGTAGTAACCTGATTGGATGTGACAGGAAAAATTCACACAGAAACATGCATGTCAAAACTTACACGGGTAAATATCATGACATGTACCTAATTCTGTCTCGCATGTCTCTCTCGTGTTCCTTTCAACACCAGTTCTTGAGCTTACTGACATTTTGGTGAGGATGTTACAACACTCGCTTTGTTCAGCTCCCACTCATTATCAATTGTCTGTCAGAACATTCATATTCTACTCCTTTATGTGGGTCTCTTAAGCCTGCAAGCACACCAGGACTACTACTGAGATATGACAATATGAATGGGAGGAAAATGCCAGCCCTGCTACTTCTTCCTGTACCAATTTGACATGCTTGACAGAGACACTTAATACAGCACTCAACGTGAAAAACAAAAGACGTAATTGACTTCAAGCTTCCTCCCTAGATGTTGGTGGCTGACAGTAATAAATTGCACATGGATTCACTCTGCTGGGTTTAGGCACATTACTGAATTGCACCTGGGAAGGTTGTTATGGAAGTTCTCACTGGCACACTGATCACCTGACGAGCAGTATCGGGAGGACTCATAAAGGTGTGCAGGTTCCACTCTGTTCCTGTTCTGCTTGGCTTTCTTGCAAAAGATTGTACCGCTTTTCGCCAATAGAGACTGCAGTGTCAGTTAAAGGCACGCTGTATTTCTCTGAGGAGAGTTAATCAAGACAAGGCTGCCAGCTGACGCACATTCCCAAAGTCCTCAGATCATGCATCAGTTTTACGGCATGTGGCTTCACATTAGCGGCATGTACAGCTGTCCTCCAGACTGACACGTGAAATCAGTGTTACTTGGAATGCAATCATGAAAACAATTGAGAAAAACATCTGTAAAAAGCAATGATTCATCTCAAAAGATACTCAAAGGCACTCTACATGGTAAAAAAATGTTACAAAAGAAACTAGTGTGAAAAAAACAAAACAACTATGACAGTAAAAGGGGAATTTGGGGAGTGGGGATGGGGTTGAACTAAAGGATCACAAATTAAAAATTAAAAAAAAGAGTTAAAAAGTTACCAATCCCCCTGCTTTTAACTTGAGTTCCTCCTCCCTGGAATGTGAGAAAAAGTCTTAAAAAATGGGCAGGGCTGCAAGGGGGGTTAAGACAACCTAATCACCCCACTGCGCCGCCTCTCGATCCACAACACCTCCCTGCCCTCTGCACATACACAAAGTGGTGAGAGGGCAGCGACACAACAGCAACAGGGGGCTCATTTGTAGATGAAAGCAGTCTCCTGCTACCAGGATCTAAAATACCATACCATATTTCTAAAATATGAAGAATTTTACTAGTTTTCACTCAAATGTCAAGAGTTGGACCTAAATCAATAAAAACACTACTAAATACCCATAGATAGATACATATTTAGATAGACAGATTTTCAACTGAAAAAAATGTGTTTTGGGGGCTTAGTTACTCTTTAAATAGCTGTTTGGGATGTGGTTTTGAAGAGGTGAGTGAGGTAGAATTTCTGAGTAGTTGGGGGGGAAGAGTTGTAGAGGGATGGTGCACCATTGAAAATGACTTTTCCACTTAGATCCATTGCTTTAACCAGGTAAAAGGGGCATTGGTTGATCTGAGGTTGTGGGCAAGAGTTTGTCGGTGTGGGATGTCGTTGAGGTCAGGGGGTTAGTCGGTGAAGGGCTTTGTTGGTGATGAGAAGAATTATAAACTAGGTTCTTTATTGAATGGGGAGCCAGTGGAGGTTTTGATGGACTGGGGTGATATAATGCGGCGAAGGAGTAAATTAGCACATGGACAGCTGAATTTCAGATGTACTGCAGTTTGTTGAGGATTTTGCAATGTGCTGTACTGTAGAAGTAGTCAACTTGTAAGGTGGTAAAAGTGTGGATGAGTGTTTTAGGGGCTGAGAAAGAGACGGAGGGACAAGGCGGGCAATGTTTTCAAGATGCAAAAAGACAGGTTTTTGGAATGTCGTTGGCGTGGAGTTTAAAGGAGAGGATTTGATAAAAGATGACACCAAACTTTTGGATGTGTGTGAAACAGTAACGGTGGAGTCATTGATGAAAAAGGAAAGATTGTGGCAGGACTTGATTTTGATTGATTTTTATCCATGAGTGAGTTTGTGGGGGTGAAGTTAGTGGCCGTAGTGATGGTTTTGGTGGTAATGTAGAGCTGTGTAGAGAATTTACTGATACTAATGTACTAATGAAATATTGGCAGTGGGAGAGATATCATTCAAACCAGGAAACAGCAGTGCCAGTGATACTTGGAGGGGACAAGGTTAGAGGAGGAAGTCATTGGTTTCTGTGCTGTGTTGGTATCTCAAACTGGATAGAAATGGTTTGTAGAATTTGTAGAGTTTGTAGATTGGGGTTAGTTCGAGTTTGAGGGTGGGAGAAGTTGATTACATAGAGGATGAGTGGCCAGATAGCAGTGAGACAAGCTTTGACTAATCTGGAGGGGATGTGGTCGTGGGCTCTGGTGGCAGACTTCATGCCAAACAGTGATTTATTGAGGTTGGAAGGGTAGACCAGGGAGAATTGGGTGGATGATCGGTCTATTAAAGGGGGAGTGATGGATTCACTGTTGGGTGGAACTGGAAGAATGCCAGTTAGTTGCAAATAGTCTCAATTTTTGCTTGGGATGACAGAGAGGAGTTACATTTGTCAACTGTAAAGGAGTGGAAGAGATTGTCCATAGGTTTGAGGAGCCTGTTTATTGTGGAGAAAATGACGTTGGGGTTAGCAGAACCAGAATGTATGAGGCCAGAGAAGTAGGTGAAGCGTGGTTGTCTCTCGACATTCTCTCAGCGGGTTATTGGCAAGTGGACAAGATAGTGGTCCCAATGGGGGGCCCTGCCAGGAATGCAACACCAAACACATCCAAAGATGAGACAGAAGTAAAGACTGGAAAAAGGCAATCCAGCTCATGTGGACATCAAGGCACTTGAGGTTTTCCAACGTCCCCACCAAGGACCCACTGATATTACAGGAGTGCATAGTTCTTTCCCCGTTTCTCCCCTAAGTCCACCATCAGCCCTTAGTCTTGCTAAAGTTCATAGGTTGTTGTCCTGACACCAGTCTTTAACTACCCACTTCTCTTCTGATGTAGAGATGGATTTTGAGATGGGCTTACTTTACCATGTGGTCAGTCCTCTCCACACTTTTTCACAGGTTTTACTCTTTCTACATTTTAAAACCTCAACTGATCAGGGAGCAGAAAAGCCGGAGGACAGTTAAAAAGTGGTGAGTTCTACACTTCCCTATTTATATGAGTAACTCTTAGTCATGTTATCATTGTCCAATATTAATCACAACTTATGTTTGTGCACATGAACGTAAGAGCATAAATAAGCAAAGCTAATAGAGACGTGACTGGATAGATCAGTGCCTTCTGACCAACATTTCAATATTTTCGACAGCCCATTTCATTTTCAGCACGTAGCAGTCTAAAATATTATTTTTTATGCCCACTTAGCCAACAAACAATACAGACCTTGAAGTACAGACCTTGAATCTTTGAGGCACAGCATTCAAGTAATTTACAATTTCTGTTCCATACAAATATGGAAAACTTAACCTCAATAGATTCCATGAAGAATATTAGATTTCAGAAGATTTCAAAAGATTCATTGTTTTTGGGTACCAACTCTAACAGAAAGTTTAACTTTAACAGAAAGTAACTAAATACTACTTTGACAACTATGCACCGCATGTAGCTGTAAAAACAGGTAATAATACAGAGTATAACCCTACCATATAAAATCTAACCCAAGGATTACCGTATTTTCAAACTGAATAACTACATCAATTTTGACAGATTTTTATTTGTCATCCCATGCTTAAACTTGTAACTGTAGCATTGTCACATTGCAAAACTGACTTATTTTTTTAAAAGTGATGTATAATGATTAAGAAGGCACAGACAAATGATGTTGTTCTGCTGATAGGGTTCTCATATCAGAAAACTCTTTTCTGTGTGGTTCCATTGGGCATTGACAAAGGACATACTTTAATATGAAGTTAATTTTGACTTTTTGATCATATTCGGTCACCAATGCCTTATTTTCTAGTAGGTCTACACCACATCTTTTCCACATGTATTCGCAAACCAGTTAGTAGATTTGTCTCTTTCTCCATGGTTACTTCCAAATCATTTTTATCCAACTCTATCGCTTACATTTTTTCCCGAGGCCACTCCATAGCAAATCATGACCTCCCTGTCAAACATACACCCTATCGTCATATTATTGTTGTTTTTCAGTAGACACAAAGCTCCTCCACCACCACCAGCTTCCAGGGCCTTGGCAGGCTGAGCATCAGAGGTTGCAATCCTTCAAAAAAAAAAATCATCTTCAAATCATCTCATTTACATAAACTCACCTTCACCATCTCTCATTTAAATTTAATATGGTTGAGTCAGTGCCAGTGTTGTCTTTTTTGCAAAATTATTCAACATTATGAAAAAAAAAAGTAATAAATCATTATTATCTTGTTGGTCTGTCCTCTCAGAGTTTCACTTCTGAGCCTCTTCATGTGCTGCTGCTGCTGTCAGTTTGACCGCCAGTCACCCAACTGAGCAAGCGTAGCCATTGAAACCAATTCGCACAATGTGCCAAAGACCGATGTTTCTCTTCATGTGTACTAGAGAGAGAACAAATGTTGTCTCAGCAGAAACAAAGAGTTCACAGGACACTTCAGTACCCACTACACAGCACTACCCAAGCTCTGAAAAATACACAAAGAATCCCTCATTATAGGATTCTTCAATTTTAATGGGTAAGTGTTCACAAAGGACAACATTCACAACAGCATGACTACTGATATATACAGTTTCTTCCACCTTAACTCGACACATGAGCTGTGGTTCTAATTTCTCAGTTTTTGTTAAAGAGGACTGGTGGGTTTGTGACCAAGTCATTAGTGAGATAGTACTGTGCCCTGCCATCAAGGTGACATGGCAGGACATCAGGGAGAGCAGACAGGAGAAGATGGTGGGGAGAAGAAAGCAAAAAAAGAGCCAAGAAGTCTCGGGAGAGGCCTGCAGAAGATAATGTACCCTTCCTGTGTCCCTGAAATGCCATCCTCAAACTCAAGGGCAAAGAAGAAAATGGGGTAGAAAATGGAAAGAGAGAGATATTTGTGTTCAGGGCAAGGGGAACAACGTTGGAGAGAGGTGCAGGGAAAGACGGGAGAGCAGATGCTTGAGGGATATAGGCATTTAAGGAGAGGGAACAAGGGGATATGGCGAGGCAGGATTTAAATTGATGAGTCCAAGCAGGGGGAGAGAAAGAAATAGAAGCAGAATGGCAGATAGGAACTGTTAACAGACAGAAAAGCACACATAACCAAAGACAGAGTGGGAGTGGAGATAATGTTAGCAGTGTTGTCCTGAGGGAAAGGAAGTCAGAGTGAAATGTGTTGAAAAAGAAGCAACAAAAGCTTTTGTTTCTCAAACACTGAAACAGAACGCGTATTAAAAAAAAATGTCCGAGAGACAATGAAGGAGAGCAAGCGACTGCAGCTGCACTGCAGTTTGAGTCTCTAAATGTGCTTCTGTTGTTGCCACTGTGCAAGGTAAATATACAAATAGTTTTTTTCCACTGATTATCAGCCTTTGGCATAAGGTATTTCTAAATGTGCCTTTGATGTGTCATCCTCTTTGAAGAAAACAAACTGAAAAAAAAAGAAATTTAGAAATATGGTAGTTTGGGGTTCTATGTGATACTCTGATGCAATAAGGCAGCTTTACTTCTATTGAAGAGTTTTGCCAGCGAAGAGAATGTGTTGTGACAGTATGGTTAGGTTTTGACCCATCAATTGCACACATATTTTTGCACATAAAAAGGAAAAATGAAAACCATTTTCTCTCAGGTCAAGGCCTTTTGTATCCAAGTTAGACTATAGAAGACAAGAGTTGCGTAAGTGAAGGATACAGTAGGTGAATTAAAGATATAAAGAATGTACAGAATGTAAGTGAAGGTGACAAGATGAATCAGATTTGTCGAATTTAATTCTTTTGAGTGTTGAACATTTTCATTCCACTTTAATGAACAGAACTGTCAACATGCTCTCATCCAAAGTCGTCAGATATTGCCACTTTGCAGTGGACTTTTTGTGTCTGCTCTTTGGGTTCCAGGACGTCCCTATATGTGATGTCAACAAAAGCACATGATGGGATTTTGCTGCACATGGCTGTGTTTAGGCAACAGAAGCACGCCTGTCCTGTAGGCGCCCTCGCGCTCTTTATATCACGTTGTTACCAGCAGCATTTCAACCTGATGTCATCCTGCCGCGTTTCATGTGCATGCAACCCTCCAGCTGCATTCTCACCTAATGTAATAATGTAATGTTACAGATTTACGTGTAATATTACATGCTATCATAACGTACAAATATCATTTTTATGTCTATTACCATTGTTATATGTTATGTTAATGTTACCATTATTGTTGCTGTGAATCTCCCCCCTTCTCTCTCCCTCTCTCTTTCTCCCTCTCTTTCTCTTCACTCTCTTTCTGATAAATCATTCTGGGTTAGGGTTTTTTGCGACATCTGTTGCATGTCTGTCCGTCCTGGAAGAGGGATCCCTCCTCAGTTGCCCTTCCTGAGGTTTCTACCATTTGTTTCCCCGATTATAGGGTTTTCTGGGGGGAGTTTTTCCTTAGTCGATGTGAGGGTCTAAGGACAGAGGGATGTCGTCTGCTGTAAAGCCCTCTGAGGCTAATTGTGATTTGTGATAATGGGCTTTATAAATAAAATTGAAATTGAATTGAAATTGAAACCTGACACAGTCCAGCAGGCGTATCATGCGTACGTGAAAGGTGGCTTTTGGCATTGTATCTTGCGACAAAGTACTTATAAAGCAGTAATATTTTACAAGTTTAGAATGACTATAGCCTTGAACTGTTTTTTGGACTAAAAATGCCTCCCAAGCCTCGTACAACTGTGCAAGCTTGTATCTCTGAGGCTAACGCTGCCAGCAAGACCATGATGGAAGAAAACATTCGACAGGCATTCCGAGAGATAGTCGAAGTCATTCAAGAAGAGAACAATTGCCTATGAGCAGAGATAAAACAAGCCATCTCTCTGATTAAAATCGTCCTGCAATGACAAACTAAAAACCTACAGGCAAAAAGAAATGATCTGGCAAACGGGGGACGGCAATGCAACGTATGCATTATAGGAGTACCTGAAAATATAGCAGCAGCTGTAACCTAAGAATGCTTAGAAGACAGAAGTTTAAAATGTGGAGGAAAATGAAAGTAAAATTTCACTCACGAAAACTGTACCATAGGTTTTTACTTTTTGTTGACTTAAACTAACAAATCTCGAACGATTAAAATACAATTTTACTGATGTACAATGAGATTAAAGCCGAGCATGTGCCAAAGTTAGCACTGTCATCAACATCTAAAACCGTACTGATATTGTATTACAGTATTTAAGTTTTTTTTTTCACCTTCAAAGGGGTCAAAGAGAGACCAATCTACCACCAATTCCATCAACTCCAACTTCAAATGAATCTTTCCAAGCATCCAGGCCTGTGCAAATCTGGAAAACTTTTATTGCTCCTAGGCCAAATTCAATCATGTGCATGTTCATTTCGGCTGCCTTAATGCACCGCAGCATCGGCTGGCTGACAAACTTTGCAGTCAGGTTGTGTGGTCTGTGGGAGATACCGAGGATCACTTCTGATCCGCCACAAGCCCCTAAAGCCATCTATCTATCAAAGGTGAGGGGGAGCTGGGTCACGGCTATGTGAGAGCCCCGGCCACAGCCTAAAATGATCAATCTTTATGCACACCCACACACACACACACGCACGCGCGCAGGATCTTTATTTATTTAATTCACTGTTTTTAACACCCCGGAGTGCTTGCAATAGCTGGGCTCACACTGAATGGCCCCAGGCTGGAGGAGAGTTGCTCTGCAGCTGGGAGATACTGGAACAGAAGTTTGGACTACAGCGAGCACTGGGACATTTTCTGCTCTGCTCTGCTGCTCTCTTCCCGAGTCAGGGTGACAACTGTGCAGTGTGACTCTGTGTATTCCTGCCGCGCCTGCTTATCAGGCCCTCAGTCGAATATTGGAGATAAAAACCGATAAAAAAAGGCAACTAAAAAATAGCAGCTCCAATTCAGCATGTTGAAAGTGAACAATCTGAGAGAAAAAAACAACCCCAAAAAACAGCCCCCCCAAAAAAGACTGAATCACTGTTGTCTTTTATCTTTCATGAGGAAAATCAAAACGACAGCTTCTCAAGCTAACGCTGGTCTATTTACATTTCCATCCCACACTGAGCTAAAAGCCAATAGACGTCTCTGAATTGTAGTTTTGTTGGTGTCTGCAAAAAAAAAAAGAAATCTTCACTATGAATTTCAATGTACTTTCTCAGAAATGGACTTTATACAAATAAATAAACATAAGCAAGCAGTCACTGCATACATTTAGATCATGAAGAGTGCTGAGATGAGCACGGAATAAAGAATGCCTTTGAACGTGGCTGCCACTCACAGAAATGCCGTGTTTGACATAAAGATTCTTTATTGGTGTTGCACAAAAACTCAGACTCAGTGGAAGTGTAGCCACATGCCACAGACACACAGACACAGACACAGACACACACACACACACACACACACACACACACACACACACACACACACACGCACACACACACTTACGCAGATGCAAAGGAGAGTAGGGCTGCAACTAACGATTATTTTGATTCGAATCGATTAATCAGTTGATTATTTTTTCGATTAACTTATCACTTTGCTCAAAAACAGATTATCATTGACAACAGTGCAAAAGTGCATAAACAGGCTACACTTGAATATCCCTAAGCTGTCAAAATAATATAAAATTATAAATAATAAATAACTACAAAATCAATTATGAAACAACTTAAGAACTAAATGTTGACAGCTTTAACAACATGCTGTTATGTTACCTTACTTTAAAACTCAGGAGTCGGGCCCGTTTCACACAGCGCATGTCAGGACCATGTGAGCAGCACCAAGCGCGTCTTGTTTCGGCGCCCAGGTTATCAAATGAGAGCGCACACACTGCCCACCTGAGAAGTGCTTGTCAGGAGCATCTACGCTATGTGTCAGCTCCAGCATATCTAGAGAAACGGTGGCTTGTCAATTTTTTACGTGTGACGCATGCATTTGCCAGCAGAAACAGATAGTGAATATGGTGTTTTGATTATTATATTGACTCTATACCACTTTTTACTGCAGTTTAAAAGTCTCTCTCTGTCACAGAGATGAGGAAATACAAAGGCGGCTGTTTTGCTCCAACTTCCCTGCTTCCCTTTCAAAACAAAAACCCTTGGACAGCGTCTCTGTAGACAGAATGCCATCAGTTGCTGGTACAATGCATTTTATTTTAAACATTTACAGGACTGGGTTGTCGGCTGTGCAGGAGCTGCACAACTTCATAAATGAGTAGAATTTGTGCTTATAAATATGAAAATGCAGTACTAATAGCAGCGGGCAGCGATGTTGCAACAACGTTGCATGTGTGAAAACCACACGCATGAAACACACTGCTGCTTGGTGAGGCTTAAGTCACACTCTTCTGACGCGTGCCAGATGCTGCATCATAACCATCGTGCTCCTGTGCCATGCCATGTCACTTTTGCATATTTTGCAGGTAACACACTTCCTTGTTTTGCATAACGTGAAGTGCTCCCAAACTTTTGAAGTTTTTGTACGAAACGTTCTGTCTCTGCTGTGCCTCTTCAAAACACCGGCTTCTCCAGTCTGCATGTGACGTAAACAGTACCGTGACACAGCAAGTGATGTAATAATCGCGTGACACAACTAATCGATAATTGTATTTGTTGCCAACACATTTAACAATCGATTATAATCTATTTTGTCAATTTGTTGGTGCAGCCCTAAAGGAGAGATTGGAATAAGGGTTGCATTTGTATATGAGCCAATTATTACTCTTTATTACTTTTTTTTAAAAAAGAGTGGTACACCCCAGACAGGTTGCCAGTCAATCACAGGGCGGACACAGAGAGGGACAACCATTCATGCTCACATTTACACCTACGAGCAATTCATCAGTTAACAAAACCGGCATGATTCTGGACTACAGGAGGAAACTGGAGCACCTGCAGAAACCCACACTGGGAGGATAGGGAAAACATGCAAACTCCACCCAGAATATAAAGAGAGGATTACACACACATCTACCTACCAATCTACCTAAAAGTTTTCAGCCCAGGACTGTGAGGTTGAACTAATTCGTCCAATGGATGACTCAGCTTTCTCAATGACCTCCCACATCACAATGTATTTATAGCTAGTTATAATAGATTGCACCTTAGGAGGTCTAAAAAGAAAACAGCTCTGTTGTTCAGACTGGAGCCAGGAAGTTAAAGCAGCAATGAAGCCAGCTGTTGGATCCAGCTAATGAGATTTCACAGCAATGGTTCCCAGAGATCGCTGAGTGGTTGAGTCCCACACCTCCGAAAAACACGTGTCACCCCCTCTGGCCCAGCAGTCGGCTCTGTTAGACCGTTCGACCCTCTGCTTAACTCGTTAATTCACTATTTGCCTAATTAACAGTCAGAATTAGAAAGGGACGAGGAGACTGCGCTCTCTCTCTCTCTCCTGTTAAACCTTTTTAGTTGCACTCATCCAATTTAGTTCATGATCATATTGAAATGGGATAAACATCCTGTGTTGCGTTCATGGGGGTATTGATTGGCTGTTCAAGAGAAAGAAAACAAATGAGCCGCTTTTCCTAATTAGGCACTACTTTCTTACACTCTCAGCTAAAACATCTGAGCCCTGAGATGGAGAAAAAACAGACAGTTTTAACTCAAGGCATCCATTTAACTATCATTTATGTGTCATTTCCACTCGACATGATGCCATCAAACACTCCCGGTAAGTGATTATGGGCTGTACTGTTGTATGCTGACGGTAACAGTACTTACACATGCCTCCCACTGTTCATTTTGCAGTCAGTACAACTATTAGTAATCCAACGCAGATTTGTCAAACTATCAAAATCTATTGATATTAATTAAACAAAAAGTAGATGCAGTCAACCAGCAGCTCATTGAAATCAGTGAATCGCTGCCCATTGATTTGGTCCAGAAATACCAAGTTCAATCAGTTTCATGACTTCTCTGGAGATACAAATGAGATCATCTGTATATTTATATTAACCCTTTGAACTCTTCAATAGATATTGTCCGCCAGTGCCTTTTTCTTATTGTGATGTCATTTCTTGGATTAACTTCAAATGCTTCATACCCCTACAATCTGTACAACAGTCAAGTATTCTCAGGAAAGTGACTGCTCTGCCTACTATGGTTTTTACTTTAGATCTATATGTAAAGGATTATGCAAATAGTGCTCTAACACTGCTATTTGTGGGGAAATTTCTTAGGGAATAATTACAATGAAATACTGTACTTGCATTGAGTCAAGTTTCCATTTGGCTTTAAAGACTATTTTGAAATATGTTTGTGTATGTTTTCAATTATAGTTTCCAGAAAGAAGTAAAAATCGGAATTGTCCAAAATCAGAATCAGCAGGTCAGACTTCTAAAAACATCAGAAATCAGAATTGGTCAAGAAAATTGCAATCAATGCATCGCTTGTGCACATACTGACTTGGCTTCATAATGTTGCACGTTTGGTCAAATGGGAAGTGACTTACATGGAAATAAAGAGACATATAAATCCTGCCTACTTTCTCAGATACACATACCCAACCAATTGCAGCATCAAGAGGGTGTGAATATCTGAGGTTCAGAAAGTTAGAGAAACTGGCAGACCTGTCTTTGCAATTTCAACATTGTAATGATGTGAGGTAAAGGGAGTTCAAATGCTACTCAACCAGCTGACAAGCACCTCTGCTGGAGCGCACTGATGCCTGTGGGGACTTGCAGCAGTCCCAAAGGAATGACAGCTAGGCCTGTCCAAAACTGCAGTGTCTAAGACCAGCTGGGACACAACAGATTGCAGCCTCCTGTAGAAAAGGATGGGGTCAGGTTGCTTGCTCAGTATGCTCTATCTGATACACTATACTGTCATTAGGTCACATTATCAGTACTGAGGGACGCAAAAACCCTTGGTCAGCTTAGTGCACATGTTAAATGGTAGTGACCAGTTTAACTCGTGTGCCTTTATTTCAAACCTTTGTCTCAAATGCCGGGAACCAAACATCTGGAATGCTCTTTACCAGTGCATGTCAAGTATAATATCAGATACACTATGACCAATGCATATAATGAGCTGTGAGCTGTGACTTTCAAGCAAACTGGCAGATATTGAAGTAATGCTATATCTCATGCCATTTGAGGATACAGATGTGCTGAAATCCTAGAAACATCCAGAAATCCTTAAAACATCCTGAAATCTGAGAACGTCCCAAAATCCTAGGAACATTCTTAAAAATGTTCTTAAATCCTAGAAATGTTCAAAAATCCATTAAGAGTCCTAAATTCCTAGAAACGTCTTAAAATCCTAGAAACATCTTCAAATTCTATAGTAGTTCTAAATGGTCCTAAAATCCTAGAGATGGCCTAAAAATATCCTAAAATTCAAGAATCATCCTAAATTCCCAGAGGTGTCCTAAAATCCTGAAAACTTCCTAAAATCTTAGAAACAAAGTCCTAAAAGCCTGAAACATCCTAAAATCTAGAAATCTCTTAAAATCTGGGAAACATCCTAAAATCCTAATCAACCAAATATCAACCAAACATCCTTAAATCCCTGCAACATCCTAGGGAGATCCTAAAGTCCAAGAAATGTTCTGAAATCCAAGAAACATGTAATGGGTTGCTGTGACTGGCCCCTGGTCTCCAATCATTGTGCAAAAATGTCTCTCAAGTATCCCTGTTCTATAGGTTAAAGCATAAGGTACAACGCTAATCACAATGGCTCCCGTGACAGACAATGGTTTTAATGGACAAATTAATTCTTATCCACATAAAGCAGCCAAATTCTCCAGAGATGCAAGCATCGCTGCCTTTCAATGAGTCGGTGGTCCTTACTCTGACTCACACGTGTCACACATTCAATGCCCTTTCACAGGAAGTGTGAGAACCTGAACTATGCTTTACCATCTACATGCTCACAGGCAGTGACAACAATAGAATAGAAGGTTCAGATGACATGACAACCACCAACAATAAGCAGCCATATTCCCAGTGTGAGTTGTGACTGTTGTTCTGCTGAAGGGCAGAAAATGCAGCACAGTTGAGCTGACCCTGATCCCTCCCCTTGACAAATACAAGTCAAAAGCACAATGCGCATGGGACAAGTATTACCAGGGGACCTCATGTAATTTAGAAATTACCTCCCCCCCTAGACAGATGGACAGACACACACACACACACACACACACACGCACACACACACACACATCTGTGTTTCGTCAGCCTCATTCGCACAGAATAAGGGAAGTCTGTATTTTCTGTCATCCCCTGATATGATGCAGACAGCCAACACAGAAACACCACACAGCACTACCTATCAGATGCCTTCACAAGTATTTCAACCTTTAAACTTTGCTTCCTTCTTCTTAAAAAAAAGGGGGGGGGGGGGGGGGGGGGGGGTGGGGGGGGGGGGGGGGGGGGGGGGGGGGGGGGGGGGGGGGGGGGGGGGGGGGGGGGGGGCAATGAGCTACTTGGCAAGAAACTTGTGAAACGTGCAAAAATTAGTAGATTTAGAAAATTATTTTTGAAAGAGTTGGGGGAAAAAAGTCCAAAAATTATATCTATTATTATCATAATTATATACTTTAAAAAATGTTATTCAGAATTACAATTATATTTAAGCACTTTTTCATTTTCATTTCCTTGGGGTTTTTTATGCTTTTGTTGTGTTTTTTTTTAAATTATTTTATTAATAAAAATTATTAATTATTTTGTCATTTCCTCGTACTTTTTACTCATTTTTTAGCTAATTTTGGGTAATTTCATCTTAAGTTGCTTACTGGGTTCTCCCCATGTTTTTGAAAGAAGTCAAGCCAATTTGCTCAGGTTTCAAAGGGTTAGACAAACAGAACCAATTCTGCAACACATTTCACATCATTCATCTTATCAACTTTTGAGATTTCACTCCCCCGTTGGAGTCAAGCCTGCTATTTCTGCAAAGTGGTCTTCATGCTGTGTAGCGAGATGAGCCTCCTGCACCCAAAAACGCTGTCCAAACTTTCATTTATAATTGCCAACGCAGTCTTCATAATTCTCAACTGGGAAAGAAGCAGAAAAAAGGGGTGTTCAACAAACTGAGTCTAACCCCGAACTCTGAGTTGATTTACCCCAAGATGGGAAACTCTGAGTATTTGGTTTCAGAACAGCTGACCTGAATTAGTTCAATTAGTTCTCTGAGTATGTTCACCATGAGTTCAGCATGTCCACAACCTCAATAAAAAGCCATCATGAATTGAGCCCTGATACCTCAATTCAGCATGGCAACTGCTGAAAAAAAAGAAACCAAGCTACTTTACCCCATTGGATTGGAAGTAATGACGGCTAATGCGGTGGCTGCAATAGAAATAAACCTGCTAATGTTTTGAACATCCATCAACATGCTTCTTGGAATGTTATCGCCAGAGGAGAAGTCACAGAACATCACTCAATGAAAACGCAGTCATCTCGCAATTGTGTTTTATTGACATTTTGAAAATGTTGATTACGTTTTGTGAATATCTGTAATGGAAACCTGCCTTATCATAAATTGTTGCCACTGAACCCTCAGGCTGTTGGAGGGGTCATATAGCGGAAGACACAAAGTTACTTTTTAGACTTTTCTTTTGAAGCTTGCCCTTCAAAACAGTGCACTCCTTTGGGTGTTAAAATCATCCAAATACTGCAGGAGAAAGTTAAATTAAACCCCTTCATCTACCCATGACATTTTTATAGATAACCAATGAAATATTGCAATGTTTTCATGAAGTGACAGAACAATGAGTGGCTGTCTTCAGCAGCTTTTCACACTGGAGGCCCAGGGAAGAGGATCCCACAGTGTGCTGGGACAGGCAGTGGTTAGATGTCTGTCCCTGGCTGAGATAACAAAGCACAGAAATGGCTGACTATGTGTGCAAGGAGTCTGTTTTTAGGCCAGCAAGATATACAATGCCACAAAAGCATACACGATAGAGGTAGCTATAAACAAAAACTTGAGCGACATTTTCAAAATGTCGATACAACACAATTTCAAGATGACTGCGTTTCCACTGAGTGATGCTATGCGACTTCTCCTCTTGAGATAACGTTCCAAGAAGCATGATGATGATGGAAATTCAAAACATTAACAGCTTTATTTCTATTGTAGCCACTGTGCTAACTGTGCATTATTTCCAATCGAAGGCAATGTAGGCGTGTTGTTATACGAGCCATAGTGGAAAGGTGAGCCCCTTGTTCGTGGGAGCGACCACATACGAGGGATTTCTGGGAGGTGATAGTCCACGATTTCACAGAGGAATTGTGGATTCAAAACTTCCAGATGATCCACTCAACATTTGAAGAGTTATGTGATGCAATAACACCTCTTGTAGCTCCTGCTGCATCATGAGGGAGCCAGTTCCTACTGACAAGCACTTAGCCATAGCTATTTATAGAGTACAGGGTAGTGACTGAGACATTAGCAAATCATTTTTCACAGGTGTGTGTATGGTGTATGCCAGGCTATATGCACCAAACTGATAAGGCAGTACATAGCTTTGCCCATGGCGTAAATCATGTGACCTGTAAAAGCAAAAGAGTGTTTCCATTGCTGTTTTGCAAAATATGGCTTTTTTGAATCACCTGAAATACCACCTCATGTGAATGTACTTTTCGAAAATGACGTGTTTCCTTTAGGTGTATTTTATATTTGCGCAGCATGAGAGTTAATGGAAACCCCGATTGTACAATGCCAGAAGACCTGAGTAATCACACATTAAGCAAACTGATGAAAAATCACATTAATATCCCCAATTATGATCAATTCAATTAACTTTCTGGATTTTGCTTTGGGGGAATGAGTGCATTTGTATTTTCTTCTACTGCTGTGTCTGGCCTAAACAAAGATCTATCATATTTGGAAACTTAAAAAAAAAAAAGGTGCCATGTTGCTTTCTGTTTCACTCTATTATACCCTATCATCCTTTCATTAATAAGAGAAAGTAAGAATAGAAAAAGATTAATCCGTTAAGCTCTTAAATTGGGTCCAGGATCAGCTGTGTTTAACTGCTGAACATTGAAACCAGGTAATGAAAGATGAGGAGAAGTGAAATGATGAAGTGAAAATAATGCCGGGGTTGCAATAAAATAATACTTGCAACCAAACTTGACTGATTTTAACACATGGTATAAAAAAAAAAAAACAAAAAAAAAAAAAAACAAAAAACCCTTAACAAAGTTAGTGTCTGGGCTGCTTTCAATCATTACAAAATTATGTTAACTTGTCTTCTCAAATTCAGGCAACTTAATATTCCAAGGCCACTCGGACACAAGCTTCTTAAGTTTCAAACAAATAGTTTCTTCTTATTGTCCATAACTGTGGGCCACAATTTCAAAAAAAGTGAACTTTTTTTCTTTTTTTCCCTTCATATTTAAATTATTGTGGTGTTAATATTGCCATACTTATAGTATAGTAGTAGTAGTATAGTAATTTCTTGTCATTCACACTGCTGTAGCAGTTACGACAAGTACTCTGCTGATATATGTTTGTATGCTGCAGGGAATCTGTCTGTTAGAGCTTCCGGTCGAGTGTCCAGCATGTTTTTATCCTGTCTCAGGAAATATATACCCGAAAAAGTGTTCTGAGCTCTCGCTTGACTGCTAGACAGCAGTGTAGAAGCCTGAGACAGAGCTGAACAGTGAGCTGCAATACTCACTCATTAAACATAAAGGTTTATTGGCTGCTAGAAACCGTACATCAGTCAAACCAGAGTGGGCAATGATATTAAATTATTGAGCACCGAGAATTTACAATGTGCGACAACACTGGTAGCATAAGCGCCAATGCTCATCTGGTGAAATGGCTCAGTGTTCTGTTGTTCTTACAGACGCTGTGAGGTTCTGTTACTGATTAATGCTGCACAGATGACAGAAGAGCTCATGGGCCCCAAATCACACGACGTCAACACGAGTTAACAAGAGAATATTCCAATCTTTAACATCTCACTTAACAGTGTCAAAGTTGTCGCAGATATCCCCAGACCTTTTAACATTTGACCCAGATGGTGACTGGCAGCAGGCAACTGCCTTCTGTACTTATTCATTTTTACTCAACATTTATCTAAGCAGAAAAATCTCGAGAAAAAAAAAAAAAAACAACTCTTTTTCAAGAGTGTCCTGGCCAAGACAGGTCACAACAAAAGTTAACATAAAACAGAAATACAAAATCAAAATATACACATCCAAAGCAACAATATAAAACACAAAATGAACACAAGTTACCATAAGGACGGATTAAAAGTATGTTAATATACACTATAAGCAAATCATAAAAACAAGACAAGTGGAAGACCAGATAAGATATTCCCTGACATTGGCATGTAGAAGATGACATAAAAAAACAGTGCTTTGAAGCAGCATAGAGAAACCAATGAGAGCAACTATAAATCTTTTTAAGGTTCCACATATGAAGCTGCATACATAAAGGCTCTTTTGCCAATCCTTGTATGTAGGCGGGGTATAGACAATAAGAACAGGTTCTGTGAATGGAGGACATAGACACATAAATATGCTGGAAGTAGGCCAAGGACAGCTATGGAAGAGTATGCCAATGAAAAAGTCCTTGCAGTTTTAAAGACAAATCCTTCCCAAGCGCACAGGAAATGGTGATGAGTAAGGGGCTTGCAGTTATTAATGAATCTCAATGCACCGTGATACACAGAGTCCAGATTTAAAACAAAAGAAGGAAAACAAAAGGAGTCTGTACATTTACATGCACAGTTAAGTGTAGCTACGGGCAGGTCATTTAATTGGACTTCTGTTCTTGTCCCAGTACACAAGCATCGGCGGAGAATTGGTTTATTGACGGAAGTATGACCCATTATGTCTGAAACCAAACAAGTTAGCAAAAAGCAAATGGGTTGCATGTCAAACTGTGAAAACAACTTTTTGGTGCTGTACATTTTGTCTGCACTCTACGCTTTACTTGGTACCTTTGTCTCCTTTTGTTTTCTTCACTTCTTCATCTTTTGTTTGTCCCAACTTTCTTCTATGAATTTATGCTGTTAAGGGTCTTCAGGGAAAAAGGCCAATGCAGGGATTATGGACCACGTGCACAACCCCAGCTAGTAATATTTGGTTCTAAAAATGTTCTGAGAATGGTACAATGCAATGTTTTAGCAACGTTTTTAGCGGGAAGTTTTCTTTTAGTTCCCAGAATATTCTTCTTGAAGTTAGTGTTAAAATTCTCTATAAACATAATCAAAATGTTAAAAATGTTCAATAATGTCAGGCCTCTGGAACATCCTTAAAACATTTTTTGAATGCTAATTTGAAAATGTTCTTCCTTTGTTCTCACCAAATATTGTGGAAGTGTTTTATAAGAGAACATTCTATGATCTCTCAGCATCACTGAAACATCATCAGGATGTTGCAATTAAAGCATTACATCTTAGTCAGCATTTAACCTTACAGAAACATTATTTGAAATGATAAACATCCTTGAAAGGTTCTTTGAACATTAGATTAAAATGTTGTCTTTCAAACATTATTACAGCTTGTAGGTAACATTAGCCAGTGTTGTGGTAATGTTCCCTGCTAGCTGGGACGCCTAGGCTAGTTCATATCTGGTTTAGGTGCGTACATGACAGAGTAAATTGACACCCAACCATATTATCTATGTGTGTTACTCCAGCTTTGCTTAATTTATTACCATTTCAGTCAGACTAACATGTTTACTACTAACATGTAGCATTCCACAAACAGGAGTCAATCAATGCCCCCTCTCCCCGCTCATCTCCTTACAGACAGGTCAGTCACTCTTGTGTCATATATTAACATTTCAATTCCCAGATCCCTGCTCAAATACAAAGGACAGCACAGATGAGAGCACAAAAGCTGGGGCTTTTAAATGTAACTCATTATGAATGCGAGCATCTTGCCTGATTAAGTGAGGCCTGGACACACTGGGATACCAAAAATAGCAGCCAACACTTCATTCTTTAGTAAGGAATAAAGGCTTAAATGCCATCGAGCATGCACAATGCAACTCTCCTGGTTTTGGACATGGTTGCCATGGCGTGCTTGTAGATGAATAATGCTCCACACTGTGTTAATGTTCTCTGCAATAAACTTGTCATTCAAACTGCCTCCAGAACATTTACATTCATCCTATATCCTAATTAATTAGTCCAATAACAACAGGGTCAGTTTACTTTCCTGCAAACAATTAGGTAGTAATGATGATCTGGAAACAGGTAATGATGGGTAATAAGTGAAGCGAGAAATCCGTCAGGGGTCAAACAAAGTCAAAGATGGGACGATAAACAGAGAGGGGTGAGGGGAAGAGACAGCTAGCGAGAAGGTCGGGGAGGGAAATTAAGGCACATGAATCCTGATAGAATGTGAATATAGCTATATATAGCTGCAGCTAATATGATTATTTACAAAACAAACAAGTTACCTGAGGAGGAGATGAGCTTCCAGCTGATGGACGGCTCTGGTTTACCACTGGCTTGACACATGAGGGTGACGTTGGAGCCTTCATTCACCATGATATCTCTTGAGAGGTTGATGATTTTTGGTGGTACTGTGAAAAGAAAGGAAAAATGTGTACATTTAATAAAGGATTTAGGAGGATAAAGGGGAACTTGACCAATTTACACATCAAGTTTGTGTTTTTTTTTTTTTTTTTGTAGTTGTTTTTATTTTATTTTATTTTTTTAACATCTCTCTCCTCCATGTCCCCCCTAACTACAACGTGTTAGACTCAGGAAATAGACCTACACATACAACTCTGAGGCAGTGAACAGCAGTTTGAAAAAAGGAATTAATTATTAGGAAATTAATCAGCACAAAATTTGTATAAATATATATATATATATATATATATATATATATAAAGAATGAATAAAAATGAATGACTTGACAGGTGCTGATATACAAACACATGACATATTTCCATGACTTGATTTTGAACTTGAACTTATGGCAAGTTGTTCATTGTCCTTTTCCCCAATTTATTTTTTAAAAGAAAACTGATGTCAGTCAATGATCCAAACAAATAAAAAAAATCACATATTTCACATATTTCACATGACATTCTTGTTAATTAGCTGACATTCTTATTTTAACCCAAACCACAATCTTTTTTTCCAAACCTACCAGGGTAGTTGTGTTGCCCAAACCTAAAGTAGTTTTGGTGACTTAACAAGAGTAAATTGGCATGTTCTCCCTGAGCATCCAAACTGATGCTGGGGGGGGGGGTTCCTCGAGCATCTTCATTTCTCCACACACAACATTTGCAATTTTGTGTTAATTCTTTTTCCAATACAAAACAAACATTAACAGTAGACATACCACACACACACACACACACACACACACACACACACACACACACACACACACACACACACACACACACACAAACACAAACAAACATGTTCAGTGTATATATTTTCTGACATTTTTCAAAGGTGAAATAACCAAATTTTACGATCATCTTCTATCTAGTGACCCCCAGTCTTACCATCACAAGGCCCTCCAGTGCCAGAAGCTGAACAAAAACAAGGGTCCCTCCTACAAGCTGATCCTGAAGCTCTGCCAAAACACACCGAAGCTTCAAGACAGAAACTAAAACAACCCGGCCCAACCAAAACATCTCAAAACAAAAAGAAAATTATATCAAATGTTGAACGAAATCACTACAGCACAAACTAAATAAGAATTTTATTTGACCCTAAACAAAGAAAACGTGCTGGCAGAATACCTGACCACCGTGACAGATATAAAACTTTGGCAATGTACATGTTCCAGGCCTCACGCCTTGTGCTGCCTGTAACAGGTGTTGTGTCCTGTTTTAAACAGGAAAAGAAGAGACAGGAGACCTTAGTTGTGTCTTAACATTTGGCTGTCTTCTGTCTTTATTCACAGCATTCATCTCTTTTTTTCTCTCTTCATAAAAAAAAAACTGATTAACAAAAATCTTTCAATTCACAATTATCCTCCATATTCACAGATCCATAAAATTAACCCTGGAATAACATAACTGCTGATGAATGTATTTATTCTGCTTTTACACAGGAATATCTCAGTTACCAAATATTGTTTTAGGTTATGAGACTATGTCTCACTTCAAAATATACCCAACCAGTGCCTTCAGTGTTGCAATTCAGCCCATGATACTGTTCACTGCTTTCACTGGATACATTATAAAACATAAATGACATATATTAACATTAACACATATTTGGCTACTCTAAATTACCCCTTATAATTACAACCCGTTTGCAGCTTTAATATTAACATTACATGACCTGAATGAACGACTGGAATCACTCAATTAGCTTTACAACAACTCACACATTTCACTCATTTAACTCTCTCTCATATTATCTAATTTACACAACTGCAAAAAAGGTGCATATGTCAGGGAGCTTTGGTGGAAAATAAAGACAAAAACGAAAATAAGGCCGCAATTTTTGTTACACTCTTTACACAGAAACTAGCAAAACCGCCATTACAACCGACAGGAAGAGTTTTAAGTTTTTCACTTGACCAAAACTACGATTCTATACATCAAACCTTATCAAAACAAAACATGGAAGGTGTTAGCAGTCCTTTTGTGTTTTTTGGTGATAAAATAACCCACATTTCTAACCTGTTTTATACAGGAAAAGATATAGACAGGACATGTTAGTTGTGTCTCAACAGCAGGCCGATTTCTGTCTGAGGAACGGAAGCCTCTCGGTCACCAAGGTGAATATGTCCTCTGGTGCCGTCATTAAGTAACTGCACCTTCAAAAGTATAAACATCATAAATACATAAAACGTGGCCATTTTTTCTTTTCAAATTAAACACACAAAACAATTTTACAATTGTGACCATACATTTTTGTAGGTGTCACATACAGACTGAGTGGACAAGGCCTGGCCATAGAAACAGACCGTCACAGGCAGAACAGACTCAGGGAGGCCAGGCTGTGTTCAGAGACTGAATCTCACTTCCTATTATACTGTGAAAAATACAACAATTTAAGAGAAAATTTCCTTGAAAAAAATGAATGCCATATATCCTGGGTTTATCCATTTTCCAAATCTTCATGAATTGCCTTATCTATGTGGGGGGAAAAGTCGGTGTGCAGTTTTAGCTACAAAATATGTGGAATATTGTATATATTATGTGTCAAAAATAAATTTCTGTAATGTTTTTATTAATTTAATAATATGTTATTTTGCTCTGGCAACAATGTGACAAACATTCATGCCAATAAAGCTGATTTGAATTATAATTTGAGAGAGATTCGATTCCATTAGTTGAAGCTGCTCTGTCAGTACATCAGCTGCCTTTTGGGAACTTTTCAGGTGTAAACACTGATGACACCTCACGTGTGCAACTCGCGGGTAGAAAAGGAAGTGAGGGAGGACTAGCGCAAGAGTTTCATGAGTTAGTTTCTCTGACAAAACATTTTTAGCTCAAGCTAAATGTTGACACTTAGTTGCATGTATTAATAGCTTAATATATGTGATGTGCAGAGGTGGAGGGATTCACACTTTCTGTCGAGCAGTTCAAATTTGGTACAACTAGAAAAAAAGTGTCAGACACGTTTAATATATGAGACAATCCCCCATTCCTTTTCCCACTGACAAATGCAAAACAGTTTCTTATGAATAATGCAAGCCCTCCACCAGGGGAGTTGTTTTTGAACATAAAGATATGAATTATACCCTTCAACAAAACAGCGCAAAGTCAATATCTTCTGTGTGGCACATAAATCAATAGAAGGAAATTATGTTTATATGAAAATGGAATCATCATTGAATCATGTTTAATTCCCTTTGCTTTGTCACACAGTTTTAATTCCCTGTGGATAAGGACAGCTTTTTGCCACTGAGCTTGGAATCCAGCGAGTGCAGGGAGTGTGTTGCTCCCTGTCTTACCTCCACTGTGAGTCCATGAAACTGGTTTGCCAGTAGAACTCGTCACTCATGACTGCACACTGAGGAGCTCCAGAGCTCACACAGACTGTCTGAGAGCGAGGGGTAAAGAAAAAAAGGGGCACCTTTACCACATGAACACTCAGAGCACTCTCCCTCTCCATTGTCTATATTACACACTTTATACATATGGTATTTTGTTTATTATTTTTAAATTATAAACTTAAAACTTAATACTGTACATAACTATTATGTGATACTTTAAATAGTATGACCATTTTTCATTATCATTCTGGATTTTATTAATAATAGCAATAGTGCTTTTTTAAGTTTTTATTATACTATACTATATCATACTATACTATGCTATATTACGCTATACGATGCTATGCTATTACTATACTATATTTTTAGTACTATACTAAACTATACTATAATATCATATACTAGCAACACTATACTACACTTTTCTGTACTAAACTAAACAGTACAATAAATTACTACACTATATTTTTCACTTTATTTTTCCAGTACTATACTAAGCTATACTATGCTAAACTTTGAAGTACTAAACTATATTGTACTGTACTGTACTGTACTGTACTGTACTGTACCGTACTATACTATACTATACTATACTATACTATACTATACTATACTATATTGTATTGTATTGTATTGTACTGTACTTTACTGTACTGGACTATATTATAATGTACTATATTTTCTGTCCTGTGCTAAATATTGCTGTATTGCTGTACATTATGCCACACTGTATCAATACATTTTCATTCATATTATATATGAGTGTACTATTGTACAGTTCGACACTTTATTAAACTTGTGACTGCTCTCTTGCTGGGTTTTTAATTGTGCTGTTTCTGTACTTTTACTTTCCAGAGCTGCAGACATTGAGTAAGTGTAATTAGCAGCATGGGACACATAAGCCAGAGCAGCAGTTAAGAAGTATTTCGCCAATATAAAGAGGGTCCTCCCATAAAAGTAGGTCATCTATGCGCCATAAAGATGCAAATACTTTTGAAATTGGTACTACACAACCACAGAAAACAGAGAAAAAGGATGCTTTTGCTCAAGAGATAGAAACTTTCAACTACCAGAATGCATTGTGCCATACAAGAAAACAAATAAAATAATGTGCTGCTGGTGGTGACGTGATGTGTATTACAGTTAAACAGTAAGCTAAAACATGTATTTGAAAAATATGTAATGTAAGGAATATGCAACTCAGTAACACAATCTTGGTTTGTAGTTGAGCATAAATTAGCTCTTAGTGTGCAGGCAGATCTTTGCATTTTGGCTTTTGGTTTCTTTTCTCTCGTTTTTACTATAAAAATGAGAAAAGAACCATAAAAATTTTACAGCACAACACCCTTGCAGCACACTCTCACTCATCAACTCCCTACATTACTGACTGTACATATTCCTCCCACACATTTGTTGTTGTTTTTGATGACTTTTATTTTAGTCAATAAATCAATGTATACTCACGTGTTACCCTTTTTTTCCATTTAAAGAGCCGGGTTGTGACATGCTATTTTATATGTGCACTGCTATAATTGTTGGAATCATATTACTTTACTTATACAATGCCTTGCTGCTCATTTTCACACCACTATGTCACTTTGCTTCAGATGGAATTACACTGATTTTGATTCCATTCTATTCTATTCTATTCTATTTCATTCCATATACTTCTATTTATTTATTTATTAATTTTTTTTTTTTTTGGTAACTTTCTCAATGTAGCTGGACTATTTCTGTCCTTGTGCAACACCTGAACTTCTCCTCTGAGGATCAATAGACACTTATCTTATCTTTTGTGGGGTAATGTAAGTTAGGGTTTATTGTACCTTGACGCCCCAATGAATTATGTGCTAATCTTATTGGGGAAAAAAAATTGTGAGATGAGAAAATTATTTTAAATGTAAAAAAAGTAAACAAAAAGAGTTTTGGGAACTCAGTCTTCAGTATATAATCTACTTGATCTAATTTATAAAAATATTTCAAATGCAGGTGCTGCATAGATAGCCCACCGGGTTAAATTGATTGTGAGAGCTAAATCAAAAGTCTAGCATGATATATATATATATATATATATGTATATATATATATATATATATAGCCCTTCTAATTTATATTCAGATGTTTCTGATATAAAATGACAAATATATATATTTGTCATTTTATATCAGAAACATCTGAATATAAATTAGAAGGGCTCAGCCATGAAGAAGATTTATAAAATAATTTACGAAAAAAATGGAAGTTTGGTAGCTTCTAAACATGTATCTGATGCAGAGTGTCTCCAGATAACAGAAAAACATCTTTAACAAAATCTTATCTGAAAACCTCTGTGACACAGTGATGCTGATATCTGTAAACAGACTTCCTGTCAGGGTAGTGGTTCAGTGGTGCTGCTATGTCACAAAAAAAAGTCCCAAGAGTCTTTGTGACAAGGACGAAACTTTACAACATCTGCTGCTCAGCTGCTGCCAAACTAGAGATAAGAATGAAAATAGCCTAGCCAGTGTGGGTTTAAATAGATGTGAGTTGGTGTGATAGTGGTCCCTGTCTTCAGTATTTTACAGCATGGGTGAATCTTTATGTTATAAATGTCCGTGACTCTTCTTTTTCTTATTTTTTTCTCTTGCTGTTTTGATTGATAACTTTAATCAACTCATAATATGCTAAAATACTTATTTTTTGTGTATCACTACAGAGAAAATAAAACAAGGTAGGTAAAAGGTAAGAGACCATGATGACTTTTTAAACAGTCCCTCCAGGATTTTGTGAGCTGTTGTTGTAATTGTTTCAGCCTGAAATACCTGATTTCAGGATGTTGGGTGTTTTGATGTTTTGTTTTTGGTGTTATTTGATAAACAGGCAGCGTCAGCTGATAACATGTCCTAACAGAAGCTGGCATCATTTCAACCATGTCCAGTGTCACACCACTCTACATGGTTGAAACGATGCCAGTAATGATGTGTTATAAGTAGCTGGAAGGTCCCCATAGAGCGGGCTGAAGGGGTCCAAAAACCCAGGACTTTCACACGGGAACCCGGTGTTCAGTTCCTGAATAAATCTGGGGCCCAACCATGATGTTTTATTTCTAAACTAAAATGGGTGCTTTTCTTGCCAAAACCTAACCACCCATGGCTTTGTTGACTTATCCTAACCAACTGCTTTTGTTGATGTCCCATTGGTTGGGGCATCTCGGAACATCAACAGAAGGACACCAAGGTGTAATATGGAGACAAGAAATTCCACTGACAAAGCAGCAACATGTGATGACTTGGCCATTCTACACAGCAATAACGAAACAACTTAACTCTGCTGTTAGACTTGTTTACCCCTGGCTAATGTTAGCCGTGTGATGCTGTACATTAAGGGCCGTCACTGTGTGCATAGAGCTGTGATCCTGCAACAGCAGTTTTATGTTAAAACTTAGAGACACTGCGGAACAAGGGTGGCAGATCAAATTAATATGCTGTGCAAAAAAAGACATATCATTAGCTTTAACGAACATGATCAGAAATACCGCTAGCTCTGTCTGATGGTTCCAGGCAATCCCACTTAAAGTAAAAACCACAGTCACCTGTCCAAACATGTTCAGAAAGCTCTCATCTCATTTAGTTCTAATACTACTGTGTAAATTGAAAAAATACAAATAATCTCTGAATAGGATGAGGTATTTCACTTGTTTCCAATACAGTTGGTAAAAAATTGTTAAAAAATCCTGACAATAACTGAACAAAATTCAATTCATTCAATAAATTCTTAAAGCATGTTGAGTAGTATTCTGTTTGCACCGTCTGCTGTATAAACTGGAGCTGTCCTGATTAATTTGCAGACAGAGAATTTTATGGCTACTCGTCATTTTCTCAAGGCAGACTGCTTAATCAAGCTGTCCTCTAAATGAACTATTGAATAGATCCTGTCAGGTATAACTTTAAATGTATACTATGTAGGAATTTCCCAAAGAAAACAATGCATAGACTCATACAATAATAATTCCTCTCAGTCATTATGACTGAGAACAAGTATGTGGCAGAGATCCTGTCCACTGCCCGTATTTCTTATTATGCCTCAGCACAGGCAATAGCCATGGCTGGAGGCATAATGTTTTTTAGATTGCCCGTGCATCCATCCATCTGTCCTACGACCCTTTCTCATGAACATAATATCTCAAGAAGGCCTTGAGGGATTTTCTTCAAATTTTACACAAGGGTCCACTAGGACTCAATCACGAACTGATAAGATTTTGGGTGGTCATAAGTCAAAGGTACCTTGTCTGTGTCATTTCTGTGAATACAATATCTCAAGAACACCTTTAGGGATTTCAAAAAAAAAGAAAAAAAATGGCACAAATTCACTTTGACTTAACCATGAACTGATTCCATTTTGGTGGTCAAAGGTCAAGTTTGCTGTGGCCTTGCATCTGTCTCATTCTCATGAATGCAATATCTCATGAAAACCTTGAGCTAATTTTTTAAAATTTTAAACAAATGTCCACTTGTAGTCAACACTGAAATGATTAGAATTTGGTGGTCTAAGGTTAAGTTTACTGTGACCATGCAGTCTGTGTTTCTTTGCTTCATTCTTGCGAACTTGATATCTAAAGAAGGCCTTGAAGAAGTCTCCTCAAATATGGCACCAACATCCACTTGGACTTAATAAACTGATAAGTATTTTGTGGTTAAAGATTAATGGTCAAGGTCACTGTGACAGCACAAAACAGTGCCATACTGTAAGCAACACGCATTCCAAGATGAAGCTGTGAAAATCGCAGACAAAGCACCAAAAATATAGTGAGACGTTACACTGAGCAGCAATGCTGGGGTTGGCTTTTGCTGATACTGTTCTCAAAGAGTAGCTGACATTCATAGGATCATAAAGTTCACATGCAGCACTAACCAGAAAAAAAACAAGCAGCACGGTTATTTCAGTACTGTAGATGACGTCAAACAACTTTTTTATTTAAAAAAAAAATTCCCCAAGTACTCAAAATTAAACTCTATACAGCAATTTTAAAGGAGCAGAGAGAAAATTGCCTCTGAACAAGCAGAGGATATATCTATAATACAGAGCAATCTGTTCAGGAAAGATATTACCAACTCCATTGAGAGAGCTGCTCCAAGGTGAAGACAGATGGTTACAAACAGGAGTGTAAACCTGTAGATCACAGCCTACGTTATGCCCTTTACATTTTCATAGATCGCTCAAAAGAACCAACAAAATGCTGTGTTAATGAGATCAAAGAGCTACTGCTTTTAAATTAAAAGAAAAAACAAAACACATAGCTGACACCTACATCTTCGGCAAGAAAAAGCAACACAAGTGAAAATCTGAAGAGGTAGTGTAGAATGGTGGATATTCACAACTGAAAAGCAATGTTAAATACTTCTAAGTTAAACTATTCCTTACAAATCTGACAGTGTTTACACAAGGGGGGGTACAAAATATGACGAACAAGAATGTTGTTTTTGTGCACAGTTCTGAATATCCAACACGTTCTCATCCCAGTTCTTCACATATTTATGCCAATTTGTCAGTGGACTCTTGTGTCTGCATATTACACTCGAGGTTATCTTCCTGTGTCTGCTGTTGACATTCTGGGATGCCGCAATTAACGGGAATTTTAAACAAAAGCGTGTGGTCAGGATTAAGCAACAAAGGCATGGGTAGTTAGATATAGGCAACAAAAGCACAAGGTTAGGTTTAGAAAAAAACGTCACAGTATGGCTCTACGTTCACGCAGAAAGCAACTACGTGTACAGGATCAAAGTCAACTTATATATTATATCATTACATATATTGTTTTAAACCTGATGCTGCCCAGCTGTGTTATATACAACCAGGAAAGATTCCATTCAGCCACTTCATCAACTATCGCCACCTGTCTGCGAATCATACAGCCACACTACGTGCTGTCTGGCAGACTGGCTAAATTGCAAACTGATGCTGGAGGACACTTTAAAATCTGAAATCTATGGAATCATTTCCTTGAAAAACATATGTAATGTATATGTATCTTACTGTTAAATTTACATAAAGTTTTGTCATATTTACTTAATGTTGTGAAGCAATTGCAGCTGAAAAATGACATGTTTAATTAAATCAAACATTTTAAGTTTAAGCCACTTCAGTAAACCAAGCTTGTGCTGTAAGCACAATTTTAATTATAATTTTTAAGTTGCAAAAACTTTATAAAATTAAGTTAATACAGCTATACAGTATTTTGAGTTAACTCAACACTTTGATATAAAGTAAACATATATTGAGATTGATAACATTATTCACCTTAATTTTCAAGGCAGTCAGTTTCCAGCTAGATCAACTCTGTCTAAGTTGCTGACATCAAACTTGGAGAGGAGAACACAAGTTTGCGTCATTGTTGTTATTGTTGCTATTTCCTTTAAGGAGATTTATCTGTAAATAACCCCCAAAGAAGTCCTTGGATCAGCAAAATTCACACAATTCACCCAAAGTGACATGAAACAAGTGTCATTTGCAGAAAACCAAGCTGTTTGCATCCCTGAGATCATGCTTACAGTTATTCGTAGGTTTTGTAACAGGATGCAAACACCAATCTCCTGCATGAAAGTAGGACCTGTTACACTCACTGCAACATCTCACACCACTACTGTCTACTTAAGGATTAACAGCAGCACTGTTAACATTGCATGAAGTGTCGAATCCTCCAGCATATACATCATTCTCAAAATGTGTTCAAACATAAAGCAAAGTGAATTTTCACCTTGCATCATTCACATAAATTTGGACCTCTGGACCGTCTGAGTTCATTTGCTGCCAAAACAGCCATTATACTGACTGCAGAGACGTTAGCCAAAGCCATGTCTGTGAGCCTGTATGTATGTGTTCAGCTCAGACTCTGACTGATCTCAGAACTCGGTAGAAACTCCAGTCTTTTCTCTTAGCTCCCTTCAGCCTCTTTTCTTTTACGTTCTCGGCTCATACGTACGTTTTGAAGCGCATTCATAGAGCCTCTGGATTAGGCCAATTTTCAGTGAAGTTAAAATATTTTCTACTCGTGTGGAGATTACATGACTTCTCTCTCTGTCTGAACAGACTTTTAGAGAACTGACCTGCACTAGAAATAGTGCATTAATGGCAAAGAACTTTTCCAATTTACATAAGGCCATGTGAGAAAAATTGGATCCTATCTAACTTTAGGGAGAAAAAATCATTACTTCATTTGTAGAATTTATCTACATTTAAAGTAAGCAGGAAAATGTTTTTTTTGGTTTTTTTTACACATTTACATCTCAAATTTTTGTGTATTTTATTAATTTCTTGATTAACTTATCCATTTTCAATACATATATACTATTTAATATGTTCACAAATATGTTTTCCAATCACTTTCCATACATACCCCGTGTCTATGTGGGTTCTCTCCGGGGTCTCCGGCTTCCTCCCACAGTCCAAACACATGCAGCTCAGGTTGATTGGTGACTCTAAATTGCCCTTAGGTGTGACTGTGAGCGTGTATGTTTGTCTGTCTATACGTGTCGGCCCTGCGATAGTCTAACGACCTGTCCAGGGTGTACCCCGCCTTCCGCCCAATGACAGCTGGGATAGGCTCCAGCCCCCCGCGACCCTTGCGAGGACAAACAGTTACAGAAAATGAATGAATGAATGAATGAATGAATCAGTAACATATACAGTAAATAGATCAAGATTCTAATTAAGTTATCAAGTTAAATTAACATAACACCTTGGAAATCAAATTGAGAAATCCTAATAAATTTATGTGTTACAGATCGAAGTTATTTCAAGTTAGCTGACATTTCTCTTTTTTCAGTGTATACTTAATTTCCTTAAGTTGCTAAAGCTTAGAAAGATTGATTTAAATAAACTTGTCATTTTTAAGTTGCAGCAACTTCACAAAATTAAGTAATGATATTACATTACATTTTAAGTAAACTTGACAGAGAAAAAGTAAACATAAATTAAGATTAACAGCTACATTCATTTACATGTTCCAAGGCAATCAACTTGTCAGATTTTACAGTGTAGCCGGTAGCATTCTGATGTGACTACCTTTAGGGGCGCATTTAAATGAGTTGTGTAAGTGTGGTGTGTTAAGATTCACTCTCAGACACTACTCATATCATAAAAAAAACACTTCTAAAGCTGTCTCTGGATGTCTAAGGACATAAATAACACATGTCTCGGGACATCTGAAGGCGTAGTTGATGGCTGCATACAACTGGAGTGATTTCGGATGCCTAGCACTTAATAGATTTTCCTGAATAAATATCATTTTATTCTCTTTTCTTAATTCCTGACAGATCTGTCCAAGCTATCGTTTTGTCATTTCCATTTCAAAGCAACAAGGACACATCTCTGTTTTGACATTTGAGGATCATCAACTAAAAGCCTACGAGTAGAGCGTCACCAGCGCTTTAACTTGTTCCAGTCACATCAGACTTGTTTGTAAGACAAAATCTCTATGAATAATTTATTGGATGTCAGCTTAATCCCCATTTACCCTTCATGAATGACAAAAGCATACAGCGAGCGTTGCTGTGTTGCTTGTGTTTTGCTGTGGTGCAAGAGGCCAAGGCTGAAACTATGTTTGTGGAAGGAAAACAAAAGGTTGAGTTTTTAAATATAGTCAAATCAAGCTGTCAGGTTAGGAAATTATTGCACCGTTTTGGGGTGATTTTACTAATTATAAAACACTGCCAATAAAGTGGAAGCCTGTTTATAATCCTTGTTTGCTCTGACAGTGGGATGTTTTTTCACGTCAAATGTGTCTAGTGTGCCATACATCACAACACTTGATGATACACTTACTGTTTTTTTACCTGCTGTGGGACTGTTGCAAATTTGCATTTATAGTTATACAATAAATACAGGACATATGACAGTCATGTCATTATTTATTTGCTTTGAGCTATATGTTGCACTCATATTTACAGTATTTACAGTGGTTAGCTGATAAGATGTATTACCATGTTCATCATATTAAGTCAAGTCAAGTCAAGTCAATTTTATTTACAGAGCCCATTATTACAATACATGGTTTGCCTCAGGGGGCTTTACAGTGTACGACATCCCTCTGCCCTTAGACCCTCACATTACCCAAGGGAAAACTATTAGTTTGGCCTATTAGCATTTCAATTGTTGCTAATGGAAGAAAACACAAAGTTTATCTTAGGCTGATGGGAATCACTTTAGTTTTACAGGTTTTTGGTCATTAACCAAAGTATTTTGACCTTATGATGGCAAGAAAATCAAAGTTATGACAATTTCTGACTTTTCACTAAATAAATAAAAATGTGAACCTGACAGTGACACTTAGGCTTGGGTTGTATTTACTTTTTCTGCCTTCCTGAAGTTTCACCGGGGGATACAATTTATGACTGTATGGTATTGTTTGCAGAGACATAGCATCAAATTCTGGGCTCAAATGGGCAATTTCTTTTCTTTTTTTTTTTCCCCCCTTTGGAACCCCATTTTTTCTTTTTTGGGGAAAAAAACATTACAGTGTACATTGTTGCTCCAGCAGCATAAGTAACTACTTGTCTCTAACGGCAAATATAGACAGATCCCAGTGCAGGATTTTGCATCTTTAAGGAATGAGAGTTTTCTCACAGAGCTTCCACTTTATTTTTTTCCAAAACAAAAGTTCAGCTTTTCAACTAATTCCAATTTATTCCAGCAATTTTAATTTAGCTATGACACTAATTCCCCCCCCCCCCCCCAAAAAAAAAAAACTCTCTGATCTCAAGTTTCTCTCTTGAGAGCTGACACTATAATTGTCTTGTTAATTCTTTGTAAAACACATTTCATATAAACATGAAAATAACAAAATAAAACTCACAAAAACTGTCTTGTCTTGTTAGTTAATTAGTAAGTCAACTGTTTAAACAATTACCAACTCTGGTTTGGTTGCAATAAACCCTTCATTTACCAGTTCAGATGTGACATTTTTCTATTTTTTTTCCCTGTGATCTCTCTCTGTCTTTACTAGCTGGCCGTTTACAGTCCTGTTACGTCATCCCCACCACTAGCAGTCATCATGTCTGTCAGCTCAGCTAACCTCTGTTGGTGCACAATGAGCATTACGTACAATACATTCTCAATACAGCCTCTCAGTTTATCTTTAACCTGAGCAAACTGCCTTTATTTCTTGCAAAAACTTGGAAGGTAGGCAATGAGCAACAAAAGAAGAAATTACACAAAAATGTGCAAATAATTAGTAAAATTACAAGAAAATGACCTGAAAATCAATTTATCAAAAGTGGAAAAAGTGCTTACACATTGTCCCCAGACATTTTCCCTTTCTTGTTTAAAAATAATTTACAAAATGTATCAATTTCTTGCAATGTGCGAAACATTTCTTGACGATTTTTTTACTGCCTTTTTTCATGTTTCTAAGATAAATCACCAGTTTACTCAAAGTTTAAAGGTTTAAATGCTTGCGAAAGGCGTCTGAAAGCAGCACGAAAAAAAGTGCTGTCGTTCCAGGCTTACAAGAGTTAATAGAAAGGGGTACATCTGTATTTTGACAATATTGAAAATTATACTTGATTTCTACATACCCTGATATACTGTATTACCATGCTAACAACCAAGCTGAATGACAGGGGATCATCAGGGGATCGCCAAAGTTAATGAACTTTGTCCTCTGGAGAACATTAAGGTAATTCATCCAGTAGATGTTGAGATATTACACGGAATAAAGCTAAAATTTCAAATTTCTCTTCTGGACACCATTATCATCTGTATTAAATTTCATGGGTATATGTTATTTCATATTTCAGTCCTGACCAAAGCAGCGGACCAACTGACTGACAGCAACCTGTTCAGTAGTTTGCTGATTTACCTTGCTCTGAGCCACAGTTTTGGATGAACAAACAGACTGACATCATCAACTATTGTTGGAAGGCCACACTCTACCATACAGTAAGTGCTTTGCAAAAAAAGCTCTGTGTGGGCTGTAAAATAAGAAAACTCGTAATAGACTATCCTGAAGGGCTTTTCTTTTCACACTACTTACTACAAGGCTGGAGAAGTGGAAGATGGGCTTCAGTCGTGTGGCAAATACTTTTTATCCCCTGTGTTGTTTAGTAGAGTGGCAGCAGCAGCAGCAACAGCACATACAGTAACCCCACACATTGTATTCTGAACTTGACTGTATTTCTTGGCTGCCTAGAAGAACCCACTTTTCTCCTGCTTTTGCTGTCACCAAGGCAACAGTGAGTTAAGACTATATTCAAGTTTTGGTTCACCCAAAGTTGAACTTGTTTTGTATATATTGGCAAGATGTTTTCACATAGATTGCACGCACACTGCAGTGGCTGCAGGAAGCCTTTAACTTCTGTCACAAAGCTACTCAGAGCATTCAAGCAAAAACGTTATATGCAGTGTCTGGCATCGGACTCTTCAGTTTCCATCATGTTCACAACAGCTCTTTGCGTTTACAAAAAAGGCCAAAGGATTCAGCAGATTCATCAGAGAAGTGACGGTGAGATCACATGAGTTCAGTTTTGTTAACTGGTCAGACACTACTGTGGGCAGAGTGCCAATGAGTGCATGTGAGGTCTCTGGTGCACAGACAGTGTAGGTGTCTGAAATGCACCTGCTATTTTGGTTGCTATTTTGTAGGCACGAAGTGGATAAGATGGAACTGCAGCAAAAGGGGGACCCTCAGGGCCCTCTAGGCTTTGAGAGAAGGTCAACATATGAGCATTTTATTTAATCTCTCTCATTTGATAATTATCCAATTTTAATGTTAGTTTCATATTCAATTAAGTTTCCTTCAGACATTAAAGGGCTACTGTCCTGAAAACATGAAACTAGTTATCCAGTCTTTTTTGTTGTTGTTGTTGTTTCTATGTGGAGAGGAGATTAGCTGGCTCACTAATTGGTTAAGACTTTGGGACACAGAGTCACGACAATGTGTGTTTGTCGAGAAAGACAGGTGAATGAACCAATCACATTTTGCTTTATGGTGTGTAGGATCAAATGTCATCCTCCTTGGCCTTCCTGAAGGGCAAAGCTGTCTTATTTGGCTCGTAGTTAGAATAAAAAAAAATAAAATGAAATTTTAAAAAAGTGATGTCTATGGCTACAGTAGCACACAAGAGTGATGTGTCTACTTCCTTAGCCTTGACTTTTTCAAAGAGAGCTTTCACAGAAAATAAATTATTATGGAAAATGGAAGACCAACTCCTGTGATTCGATTGACAGAAAAGAGCAGAAGTGTTGAAAGGCACTTCAAGATTGAAATGATCATGTCTCCCCTTGGATGACAGGATGAAAGAAAACTCATTGATTATATTGCTGCAGTTGCCTGCTTTTTTTTTTTTTTTTTTTTTAAATCTGACAAGTCATCTGTCTGTTCTAATGTTGGATTTGTTGGCCCTGCCAACCCAAACAAGTCAGCCCTCTGTCGCCAAAATTCAGCTACACATCTGAAAGCTACAAGGAGCTTAAAAACTTTGAAGGACATGAGAGTAGACCTTAAACTGGCCGAGCAGCACAGCAGCCAAATTTTGGCCCACAACAACAAACAGGTAAGACAGAACTTAGAGACACTGAAGAGTCTCATCAACATCATTGTGTTTTTCCGGGCAGCAAGAACTTGAATTTAGAGGGCATGACGAGGCAATGATTCTGGGAATAAAGAGGACCTACTTTCCCTTTATTCTCTGAATTAACAAACATTACATAAATGGGAGTGTTTTCAAATTAATGTGCTTGAATATTTTCTTTCCATTATTTTATCTTTGCAATTTCATTTTGCTCAAATTGAGGGAAAAGGGAAACCTGCCTACAGTCACTGCGAAGCCAAAAATACAGAAAAATCACCACAAACTCTTTTCATTTACTGTTATGCAAAAACAGACTTGATTTATTTATTTATTTATTTTTACAAAATGTTAGCAAAATGTACAAAACACATGTATACATGTTATATGCCTACAAAGACTCCAGCAAGAGGCTTCAACACGGCAGAACTTTTTGTGACAATTGGACTTGTTACACGTCATATAAGCAGGAGCACTGAATAGCGCAGATGGATACTTGACACTGCTGACAAGCTTTGAGTTTTGCTTTCTACTGTCCTCATTCAACTCAGTCTTTGAATATCTGCATGTGCTGTTTGGAATCTTGCAGAATGGGGACTTTGATATGTGGTTTTGTTTGGTGCATTGATCAGTTCTGCAGAACCACAGAGAGAGAAAGGAAATTCTGACTCTATCTTCGAGGAAACTGCGAATGAAGTTGGATCTTCTTGCAGGTGCAGAGCACAGAGACGTGCAGATGTGCACATTCTGTACCAACAGCTGCACTGTGAGATCCAAAACAACATTCAACTCAGGAACAGGTCCAAAGACCACAAAAAGTTCCCATTTCTTGCCCCTCTGGACCCAAAAAAAGTTTTTAGTATACAGAAAAAACTTCCCTGACTCTAAAAAAAACTCAATGGGTTGCCCTTCAATCTCTCTCGGCTCAAAACTGAACTGACAGTCATGTACAACATGTCAGACTTTGATGGACGGAGCCCAGTGGACCTACTTCATTTCCTTAGACAGAAAAAAAAACCTTACCATGAACATTCAGCAGCTTTATCATCTGTCCTGTATTGATCCTCACCTCGTCCACCTCTTCAGGTGTGCACTTTCCATAAAGCAGAACACATGCCAGGTGCACAACAGGACAAGATTAGCTCGGGAGCCTTGGCACTGACCTCCATAGAGAAATGATTTCTTTTGGAGCTTAGATACGAGGATGCTACCATTGTCCATTTCACATAGAAAGGTGCACAGAAGAAGCACAACGACAACAGAAGAGGCACACGATAGCTGCTTCACACAGACATGGGGCCATAGGGCCGCAACAAAGTCTGCCCATTATGCCGCCCCTGCACTTTACACAGAACCAAATGATGGCAGCATCATTCTGCTCCGGTGTGTGATCATTCGCTGCATCGCGGCATCTCACAAACAACACAGCCATGACAGGCCTGACATTTAACACGAGTGTCCGCCTCTAGTATGATATATAATACATGCGTTGGCTGCGCTTTATTAAAAATAACAAAGGCATAACACTTCATTCACAATCAATAACCCTCTCTGTGGCGGCTGATCTGATCCTCTGTTCAAAGGTAAGGAGCTCCTGAATTTCATTGTTTTTCTTCTTTTGAATGAACCGCTATGCTAACAGCTGCCCTTTAAATTTCCCACATAAATATGTCATCAAACCTTGCACTCGTGCCACCCACGGTCACGTCTTCCCGGCTTTCCATTTATACTGACCTAATTTTGGGGCTGTTACCACTTCTGTCCCTGGTTCAGAGGTGAGACCACTCTGCCCCCCTTTCGACAATTGTACGTTATATACAGAACTGCTAGGAGGCATAACAGCGTGATATATTGAATGCTGCTATTGACAATTGAAGAGACGCACAACAACAACAGAAGAGGTGCTTCCTTGTATTGTTTTTTTTCAATGTTGCAAAATAATATGACTAATTAAATATGAAAATGTGAAAAAATGGAAACAATGTAAAGGAGGAATTAAGCTGAAGGGTTTAAGAGCTGGGAATCTGATTTCTCATGCATAATAGACAGAATAATGAGATATAGCAGAGTGGTTTGAGGTGTGTGGGATTATTTTGTGGCAGCCTGGTGATGGTAAGCGAGGTAAGCACATGGCGGTGTCACATGGCACCGCACTCTCACGCAGCACTTATCATATCAGAGGCTGCAGATTTTATTAACATGTGTCCTGCTGCCTTCAGATGGCTGCAGGGATTTAATGAAGTGAAGGAGAAGATTTTCATTAAGCAGCTGTGGACACCCGAGGTGGCTCCTCCCACCTGTGCTGTCTGTGCTGTACACCAAAAAACCCCCACAAAAAACTCCACACTGAGGCAGAGGGAATTCTGAGGTCAGAAGCATTTAAGACTGCCTGTACACTGTGTATGCTTCATGTTGCCAACATAAAAACAGGGTCAGAAAAATAAACTCCACCCTTCCGTCCTCTCTTCAGCCACTTTTCTTTTTTCTGCGTTTTTAGTAAATGAAATGAAAAATGAAAATAAGCCTTGCTCGATTTATTGATGTTTTTCTTATTTCGAAAATGTTTTCAAGTAAGAAAAAGATGATGAGAAGAATCTTACGATGTTTTGTGGTGACTTTGAGGCCAAGAAACAGAATATAAAGCACTACTAACATGAAAACTACCAAAATGGGTTGCTCTTGCCAAATTAAGAAATAAAACAAACAAACAAAAAAACAAAACAAAACAAAACGAAAAACCTTGATGGCGCACGGTGTCACATGGCAGCTGGCAGGTGTTTTTTGGTCGCTAATCTTAAATCTGCTTTTATTTTGCATAACCAATAATGAGATGATTATCCATGCTTTTATTTCATCCCATTTCTGCTGTTGTAATGTCCTCAACACATCCCTACATCCCTGCATTCAGACTTGGCTTCATCACATTTTATGATGCTTTTGTCTCTATATTTTCTTTTATTAGGTGTCTGGGTATATATATATATATATATATATATATATATATATATATATAGTTATATAGTTACATAATAAACCCTCAGTTATACAAAAAACGCACAGCTCCCTAATATTTTTGCCATTTTTGAATCAAGAAAATATATTTTACTATTTATGTATTCATTTCTTTATTTATTTTCCGAAAGGCTGACATCTAATTTGTCAGTGCAGATATTATGTTTTTCTCTCTCTCTTAAAGATCAAGTGTCGGATCTAGTTGCATCCAGATCTAGTGGTGAGGTTGCAAACCTGAAATTAGTCCCATCTGCCAAGCGTGTAGCAGAAACATAGTGGCCAAGGCAAAAATGAAAAATTTCAAAAATGCAAATAGCCCTATCTAGAGCCAGTATTTGGGGTTTGTCCATTCTAGGCTGCTGTAGAAACAATATGGCTGACTTCAAGATAGTGGATCCACTAGGTATGTAGATAGACAGCTTATTCTCAGATAAAGAAGCCACAATGAAATTAAGTTTTTCGGTAATAAAAGAAAACAGCTAAGAATATTTTAACACTGCTTCCAAAAGATGTTCCTAAATCCCACACACTGGATCTCTAAAGAGTTTTAATGAAAAAACAATGACTAAAATATATGAAAATATTCAAGAATGAGGTTCAAAACTAGGCAAAATAGGCAAAGACCATCATAGAATAAACTGATGCATGTTTATTGTTTATTATTCACACAAAATCTAGGGTCGAGGTTTAATCTGTGATTACACTCCAGTTCAAGGTTCTCTAAACTGCAGTGGCTAACTCTCTACAGAGATCTTACGTCTTGTAAATAATCTATGAAGTCATCAGACACCGCCGTTTGACATCGGATGAATTATTGTGATCGGGCACAGTTCCAGGGACTGACTGCTCATGCTGGAGAGCTATCAAGACCCTCTGATCAAATATTCTAAAAAGAGAGGGAGGAGAGCCAGTGCTTTATATTTGAGCTCTCTTTAAAGCCACAAACAAGTGCTTATCTCCTTCACAAAACTTGACATCACTGTGCTTATGAAGCTGATTTCACTGATCATGTCATTAGAGCTGCTGGTTCATTTACACTCTGTTACAGGAAACTGCCTCCGCAGAGAGCGCTGACAGCACCGAGAGCTCCTGGCTTTAAATGACTTTTATACACAAAAACAGCCATCTAGTTCCTGAGTGTGAAAACAATTAAAACACACTACATATACTTTACAAAAACAAACTAAAGAGCTTTGACTTTTTTGCTTGTAAGTGTAATACTGCCACACCAAAAAATAAAAAATAAATAAAAAATCGTCATGATGTGAACAGGTTTTGGTTATTACACAATAGTTGTTCCACTTTTTATTAAGATATTTTCATGTTTTAATGAACTTTTGTTGTCATAACAAGATACTATTTATCTTCTATTAATATGAAACGTTTCATATCATTCATACATACATGTTACATTATAGTGATCACTTATCACATTACATTACATTTTAACCTATTGTTTTAATAAATATCTGGTATCCCCCTAAACCATTTGTTTTGATGAGATTACATATATAAATAGTTTATTGTTATAACAAGAAACTTTCATGTTAAAACATGATAAGTTTGTATGATGTAAAAATGTCAAATTATTTTGTTACAACAAGACACTTTTTTAACATTATTGCAGAATACTTCCATAGTTTTGTTCTTGCGAATTCTGAATTAAATGCCATGTGAAAATGACACCAGAGTACATTTTAAATTACCAAACTAAATAACTATTCAAAGAATATTTCAAATGTGTCAGATTGTTTTATATCAGAGCTGTCTTGTACATTTCCATGAAACTCATTGTGATTGCACTTTGCCGGTCAATGCAACTTTGTTCATGTAACATTCTCATTATGATGATGAGGTTTTGCATATTTTGTATGTGAATGTGGCTTTCATGATAACTTTGCTCACTTTAAATTTTTTTGACTTGGTCAGTCAGTAAAGAGGACAGCACTGTCCATGGTGCTGTTGCCATGTCATTGACATTTTTGCTGTTTTCCAAGAATGAGAGACAAAACTGACAAGAAAAACATATTCTGGATGCCTAGTTTTATATGTCTATTTGTTTTCTATGCATGATGCTTATTTAGTAGCCTTATAATCTGTGTTTTTGTGACTTGTTGGCATTTAGTAGATGAGGAGAAGACAGTAACTGAGATTAAAATGATTATTAAATGCCTATATGTTCATTATTGTTTGACTTGGTTAAAAGACAGTTTTCATGTTATTACCAGATACTAATTAGTTTTTCGTTTTTTTTCCCTCCCTGGCGTGGCAGCACGCTTCTGTAATTTTGTCCTTATGAATCTTTAATTAACTGCTGTGTAAAAATGACACTGCGGTACATTTTATTTAATTATATACTTATTTTTGTGATGCAGGTATGAATACCCTGCAAGGAACATTGCAAATGTTTTGTTTTATGGGACACTGTGCAGCTGAGTGATTACTGGCAGATTTTTGAGCCTGATGGCCATACATAGACAGCTTTCAGAATGAGTCTATATGGTTGTACTTCAAATATTCTTTTACATAAAGATTGACATACATAATCAGCAGCAAATCATCTTCACGCTTCACCATGTGTTAGTGTACCAGCTGTGACGACTTTGGTCTCTAAGTTTTCAGGTTTCTAAGCTTTTAGCCCCCGCAGTGCTGGAATTGGATTCAATAAACATTCCAGTTTCCATTCAAGTACACTTGTAGATGAAATAAGCAAACATGGTGCACGCGGTTGGTTCTTTGATGATAATTATATGACCCATACTGGTGTATAACACGACGAACAGATAGGAAATTCCGTTTGTATGCCGGTATTCCTGACATATTTTGTTGTAAACTTGTTTTAATGTTATACAGTTAACTGCACCTCCGCTCCCCCATGATGCACAATGAATTGTTGTTGTTGTTTACTGTTCAAATGATGAAATTGTTTCTAATGGTTAGAGCCATTAATATGGGTGGATATGTATGGTGAACTCTATATGTGATGGCCTGTGTCTGGCAAATTAATATGTTTGATTTGATGAATTCAGAGTTTTTTAAAGTTTGCTAATAGGCTCAGCTAAAGATTATTGTTTTTTTTGTAATAGGTGTCAGCCATTAGGATTAGTGCTGGTCTGAATGTAAATAACAAACCAAATAAAAGACAAAAAGTCGAGCATCCCTAATCATTAGTGTTTTTGTTGTTGCTGTTTTTTGTTTGAAGTTTGTTTTTGTTATGCATGTTGTTTTTTTCTGTATGCTGTATGTGTTGTTGTTTGCGGTTGTAATGGACTCCGTCTGTTATTGTTGTTGCTGATGTTACATGTTTTATTTAATGTGTCGCCTATCATTAACAAAAATGAAAAAATAAATATATATTAAAAAAAACACACAAAACAAACATTCTTAGAAAACTCTCAGAGAGCGCCTAACAAACTAAAAAGGCGGTCTAAGCTTCCTATTTGGGAATGACTTAGAAAAGGTCTCAGAGCAACTCTGAACAGGGGAAGGACAGAGACTTTTATCTTAGTAGGGAGGTTGGGTTAAGCCCATTGCCAGGTATGATGGCTTCTTTTAACAGATGTGATTGGTTGTCAGGCAAAAGTCCTTTAGTGAGCCTGCATGATGTGGACACCAAGTGGAAATGAAATGAACTGCATGATAATATCAGACAGTGAAAGCGCTTTTTGTGTTATCACACTGCTGCACTGCTGCATGTTTCCCAGTTGCCAAATATCTTTTTCCTTATTTTTTCCTTTTCTTTCTTTCTTGATATTTCTATTGTCTATTACCTGCCAAGAAACTACCACTGTAAATTATCAGTCCTGCTAACTCCAGCATATTTACATTTGTATTTTATACTGATGTTCATTAATATGCCATGTCCCTCTTAAATAAGCCTAAACATAATGCCAGGTATCCTCCCTAATGTTATGGAAGGTTGAGCTGTTGCTTTAAGTCAGTTTTGAACCGAAGTGACCTCCTGTGTCCGCACTGTACAACATGCTCTTCAGCAAGAGGCTCACAGTCTGCAGGGATGTGCATCAGGTCCCTCGTGACCTGTGACCTGACCTGCTTACATATGTATGTGCATGACTTGAAGGAAGACACACAGAAACTGATAAGAAACTAATTAAGAATGGTTCTTGATAAGTATTCAGTGATATTATTCTGTTGAAGATACGGCAACTCTTCATTTCCATCTAATTGGAAATGACAGACAGGGCAGATGGTTCAAGTAATATCAGTAATCAGATGAGAATAGGAGATAGCGGGTAACCCCACTTGAGTGTTGGACCCTGAGTACCAGCTGTTCTCTTTAGTGAGACTCATCAGATCCCCTCTGTCTCATGCAAGTAGACCGGGACTGTTGGTCCAACTAACGCCAAAACGAGCAGCGGCAAGGGTCTGAGGTTCAGATATACTGTAAAACTTCAAGAAACAGCTCAGGCTATTATTTTCTTAAATCACTGAACTCACTACTCACTCATATTTAGGACAGGCGTCTATACGGACAGGCTTTTAATTCTTTTCACACAAAACCTGCTCAGCAAAGATGGAACTACAATCAAATTATTATTATTATTTGTTGTGCAAAATGCACAAAAATGAACTCAAAAATATTTTTGTACAGGTTCTACAAATGTAAGGGTAATTTTTAAGAGCCTCAAGAGCCTGAAGCGCACAACCAGGGGACTTTTCATTTCTCTCTGCACTCTCAACCAGGCCGCCAGGAAGTACCCCACGCTCTAAAGCAAAATTTACATAGTGGCTGAAAGTGGAATGACACTGGAGAAAGACTAAAGATATATAAGACCCAGAAAGACTTTTCCCCATTTGCTTAACATTGGGAAAGAGACCTCCTTAAATCACTGGATCATTTTTTTGAGACATGTTGACTATTCAGAACACATTTTTTAATAGCCATTATTAAAAACATTAAGTCCTAAAGACGTAAAATGCGCTATTTTCCTTATATAGAGGTATTTCTCCAGACAGAAAATGAACGCGCATCGGACCCGCGGAACTCCACCGCGTGCACGCGCATGTGACTCTTGGAGCCCCTGACACAATACAGGCTTCGTGCCGGCCGTAGTAATGGATATTTTTGAATCATAATTCATCATTTTTACCAGTTTACAACACATCCATACGCTGTTGGCTGTAAAGCCTGTAATATGGACGTCTTACCGTGTCTGTATCAGAGACCGTACATACAGCCTACAGTCAGTATTCAAACTACCGGTTATCAGTGAGCAGCGCGGAGCTCTAGTGACAGCAATTAAACGGTACTGAACGTAGTATTAACTTAAAGTTGAGCTGTGTAGTCATACACAGGGCAATGTTACAAGGCACCACCTTTTATTATATTTTTGTGGGCACATCACTTTTTGATTCTGCTAATTTCATTTCTCCGGTCGTGATTACGATATGATTCCCTGATAAGTTGTTTGTATATTTGTGTGTGCATAGAGTAATAGGTATACCATTATCTGATTATCACGTGAATAATAAAACCAACAGCACCGCTGTCCTTATACCGTCAATTCATGTCTGTTGCTAATAAGCTAAGCTACCAGCTTGTCTAACATCAACAGTAGTAGTTACCAGCAGCCTCCAGCTGGGAACACTGTCAAAAGATAGATGCTAGACTGGATGGGCCGAGTCTACCATCAAACTTTTGACAGTGTTCATAGACTCAAAATATATTTAGCACTCAGCTTGTTATCCATTTGTGTGCTCTGATTAATAAATGTATTCTTGAATTTCGAAACAGTACCCTCATGTTGTCATTGCATGGGTAAATTAATTAATTTAAAAAAAAAACCAAATTGCCCCCTCGGAATTTTTAACATCCCCTCAGTCAGTTTACACCTCTGGGATGAAACTGTTGGACATACAAGTCAAATGTGGACCTCCCTGTGAAATTACAATCAAAAATGAGCTGACAGGCCTTTGTGATGAATTAGATTGATCTAAGTGGTTCAACAGTTAATTGAAGGCCTGATTAAATAAGCACTGCATTATAATTGCAGTATTCAATAAACAGCGTTCATGCATGTTGTGTTTAGTGTGCAGAGAGAAATGAAAAGTCCTGGTGGTGCGCTTCAGCCTCTTGTAGTCAAAGTGAGTGTTACGAAAAGAAACTCTTGGAAAAATTACCCTTATTTTCCTCCTGATTTTTTTTTTTTGGCCCCCACCAAAAAATTTTTTTTCTTGCCCCTCGGGGCTTCTGTAAGTGTGGGTCGAATCAAGGTCAATGGTGGTTTTTGGCAATCTTCAAACTGAACATGCCATGTCTGTGTATATTTTTTACTGCACAATGGTGACAGAGTTTATGGGAGACCGTGACATGTCACTGACACGAGAACTACCTGTGTTCCCAGTTTCCCACCAAGACAAACACCTGATCATCATCATTGTGTCAAGGGGAGATCTCAAAACAGTGAAAGACTAAAGCGTTGTTGGCTTTATATATATATATATATATATATATATATATATATATATATATATATATATATATATATATATATATATATATATATATATATATATATATCTGCACATAAGAAAAGTAGGTAAAAGGGTGGCACTCATACAAGATATGCACATGCAACGTTTTTGAAACGTTTTTGAAAAAAAAAAACAGATTCTCATTTTATTTGCATTTTTGTATGGTAACAACTTGGTGAGTCTTCCTAGTTGTTGTCATGGTAGTGGCACCTTTTTCACTCTTTGAAATTTGTGCAGAATCAGGCATTGTTACATGATGTGATAAACATGTATTCCTGTCAGCAGTTGTATTTTCGAGAGCAGGCTTTTTGATTTTGGTTGTAACAAGGTAAATATAATAGCTTGTTTTCAGTTTCTTGAAAAGATAATGAGTACTGTAGATGCACACTCTGGGTATGATCATGGGGAAAAAAAATCTTAGCTCAACTAACAGTTTCTTTTCTGTTGTTTCAATTAAAGGTGTTTCTTGAAGATCAGAGGTGCTTGTGGTTGTCACAGGAATAAAAACAATCATCACACAGCATGTCAGGACGCTGACAGTTCACACAAGGGTGCAACTGTCTATGAGTGTGATTTTAAGAAGGCAAAAAATTATAAAATAAAATGCACTTTGAAGATTACTTCTTTAAACAAAAATAATAAGTGTTATTATCCTCACTGCTTTCACAAGTTCAATAAAAAGTTCAGTTAAAAGAAATGTGGTTTTAAAATATAAAAACTGTTAATGGTGTCTTTATTGATGCATTTTTGTTGTTTGGCATCATGTTTCAGAGAAAACTGAGAGCAGAAGAAATCCAAACTTAGCCAATATAATCTCTCTCATTCTTACAGAGTTGAATGCACCTTATGAGCAGCACTTTATGCTACACACATCATCTGCATATCCAATTGAGAGCATTACACCACCCCATTATGCTATGTGTACACTGCGCAGTGTACCTCACTGTGCCTGGCATCTTTATGAGAGCATCATTACAGCTCCACACCACACATCATTTTAGCCAAAGAAACGTAACATCTGGTATTCCCCATTAACCTCATCTAAAGTCGTAAGTGAGAACACACTCCCCTCCCTCTCCTTGAGCAAGGCATTTAGCCCCTAATTGCTCCAGTGGAGCAATGAATGAGGAAATGAGATTCAAGAAAGAGAGCACACTTTGGTTTGTTCACTTATGCCCTCATGTGCTGATGCTCAGGAATAACACAAACATCAGACAGTTACACTAGATCAGTGATACTCAATTTATGGCCAGTGGGGCAAATCTGGCCCCCGATAGGGGGCCAGTTGGCCCCTCAACCATTTTCTAATTCACAAATATGAAATGAACAACACTGGGAAATGTTATTGCAATTTTAGTATACATCAGGGGCCAAAATGCATAAAACAGCATCAAAATACAGCTTGCTTATCAGTAGAGGATCCCCCACAACTGCCAACAGAGGTCCTAGCTAAGCTTGTAATGTCCCAGGATCCCAGAAACATCTGAAAATCCCATAAACATCTGAAAATCCTAGAAATCCCTAAAATCCCTTATATCCTTATATCCTCGAAACGTCCAAAAATCCTAGAAATGTCCTGAAATTCAAGAAATGTTCTAAAATTCTACAAACATTCTGACATCTTAAAAATGTCCTACAATTCAAGTAATCTCCTAAAATCCTAGAAATGTCGTGAACCCCTAGAAACATCTGAAAATCCCCAAAACATCCTAAAATCCTTAAAATGTCCTTCAATCCTAGAAATGTCCTAAAAATCCAGAAATATCCTAAAATCTGAGTAACATCCAAAATTCCTAGATATGTCTAAAAAAATCTAAAAAACATGCTACAATCCTGGAAGTGTCCTTAGAAAGGAAATATGACGGGGCTGCTGCGACTGGCCCCTGACCCCCTGTCATCTTGCAAAAGTGGCCCTCAAGCAAAGCAAGTTGATTATCTTAGCACTACATATTCTTATAAATGCTATTATTATTTACTGGTATAGTAGTATGAGTTGCTGCAGCAGTACTAGTATAGTAGTAGTATATGTATTTTACCTTGGACGAGGATGTGCACTGAGGTGGTTCTCGGTCGTCTGCTCGTCTGAACTGCGCACACATACTGGCCCTCATCTGTCATGTCCACGTTTTCAATCTTGATGGTAAACTCCTCTTGATTAAGGGTCACCAGACTCACTCTGGGGTCCACCGACCATTTGTCTTCTCCGGCATATAGTATACTCGACCGGTTTAGCCATGCTGTGTGTGTAACAACGTCCCCCTGTGCGCACCTGTGAAGAGACAAAAACAGCATTGAGAAAAGGGCTTCTACCAAAGATTAAGTGAACACAGTAATGACAAATATATAAAATGTGTATTCAGTATATTCATTGCTGCTCCATGCAATGTATACAATCAAGGAAAAAATTCAAGTGCAACGTCTGTCACACACTTCTGTACATAAGGACTCTTTATTATTCATTGCGAATTTGTGAATGATTTTTTCCTGGGAGGCCGGGGTGGACAATCATCCCACTGATTAGCAAACCTTTAACCAGAGAGGAGGAACTAATCAGTGAAGCCAGCTGGTGTTTGGTTTATATGAAAATGTCTCTATTGCACACAGCTTTTACTAGTGAAGAAAAGGCTCATTGATACTTCTAACAGCTGTAACTGTAACGTAAGACAGTGCGGTGAATAAGGCAGGACTCAGCTGTATTTTACAGGCTTACTTTGCAGTCCTTCCAGGATGTTAAGATGTTGTGAACACAGCAATTGACACAAAATCTGCCAGTCCCTGTGAATTCTGCACAGCCTTTGCAACTTTGTCCAATCACCGCAACTTTACTGCAAAAATTGACTCATTTCATTGTACAGATAAGCACAGCATATTGAGCCACTCAATCTTTCTTTCTCTCTCTCAATTTATCACAGTACTGCTGTTGTGCCTGTGACAGTCTCACACATACACTGACAGAGATCGTGTTAGCAGCTTCATGAGTGCAAGATAGCAGCCTCCGCATCCTGGATATTTTGACTTTTCCTTTGTACAATCTGAGTCAGTGGACACATGTTGTCCATCTTTATATACAGTCTACAAACATCCTAAATTCCTGAAAACATCATACAATCCTAGAAATATCATGAAATCCTAGAAAAGTCCTAAAACCCTAGAAACAGCCAAAAATCCCAAAAATGTCCTGAAATCCTAGAAATGTCCTGAAATTCTAGAAATGTTCTAAAATCCTAGAAATATCTTAAATCCTAGAAATGTCATAAAATCCCAGAAACACCCTAAAATTTGAGAACTTTCCTAAAATCCTAGAAACACCCAAAGATCCTTTAAAATTTTCTTATCTTTTAAAAATAAATTTTCAATGGGGGGACTATCAGGCACACCACCATTTGTCTTCAACGCCGCTACAGACTCATCTTTATTAGAATTGTGTGAACTTTGCAAAATAATATTTTGGGTCATTATACAATAATTACAACATAATTGCAGTTCTCAATTTCCTTATAACAAGGAGAAATGTTAAATGCATAATCGCTTTTAAAACATCAAAATGGAAATATAAATAAAATTGGTATTATTAGCGATCAAGTTAACAGCTTGCCTGGAATACTGACACTGTTTCAATAAGCTTGGTAACAAGACACATTGTACATATGCAAATGAAGCTCTGGAAGCAGTCATCAGGTTTCTTTTGTTAATCTGCCCACACACTTGGTTTGTGACATTCAGACGTGATTGAGACAATGAGGCGAAAACGGCACCGCCGTGCTCCACTGCAATCACAACAGATTGCTTTCACCAGTCACAAAATGCTGCTTTGATACAGGAGCTGGGTCACTGATCTTTGACTGTTTCCACCGAGAAACACATCTGCTGTTTTTCTATTTTTTTCACGGCAAATCTTTGGATCCCGCTGAGAAAATGCTGTCAGGGCTACAAGAGGAAAAAGTCTCTCTCTATGTGAAAGTGTGCCAAAGGAGGAAGAAAATCTCTTGTGTGAAATGCCTGTTCACCATCTAGGCTTATTTAACTTTCTTCTAATTTCTCTGACCTACAGACGAGCAGGGCATCTGAACATTAACCGTTTAAAATGGTGAAAATGTAACATGAGCCCAACACGTTGCAGCTGAAAAACTCTCAGCTCCATTTACGCTGTCACAGCTTTTGTTACAGCATCAGTCACTTCCACATCAGCGGCAGCAGGAGGGTCAATGGCATCCTTGGGGCATCGGTGGTGCTATGGTGGGGAAAGGAGACTGAAACTGCGTGTGTGTGTGTTTGCATGTGTGTGTGTGATCAATACACAGGAGGAAAGGCTTTCAAAAATAATGGATTACAGTGTGTGAGATGGCAAGGGATCAATTTACTATGACAAAGTGGATTCAAAGTAGGGTTTTCATTTCTAATGGCTACAGTAAATTAATTTCCCAGAGCTGCAAACGTATTTCGCACTGTTAAATGTTAACCTTTATAAATAACTCGGATAACAGCAGGATTTGAACTACGCTGGCCCGGTAACATTCCTTTCCAATGAACAGACCTGTGGAGCGCCTGATGAAATCACAATATGTGAAGAGAAGTGATTTGAAAGAGTGATTTAACATCCCTTGGCATGCTCATTCTGCTGACCCCCAGTGGTTTAACCCTTTGAAACCTGAACAAATTGGCTTGATGTCTCTCAAAAACATCAGAAGAAGGCTATAAGTTACAACAAGAACAAGAAATGGCCTGAACATTAGCAAGAAAATAAAGGAAATAAAGTTACAATGAAATAACCTGAAAAAAAGCAAGAATAAATCAATTTAAAAAATTGAAAAATAAAAATTAAGCAAAAATATGACCTTAAGAAAGTGCTGAAAATAAAATAAAATAAAAAAAAAATGAAATTTTATATATATATATATATATATATATATATATATATATATATATATATATATATGTTTACAGTTTTCATAGGCACAGAATACTTACGTCAAGTCAGGCAAACTAAGAATATATGATCGTACACCTACTTTTCAAGTAATTTTCTTACCTCCTTGAACACTTTCCTTTTTTTTTTTTTTTGCAATTTACCAGACATTTCTGGCCTTGTTGCTCATTGCCTTTTTCCCGTTTTCAAAAGAAATCAAATCTATTTTTTCAGGTTCCAAAGGATTAAAATGCTTGTGAAATACATTTGAAAGCAGCAAAACAACACTGATGATGATCCTGACCATGATCTTCTGCAGTGATCTACAGGTGGGCTGCAGGACCTGGTCTATCACTAACACTGTGTGCTTACATGTTTGCCTAAACAGACTTGAAACTTCAAACCAGAGATGGCAGCAACATCCTGCCTTTCAGTCGCTCTTTGAGGTGACCTGCAGACTTACAAGGACACATGCTTTCCTGTACATAGATGCTCAGCCGAGTGGAAAAACTGAAAGCTAGAGCTTTTCTTGGAGGAGGTCCAATGCACAACCTCTCTGGTGAGTGGCATATCTGCTGCCAGCCTCAGTTTCCATGTTAGGCTTTTAACGTTAAGAGATATGATCTCATCAACACAGAAAGGAAAACAGTCCGACTATTGATGGATAAACATGTCAATTCTGCAAGCCACTGCTAAAAGAGGAAAGAAAAGAACTCGAGCTTTCGATATTTTAAGTAAAAAGGTAGACAGAATTCAGCAAAATGCAGAAATCAAATGCAATTCAGTTTTTTCCTTTTTGAAAATTCTGAAGATGGCAAGACAAAAAAACCCAAACAAAAATCCTACTGAAGTGAATACATTGTTCTTTTGTATTGCACTGAGAGGCTGTACATTGCTGGTCTTCAGCTATTTGCTCTTGTGGTTTTAGTCTGTTGCTCTTAAATGTGATTTTTTTCATGCTGTTGCCTTGGCTCCCTTGAAAAAGAGAACTGAATCTAAAAGGGACTATTCCTGATTAAATAAAAGTTAAAGCAAAAAAAATTAAAGGAAAAAAACAAAAAAACAATTAGTGACGCGGCTGCTCCCTGCCATCAGTCAGTAGCTATACCTGTGTGCTCAGCTCGTAAGTGGGAGCCATTTCAAGACTGTTGTGGAGCCAAATATGTTGAAATATTCAAATACAATAGGTGGAAATAACACATTTATACTGCATGCATAAAACTGCATGGTTTTTGCCCCAACTTTTATGGAACTAGCATAAAGTGGGCATGTCTGAAAAAGGGAGGCTGATGGGTACCCACCAAGCCCATTTTCATTGTGAAATGTCCATACTGTTCTTCTTTGGCAAAATTTAACCTAACTAAAGCACAATTTATCCTACCCTCCTAGATGATAGCATGACATGGTTAGTATCACTGAATTTCTTAGGTCTTCTACTTGTAGTTTCATATGATGCCAGTATCATCACTCTAGCTTCAAAGGTCAGCCCAGTGCAGCCTCTTAAAGATAGGAATGTCGGCCAAGATTACCAACAATTAACAGAATGAAAAACAAAACAAAACAAAAAAAGCATCAAAAAAACAAATGCATTATATACGGACCTTAATCACTCTGCAGTTAATCCTGATAGCCCCAATGATAACTCATGATACCTTTTGATACACTGGAATCTATCATTTCTGATATTTAATTATATAGAATGTCTGTAACGGACAGAGCACATGCATTGTTAACGCAAAAGTGTTTTAAACACTATGTTCTTTTGAAAATACATGTCTTTTGGAGGCACTGAGCACGTAACTGGATACATGAGATTCGGGATTAAACTGCAAAAGTTGTGTGACAGTTTGAACAAGGATGTTTGATGTGTTTTTTTTAAATATTTTTAACAGCTAAGGTAAAATATATCAGGGAAAAAGACAAATGCTCAAGAAAAACTATGTAGTTATCATAATAACACATTTAAAATCATGCTACAGAATTATATTTATATATTTTAAGCACTTTTTAAAGAAATGTTTTTGTTTTTGTTTTGGCAGTTTTTCTTTTCTTGTTGCTCTTCAGGGTTGAGGCTGTGGTCAGTACCTCCCATAGAAAGACAGCCTTCAGTAGTTTGCATTTAATTGAGGACAGTCAGTGACACAGTTGACGGTACCCTGGCATGGTGTTTACGCTGCCTTCCAGTTTATGAGGATGCTGCCTCTTTGAGCATGATGAAAGAGTATAGAGCAAGTGCTAAGATATGAGTTGCTGGTCTTTTGATAGTCATTAAATGAGGAGAAATGGAAGGAGAGGGAGCAAAAGCAGCTCCAGTGCCTCTTGTGTTGCAGTTTAAACGACATTAGCAATGTTTCTACATGTACAACAATTCTCGTTCACGTCTTTGCATGCATGTTTATTCAGCACTATATGCTTAAATCCCCCCCCCCGGTGTCAAAATGTTCAGCAGCTAATTGGAAAGATCTTCTTGAATATATATTTTTAGAACTTTATTGTAGAAAATCTGTTTTGATGTGGCTTGTTATTGTAATAAAAACTATATGCCTCACCAACTAAATCCCCCCAGAGAGCAGCGAGAAGTAAAACGAAGGGATAAATATTTTACATACCATATATTCTCCCCTTATCGCTTCTGCACAGATGGCAAACAAAATTTAATCCAAAAAAAAAAAAAAAATGTCAATCCTCTCAAAAGCATGAAAGGAGGAAGGGATGGGGAGATGTGAGATTGGGAGGTGAAACTGTAACCGTGAGCAAACAGCGTCTGGGCTCTACTCCCCATGTGCTTTCTGACAGTAATGTGTGGATCATTAAAAATACATGACACTTGTTGCTCCACAATTAGATGTCGCCACTAGACTTTGTTTACACTGCGGATCAATCGAGTTAATGTTTAATGCTATGTCATCAGCAGCTTTGCTTCCAGGAGAACAACCCTCATCTCTCTCAACATTCACTCGCTGCAGAGATTAACGTTACCGTCTAATGACTGGAATCCGCATGAACTAAAGGTATTCATCAAAGTGTGCCTTTAAACACTAACATAAAAGAAATGTTTCCTGTTTAATATCTTAATGGGATGAGGACTTGGATCACAGAAGGCTTGGCTGATAAAATCTAAAGAATGTGACGGCAATTGTTTTCAAGGATTTCATGAGATAAAACTAAAGCACAGTTTTTCTCTCCTTCTTTGTTAGGGGTTTTTCTGCCTCTACTGGCACTTTTTTAAAATAAACAAGGTCTGTGTGAATGCTGTTTTATGCACTCTGGCACCTCACGTATACTAAGTACAAAAACAACTCCAAGTATGAATCACCTTTATTTTTATCGTGAATTAAAAAATGGTTGGGGGGGCCACCCAGCACCCTTTTTGGGGGTCTGACTGGGCCCGCAGGCTGTAAGTTGAAGATCCTCAGCAACTCCTGACAGAGGACCTAGCCACGCCACTTATGTCCTAAAATCCTAGAAGCATCTTAAAATCTGAGAATTGTCCTAAAATCCTAGAAGCGTCCTAAAATTTGAGACTTCCTAAAATCGAGAAACATCCAAAGATCCTAGAAAGCTCATGGAATTCTAGAATCTTTGTGAAATTCTGGAAATGTCCTAAACTCTCAGAAATTTCCTAAATCACAGTTGCCCTAAAGTCTAATTGTCCTAAAATTCTAGAAAAGTCCTAAAATCTCAGAAATGTCCTAAAATTCTAGAAATTGCTATAATGCTAGAAATGCTCTAATTCCTTAGAATCATCCAAAAAGCCAAGGAATATCCTAAAAACAAGGAGCTTCCTAAAATCCTAGAAACATGCAACATTCCTAGAAATATCCTAAAATCCTAGAAAGTGCCTTAAGTCCTAGAAATGCCCTAAATCCTAGCAAGGTCCAGATATTCTAGAAACTTTGACATTCTAGAAATGTCCAGATATACTTGAAATGTAAACTCCCAGAAATGTCCAAAATCATATCCTAAAATTTGAGAATTGTCCTAAAATCCTAGAAATATCCTAAATTTCAACAAAAGTCCTGGCTTCCCTGAAACATTGTCAACACCTAGAAATGCTCAAAGTTCCTAAAGGTGTGCTAAAATCCTAAAAACATGTATTGGCTTAGTGTTATTTTACAAAAGTGGCCCCCGTGCAAAACAAATTGATTATCTCTGTTCTAAAGCTTTTAGACATGCACCTAGTTACATACTTCACATGTCAGTCTTAAGTGCTGGTCCAGTAAATAATAAATTGATATGGACTTGTAAGGAGCTTTCTAGTCTTCCGTCCAATTAAAGTGTTTTTCCACTATGTTTCATATACACCGATTCACACATAGACACACTGATGACTGCTCAGTCCAAACCGTAATGTCTGACAGTCCTGCAGGTTTCATTCTTATCATCTAATCGGAGTGTTTTATAGCCAGGCTGTCAATGAAAATAACCTCTAAGTAGGTTAGGCTTCTTCTTGGACTCTGGGTCATGAAGATTCAGGACTGAGATCCACTGACTGACAACACAACGAGGTTACTGCTTGCAACTCAAGCCCAAACTTTGGTGCTTGATGTCATAAAAATGTCAGAAGCCTCACAGTCTGTTTCCATCTGAATGACCTGTCAAAGCACATCAGACAGTGTTTCCGAGCTCTTGGATGTAAAGTCATGAAGTGGTATGGCACTGGAGAATGAAATGTGATGGGGTGGCATGTGTTTTTGTTTATTTTCTGTTTCTTTTTTAAATTAACTTAACCACAGAGATTATGTGAAGATAAAAAGCAGAGTTAAATGTGAGGAGGAATTGGTTCTAAATGATTGTGGCAGCAGCCAGAAAGAATTTAACTCTATTTTATGCAAGAGTAACCTCAGACACAATGTTTCCTGCAGTGCAATCAAAATAAATGAGGAATATACGCTGTGTTAAATGTTGCCATGCAAAGTTTGGCCAGATTCTCCACAGTATTTTAGGGTAATTTTCTGGCAGATATTTATTTAGAAAAGCGGAAACCAAGAGAGAAAGCGACAGTAATTGATGCTGTTACACAACTGAAATGACTCTACTGTGAATATTTCATGAATGCAAAAGGTGTGACTTTTAACTGAATGTTGTACTGAATTAAATAAGAAGACGATATAATAAATGGTCTCCAGTAACAGTATGAAAAAAAAATCTTTTCACTAATTTACATCTGAGAACAATGTCTAAGAGTATATCTACAGTATCCCTGGTTGGCTGGCACAGTTTTCCCTCTCATGCATATTTCTCTGGAATAATTAATGCTAGAAAACTGTAACCAGTAGCAAAACGAAAGGCTTCAGTCTTAGCTATTATTTTCTTAAATTAGCTACTTTGTGATTGCTTTAGATACAAAAAATGTAGCCATGAAAGCCTCAAATCTAGCTTCATATATTTTTTAATACTATAGACATTTTTTTTGTAGAATAATTCCCAAATAACATTAACATTACCTCCAGAAAAAACATTGACTTTATTTTTAATGAGTGGCTCATCTTTCTTGACAAAAGAAGCTCAATAAAAAGCTGGTCTAGAAGCACAATGAAATATACATTCTTACATCCTTAACCCAAAATAATAGACCTCTCAATTAAATGACTGAGGCAGTTTTTTCATCATTATATCATTCATAGGCAACATAGTTAGTAAAACAGTTCTGACTCAAACCACTCATTCCATGATTAACTGAATGAAAATATTACTACAAAGAGGGCAGATGAACATCCATATCAGAAATTAGTGTATGTCCCTGTGCTATGAGGAGCTATTCATATTTTCCATCACTGTGTAACAAAGCAGATAAACAAGCGCTGTCACAACCTGATGAAAAAAAAGACACTTGAGCAGCGTAATGTTTCGCCATAATCACAATGATATATTAGGCCTCATCAGTTATGCTGATGGGGCCATTAATTAGCTCAATCCGTGCATTCATTAGGAGACATTTCTGTGTCAACATACTTGTCTCCATGTAACATGTGGGTGGAATAAATCTCTGCTTCCTGAGGCGCTGCAGTGTATTTGCAGCAGAAAGACTCTGATGCAGTGTGTGCTCCTCACATTATGACAGACAGACAGAGATGCCACTCTTGCCATGACATGCATCGTGGGGTGTGGGATGGTGAATGGAGCGGTCATTAGTAAAACCAGTTTGAGGGAAGAGTAATCACTGAGCATGAATCCTTGAGTAATACATGACTTTGACTTTCTGAATGTTAACCGTGCCTGTTAAAGCAACATCACCGATCACAACATAGTGTTCCTAAGACTGGATCAGCAGTGGAAAGGCTGAATCACCCGTTTAACCCTTTGAAACCTGCATTGACATCACTTTTCCTGTGTTGCTTTCAGATCCCTTTTACAAGTATTTAAACCTTTGAACCCTGAGGAAATTGGTTTGCTTACTTGTACTAATTATGGGGCAAAATAACAACGAACACCTTGGCACGAGAAGTACGGGACATTGCAAAAAAGAAGTTGGAAAAATATATATATTTTTATTAGGGCCCTAGCACCGAAAGTGGTATGAGGACCCTTTTGGAATGCAAGGAATTATTATATTTCAATCGCATTTTTGGAGGTTTCAACAGGCCCAAAAACTTATGAAAGTTGGTACGAGGTCCGGCCTGGCAAAAATTTCATATTTTGGTGGTTTCCAACGGGCGTGGCAAAATGGCTCCACAGCGCCCCCTAATGTGGAGCTCCAATGGCCAGTTTCACCTACAATTACGAAATTCGGTAGACTTATGTATCATGCACAGACACACAAAAAGCCTCTTGGACCCACCCTCCAAAACCAACAGGATGTCAGCCATTTTGATTTTTGTGCTCTTTTTTGGCGATTTTAGGGCCACGTACTTTTGTAAACTCTTCCTGGATTTATCCGATCGACTTCAAATTTGGTGTGTCCACTCTTAACCCTTTGGAAATGAAAAGTTATCAAAGGTCTTTTGCGTTTTGCCGTGTGGTGGCGCACAATTTTCACGTTTCGCCATAAAACAGAAAATTGGTGTAACTTTGGTGTACATTGTCCAATCTGTGTGAAACTGTATAGGTTTGATGGGAGTCCTGCCCTTAACATGTATGACAATATTCACAAGTCATAAAAACGCCACCTAGTGGCCATAGGAAATGATGTTTTTTTTAATACTTTTACAAACTTGTCCTACACAATTAATCCAATCCACTTGAAAGTCTGTCTGTATGATCTCAAGGTCTACATTCTAATTTTCTTTCAGTGTGCAAACATGCCTCAGGAGCCCCCCCTACAATATTTCAACGAGGCAGCCCTCTCACTGCGTTTCACCTGAAATCTAGTATGCTTGAAATCTAGTAGACGTTTCAATCATGTCCAGACGTACAAAAAAGCCTTTTGGACCTTCCCCCAAAAACCAAACAGGAAATTAGCCATTTCGAATTTTGCTCTCATTTTTGGTGATTTTTTCCCCCTTGTACTTTAGCGAACTTATCCTACAAGATGAATCCAATTGACTTCAAATTTGGTGAGTCCAGTCTTAACCCATTTCAGATAAATATACAGATAAATATATTTGCCATAAAACAGGAAATTATTGTAACTTGGTGTACATCGTCCAATCTGTCTGAAAGTTCATAGGTTTAAAAAGGGTGCCTTCCTCAACACATTTATATGAAAATAATCACTTGTCATAATAGCACCACCTACTGGCAGTGTTTCAATGTAACGCCATCCAGTGGCTTATCATATGGCTGCATCTTGCCATGTTATCAACTGACGCAACCAAATGGCGTATCATACTGCCATGCCAGGTACCGTCTGGCCAAACAGCAGTGTATCATAAAACTGCAAAAGTTTTTGTCCAGCTGCATTACAAACATATGTCGCTTATATCATATTTTTTTGGTAGGTATAGGGTAAAACCTCCTGCCCAGAGAAGAGTATACGCCATATATCTCAGTACCACCATTATACCTCTTTTATACCAATTTGTAATAATAAATATGTTTTTTGGGGGCAAAAATATCCTTTAACATAATATGGGTGACAAAATAAAAACAGGTGGTCAGCTGTCAAAACTGATATCATGTTTGATTTGTTTTTCAATACAATACTAAATTACAGTGTCTGCTGAGTGCCTACAGAACTTCTTTTCTTTTTCAAAAATCTCTAAATTATGAAATCTTTTCTTTTTAGCAGTTGTTTAAGATTAGGTTTAGGCAGTTGGTTAGAGTTATATCACATAAACGGAGTATCACTTCCAGTAATAAGATGACGTCCTACATTGTACAGTACAAAGCAGTGGAGCTAAAGTGAATTGTATCATGGCACAGTGTGAAGGACATGCAGTGTGAGATACATTAAAAAGATTGCTTAGACTGTCCCTGGCCTCACGCCAGTCTCTTTAGCTGAGCATTGGCTCAAGAAATGAATGAGGATGAGTTTGTTTTAGACTGCGGACATCTGAAGCGCCTTCCAAAAGGCAAGAACTGCTAAGTCATGGTGGAGAATGACGAATGACAATCAATTTAACCTTTCCTTTGTCTTCTTGATCTTTGTCTAAGTCAGTGAGTTTATTTCAATAAATTAAGAGGAAAAAAAGTGCCCCAAAGTGCAAAAGAATGAATCAATGTCAAAGGACATTAGAGCAAAAGCAAAAAAGATGGAGACTTAGTGCACCTACTCTTCTGTTTAACATATAAACAAAAGTAAAAAAGCAGCAACAACGTTGTATTGGCTTTATTTGTTAAAGCTTACATTTTTAAAATTATCTTTAGGATTATTACTGAGATTTATTCTGTTTACTAAAACGTGATTCTTTCTATTTATTCATCCTAACCTTTAATTATTCAAACAGATCCATAAAACAACACCTGATTTTTTTTCTGATTGCAAACATGTTTCGATTATTTATATAAAGATGCTTTTATGTCAATTAAATACACAAAAATCCCTAAGTGTTTATACTAAAGAGAGCATTTCTCAGTGTTAGTGAGATGACCCTCTACATTTTTCTCCTACAGTATTATTCATTAATATTCCCACAAACATTCAATTTGGATTGATGATCTGTGTTGCAGGTTGTTTTAATAAACATATTGTGCATCTGCTCAGGGACTCCAGATGGAAATTATCTTTCAGCTATATCTGGTACAATACATATATTGTGCATTGGCCCTTCTAATAAACAACTAGAGTTGCCACCTCGAGCTATATGCCTCTGTGCACAAGCCAAGTTGCGTTTGAAGTTTAAATTCTATATCTGTGAAAACATGGATGCTTGATACACATCTTCAACTCAGCAGCACAGAAGATCTATCGAATCAGCACAGTTCCAAGGTGGACATCCAAGTTATTTTTATGATGCTGAGTAATGGCTGGAAATGTGTTTTTGCTAAAAATAATGATGTCATGCTTAAGTTGTACTTGACCTTTTAGATATAAAATGTCATCACATCACCATGATTAGTAATTGAGTAATAGCCAAAAACATACTTTGTGAGGTCATAGTGACCTTGATTTTTGAAATTTGACGACCTATTCAAAAGAGTTCATTGTTGGACCAAGCACACGCTTGTGCTAAATTTTAGGAAAATTCCCTAAAGGTGTATGTGAGATATGACAATGAAGTCACACTGACCTTCATTGTTGAGTCCAAGTAAAGATTTGTGCCAAATTTGAAAGAAAAGGTGTTCTTGAGAAATCACTTTCACATGAATGTGACAGACAAGGTCACATTGACCTTGACTCTTACTACCAAATTGTGATCAGTTTATCAGATGCAAGGTCACGGTGACCTTGGCCTTTGAAAACAGAAATCTAATCAGTTCATCATCAAGTCCAAGTGGATGTTTGTGCCTAACTGGGAAAAAACTCCCTCAAAATGTCCTTGAGATATGGCATTCACAAGAATAAGACAGGTGAGGTCACACTGACCTTGACCTTTCACTACCAAAATCTGATCAGTTCATTGCTAAGTTCAGGCCAAAGTTGAGGAAATTTTCTCAAGGTGATCTTGGGTTATTGCCTTCACAAGAATGAGACGGATGCAAGGTCACAGTGGCCTTGACCCTTTGAACACCATCTAATCAGTTCATTGCTGAGTCTAAGTGGGCATTTGTGCCAAATTGGAAGAACAGGTGTTCTTGAGATATTGCATTTACGACAATGGGATATGTATGGACAAACAGACAAGGCAAAAATTTGGCCACAGCTATCGTCGGCATGGAGGCATTGTAAAACTGAATGAAATTAAATTTAAACTTCTGCCAGTTCATCACAAAAAGACTTCTTTTCTTCCACTTCTGTCAGTGGTGGTTTTATTCTGACAGAACCTTGACAGTTAGGTAGAGATGGCCACCATGACTGAATAGATGTAAAAGAGAATGTAACTTATAGAAACTCACACTTCAGGAAAGCGAGGGAACACACAGTACTGGACACATTTTGATTTGGAAATGTATCTAGGAGGTGGACTCTACCTCCCACAGCAAAGGCACACACAAAATCACATATTACTACTTTGCTTGACTCTCTTGAGTGTTTCAAATTCCAAAGCCCAGAGCCTCCCCCTCATATCCAAGAGCCGCTTTATACTTTGCATTTCTATGATATAATAGCATCTTAATGTGTTAAAAAATGATTAAGTTAACCATCCGGGCCTACATGAATAGCATTCGCAAACTCTTAAACTAAGTGGTAATTCCACTTTAAAAGCAGCTGTGGATGCCTTGCAAGCAGCAACTCTACTCCTTATACATTTATTTGGTCTAGGCAGGAGTGATTAAGAGCTGCAACACTTGGGACTAATAAATAGTTGTAGTATATAAGCTCGAACACGTTCCAGGGAGCATTACTCTTTCAAACTCCTCATCGCTGTATTGCATTGTTGAAGTGTAACTGTTGAGCTGTTTGTGCAACTGCTGCGCTGCTCCATGTTGCCAGTTGTCACAGATTTGTAGCGAGTTACCTGTGTCAGTTCAGCTTCAAGCAGTGATTGAGCAAAGAGGCGGCAGAAAGTGAAGCAGACTATTGTGCTGATCAAGGCTTCAAGCTGAACTACCTTTGGCTTGTATTGTGTATGGGGCCCCCCATCTTGACTTTTCCAGCATGCAGGCATTAGAGGGGCTGACTGTGAAGAGATTCTGACCATGGCTAAAACGATTTGGTGGCAGCACAGCAATATAATGGGCCATCTTTTTTGTTTCATGCTGTTTGCTGAGGTATTTTTGGACAAGGTCTCTTTTGCAGTGTCTGATTCTGTGTTATGGATAGGCAACAGTGATACGACTTCCCTGCACATTCTCAAATGACTTAAATTTGAGTGCTGATGATTTCACAAACTGACCATCTGGACCATATACTGGAAAACATGTTCAGCTAAATAGTGTTAAAATATACTGACATTTTGATGGGCTAAAATAAACTAACCCCTTCTGGCAGTGAGAGTAATTACATTTTTGATGCTTGCTTATACCTTCTACCTGCAGGTGAGCTTGCTGCATATCCCATGCCCCCAGGAGCTTTCTTCAAGTCTCCTTTTGCCCATAATCCTTCCTCTGAACCCCATGTTTCTTTTATTTATCTAAAGCATCGACTCCAGAAACTTTTCTTTTATGCTTCTTAGGAGTTTCAGACATAGCTCCTCTGACATACTCTGGGCTTCTGCTCCACCCTTCCTTTTATTCTTAATTGCAAACAGTCAACATCGCCTACATAGTATCTGAAGAAAATATCAGAATACATCAGAATCACATACAAATAAAGCATTTGGAAAGCAAAATGAAAAGTAGTACCAAACAGACCAAAAAAAAAAACCAATAAAAATGAAACAGATCTAACAGGAAATAAGTAAACTCTTGCCCCTTAAGCAGTAACAGTTGATGCAAAATGCATCACTTCTGGTGCGCCCGTGTGGGGACCTCACCAAACATCAAAACTTCTATATACTGATACTGAAGCTTTAAAGACAGCAATAGATATATTTGTGTAAACATGCTTTGCAAGCATTTGAATGTAACAGACATGTTGCACACAAAGGGTATGGATTAAATTAAATGTCCAGAGCAGAAGCTTCTTATTTTAATTTACCAACTAGCTGCTTTTTCCGTTGCAAAATAAAGCTTCAAACGAAAAATCTAAAGCAATACACAACTTTATCAGCAGGTCAATGAAATCCAAGAAGCTGTCAGAAGAATACAATCGGGATGAAATGAACATGAAATCAAAGACAATATAAATATACCTCAACGAGTACAGTACGAGTACAGAAATTAAATTACACCTGCAGACAGGTGGTAATAACAGGCAACCATAACGAACACTTCAAACAAAAATAAAATTATCTAAATTTCCCAATAATCCCTGAACCCATAGTCCCCACAGTTGCTTGATAAGTCCAATACCCTTACCATCCCACAGGTAAGCAAAAGACAGAAAAGTAAGTGTTAACAGAAAAAGAACTCCTAACAAATAAACATTATATAAATAAACATAACTACTTTATAAACATAAATATCAAATTTATGTCTAACTGTGCCCTGACAAATAAAGTAAATTAATAGGTTACTGAAGATACTCTTCAGTTTGGCATTCACTCAAGTGAAAGCAGAAAAAAAAATCCTAAAACACTCCTCTATCACAGAATGTCCTCTTCTAAAGGCAGACCCAGGTGACAGTTTGTGATGCAAGTTTGTTTTTTTGTTAAAAGAAAACTGACATCACTAGTGCATCATCTGGGTTATTTTCTCAAGTGTTAAAAAAAAGATCCCAATTGAGCCAGAGTAGAGATTTAAACAACAAACTGGTACTCCATATGATGAGTAAACTGACCTTTATGTGTAAAATCTGTGGAGTGACTCTTTAACACAATTTTCAGAACAGTAAATATTTTCCTTGGAAGTGTTCTCACCATGATTCATATGAGCATACGGCAGCAGACGGAACCAAACAAACTGTCCCTACCTAATTCCACCCACTTTTAAAATACACAAATCATTTGTCATATTTGTTGTGAATGTGTCAACCTCCTCCTGTGGATGCTTGATTTTGTTACAATCATGATTGATTTATAAGAACAAATCATCTCATTTGTTTTTTTTTTAATCATATGTCTAAAATATGCAACGGCCTGTAAGCCTTCAGACAAAAATAGCCTGTACTTGATTTTCATATCAGATGGCAAACAGTGCTATCTGTTGAAGTGTTTGCACATTCAATTATGGCCTGCATGTGAGATAATAAGCTGTTTGCTTTTTAATGTGTGACTTGCATCCGCATGCTGAATGCCTGAATGCTGAAAAAATCTCTTACATACAGCAAGGATTCTGATTGGGGCCCACCCTTAGAACAAATAAAGACATGGCCTTTTAATTGCAGATGATACTGCGAAGCAGGCCTGTTATCATCTTCTTGAAAGATAAGCCTGTGTGAGCTCATTTCCATTTTTAATCGTTATGTATACAGAGTGAGTTGGCTCTGTGTACCTGCTCTTTTACAGCAGTGCCCTATTTAATGGTTACACTAAAGAAAAAGGTAAGGAGAGGACAGAATTATAAACAATGGAGGCAGAGTTACAGGAAAATAGGAGGCAATTATTGAAAACAGTCTTTAAGTACCAGAAGTATTTCAATGTTTAGGTAGTTCTAACAACTACTTCATGACAATAGCAGAAGCAGTTGTTCTTAAATGTGCTGTGGTACTTTGTTCTCAGTGGAGAACTGGAAAAATTTCCATTTTACACTCATCAGTGCCATTACAAATTACTATCCTCATCAGTGTAAAGTATTCTTGGTAACAATAGTAGCAGAGATAGTAGAAGTAGGAGGTAGAAGAAGGTAGATGGTAGATTAATTGATCAAATTACAAATTTTATTTGTCCTTGATCCTGCTACATCTTTGGAGTTGAAGGATGAATTGATTAAAAACAGCAACTACTAGGAAGATTCCATCATGCTCGGGCATGTTGCTGCAGTAGTGGTATTAGTTATTGGTTATAGTAGTAGCAGTAGTTATTGATAAAAATAGTAGTAGCAGCAGAGGTAGTAGTAATAGTAGCAGTAGTAGAGTAAGTGATGTAAGTTTGTCAGAGGGATTAAAAAAGTCCAATTGGATTTTCAATGTCGGGACACAGATCAATCATACACACACCTGCTCAAACCCTGTGAGCTCGATAGTAGAACATCTTAACATTACTGTAAACACTAAGTATGTGTAAAAATTATGGTACATATGAGCTTTATAGTATACTAGACCTAAGTTTGCGCTACTATGTTTACATTGCACAATTGCACTCATTCAGTAGTTCTTGTCATCATAGTAGCTGTTTGTAATAGTAGTGGTAATACTAGTAGCAGTGATAAGACGTAATAATGGCAGTAGTTGTAGAAGTATTAGTAGTAGTAGTGGTACTAGTAGTAGTTATTAGTACTAGTAGTGGTTATTAGTACTAGCAGTAGTAGTTAAAGCTTGTAATAGTAGTAATTGGTAGTAGTAGTTATTGGAATTAGTAGTAGTAGAAGTAGTAATAATAGTAGCAGCAGCAGCAGTAGTAGTAGTAGCAGTAGTAGTGGTATTAATTGTATCAAGGTACCCTGAACATGCTTTTAACTGTATGAATGATTTTCTCTCAATGGAGTCATTGACTTTTTTCAAAACAACTTTGCATATTGGGGCTTCAGGACACTTGGATTACTTTGGATGAGCAGTGTGGAGACATTTTATGGTTTTATTATGTTTTTGTTATTTTATGATTTTTCAAGTACCAGAGGCAGAAAAAAACAGGGTGGGCATTGTATTGCATCTTTCAGGCGTCCAGTCATGCCCAGGGGCCCATTGTCTCACAATTCATCCATGTCCACATCGCTGCTCCTGTTTATCTCCCCATAGCTTTGAGTGGTCTCTCATGGGTCATATGGCAAAGTCATATTTTGCTTCTTCTTGTCCTCAGGGGGGACCCTTAAATAAGAGGAGGAAACAGTCGTTTGGGGACTATCAGATTTGTCCCAAAAGGAGCTTCAGTGGGCTCAGAGCAATTGACATGGCCAAGAAATATCCTCACACAGGCACCCAGTGTTTCCCGCTGCGTCCAGAACTGACACTGGAAAATAGGCCAGTTAGACTCACATCACCACCACCACCCTCCCACCCTCTGTTTTCACAAAGCTGGGAGAGAGCGAGGACACAAGCTGGTGGGACGTGGCCAGCAGCTCCTCTGATGATAATCACGGCTCAGTGTCTGAGAAAGTGTATGAGCTTTGCTTAATTGAGCTGGACACAAAGCTAAGCCAGGGATAAAAGTACCCCTGTGAATAATATTAACGCACTCACAGCTCCACACATCAGGCCAAATTTGCCAGAGCACTCGCTTCCACTTGTCTTGTATAAACGTTTTTGCCCAGCGTACAGGGAACGCAATAAATCAGATGCCACAGACCAGAGGACTTCCATTCTCCTCTCTGCAACAAAACTACAGAAAATTAGAGGGGCTCATTTAAAATATTAAGTTTGCTAATGGCTCCGACGTCAAAGACATTTTTCAGTCTCGGGAGATCCGGCGAGTAGGGAGCCCATATGCAGGAATCATTCAGTTCATTTATCAGCCCACACTGGCCAGATTCCATTAAAGGCCGTGATGCTTATCTCTTGGATAGCTCGGTCTTGTCTGATGAAGAGGAACAAAACTTTCAAACGTGAGACAAGACCCACAATGTCATCAAGAAAAACATCCTCTCACTGCAAAGGCAGTTAATAGAATTTACAGTATATGCCCAATAGGATTTATTAACTTCTAAAAGACCTTTCATGCATTCTTTGAGTTCACAGCTCTGAAGTATTGACACAGAAACTTTTGTCTTCTGACAATATCCCAGAAACTGAGGCGACTTTGTTCTTTGGTTTATAGCTTTGGGAGTCAAAGTCATGTTTACTTATACATACTGACTCAACTGCCTACATTGTATCTGTGATCAGAGGACTAACATACAGAGTATTTCTTTTGTTTTGTTTGCTGATTCCAGGGAGACCGGGATCAAATATGTCGCTTTATGTATATTCTGCCTCAAAGTTTGCCAGTTTTTATTTGGATATTTTATTTTTATGTTATAGAAATCTTGATTTAGGCTTTTGTTTCTTTAATCCCTGTAGGAGTTTCTTCAGACTTTTTTCACAAGAGTACCTATGAGAGCATGGTACGAGCGTTACGATTTGATTCAAATAAAACTAAAGACCATCCTATGATGGATCACTCCATCTGTAATACAGCAATCCATTACATAGAACAAATGTGAGCGATGGCCCATCCCTACTTCCTACCTCCACGACCCTGAGTGCCATTGCTCGGATTGCACCCATCTCCAAACTCTCTTCATTGTGATCTCATTCAAACACCTTTATATTTTTTTTTAATTCAGTTTTTTTAAATTATTATTTTAAATTTTAAGTTTTTAAAAATGTGTTACACACAATTAACAGTTTGTCAAGCTAAATGAGTCCCTCATTGAATGCTGTTGTATTATTATTTTCTATTATAGTGTTTAGTATTAAAATATTGATATGATACTAGGACACATCACTCCATGTGATTATGTCTTCTTCCATCCAGTCATTCTGCTATCACTGTCCCTGTCTGACGTCTTGCACATGCTCACTTTTAAAAAGCAGATTAGAAACTTGGTTACCTGTCACCTACACATGGCAGAGAAATCTGCAGAATAAAATCTTGATCAGGATTCTCTAATCCCCTCCCTTGATTGTGCTCACTGAGTTTCTCATTTATGGCTTTTCAAAAATCAGCTCATTGGAGAAAACAGTCTGTAACTCAGTTACTTTAGTGTGTGTAAATGCACATTTAATGCAACGCTGTAACACACCCTGCACTAAACTCTTTCCAAGTTTATTTTGTATCCAGTTTGGCAAATATTCCTTTTCTTGGTCAATTGGAATAAACTCCATGAAAATATGCATGTTTAACCTGGAATAACCCTGCACTTCATAGGAGAGAGAAAAGTTGCCTTTTGTCAACACTAATTAGGTTCTACTGTCATTCACACTTCAAAGGAGTTGCCAAGGTTACAAGATTTCCATATAACTTTTTGGTTTGACAATACAGCATCGACTTCTTTTCAAACAGCGAGCTCAAACCAAACAACTGTGACTAAAAGAACAACAAAGGAAAAATTAACAGCAATTAAAGATGTGACAGCAAAACAAAATCAACACAATACATTATGTCATCACGTTATCAGGCGTGGGAGTTAGCGTGAGTAATGGATATAAATGGATGGTTTGTGGACTCCCATTCCGAAGCCTTGAGTTCAGCATTTTGGCTGTTGCCATCTTGGACTTTTGGAGCCAGAAGTGACCAAATTTGGCCTATAGGGTGGAGCTGTCGGTGAGAAGGGGGCGGATCTGATTGAAAAACTATGGTGATAATTCGCAGACAGCCTGTCACTCAAGCAGCCCCACATTTACATATGTGTAACATTGGGCCTTAATAATATGTAAACCAGTGATTTATATAAAAAAATCACCCACTGTACAATTACCATGAATTTTGAAATTAGCTATAGAGACCAAGTCGTGTTTTGTACCATGCTGTAAATGTGTTTATTTCTGCTGTAAAGCTGGGCATATTACAACCGATGTCTATGGGCATTGACTCTGTTTTGGAGCCAGCCTCTAGTGGCCATTAGAGGAACTGCAGTTTTTGGCACTTCTGATCGACTTCATTTTTCCATCTCAGTGGTTAGCATTTGCCAAAAACACAGCAACAACCCAAGCTAGCAAGCTAGCTCATAGGTACTGTATGCTGGTTGGTAACTGGTGGAGTTTATAGTCTTAGGGGAATGATATAACAATTTGAGAAAGCACTTAGTTTGACAAAAAATAACTAATTATCCCCTAAATGCAGGGTGAGTCTTCAACATCTTTAATACTTTCCAGGACACTAAAATACCTTTAAAAATACTGACAAAACTAAGTTTCAGTTGTTGGGCCAAATACTAGCAAATAAGTGATCAGTGCATTAAAAATGTGACTAAAAAAACTATTATGATTTCATGATCTTTAAACGCAACACTGATTTTAGTTACACATATATAAAGTTTGTAACAAAGGAGGAAAAGCTCAAACAGTGCAAAATGAAATTGCTTTGCGATAATTCCCTAGAGCAGCAGAATGATTGCTTCTCTACTATCACATGTCACAATACGGCCTTGTCTGTCTCCTTTCCTACCCCAAACAGAAACATGGACATTAGATGATACCAGCAAAAAAATTTAAACAGGTCCAAAAACTGTAAGTAATTGAAATTGTCTGAGTCTAGAACACAGTTTCCCTTCACCAGAGGAAAACCAGTCAGATTAATGCTTTAGCTCCGAATCACCAGACTCACAACAGCTGCACAGACATACAAATGAAGGTGCCTTTTGCAAATAAAACCCACATGCTTCTCATCGATGTATTAAGTCAAAGAGTTCAAGGTGGGTTGTGGGGCGTGAAAAAAATGAAGCATAGAGCAGCTTGCTTGTCATGCTGGGGTATTTTAGACCTCCAAAGTTTCCCTGATGGCCCGGGTCATCTGTCAGGAGCACGTGCTAAATATCCAGCTCAACCGTAGCTGCTGATGACTGCTTTTATCCTCAGTTCTATGCGCATTTAACAGTTCTGAAAATACATGTACTTTATCCAATTATTATACAAACTAATAATGTATTGTATAAAAAATATGTTATGATGTTTATGCATATATGTTTATACTGTATTGTGCATGCGTTTGTATATGTATGTCTAAGAGGGATCGCAGTGCTGGGGGGCGTTCTGTGTGGCAGCCTGTGATGCTGGATTGGATTCCTGTTTTTTTGTTTGTTGTCTTTGTTGTTTAGTTTAAGTTTGTCTAATTTGGTTTTATTTTATTTCCATTTTTCTGACTGTGGATCCTTTTGTATTTATATAATTTTAATTTTCCTCTATGGTCAAAAATTCAGAGTATTTGAATGTTGTTAAAATGAAAATTAAAAGTTAAAAACTTTATTCTAACGTGTGACATCATCTCGCACTCAAAAGACATATTGATCTCGTCTGGTGGGCTGAGCAGCAAAGATCTAACAGAAAAAGAAAAGGCTGGATATGATCTTTAGTTGAGACTGCAGCTGGGATTCAATCTCTATAAATAATTAAGAGGGGCCATTAGAAACACAGAAACACACAATACCAATAACAAAATTTGTCTAGGATGTAAGGGGAAGAGTGGGGCTGGCTTTTAGGATAAATGTGCCCTTTAAGCAACACATTCTCACTCCAACACCCTCAAAAACTGACACTTAGTCAGCGGCCATACACATTATTTAATTACAATTCTAATGCCACTTTTGGACACTCAGGTATGGCATAATTGTCAGATTCTGCTTCTTACATGCATAATGTCTTTTCAAAATTATTTTTAATTTAATTTACTTTTAGCCAACAAAAGCACTTGATTTAAAAAAAAAATCATGCTTTGGGTAAAATACAAAAATTGATGACCTATGTAATATAACAGAATGTTACACAAGAAAACATAACACAACATGATGTAACACACACATAACATTACATAAGGCAACACTGAGTACGACATAACAACACCATGCAACTTAACATACACAACATAACTTATGATAATGTGAAGTAACATTACACAATGTAACAATACAATGTAATGTAATACAACTTAAAGCAGTCACATAATGGAATGTAACAATGCAATGTAACGCAACGCAACGCAACGGATTGCATAACAAAAACATAACAAAAACATAACAAAACGCAATATAATTTAACATATTGAAATGTAACATAACACACCGCAATATAATGCAATGCATGACGTAATGCAATGCAACATTAGCCAATGCAACATAACATAATGAAGCATATAATAATGCCACAGAACACAATGTAACTCAAAGTAACAATGTTTTTCAGCATAATACAACATGATGCAGTGCAATGCAATGTATTACAATGCATACTGTAACATACTGCAGCATAATGTAACCTGACGAAACTCAGCACATCATAACATAACGTAATGCAGGGCAATGTACCACATTGCAATGTAATGTAATGTAACGAGTAATGCAATGCAGCACAACTATGCATGCTATCTATGCATGTGATGGCCCACAGTTTAACATCACTCTGTACTCTAGTTGGGAATGGTTTCCACAAAGATCCAAGATGGATCAAAATGGTAAATCTTTTGTAGTTTATTAGCTGTGTGTCACAATCCAGTTTTTAACCCCTTCTTTCAGAGCATAGACAAAGCGGTACAGAGAAAACAGCAAAAAAAAAAAGATATCGCTACTGACCCAAGCAAGTCCAGCTGGTAAATATGTCAGCAAGTTGCTTGCTGGCTATGTTAGTTCATCATTGAGTAGTCCCTGTGTCAGAAAGCTCCGACAACCAAGGACGTTCAGATTCATTTCTCTTTATCACTCTCTGGTGCGACCAGGCCTTTACACTGGTGAAACGGTTGCATGGTTTTGCCATTTTATCATAAAAACTGAGAGATCATTGAGGTGATAGTCTTGTGGGTGAGAACACACAAGTACACAAACACAAACACGTATGCTTATGCCTAATATATGGGGTTCAGGCAGGTATTTTTTCAGGACGGGTACCTATAAGTGGTAAAATCAAAAGAAAATATAAAGAAAAAAAACAAACTGCATATTTCTCTGTTTTTTTATCTTTCAAAATTGAGAAAACACACACACACACCCACACGCACTACCACACACACGGAAGCACGCGCACACACACACACACACACACACACACACACACACACACACACACACACACACACACACTGCCCTCATGACATTTTTGTCATCCAAAATGAGAGGGAAGCTTCAGCACACTGAGGTCAGTAAAAGTTCCTGTATTAAGAGATGATTCATAAAGGCCCTCAGCTATGTCCTAATGAAGGTCAGCATATCGCTACATTGTGTGCATGTCTATTTTCTGAACAAATGCCTCTTCTAATGGCATGGTACATTTCATTTCTCATTGCACCATTTGTCTTCACACCATTTCATCACAACCAAATACTCTAGCACACATTTATTTCTGCTCACCTGAGTCCACACTTTATCTCACACTTTCTGTCCTTTTTTTAACGACAACAAACTGTTTTCCAAAAATGCCCAATTTGCAACTATGGTGTGCAACATTTTCTCTGTACTAAAAAACTATTGGTTCTACATCGCTGCTTTGTAAGCGGTGTGTTATTGCTTGCCTCAAAATTCAGGTGCTGTATCATAGGCACTGGAGCCCAGAGTAAATTTAGTGTGGATGGAGATAAATGAAAAGAATGATTCCGACAATATGGGCTGGCTAGCCATCCTCAATCTCCAATTCTCTCTAGTCTGGCACACAGAAACAGTCAGTGGCAAAGGCTAAGTGGATAGTTGGGTCTAATGGCCTGGTGATCCTATAAATAATAGCTACACAGTTTCCTCCCCATTGATCACACAGCCTTGGCTGACTGATAGTGGGGGTTGGTGTATGTTGGATGGAGCTGACCTAAGAGCATGCTTGGCTGCCTTTCCCTCCACATGCTTCTGGTACATGATCTATCAAACTGGGGGCCCGTACACCTCGAGAAATGACACAGCCTAATTGGCTGCTATGAGAGGCCCATCACTTAAGGCTATAGCGTGGAAGTGGGGGAAAGGACTGACTCTGGACAAGGTTAACTAACTCCACTGCTAAATCTCTGGCCTTGAAAAGTTTCTTGGCGTCATAGCAGACTATAATGCGTGAACGAAGTGTGTTTCAGAGGGAAGACTTTAACACCACAAGTTCCAGCCTGATACATTTGGAAACAAAAAGATTCTCCTCAGATCATTACTGGCTGACTTTTTTTTAACTGGTTTGAAGATTTGCTCATCAAAAGTAGCTTTTTTTTTTTGCAGATCTGACATCTTAATTTGCTCACACGGGTCAGGTGTTGGGGGCAAAAGGCCCTTGCGCGAATCTATCTGAGGTCTGCTGATTTCCATTAAAAAACGCTGGGGTTGAGGAGAAGAAGGGCAAAGGCCGTACTCTCATCTCGTGTGTGTCCTTCACAGTGGGGAGAGCGCAGCAGGGCATGACTGTGGGGAAGATTTCACACTGAAAGGAAGTAGAATATTAATATGATTTATCTACTTATCTGTGTCACACATCACAGAGGAAGAAAAAAATGGATGTAAAATTAAATATTTTTAAAATCTTTTTTACTGCTTGGTCTTCCAGAAAGATTCACCTTGGAGGAGGTAGATTTGTTTATTTCAATTACTTTTTTAGTTTGTATGTATTTCCCTTAACCCCTTCGTTGCTGATATATGTTCAAAGCAATGCTCCTTCAAAGCAGTACTGTTTACTATGAGGCTTCTAATGAGCCGAAGCAAAACTAGTTCATATCAAATTTAACTGAAGGGTGTACAACAGTGATACTCGACTTAAGGCCCACGGGACAAATCTGACCCCTGAAAGGGTGCCGGGTCATGCTATGCACTATGCACAAAACTGGGTTGCTGCATCGCAGCCGGAATGTGGAACAGCTGAGCCCAGTGGAATTGTCCCCTGCCGGCTCCCGTACAGTCAAGATGGTGGCAAAGATTTTTTTAAAAATGGGAACTTATTTATCTCGTATTGTGCCTTATCTTTTGTGGATCATTACCTACCTGGTAGGTGATTTCTAGATGCTCGGGAAAAATGTGGCCTGCAACATAGGGTAGGTTTGCCGTTTTTAGAAGACAGAATTTCCGTTGTGCAAACTGAAATTGTGAATATAAAATATGCCTAATGGAAACAGATCAATTTCGAAAAAAAACTCAAAAAGTCAAACTCAGAAGTTGAGCAGATCATCCAGAAGTTGTGAATCCACAATTCGTCTGTGAAATTGTGGACTATCACCTCATACATGGACGCTCCCACATATAAGGAGCTTGCCTTTCCATTATCACTCGCATAATTCACCTGCATCACCTTCCATTGGAAATAATGACAGTTGACTGCAACAGAAATACAGCTGCTAATGTTTTGAACATCCATTACTATGCTTCTTGGAATGTTATCACAAGAGGAGAAGTGGTATAACATCACTCAGTGGAAACACAGCCACCTTGCAATGGTGTTTTATTAACATGTCAAAAATATCGCTTAAGTTTAGCACAAATCTGTAATGGAAACCCACCCACAGATGCTATAAAACTGTCAATAAAACAGGTTTTTTAACAATGTTGAATCACCTCAAACACAAGAAAGCCATATGCATAGAGCCAAATCAGCACACAAAATATTTGGCTGATTGGTCCAGTAGTATGCAAGATTAGCTGCGGGCACACAAATACACACACCCTCATACGACTAAACTCATGATCCCCTCCAGGCGGAGGGCCTGGCGGAGATAATAACAGGAGTTAAAGACCACGTTAACGAGGTAAAATATACTAGAATATACTCAATATATCGCGGCTTGTTCCACGTGTGATGTATAAAATGACTTCACCACAAACACTGAGTGTGAATCATCTCATTGTTTATACAGCCACAGACACGAGACTGGCTTCAGCATTTTGTTTTTCCCTCTCTCTCCTATGGCTCTCTGCCTCTCTCTCTCTCTGTCACACACACACGCACACACACAAACAGTAGGGCTTTTGCAGAGCTCTGATCACGACTATCTAGCAACATTTTGCAACCATGGAGCACTACTGTGATTTGGAAATCTTTACAATGTTAGTTTGTTTCCAGATAAATCCTCATACCCCGGTTATACTTTAACTTTCTGCTAACACTAACATCCAACTGTTGACTGGAAACTTCAAGTCCACAGTAAAAACATCAACACTTCCTGCCCCAGATGAGCCAGGTCCTTCAAAATAAAAGCACAATGGGTTCTACTTTGACTTATTAAAATATAACAATAGTTTTTGAAATTTCATTATAGAAGTACAGTGGTCCCTCGTTTATCGCAGGAGTTACGTTATAAAAATAACCCGCAATAGACGAAATCCGCGAAGTAGTCAGCTTTGTTTTTTACAATAATACAATAATACAATTTACAATTTTTTTTTTTTTTTTATTATAGGTGTTTTAAGGCTGTAAATTTGGCAAGCTGAACGCATTCTGTACTGTACAGGAGACACGGCACGGAGGAGATTGATTGACAATGCTCTACAGTCCCTTAGCCAATCAGGACGCAGAACACAATGCACTGTTAAAAAAAAAAAAAAAGCATGCAAAATTGCACTAAAAAAAATCCGCGAAACTGCGAGGCCACGAAAGGTGAACTGCGTTATAGCGAGGGACCAATGTACTTTATTTAACTTGTTTATAACCATATTTTATTAAATGTAATAACAGAAGAATATCGAACTTTATTACATGACAGTAGCTACTTTATTTTATTTATATGCAATTTTGGTTCATCAGTAATTTTGTATATTAGTGGTTAACATTAATTTAAAGGAAATTAATGATATTACCTTAAAATTTTGCAACATTATTTAAAAGCCATATCACCCAGCCCTGATGTTAATACTAACATTTTTCATGCTGCACTATATTTTATTTTACATTAGCATCCTCATTCAGTCTTTGAACCAACCCCCTTTGGTCTGAGAGGGATATATACTCGACGCACTGAATTAAAACATTGCTCTAATGGAACAAAGCATGATGCATGCTCCTAGCTACAATAGCGGCAGCATTAAATGGAGCCTGATTGTACTGATGTAAGAAAAAGAAGCTGTGAGTTATGAAGATTTGTTATTAGTTCATCTTTGGGCACATTCTTCTTCATGTGTGGAGAATGTGAACAATGTGAACAGAACAAAAGGCTTCGGTGCAGTTTCAGTTGAACAGAAAAGTTTCCTGTTGTGTACTTGTGTACCGAGTCACTTCATGTCCGTTATTGAAAGAAAAACACAGTGCTGGTTTCCTGCTGATTTAACAGAGATATGCGTAGGCTTTGCTTTCACCTACAGTACATCTGTTTCGAAGGGAGGCAGTTTGAATACAAAATGTTCCAACAAAGATGCAGCTCATTGTTAGATGATTTTTTTTTCTCCAGAAGGCATTCTGAAGACTGGTGCGTCTCCATTATGCAGCTCACACACAATAGATGAGAGTAAATGTTTTGATAAATAACTGCTTTTTATTGGCTTTGCATAACAAGGCCGTTTTTGAGTAATGGATCATGCTATGTGTGGAGCAAGCTGTCATGGCAGGAGGTCAGTCAAAACTGTGTGAGTCTGTGTGTGTTCAATATGAAAAGAAATAAAGAAAAATGCTTAAACATGACTATTTTCTTCCACCTATTTTAGCAACATAAAAGAAGTGAAGACATCTCAGCGTGGCATAATATTACCAAAGAGTTTGGAAATGTTTGCAAATGGACGCAAGAGGATGATCTGATTTAGGAAGGAAGCAAGAGATACTTCTTGCACACCTCACATAAAACTAGGATGTCTCTGCAGTAAAAAGACGCAAATACTTACATTTAATAACTTAAATACTTAAACTGGGGCTGCATGACCAGAGAAACGCTTTTACTCAAGAGGTAGAAAACCTACAAGAATTCAGTGTGCCATACCAAACCAATAACTGCTCCCGCTGGTGGATGACATAATGTGGACAAGTCCGAGTGAAACAATCGCAGCAGGCGTAGTAAGTTTATACAGTGAAACAGTAAGCTGAAACATGTTTTTAAAAACGTTTGAGGCAAAATATGCAACACGATAGCAGAATTTTGGTTTATATTTGATCTGCACTGCTTAGTTTTTTCAGCCTTTATGTTTACTGTGCAGGAAGTGGCATGACACCTACTTCCTGCTCACAATCTCTTGGTATTACAGCTAAACATGGGATTTAAATATATTTCTGAAAACATTTTTGGAGAGAAATAGGCAGTGCAGTAACATAATTTTGATTTATTTTTGATCAACACTGCCTTGTTTTACCATTTGATCAGATTTTGGTCCAAGTTTGAGAGAGAAAGAAGGGGTTGAGGGCAGTGATTCAGCTCATGATTCAGTTCTATACCATGGATGCATTAAAAAAGTCTGGATAGAGCTTGGAGACAGGGTCGCATTCATTCCAATGAGATCTGCTCATTGGTGCATAAAGCAAATAAAGCTCTTTAGCAGGCATAGAATAGGCCGATGAGACTTTGGCACCAGACTTACAGTGGCCGAGCGTAAGCGGGTAACTTCTGCTGGCGGAGGGACTGACTTACGTTTTAGTGCTTCACTAACTTGAATGATGGTCTGAAAATGATAATCCTGCGGCTCTTTTGGACTTTTCAAATGTTATTGAACCTAGTGGTTTAAATCTAGACAGTGAGATGAGTCGTTTCGCGGGGGGCTTCGGCGCTAACAACAAAAGTATCCACTGATAAACAGAAGTCTCTTTCTTAATTTAAGTCAGTTGGAAAAAATCTTTGTGGGCCTGTGGGCATCAGGGACCCGTACAGTGTGATTCCACTTAGTGTTACTATGTAAAATTTGCATCAGAGCCTGGTGCACTTCCTGGAAGCTTGCTCTATACTGATTCTGACCGTGCAATATGGGCAATATGAAAATGCGGAAGCGCAGCCTGTAGTTCAAACAACAGCCCAGAGAGCCATCAAAACCCCACCAGTGAGGGAGGAGCAAGATAGACACTGGTTAGATGGAGGGAGCTTTACCACAGTTCTTCTATACTACCCACACTGTTTTTATACAAAGCTGGTTGGCGAGGTATCCCTTGAAAGCAGCGTATCAACATTTAAACACAGTGTGTGATGGCTTAGGAATTTAAATACTTATCTATGTTACCTCAGTACCTGTGACTGTAGTTTTGTCTGTAAATCTATCCCGGTTTTCAACGTGTCTATGAGTATGACACTAATCATGTAATTATTAAAAAATAAAAGTATGTTGTTTTATCATGTTTTCTTGGCTGGCAGACTTTACTGCTCACTGTAACATATAACAATGTAACATAAACAAGTTCATATGAGAAGGTTGTGTGGAGGACACATATTGTCTCCTGGCACTTTCTTATATAAGTAATAAATATTCCCTGTCAGTGAGCAAACACACACCTCTGGATACACTGTGGGAGGTGAGAGCATCTCTCATTCAGCCTCAAACACTGCAGCCAAAGATCATTAAAACCATTAGTGTATTTCTTTTTCTGATCGAAATCTGAATGTTTTCATACATATATAAATTCTGTCAGGCTGAATTTGGAGGAAAGGTGTATAGAATGATGCACATTGCAGTGTAGGCATAAAAAAGGTATCCCTCAGGATTCCTTGGTTCTATTTGACGTGATCTTTTATTCTTTTTTAAAATCTTACTATGTGTGGTGTGTACTGTGTTGTATTGTGGCCTCTGTGTGTGTGGAATATATAGTCTTTTATGTTGTTCTATTTGATGTATTGAATGTGTTTTTAATACCTGGCTGCAACCAAATTTCCCCTAGCGGAGAATAAATTAAACTTGAACTTGAGTGTTCACATCATATAGCAAAAACAAAGAGGTGGTAAATGTGATAACGTTGGACGATGTGGTAAAAGATGAATTAAACAACCCTAAAACTAAAGGGGATTTCAAAGGGGAAACCTGGATGTCAGTCAAAGATGTAATCTTCCAAAAGTTAATTAAGATTGCACTGCATGTCTTTTCTTCTATGTTCTTCTCAAAAATACACTCTGGGAAATGAACTCAGTTACTCATCTCTATGATTTTTTTACAAATATTAAAAGCACATCTGAAGAAAGCTAAAGGCATTTTATCTCCTGCTGTTCAAGGAGGAAACAAACCTCGGGCAGCAGACCCTGATATTGGTCGTTGAATATTGAATACGTCGTCCATGTATCAACAAACATGTAGTGCATGTTCAGATCTTCTCTCCTCTAAAATGAAGAGTGAAAAAACTGGATTTCATCAAGTAAAATGTATGGAAATATGGTGCTCTGACCCACAGAATGAAAAAACATATTAAGAGATAAAAAGCATTTAAACAATATATTAACTACCTCAAGAATGTTGAAAAAATACACAGTGACTTGCTGCTAATAAATGCAAACTTTTCACACTGCCACAGGATCATTTATGGAAGTTACAAGAACTTTCAAAAACCAAGCGAGCAAAGTGGCATAAAAGGTATTGATACAGCGGAGGCGTTATTCTGGGTGGAATCTCCTAAGAAGTCGTTATCATTCTGTGACCTCGTCATAATTTATTTCCACCTTTCCAACTTAAACTTTCCAACTTTAAATCAGCCAGAGAAACCTGGCAGAAAGTAAAAAATAAAAGATGAGAGAGGCATTAAAGTTAGCACAATAGGCCGCTGTGTAAGTGGCTGTGGAGCATTTAAAGAGGATTATGAGCAATGTGGAGCCTTTGGATCTAAAAATTCAGTCTGATAATTGCCTGGCATTCAGCTTTTACTAACCCTTCACATTTAGGAAAGGAACTGACTGCTGCTGTCGACCTCAAATCTACACAAGAGTGGTTTTTTCTTCTATCTCAAAAACCTAAAACCTCCCAAAAAATCTGTTAACTAATGTAGAGCTGTCAGGCGATTAAAAAAATAATCGAATTATTAAATCCTCTGTGATTAATTAATTGAAATTATTTGAATACATCAATTTTGCTGTGAAAGTAGTTAAAAAACTCATTTTACATTTTTAAGCGCAAATTCCACTCATTTATGAAGCCCTGCAGCTCCCGCATTGTCAAAAGCACATTTCTGCAAATATTTAAAAATAAAAAGCCTTGTGTCATCAACTGATAGGACTCTGTCCAAAGAGACGTTGTCAGAGGACTTTTATTTTTAAACGGGAGCAGGGAAGTGACAGAGAGAATTTTAAACTGGAGTTTATTTCTGCTGACAACCACACGTAGCACGCGGAAAAAAATGGCGAGCCACCGTTTCTCTAGATGTGCCGCAGCTGACAAGCAGCTGAACAAGTATTTAAAGCATAAAACCTTGAGCAACCTTGGTGCAGTTTCTTTTACAAAATATGGAAAAAAGGCAATAAACAAATTCATTCATTTTTCAGTCATTTTTTTAAAAAAAGCAAGTAAAAATGTCTGAGGAAAAAAGAAAAAAAAGCTAGGGAAAATGTAGTTATAATCATCAAAATTACATATGTAAAATTATGTTACGGAATTATTATAATTTTTAAAGCACTTTTTCCAAATATGATTTGCCTTTTTTTTATTTATTTTTTAATCTTTTTTAAAATAGATTTTCAGGCAATTCTCTTGTGCATTTTACTAATTTTTTTTTTTTTTTTTTAACATTTTTGGGTAATTTCTTCTTTGGTTGCTCAATGACTTCCTCCCATAATTTTGCAAGAAATCAAGCCAGTTTGCTCAGATTTCAAAGGGTTAATTGGTGTCTGTCTTTGAAAAGCAAAATTTACTAAAACTAACATCCCTTATACAAATCATAGTATTTATACATACCCCACTTTGCTGTTTAGTGGACCAACAACAATAAATCTAGAAATGAAAAAAAGGAAAAAGAAAAAAAAAATCTCAAAAAATGTTTCCAACTCAGAAAGTTTAAATATCTGCAACTTCACTCTCACCAAAAGCCTGGCAATGACTACATACAGACACAAAGAAAAAAATAAACGCCTCTGGTCTCCATTCAGCCTCATGTTTTACATGAGGACCTCATTACTCAGAAGTCCATTATAGAGGGAGAGTTCAAACAAACAAACAAACAAACAAACAAACAAACAAACAAAAGGGCTGCTGGCAAGTCGTATCGCCCCACAACTCTTCCACAACTCTCTGGTGTAACTACCCAGCATTCAGCTGTCTCTCACACACTGCTCCACCCATTCACTGCCCCAGACAAACACTGGCTGAATAGTAATACAGAATCTGGGTCAGCACCAGGTATTGATAATGCCATATGCAGTTTAAATTAGTCTGGGTGGGTACTAATCAATAGTGCACAATTGTCAGGCCTTTACAGTCACCCCTGGCCTCTGCTGATGAATATCGATTCTGATTTAAGTGGACCTAAAAGCCGAGGGAGAGGAGCAATGGTATCTGGAGCAGGTAAACAAAACTCCCAGAGAATAAACATGGCAGTCTGGGGAAGAGTTGCAGTATTTATCTGCCTTACAGCAGCACGCTCCATTATTACGAGAATCAAAAGAGAGCAGACAGCTCCGTGGATGGGCGGCACGCAGCTTTCTAGGCAGGCGCACAAAAGAAGTGGGTGGCTTTGTTTAGTGTTTTTTAGTTTATTTGTCACCTTATCTTGCAAACGCGGACACAAACGCAGTGACAACTGGTGCATGTCAGCGGTGCCAGAATAACATGAGTGACACACAATGGGCGTGAGTAATAGCATGAGTCATTCTTATCATGCCTGTAGATGACGCATCACAGAGACGAGGGCTGTGTTATGAGCCACCGATCATTTCGACACATTCTACAGTCATGAAAAGGCTGGCTCATACCACTAACAATTTGGGCCTTTTAATTAAAACTTGCTCATTTTCAGCTATCTAGCCATGCAAATAGGTATAGTTTTATTGTGACGTAATGATAATAATTCCATAAGAAAGCTGTGGTGACAGAAAACTCGTTGCCTGGATTATGTTTAGAGACATTTCTTTGAGTGTCTATTTGCACCTGGGTAAGAATAGTCACACTGCAGCCTTTTGACTACTTCACCCATTCCTATGATGTTTTATTATGGATCCTGATTTATTGAACATACCCTATGTATTGTGGCTTGCTCCAGGTGGGATGTATAAAATGACAATATTGCGAGCATCAAATATAGATTGGCATGTCTTTTTTTTTAAACATTTGTTTAATTCTAACAAAACTTTATCATAACAGTTTACTTTGTTATGACAGTATTTCATTAAGACTTTAGGTTTATGAAAGTAGCAACTTAAGTTTGAATTATTTTAATGTATTTATTTGTGTATTTATTTATTTATTTTAATTTAATTCAGTTTTATTTATAAAATCCATTATCACAAATCTCAATTTGCCTCAGAGGGCTTTACAGCATATGACATGCCTCTGTCCTTTGACCCTCACAGCGACTAAGAAAAAATCCCCCCAAACAAACCTTTAATGGGGTACAAAAAAACAAAAACAGTTGAAACCTCAATAGTAATATTATTAATAGTAGTATCATTATATTCATTATTTTGCATATTCAATATTATATTCCTCCTATTATTATTCATATTTTGTATCCTCCTCTTAGTTTTACTTGCTAACTTTGTTATGACAGTATTTCATTGAACTGTATTATTACTAGACTTTAAGTTTATTTGACAGTAGCTACTTTATTTAACTTAATTGTAACTCATTGCAGTTCATTAACTCATTTTGAAATTCAGTACAGTACTGTAGAGGTAATTCTATCTAAAACATTGAGAGTCCAAGACCTATGGTAAGTACGAATCATTCACACATCCAAACATATAAACATAGGACGCAGGTTGAAAAATACCGGAATTCCTCCTTTAACGTCCAAATATAACCGATCTCATCCCATTTATAACTGAAAATATCCAGTCCCATATCTCTAACGTATTCCTACAGCCCTGTGGGCTATCGGATCCCTTCATCGTAGTTCATAAATGGGGTGGCTTTATGGAATTGACGCTGTGGTGGGACATGTTCATCCACAAAAGACACAGTAATCCTGGAAGTTCTGACATTATTATCATGACCAGTCTCAGCCTAAACCTAACCAATCCAACCAACCAATGTAACAAGAATTAGCCAACTGGAGGAAGAATAGGGCGATTTAACATTGGCCATTCTAGGAAAATAAAACATGCATCCTAGAATTGGTCTCTTTTATTCTTTTGGTAATTGTCAAAGTTTGCATACATTCTATGACCACATCTGCCACACCAGATGCAGGACATTTATCTATGACTTTGAGCTGGGTGTTTTGACTTCCCTGCTCACTTGTTAATTATCCACAGTCTTTTCAGATATCCTCTGGCAAGCATGTGATGCCAGCTGGAGACGTCACACTCGTTGGTCCCCTCCACTCGATTCCTGACTTCAGATTTTCTCCTTGCCATTACCTTTATTTTGGGTTTACAAGTAAAATATATGAATTATATTGTGTGTCTGAGTCAACTGGGCGATGCGTGCTGGGGAAAGGAAAGAGCAGTTAAACCAGACAGTATCATGGATTTACTACTATCTTTTTTGTGTGTGTTATTTTTAGTTATTTATTTATTGATTTATTTATTTCTTTATTTGATATTTATGTTGTAATTTAATTTAATTCAATTTTATTCATAAAGCCGATCATCACAAATCACATTTTGCCTCAGAGGGCTTTACAGCATACAACATCCTTCTGTCCTTGGACCCTCACAGCAACTAAGGTAAAACTTCCCCCAAACAAACCCTATAACTGGGAAAAGTTAAAAAGAAAAAAAAAAAAAAGGTAAAACCTCAAGAAAAAGGTAAAACCTCAATAGTATTATTATCATTATTATTATTATTTGTATTATTATTATTATTATATTCATTATTTTGCATATACAGCAATACATAATTCTTCCTATTATTATTCATATTCTCCATTCTCCTCTTAGTTTTAAATGCTAACTTTGTTATGACAATATTTCATTGAACTGTATCACTACAAGACTTTAACTTTATTTGACAGTAGCTACTTTAGTTGTACATTGTAGTCTGTAGTCTATAGCCGTTCGGAGGTGATTTTAGAATAGCAAGATATATATTTTGTATTGCTACAGTGTCTAATAATACAAGGATAAGCCATACTGCCCCAAATAGTAACCCCAATAATAATATTATTAATAATTTTGTTATTATTATCATTATTTTCCATATGCCATATTATATAGTGTATATACCTCCTGTCGTTATTTTTATTTTGTATTCTCCTCATAGTTTTACTTGCTCTGCCCCTCTTCTCTCTCTCTTCTTTCTCAGCTGCAGACACGCATGTTCCTAAAAGCAACCTCAATAACCACCAAAAGCATAATAAAATAACCTCATGCACCTCATGAACACCCTCATGCCTGAGTGCCACTTGTATGTTCTTTTTTGTTTGTTTGTTGTTGGTTTTTTGTCTTCTTTTTGTCCTGCATTCACTACAGTCTCGTCTGTAGTGTGTTGTTCCATTGCCTGTCAACACTCTGTCTTTGCTGTGTTTTGTGTAATATCCTTTGCACTCACTAATTTAGTTATATTGTTTGCACTATCCTTTGCACTCACTAAAATCATGTGTGAAACATGAACATAATTTGTAACATACTAATTAGCCATCACCATGCAATATGATGAAACCTGATGACAATCTGCATTTATGATTCTGCCAGGCCTGCCTCACCATCACAGTGTATATTAGTGGTAAGATAATCCTCGGCTTTGTGGCCATGCCTCTTTCAGGTCGAGCAGTTACTTTGATCAGGAGGAGTGAAATATTTTCAGCCAGTTCTTCCTTGATCGTTAATGCTACTCTTCATCATACATATTCATTAGAATGAATGCAGAAAATTTCCCTGCCAGATGTTGACCCAATTATGCAAAATAACTGTGGGCACTTAAGTATTGTAGTTTATTAAACCCTGCAATCTGATGCCTGCATCACTGTAACGCTCAGTAAAACCAGTCCAAGGTGGTGGTTTGATTGCTAGCTGCTGGTGTTACTCATTTAACCAGTGCAACAGAGGAGCAGCTGCTCTTTCATGAATCACTTTGGCAAGCCCAAGCTTGACAATTGGCAGCACCATTTATATTGTAAACATGGCTAATTTCTTGATGTGTTTTCAATATGCTTTGCCCTTTGAGAGGTGAACAATTTGTTAGTGTTTTTTTCTTCCTCTTCCACTAAGTAAACGCCACCATTTATCTGAACTCCATATCCCACGTGTCCTGCTGCACCGCTATCACTGTGAAAGATTGATTATAATATGGCGGCAAGTTGCACTCAGCGCCTCGGGGTTGTTGGATCCACCCATAAAGAGAAAGCTGTTGTTCTGGCCATTGAGATTGGAGACAGGGATGGTCCGGAGGGCCAAAGTGTGCAGACAGCTGATAGTGTGCAGCAGAGTGAGGAGGGCAAAGACAAAATAATGGCATCAGAGCACTAAATCTTTTGCAAGGTCCAGAACTGATTCTACATGTTGCCTTTTGGACAAAAAAAAATATAGTTTCACCAAATCCTGAATGTTGATACCATACATACAGTATGAGTATTTTTAAACAACTCTGAAGAAGGTTTCTATTACAGAATTGTGCTAAATTTAAGCAATTTGTAACTGTAGATAAAACACAATTGCGAGATGACTGCGTTTTCATTGAGTGATGTTCAGTAACTTCTCCTCTGGTGATAAAATTCCAAGAAGCATGGTGATGGATGTTCAAAACATTAGCAGCTTTATTTCTATTGCAGCCACAGCACTAGCGTCATTATTTCCATTCGAAGGTGATGTAGGTGTGTTTTGTGAGGGGTAATGGAAAGACAAGCCCATTGAACATAGGAGCGGCCACGTATGAGGGATTTCTGGGAGGTGAGGAATTGTGGATTCAAATTTCTGGATGATCCGCTCAACTTTTGAAGAGTTATGTGATGCAATAACACCTCTTGTAGCTCCTGCTGCATCATAAAGGAGCCAGTTTCTACTGACAAGCACATAGCCATCATGTGACCTAGAAAAGCTGAAAAAGTGTTTCCATTGCGGTTTTGCAAAATATGGCTTTTTTGAAAAGGCTGAAATACCACCTCATGTGAGTGTAAAAACTGTTGTTTGTTGAGTTTGTTTTTTTTTAAATGAGGTATTTCTATTGGGTGTATTTTACATTCACAAATTCAATTTGCACAATTAAAGGGTTTATGGGAACCCACCTTTGCCCAGCCAAAGGACAAGAGACTCCTTTAATATATTCTGTTATAGTCTCTCACTTTAGTTTATGTAACAATATCCTCTTCAACAAACAAGGAGAAAAAACATGACATAACAGGGGATGATAGAGAGTAATAAATCATTGTTACATAACTCAGAGACAGGAGTGTAATTACCATAAACAAACAGGACCATCACTGGCAGGCTACATGTGTATTTTATATTGCGAGCCGTTAGGTCAGATTTGGCAGCTCCAGGATCAGCTGGAGTGGCTTACAGCACAGAAACAGTAGCAGGATGCTGCTCTGCCTCTTGTTTCTTTTGCACAAACAGAGAAGAATGTGACAGAGCTTTTTTTCATGTATCAATTTTTTGCATGTGCCATCTAGTCATATTATTTTATGTATGATGTATGCTAAATAACCTAAAGTTTTAGAATTTTATGTTATTTAGGTGGAGGGTCCAAATAAGCCCAACTGGTCAATATATCTCCCTGCACTGCATGTCTTTGTCATTCTTGTGTATTTTTAAATAATTGTGCAACAAAAATAGCACTAAAAAAGTTGTAAACACTGCTATTTGTTGAAGCCTCCATCAAAGAACTTGGTGTTAAAATTTGATAGCCACTGTTTGTCCGTCAAAGCAGTGCAACACACGGCAGCACAGTGGACTAGAGCTCATAAAGGACCATGATCGTTGCCAGGCAACCAAGATGCAGCTGCCACTGCTCAAAAATGTGTCAGTTTAACTACGACAAAATCTGCTCGGTCAATATGACTGTTTGTGGCTGAACTAAGCAAAAATGTTCCTGTTTTCTTTGTCTTTTGTGCAGTTTGTAAAAATAAATCTTTAAGTGAGAATACAGCATTTTTTTAAGAAAAGTCAGGGACCAGCAGCCCTGTATTTTTTTTTCAATACAGTTGTGATATATAAATGGTCAAAATGACTGTCATAGCAATTTTAGTCACACTCAAATTGCGCAAAATAAAATTGCCCCAGCATTACTGGGGAAATACTCCTTTTCAACAAGAAACTGCTTCATAAATTGTTTATATTAGCTTAAACCATGGGGTCTGTTTTTTTTTTTTTTTTTGAAAAGGAAGAGACCTCTGCAGATAATTTGGCTCTTGGTGGAAACCTCCAAAACATCTGGATCTCAAGTTATTAGAGAAAATGGTGAGCATTCATGAGCAAGAGCTGGGCTGAGAAAAAGATTTAAAATGGCTTTTTTCAGCATTTTTGCTGGTTTTAATCACCTGGTGTGTATGTTTTTGAGAGAAGAAATTTGCTGTTGTTTAAGCTTTGGATAAAATCCTCTTTAACAATGACCACCAATGACAAAGGAAGTCTAACCAGGAGAGACTGACTGCATTGACGTTATGCTCCATCATGTTATTGTTCTGACTGAGTGAACCTCAGCAGCAGAAAATAACATATCCTAAAAATCAATATCATGTCAGTCAGATTCAATTTTGACTGACAATTTTGGTTTCATAAAATTTTATTATTTTGCCCAGCACCGCTCTGCTTAAACACGTGTGTTTTAAAATCAATAAAATCATTATCTTGGATGTGAGAGTATAACTCAGACATGTTCTTTATACATCTGCATCTCCGAAATCTTTACCCCGGAATTGTTTTCGGAGCTTTAGTTGCATCATCAGTTACATCCTGCAGTGAGCGATGAAGTGCTTCTCGCACTTCACTCTGCTCCATTTTCAGACAAAATGATGGCTGACCGCAGAGCAGCTGACAGGAAGGGCTTTAAAGTTTCGCTTCATGTGACAGCCAACTTTGCTTAATGCAAAGCATCTGGAAAAATGGCTTCCTGAAAGGCAGACGATAGCTCAGAGTTGACAAAGAATTTGTTTCAGTTGAGCAGGAGGACGCTGTGCTTTTTGACACACAGCAGTCAGTCACTCTCAGAAACACAGCAGAGTGTGTCTTACACCCAGGTAAACCCATCACACTCCTCACATCACTGACACAAATCAGTTTGTGCTGTAATGTTGCAACTAAATCATTACAAATGTTCCGCATGGATATGATTTTTTTTTTTTTGTCTCAGTTGCTACAGCTATAGTTTCCCGCTTTCTGCACTCTCAGAATGTGGTAACAAAGCACCACAGATACACGAAAATAGAGAAATGTCATGTAAACATGTAAGCCTATGCATATATAATCCATCATTTATTCATTTGGAGCAGATGAATCATTCACTACTGATCACTTTCATTGTTATTTATTGAGGGAAACTTTGTGTAGATTTAAAGGAACACCGAGTAAGATTCAGGGGAATTTAACTAGCTGAAACTTCTCCCGGTTAAAATTCCTTCAATGCTGTGTTATATTGCTTTTGAGGAATGTGGCCATTAATGCCAATATTTAGACTTTCATTGCAAATTGTAATGCAATATGGCACAACTTTTGTTGACAACAAAATGTCAACACAAAAAAATCCTGTAAACATTTGAATTTTTTAAAATTCTCTCTTTCATTCTTTTTTAAATGTATTTTTTGAACTGGTTTTGTTTTGTATCCACAACTGTTAAATTGTCTTTGTTGCTTTTGTTATCTTTTTTTTTTAATTACTCATGCCATGGGGTGGATGGTGAGGCTTGAGTGGGCAGTAGTGGGTGCAGTAGTTTCATGAACTTTCATTCATCTTTGTGAAACTAAAGACTGTTCATTGTTCAAATGTTTTTTTACTAGAAGCCAAATTATCCACAGAGGTCTCTCCCTCCCCAAAACAAATGGACCAAAGGTACAAACAAATGTGTTTCTTCAATGCTGCATGGCACGTTGAATATGGGATGCTAGCCCAGCACCTGTTACTGTGTGCTCCCTTTACTTCTCTGATAACTTAAGATCCAGATGTTCAGGAGGTTTTTACCAGGAGGTGAATTATCGACAAAGATCTCTTCCTCTTGAAAACAATTAAACCGGTAAAGACACTGAATTAAGCAGTTTTAGGTTGAAACTTTTTTTTTTTTTTTTTACATATTTTCTTCTTCTTCCTTATGGTATCATTGCTGAAGGGCTGCTACCTACAGTGCTGACGTGAAAACGTAAAAGTGAAAATGGCCCTATACAGAGCCAGTGTTTGGTTTGTCCCTTCTTGGCTACTATAGAAACATTGCAGTGCAACATGGCAATCTATGTGGACAAGCTCCCTATGTAGAAATATATGGCTCGATCTAAGGTAACAAATACAGGTAATAATCCTTATTTTCAGGTGATTATAAACTGGAGAAGACATACTTTTTAAATTAAATTCCATTTCTGCCAATGATTGCCCCTAAATGGTACACAGTGTCCACCTCTAAAATAGATTTAATTCTTCTATGAATAGCAGATTTGCAACTGAAGTAGAGAAAACATCAGAACACTGCTAATATGAGGACTATATTTTCTCATAAGGAAATAAATTTAAAACAGGTATGATGACTTTCTACCCTTTTCACAGTGCAGAATCTGCCTCTGTTCAATTTAAAAAGGTAATGGTCTCTGCAGTGGTTTCCACATTAAGGTGGTAGGGGAAGTTTTCACCTAGTGTGAACCTCTGGAGCAGGCAAAAAACAAAAAAAGGAAAAAAAAATCAACAGCTCAGGATTTAGAACTGCTATTAAACATTACAATGTTTCCATTTATCAACTGATATAAACATAAAGATGCCAAATTTAATAACTTCCTCAGGACTCCTCTGACAACATGTTGGAGCAGGTGGATCCATCTGAATGAATGGTTATTCACAACAACCGCAAATTAAAACGAAGGTCAAAACGCATGGGGTGATGTCTTGGTTTATTTTTATGCTTTTATATTAATCTGCATCACACCGATCAAAGAATTTATGCTGTCTGGAGGAGCTCTTTAAAGAATCCTGAATGTCAAAATAATACACAGCTGCCCCTGTTACTGAAATGGCTGTTATTAAATTCTGTCAGACAAGGGTAAACTCCACCAACAAATTTACATTCACCGCCGCAGGATGAAATCCTCGTATCTCCATTGCTTCAGCAACAAAAAGCAGCCTTGACAGCTTGACAGCCATTAATTTCCAGTCAATTCACTGGGTTTTTGAAGGTGTTTATAAACCCGAGAGGTCGGAGAACTTACGAGCACACAGTGGGCCTGCAGTTCTGAAAGCCTGAGTCACAACTTGGCAGTAACAGTGAAACATTATCAAAGTTTTGGGAAAGATTTGATGATGCTGGTGAAAAAGTATTGTCACCCAGCTCTTGTCCCAATCATCCAATAAGGAAACAAGTCAAGTCACGAAAGATCTTTTCCGTATTTTCCCAGGACCACAGTCATTCATTAATCTGCTGTAAATGCCTAAATAAAAACAGAGAAGATGTCCATGGTTAATGGAAATATGAGCAGATAGACCTATTGCACTTCAAAAGCATTTATTGTAGGAAAACGTGTCAAATATATTGTATGTGAAGATGTTGCTGATACGTTCTATATCTACATTATGTAAGTTGCAATATTTGTTCACTATGTCTTCATTATGTTAAAAAATTAAATTCCAGGATAATGTTTCTGATGTACCATTATAACCCTAGATGCAACCAAGCAGCAACCTCCATGGCTAAGAAACCAGTGCCAAAAACTTCAGTTCCTCTAATGGCCACTGGAGGCTGGCTCATCATAGATCCCCATGGTACAAAGTCCAACATTACAGCAGAAATAAACATGTTCACAGCCTGGTACAAAATAAGGTTTTGGTCTCTAACTGTAAAGGGGTGATTTATTTATTTTTTTATAACACACCAGTTACATTTTATTATTTACACATATTAAGGTGTGGGGCCGCTTCAGTGGCAGGCTGTCTGCAAGTCATCCCTCCCCATCGCTACAGTCTTTGAGTCAGATCCACCCCTCACTCCTCAATCTCAGTCAATTATGGCTCCAAAAACACAAGAAATGCTGACTGTCGGCTTTGCTACAGCAGTACACAAGCCAGTGGGTGACGTCACAGCACCTATGTCCATTATCTTATGCAATCTACTGGACTAACCTGCCAGTTCTCATTTTGAAGTTGTCAGGTGATTTCAGTGTGAGACACTGACACCAAAAGCCACTGTTCTGCAGCATGACACGCCACCAGGTGGCATCTGTTTGTAATGTGGCCAGATGGAACCTTTTGCAGTGTTACTATCGACCATCATTGGAAGAACGGCACCTGGTGTGGCAGTATGATATGCAGACAGGTCAGCTAATAATATGGCCCGATGGTACTTGTCATGGCCGTATGATACGCCACTGAATGGCGACAGGTTGACACGCTGCTGGTGACAATGTAATATAAGGAGCTGGATGGTCTGTTTAGGGAAAAAAGATGAGCTGGTCAAAGAAACCCCAGACTTTCATTTGGAAGCCCGTTGTTATTGTTGGAATGTTAAACCAAACATCCTGGTACATCAACAGCAGATGCAGAAAGATACCTAGAGCATAATATGTAGACGTAAAAGTCCATTGACACAGCAGCGATTTGTGACAACTTGCAACGTGAATGTGTTGGAGCAACACACAGGGTATAACTAAACTTAACTTAACTAAGTCAAGGTGGCCTTTTAATCTGATAACTATGGTGGTGTCAATTCATATGACCTCCCAATCAATGTGGACATGTGTTCCCAGCTGTGAGATGTATAGCGGGCTGTCTGAACCCGTCAGGACAGAGACCTTTCTTGATGTTCAGCACTAGCAGCCAGTTGTTGAAAGACAGATTTAGAGTGGAACAAAGGAAAAAGAGAAGAGCAGCATAAAGTCAATAGCCAGCTACAGTGGAAATGAAGAAGCAAAAGAGGAAATGGAATGGCCAGATAAATGGACAGGTTAATATAAATTCTAACCTCTTTTTTTCCTAAGGGAAACTTAAGTGCAACATTAGATTCAATCCCCTGACAACCATCTTTTTGGATTACAGAATTAATTGCAGCTCTCAAATACAACCTGTATTCCAAACTGTCATCTTTACCATGGCTTCTAATGTCAGCATTATAGTAAACATAAATTGGAGGACACTGAGATAAAATTATAGAATTTATTCATGAACTGTGATGCCCTGCACAAAGCTCAAAATTATACAATATGTTAATTTGCAGACGATTCCACAGGCTCAGTTAAGACATCAACTGATAGAAGAGGATTGCAGGTAAACTGCAGCGGCGTTCTGCAGAGAAAAAAGCTCGGATTCCAACATGAACTCAGTCGACACTGATATTTCTATGCTGGTGTGGTTATATGAGAAAAGCCTGCTTTATTCTTTCATGAGGCGGTTGTGTAACTACAGCATGACAGCTGACAGCAGCTGTAAAATAAGATAAAGAGAGCGAGAGGAGAACTTGTGGGTAGAGACAGCCGAAGAAAGACATTTTACAACCTGCACTTAAAATATTGCGTTACTGATGCCCTTATTGATATGCAATACTGAGCCTTGTACACTCTCCTATCGAGGAGTTTTCTGCGCTGTCTACTGTAATAGCTCAGTGTGTTAACTCCTCCTCTCTTTGACCTAGCACTGCCAGACACATATTTATCTCTTTGAACCATCATCACACTCCGTGCCCTTTAACTGCAGGATTTGACTAAATACTACATCATTACATGTAGCTATCTCAATTTCAGGCAGTGTGTGATGCAAAACACGACAGCTGTCGAACACTGATGTGTGAGCTGTGGATTTTTTTTGTATCCCCAGCATGGTAAAGATTAAAGAAGATGGAACTGATGCTCGTAAATTGTTGTTTATGAGCTCCTGAATGGCTTTTACCATTCACAGTCTCCCCCACTATGGTCATAATTGAATTGCTACCCTTTAGTCATGTGCATGGTTTATTTGCCTGTTGGGGGAAACACAGCTCTAACATCCATTCTGCTACAACCCACTTGCCATTGCCTGATTGTGGGATTAAATTAAGATGTAATTAAATTATGATTGCTGGTGTACTAAACTCACAAACCTCAGCAAAACGTGCTCGCGCAGACACACAAGAAGGTTTAGTTGATTTAATTTATCAAAAGGACAGCGTGCAATGACATTGATCATTTGCAAGGAATGAAAACATGGTTGCACCAGATTTGGCAAGATTGTAATTTCCACTTGACTGATGCAAAATGTGCAGTTACAATAAGAAACACACAAAAAAGCAGAAGCCTTAATACAACAAAGGACAGCAGGCACACACAGGACAGCACAAAACACAACATGGCATACACCACAACCACATCTTCAAAGTGACCAAGTTACATGTGCAACAGTACGCAGTGTGCGATGCAGAAGTCAATACAGAACACACATCAACCACAATTAAAGTGACCAGTGCAGATTTCTTGCACTTTATCCTTTTATAGGGTACCTCCTGACCAGCACATAGCCATAGCATCATATGACCTATGTAAGCCCAAAAAAGTATTTCCATTGTAGTTTTGCAAAATACGGCTTTTTCAAATTGCCTGAAATACCACCAGATGCAAGCATTTTTTCCAAAACTGACTGTTTCCATTAGGCGTATTTTATATGTGCAATTTCAATTTGCACAATTTGATGGTTAATGGAAATCCGCCTAATTAATCTTCCAGTATTTTCAATAGAGGATTTTTGAGTTTGGTAAATTATGTGCAGCTTTTCCCAGGCCATGGCATTGAAGATGTACAGTGTGTTTAAGAGCTGAGGCAATCGAGTCAAAAACACTGTCCACACACACAACTCAGGAAAGGATTCTAAGATGATTATCCAGGAGCAGTACAGAAATGTGATAACATCCTGTTAATGTTCGTTATTTTTTCTAGCAATGCTTCAGATATGACTTCTCCTTGATTAGATATTGCCTTTCTTCATTTGAAAGATCATTCTCAGTACATGGGTGCTGGATGCCTCAAGTTTCCACACTTGTGTTAGTTTACTAGACTACTATTAAGCATCACTATTAACCCTTTGAAACCTGAGCAGATTTTTTGATTTTGGGAAAAAGGCAATGAGCAACTTGGCAAAAAATGTCCCAAAAATTGCAAGAAATTAGTACCATGTGACAAGAAAATTACCTTAAAATAAGTTTTCAAAAAAGAAGGGGGTAATTATTAAAAAGTTATAATTAAATGTATTTTATATCTAAAATTATGCTATATAAAATAAAAACATGTATTTTATTAATACTTAAGACAGACACAGATGTGAAACATTGCAGGCAATAGTCCGCCTTACACATTTTCTTCCTGTCACTTCTCTCTCTCTTCCTCCATGTCTGTCTGTCTGTCTGTCTCTCTCTCTCTCTGCAGGGAATCTTAATGACCTCTTGGGTCTCTAATGGGTAGATCTAATAATTGGCTTGCTGTCTTTTGAAAAAGGAAAAAGGCCATTGAGTACCCTGGCAAGTGTTCTGCATATTGCCCCCCCACCCAAAAAAAAGAAGATTTAGAAAATTATTTTTTTTAAAAGCAAGGGATAAAATGTCCAAAAACCTACATCTACAATTATCGTAGTTATGTATTTTTTTTTAAATGAATAAAAAGTTCACTGAATTATTATTATTTCAACCACTTTTTTCCCTTTAGGTTATTTCCTTGTTTTTGTTTTGTTTTAATTTAATACCATTAATTTTTGCTAAATTTCTTTTTTGTTTTAATTGCCTTCTTTCCATGTTTTAGAGAGAAATCAAGCCAATTTGCTGAGGTTTCAATGGGTTAATGCATAGGCGGAAATATACTAATTAGTCAGACGGAACCAGCAGCAGAGCACTGTGAGAGCGTGACTATAAGACGAGGGTATCCAGCAACCAGATCTTCCTTTAACTTATCATTTCTATGTACCACAGTTCTTAATGAAGGCTCTGGTGGAATACAACCAGCGTGTCACAAGTGTTTGAGTTAGAAAGAAAAATATTGTAATTTCACTTGCTTGAGGGATTCATATCAAACAGTAATTGCAAACATATCTTTGACAATAAAGGTTGGCAAGCTTTTGAATATGATCATATCATGTGCACACCAAATAATGAGTCACTTGAGCAAAGTGAAATTTAAAGAGTCATTAAAGCATCAAACATGCAGAAGAATAATAAAAACAGTGTGTGTACAACATGCCCCGAGGCTGGCATTAAGTCTCTCCATTCACCATCCTGAAAGTAGAACCCCATAGCACAGCTCTTCTTCTGCAAGCACTTTGCCAAGTGCATTAGTAAGCACAGCTGGTAGTGTGATGTTTTTTGCCTGGGAGCTTGGAAGAGGAATGCATTTCCCTCCATTTCAAAATTATACAAATCACTTTATTTAGAAATATGATATGGTAGATTTCGTGCTCACGTTGCCCCTGCAACTCTGCTCTGAATAATCAGCTGGCCTAAATTAAATGATTTTTCACAATTACACACAAGAATTGATGGCTTGTCTGATTTTGCGATGATTACAAGGGGGTTGAGAAGTGAGTGATGGGTTAATCAAGGCTCTGGGGATGCAGGTAAACACAGTGAATCTGCCTGACACGGTGCACGTTCGGAGGTAACTTCAGCTGCCCCCGTCTGCAGTAATTTCACAGAGGATTGTCTCCACATGCTAATTCTACCCTTTAATATTTCTCCTTCAGTTTCATTCCTCTCTTTTAATAAGCTTGAAATTAAAATGGCAGCACACGCTGGCCCATTTTACAGGAGGGATGATAACGCCCAACAATGCCAGGAAAAACGGGTCAGGGGGTTACATCAAACAACAGCCATATCAAAGCACGAGCTATAAAGACACATACTGTGGATGTGAGCGCTGAAGCAGAGGTTAATGCTGCCTGCATCACTCCCTCTTTCAAATGATTGTTTTTATGTTTCACTCTGGCTACAGCATCTTCACTTGCAGACTACACTACCTAGGGACTCATTTTTAAAACATGCACAATTTGTGTGTAAACTGGCTGAATACTGGCGCCAGCCAGTGGCAGCCAGTCAGCAGAGGACACACGTCAGACACCCAAACACACTACCACAATATCTACCAAGCACTTCATGTTATTCAATCAAATATTTGATGTCAGAAATTACATCAGTATGATTTTCCACCATTTCGGAGATGTTTTCAAAGTTGTGTAATGTCAAATATCTAGAATACATGCACAGAAATAACACTAGTACTGGTACTACTAATTGCATTGTCATTGTCAAATTAATATATGTTGGCATACTAACATATTATATGCATTATAAGACTACAAGGCTATTAAGACTATTTGTCATTTTGATTTTTTCTTTATGTTTTACCATACTTGTTTGGTAGTGGTTTATATTTGGAAAACCATGGGGTCTATTTTAAAGCCCCAAGGAAATAAAAAATGCTTTTTTTACATTGTTTTGAGACTTTAAAGGGATACCTATATGGTATTAACAAAACAGAATATTCTGCCTTTTTTATTTAATAAAAATGTGAATTTGTTATTCTAGCATCACTAGTTCAAACACACACATGCATGCACACACGCACACATACGCGCACACACACATACGCGCACACACACACACACACACACACACACACACACACACACAAAACAGACTCCCACTTCCATCTTCAGCTACTGCTACACTGAATATGTACATACATGCATAACAGAAGGAATTAAAAAATATACGTTGCAGTAATATATATCTGCTGGCTGCACTATCAACAATGAATGCCTGATATTGATTTTCTATTCTCTAGCAGTTAAAATGGGTTATGTCTTATTCCACTGTAGAGCTGAGCACCGTGCATTCACTTGTTCATCCCCTCACCCCGCACTCGCTCTGTTTATCAGACCACAAATAAGACAAAATTTGGCTAGCTAGCAAGCTCATGCACCCCCTAGCCTAGCCTCTCCACCTTTTGCCGCTTGTAGGAGACTTTTCACTGGGAGCAGAGCTGATGGATGTGGTGCTGTACTCAGAAGTTGTTGTTGCAACTCAAATTCAAGCAGCGTAAACCCTAAACCCCTCTGTTTGCATCCGGACAACACATAGGTTAAATATGTGTCAGGACTAACTTGTGCGATGGCAGCAACAGAAAGTTTGCTGATAAGGGAAGAAAAAAAAAGCAGATCAAAAAACAGAGAGAGAACAATGGCGCTACTTATATGAATAAATGTTTTTGTAGACTTCCACAATAAAAGCGACAACTTCTTTTTACATCAGCATTTGAATTACTTCAATTCAGGCACTGAAAAAGAGAATTTTACCAAAAAATCATGAAAAGAAAAATTATGCTAAATAAATTAATGTTTTTTCACCCCACCTTTAGCAGTTAAAACTTTATCAGCCCAGTTTGTTCTCAGTGTGCGGCTATTCTGAGAAAAAGACACATTCACCACCAGAATGCTTTCAAATATTAACTAAAGTATTACAGAACTTCACTACAAAGGGCAAGAAGCATCTATCAGTTATGTTATAATTGAATGGCATCCATCACTATGAGGACAGTAATTTATGAATATCTTAATAGTGTTCTAAAGTATACCTAAAGTGAGGGCTGGACATTAACATGGGAAATATACACTGTAAGGATTGTGGGATTTTAATTGCCCAACTTCATATTAAATATAACTAATTCTCTGCAAAGTAATTAGCAGTTTTTTTGTATTCTTATCATTTAGAGTAAAATGTAGCTCATTTGTTTCCCATTATATTTATCATTTTCTGTAGCTTGACATTTTAAAAACACTGCAACTGTTCGGTTCCAGATAATTCAGTCTGACTTTTGAGTTCTCTGTCAACGCCGATAATGCTCCGCCGTCATTTGATAGCCTCGTTTTCTGAGGCTATTTCGAATTTTTTTGCTGTGCTCGAATTTATTTCAAGTTTTACTGAGTCTTTTCTTTTTATTTTCACTCTCTACTGACTGCGGCCAAGATGATATTCAGTTTGAGGCTGCTGCTAAAGATTGACCACACTGCTCTGCAAATTACGATAATACTGATAAAACACTTTGATTGTTGTGAAGCTGTTTTTACTCCCGCTGCAGTTCACAGGCTATCAGGGTGTGTGGAGACCCTAGTCAAAATATTGTGAACTGGTGATAACGGCAGGATAATGACCTGTCATTACTACCATGAAACAAGATAATAATGGCTGCTGTTGTATTGTTATCAAGTTGAAATGAATGTCTTGCGATAAGAGCGCAGACAAACTCTGAAATTTTGTTGAGATGCTAAAATATTGACACTACCAAAAGTCTTATTGATTTTAGTGATATTACTGTTTTGTAGCACCACCACGGAAGCTGCAGGTAAATTACAAAGGGACCAAAGAAAGAGAAGGAGGACGAGACTACTGATAACAGGGTTCATACACATCTATCTCAAAAAATTTTCAAGACCATGCATTCCTTGAAATAACCTTTAATACTACTTATCGGTTCTTTTTCATCACTACATAATAGCTTTTTAAATATATATTGTATTTTAAAAAATAATGAACTCAAAACAGGGTTAGAACTGAGTATTTAAATCTAACTTAGGGATTGCTTGTTATTGATGAGAGGGGAAGGCATTGTGCAAAAAGTCTGAGACAGTCAAATATTTTTTTCTAAGCACTGGGGAGGGACTCATAATTATTTTTTTATTTATTTTGACTAAGGGGGGAGGAATACAACTTTAAATTGCTAACTTTCATATTTATTTTAATGCCAGTTAAAAAATGCCTTTAAAGGAATTTTTTTGGCCCTTTTTAAAAATTTGGTGATTTGTGAAGAAAATATGTTGGCATTCTTTTTCTTTAAAAAATGTGTAGGCCATTCATTTTCTTTAATATTTAAGCAATTTTTTAAAGAAAACAACTTCGTGATTTTTTTTTTGTGTGTGTGTTTTTAAATACATTTTTTTTTACTTAAAACAATTAATTTGTTTTTTTCTTTAAAATGTTTGGCAATTTTTGTTGTTTAAAAAAATCACTATTAATGACACCATATATCACAGGCAGAAACTGAAATTGTTGGTGGACTTTCAATTTTCCGACACATCATGTGCTATTAAAAAGGTTTTTGGGGTGGGGGTGGGGGGAATCTATGACGTTTCCAAATCTTTCAGGGTATATTTAGTATTCAACAACTTTTCCAGGCCTGTCAATTGCTAGTTTCATACAGCCTTGAGTTTTCCTGGATTTTCATGGCCATATGAAACCTGTGATAAAATTATTTGTAATGGGTGGGTGTATTTTTCATGCATGGCACAGCGATGTGTATTTATGAAGCACCAAAGCTGAGACTCTACAGGCCGTAACAGCACAGACAGTAGAGCAGAGAGTGTTTTCTAAATCAGGACTAATCAGTTTTCTGAACAGTGAAGAAATGATCAGGCTGTAATGATTGGCAGAGGCAATCCAGCAGTATAATAAGCAGCAGCTGAAAACAGGATTTGCAGCTCCTAGAAAAATTGAGTAAGACGGCTATCAGGGATAATTTTAGTAATTTTGTGTGACCGCTCCAAAAGTTATTTTCTATGTAAGGGAGACAGAAGGTTAATGAAAAAGTCCTAATCTTTTTCCCTATATAATTGAAAGAGCGGAAGGTATCACTTCTAATAAAGTATGATAATGGGGCCCCGGACATGCAGCTGGGTCCCACATGACCTTCTCACCACTCTGCTTTTATCATCTGCACTGTGGTTAAGGTTACGACATGTGTGCACCAGAGAGAGCAGCTAAACCCGGCGCTGTTATTGGCCTGTCAGCAGAGCCTGTCAGCAGCATGCCGTCGCCGGCTGAAAAATATGTGACCCACCCCCGCCTACCTGTGCTCTATATGACTGCCATGAACTCACAAGAAATGAAAATGTTTATACTTATACTCCATGTTGTGTGATATATATATATATATATCTATATATATATATATATATATATATATATAACTAAAACAATAATAATAATAAAAAATAATACTATGTAGTAATGCATGACTTATTACTCAGAAATATCTATAACTATAGAGATACTTGTAATTATGACAAAACAACTTAAACTATTTGGTAAAATATCCCACAATCGAGGCGCGTTCAGAGTTACAATAATGAGTATGTCCTGTGAAGGACAGTCCTACATGAAAAAGTCAAAAAGCTGTGATAACATAAAAGCATCACTTAACTGCAATTTTAGTTTAATTAAAGTTACATTATTTAGGTTTTTTTAGACTAGATAACTATGTACTTTAGTTGAATACAAAGCACTATGTGACAAAGCCTTGAAGTACATTGTTGGTATTTTATAATGATTTATACATAATGCTTGCAGTCTCATCAGACTATTGCCCTCTAACTACCAGCAGTGTGGCAAATGAGCCCCCGCAACTAAGTATATCATAAAAAGGTTACAATAATAATAATATTCTTTAATCTTGTTTTAAGCATCGTGAGTACAGCTGCAAACTTGGGTCATAATCTGTATTTACTGCCCCCCGTATATCATTGCCAAGGTTTAATCCAGAGTGTGACAATAACTCTCTAAAACATAAAATGTCTTGTCATTTCCAGGCACCTCAACTGTTTCTCATTAAATCAGTGGAAGGATCAATGCTTTGTGGCTTTTTTTCTTCTTTTCTTAGATTTTAAAAGCTGAGTCAACATTCATTTAGTGAATTAGACAAAGTACAAAATTATGTTTCTAGCTGTTATCTGTTAAAGGTGGACAACGGACAGTTTTTTGTTTTGTTTTGTATTCTGTTTTGGTCATCATTCGAAAGTGTTTAAACAAAAAGGCAAAAATGGCAAATGTGCACAATTTCCCTGTGTTGTGCTCAATTATAAGCTGGGTGCCTAAAATGGCACTCGACCCAAAAAAAAAAAAAAAAAAAAAAAAAAAAAAAAAAAAAAAAAAAAAAAAAAAAATATATATATATATATATATATATATATATATAGAGAGAGAGAGAGAGAGAGAGAGAGAGTTGTTAATCATTTTCAGCACTTTGCAAACATGTTACTCAAAGGTGATATTACTGCTAGTACCAATAATAATACTATTATAATAATAATAGCAATAATAATAATAATAATAATAAAGAAAAGTATTGTTATTAATATTATTACTATTTCTATTTTTATTATTATTATTATTATTATTATTAGAAGTAGTAGTAGTAGTATTAGTATTGGTATTATTACTTATTTATTTATTCATTTATTTCAGGGGTCCAGACAACATAACATTACATCACAACAGAAGCAATAAAAATTAATAGTAAACAATACAGTAAATAAGTGAAATAATAATAACAACAACAACAACAACAATAATAATAATAATAATAATAATAATAATAATAATAATAATAATAATAATAATAATAAATAATAATAATAATAATAATAATAAATAATACCATTATAATAAAACAAGGTAAATAAATAAAGACAATAAAAAACAGTATAATTATATATAAGCAAAAGACTGATTATGAGAAAACGACACATATTTGGTAAAATGTCCCACACAGTTGGATTGAGATGATTACAGCCTACTGATATAGTATTTCTGAAGATGCTGTAACTTGCAGCTTTTTATTTGTTTTGGTTGCAAAGTCCTCAGTTGACGGATTAAATTTGGAGATATGTGTCTCCCTCTGTGTTCTTTTCTGTGTCAGTGGTAAATATTAAATGTTGACACACTATTAAAGAATACAATTCTCTCTGTCGCTACACAATAAGGGGCTGAATACTAATCAAAATTAAGCCGCATCTCTGTGCAGGAAATTGAATTGTAAACTTGTGTACCGTTAACAGCATAGTGTTAATCAAAGCTAAATATACATGAAACAACCTGTAGCCTTGGATGGAATGTAATCTGCATTTGTCATGGCAAAAATGAGGCAGTGCATTTTTCAAAGGGAAGCATAACGAAGCATAACGTTTCTCATTTATAATTATTTGATTATCTCTCTGGCTGCTTCATCTGTTCTGCACCGCTGGGCTTTTGCACAGCTGTCACGGCACAAAATGCTGGAATTCAGATAGGACAGAAAACTAATGTGCAATCAATGATATTCCTCTAAATATTTTAAAGTCCTTCAGAGTTACGCAGACACCAAAGTTTGATAACAATATCAATAGCAATTCATTTCAGCGGCTGTGTGGCTGAGAAGTACACTTTGATCGCCTCTTCTGTTGGTGTCTGAAATGTGACCTGGGGAATGTGCAACTAAAATTGGCTCTGACGCTGAGTCATTGACGGGAACAGAAGAGCTGCTGTTGTCAAACTGCACTTGAGGATGCTGAACTTCAAAACAAGTGTTAGGCTACAGTACACTTCAAATACATTCAGACTCCCACTGAAGAAAAAACAAGCAGTGTGTGTAAAAGCATAGGCTGAGAGCGAGCATTATTTTCCTAAAATAACACAAAAAAAACCCCCACAATTTACCTGCCAGTTGACCTGCCCAGTGGGGATTAATCAGGCACTTTAAATGATGATGTCTAAGATACAAGTTGAAGGAATCATCGGAGTGTGTTTGGAGTTGTGTGTTTAGAAAATTGCTTTGGCATCTGCTTGTCTGTTAGAGCAGCCAGCCCTGTTAAGAAAGCTGCTCTGAATGAGCACTTCGGTTAACTCTCAAAGTGCTCACTGAAGAAACATGAATGTTGACAGTTACTTTTGACACTAATTATGTCTTCTTATCGTGATACAGGAGTTTCCATGAGTTTTTTTTTTTTTTCTTTTTTCTCTACAACAGGTTGTCACTCGCAGGATTGTTAATTGATCTGCAGTTACACTCACACCTGAGTCGCAGGAGTTTTCCATGAGTTTTTTTTTTTTTTTCTTTTTTCTCTACAACAGTTTGTCACTCGCAGGATTGATAATTGATCTGCAGATACATTCACAGCTGAGTCACATCAATGGATGAGAGGAGGTGTTTGCATTTGTCTGTAAGTGAAAATAAATATTAAGACCCAGCAGACTGAACAGTAAAGTTTTACTTTTAGTGCCCCTGACGTTCTGCTGCACCATCTCTGCCCTGAGTGTGCTATAAATAACTGAATGGTATATAAGTGCTCCTAATTAACAGTTCAGGTCCAAATATCTATTTTTGGCAGAAGATGATTAAGGTGTGGTGGCCCACCACAAAGAAATGAATGTTTGGGAAACCCTGTGGAGCAGTATCATGACAAAAAATATACCAGAGGATAGCTCTGGAAAGCTTAACTGAAATCGCTGATTTTCAAAGTGGTTCTCAAATGAAACAACAGACAATGTATGGAAACACTTATCAATGGAAACACAAAAATATAATATATACCCACTGGTTGGTTCAAGTTTCCTCCCTCAGCGCTCTCCAGAAATCCACCTTAACATTTGTTTCAAAATTTGCCTTTTTGGCTTGATTGACTACACATATCATACTGCCACAGCAGGTGCTATCTGGTCGACTGACAGCAAATCATAACACCTTGAAACGGTCTGTCCGGCCTTGTTACAAAGTCACGCCATGCAAGGACATACTGCCACAAAAGGTGGCTTTCGGATTCGGTATCTTACACCAAAATCAATGACAAAATGGTAGTATCTGACAACTTCGAAATGAGGATGGCCTGGTTGACTATAACTATAACTGCACTGTGCTGTGAATATACTGTCCTAACCAAGCAAGCAGCAAGTGTGTAGGTTTCAAATCCCTATCCTCCAAATATGGTAACATCTGGCTCCAAAAATCCAAGATGGAGACGACAAAATGCTAAGCTCAAGGAATCAAAACAGAAGTCTTCAAACAAATGGGTGGCAGTCTATGGTTGTTCTATAAGAAGCGATCCTAGCGTAAAAAAAAAAAAATGGTTTGTTTGACTCTTTTACCTTTAACAAAGCAACACTGCAGGGCACAACACTGGCTCTTGGGTTGCAATTATTTTGGCTTTCAGCCATGGCTGGCTATTGATCGATGTAGCTGCTCTATAACAGCTAACATCTGCTGAGGTGTGTAGGAAGTATATATTATTGCTTTAACAGATACGATAAAACAAGGTTCAATAATAGGAATAAAGTTTAAAATAATGATTATGCCATAAAATATATTTTCAGTGAGATAATCATTTAAAAGTAACATTACAAAGGTAAGTCTTAGGGTGCTTCCTAATTTAATTTGCATAAATTGCATGGCAGATATTTATTGACAGACTGTTGCAGATTATTGATCCACAGTTAAAAAAGGCAGCCTCTGTTGACCTTGTAGGTAGGTGTTTAACAATTCAGAGCCTTATAAACTAGTTATATAATTTTCGGATCAATTTTAAAAGAGACAAGAAGCCAATTCAGTTTCTAAAATAGATGCTATGTGCTCTCTTTTACTTGTTCTTGTTAAAACTCTTAAAGCTGCATTTTATATAAACTGAAGTCTGTCCACAGATTTGCAGTGGCCCAGTGAAAAGCATTCCAGAGGGGCGACCTCTAGCTCACTAGGTAAAGCGTTCGCCCCATATGGCTGAGGCCTCTGCAACGACCCGGGTTCGAGTCTGGCCTTTGGCCTGTTGCTGCGTGTCATTCCCCCTTCTCTCTCCCATCTTTCCTGTCTATCTAATACTGCCCTGTCAATAAAGTGTAAATGCCCCCAAAAAAAATTCTTAAAAAAAAAGTAAAGTACTGCAATAATCAAGACGAGAGGCCACCAAGTGATTCCTTGCATCAGATATGTGTGCAAGATATGACCTTTTGTAGCAGTTCTCAAGTGAAAAATGCAGTCCTACTGAAGTCAAGTTAGGTGAAAATGTGTCATTTTGTGTAATATGTGCACTGTATTAAGCTTGACATTGAGTGTGATGGTTCATCTTCTCTCAGTGTTTTTGAAAGGAATGAAACTAATTTGCTCAAGTTTCAAAGAGTTAAATAGCTTGTGAAAGGCAACCGAATGCAGCACAAGAAATCTGATGTCAAACCAGGTTTGAAAGGGTTAAATGATTATTATAGTAAAAGTGTTATATTTCACATTTTCTGTTTAAGGACTCCCTGCTGCAGCCCTCCTACGCAGAAGTTTACTTCAGCAAAATGAAATAAAATCTCATTTGAGGTTAGACAACTCAGACAAGGCATTTGTTCACGATGTGCATTTTGTGCACTAATGCAATTTGGTAGTTCAGCATACGATAAAAACCTCAAGTTGCCTCTGACCCCATTGGAGCGCCTTAGTGAGTCAAATGTGGATGCAGCAGTCCAGATGTGAGTCACATGTGGGGACGTGAACCACATAACATGTGACGCTGCAGTGCCTCCGTTAGCTGACTGGCTGACTGTAGTAAAATTATTTTTCTTGCCGAAGGACTTGGAAACCTATTTTTTCCCTATAGTGGCACAAATTATGATGGTTGTAATGCATGAGGTCATGATGAGTACTTCAAGAACTATGAATGTTGAGACAGCAGATCAACAGCTCCACACAGAGAGCAAAAGAGCCTTCACCTTCTTCTTTACAGAACCTTTGGTAGCTCAGCAGGAGCAGACGATGGTGCTTCAGAAATGACAGAAACATGATTGAGTGTCATTGTTACAGTTAATACATTAAAGTTAGTACTTAAGTCAGGGCTTCACCTTAGAGGGTGATGAAGAACCAGAATATACAGTGTTGCTTGTGATCAAATACAGTGTGTTCCTGCGATTTTACAGGTGTTTGTGTGTGTGTGGCACCACATAATATGTTCAACCATCAGATAAAAGGAGGAAAACGGAGGAAGGCAATCGCAATTAAATGAGCACCTTCAGGTTTTTTTGCTAACTAGGACACATTTTTATCTCGAGTGTCAAATGTCTGGGCACCAATTCAGCAGCATTTATCAGATCTGAGCAGAGAGATCAGCTGTAAAAAACATACACAAAGGATCTCAAATACTTGACTCAGAATCATATTAAAATTCTAATATTGCCATAAAGCATTGCTCAATGATGTGCAGCTGAGGTAAAATGGCTTAATAGAACCAGAGGTATTGAAGGGAAAGTTATGGTACTTCAGTATAAAGTAAAAAAAAAAAAAAACAAGAGTTTAGGTACTTTTTTCCATCAATGGATGACAATGGAAGAGACGCGCTTGTTAATTCTGTGTTCGAGGTGTTTTACTGGTCAGTATGGACTTCAAAAAAATGTGATTAATACCAATTAACTTTTGAACTTCAGCGATTACTTGCATTTTCAAAAATGTATCGTTTCACAGCTCTAATTTTTCTAATTAATTTGTTTTGATCATTGACATTCTGATTTCGTAGCAGATTAGAGGTTTATGAGGTTAACAGTATATATTGACATATTGCCGACACTTGGGACATTATGACTGGCTCTAGTAAGTACTGGCACAAAAAAAATGTCTTCTGTACAATGCCTCTTAAAAACAACAACACATGTTGGGATGATGATGAAAATGTCAAACTGAAGCTAGACTCTAAAGCCTTGCTGTAGACTCAAGGTAGAGTAGGAACAGACAGCTTCTCCCCTCCTAGCATTTCCAAGATGTATTGTTAGTTGTTGTCAATAAGATAACTGGATCACTTTCAGATTTTCTCAGAGTAGCAACTACCAACCACACAAGACAGAAGCATGAGTTTATTCATTCATTTAGTCTGTAATGGAGACATGATAGCACATAGAAATATTGCCAGCCTGACAGGATCGCCAGTCAGCCTTCATTTACCCAATAGAGCAGTGACAGACAGAACTGCATAATGAAAGTGAGCTTTATAGAGAGCCAATCTAAATGCCAATGGTGTCATTATTCTATTGCCATCACATGGTGTTACGTAAAACCCTCCATTAACCCTAAAATTGTGCGCACTGAAATTGCAAATATAAAATACACCTGAAGGACACAAGTCAAAAAACTCCTATTTATCGCAAAAAAAGTTTTTGCGCTTGCATGAGGTGGTATTTAGGGAAATTCAGATTTTTTTGTTTTTTTGCAAAACCACAACCAAAACAATTCTCTTTTATAGGTCACTACAAGGGGTGTTATTGCATCACATAACTGTTCAAAAGTTGAGCGGATCATCCAGAAGTTTTGAATCCACAATTTCTCGGAAATCGTGGACTATCACCTTCAAAGATCCCTCATACGTGGCCACTCCCATGTGTAAGAGGCTTGCCTTTCCATTATCTAAAATACCACCTTCAACTGGAAATAATGAAGGCTAGTGCTCTTGCGTTCCATAAAAAAATTAACCTGTATCACCTTGCTTCTTGGAATGTTATCACCAAAAGGAGGAGTCGCAGTCATTTTTTATTGACATTTCGAAATATATAATATAACATATAATATAATTTTCACAAGTTTGGTGAAAATTTGTGATGGAAACTAAAAGTTAAGACTTCAGCTTTTTCATTTTTCAGCAGACCATTCCATGTAGAACTCTTATCTTCTAAATAATCTTGACATTTCTGAATACCGACTTTCCATAGTTGTTATATCATTACCTATAAGAGGGTTACTTACATGAAAAAACAAAAAGCTCAGAAAAGAAATGAAGTAATCTATACAGTCATTCTAGAGAACTGCTTCAGAGGAGACAATGGATGACAGGAAAATCCCTGAACCTGATGTCAGCTTACATTTCAATACACACGTCCAGAGGCTCTAAATCACTTCAAAGACAGAAGAAATACATAATGGTGATGGAATAAGACCAAGTAAATTCCTCACTTAGTCAGAATCTGTTCATACTAACAAAAGCTCCACCCAGAGCAATAAAGCGCTCACTCTTTCCACGTCACCTGAAAAGGCTGCGCCAAGAAAAAAGAAGTCTTGTAAACAAAGAAATCGATTAAAGTGATTTCCGTTTTTTTGCAGAATTTGCTGAAATCACGAAAAAGCCATTCTATGCTTCAAATAACAGTATTGGGGGCCTTAAAACCTGAACTTTGTATTTGAATTTGGGTTGTTTTATAGGAAAAGCCGGCTCCTAGTTGGGGGTGTGGTGATACCGCAGTAAATTAGCATACTGGCTTTCTTTGGCCAATCAGCTGCACGTTAAATAGGAACCACACGGCTACTTGAGCAGCCACTCCTGCATTTAAAGTAGGCTAATAACTGTTACTGCTACTTCTGGAAGCTGTGTGTGTTTTCATCACTGAATGAAGATGGAGCAGGAAAAACGCATGGCATACGAACTAAATCGGGGCTGTTACAGCGCAAATCTTTGGCAGTACTTCCTCAAGAAGCCAGATGCTTCAGGTCATGCCGACGCCGATCTCACTTCTGATTCTGAACCCGAACTAGAAGATGAAACTGAAGAAATCAACGAGAGCAAAATGCTACAGAAGAAGAAAAGAGAATTCTCTCCTCGGGATACAGTCGTGTAGCCGCAAACTTTCTCCAGAGCTAATGTACAACATATGGATGGATTCGTTAGCGGCTGAAAGAGAGTGGCAGGACATGAGAATAAATGGACACCTTGAGGCAAACAGGTGGACAGTAGTTACTTCTGAGATGAATACATCCACCAAAAAGTCTGCGACGAAAACAAAGCATCCCCGAACTTGTTATCCGATCGGAGGCAATAAAGTCTGCAGGAATACGTTTCACTTTCTTATGGGGTGAGTTTTCATGAACGTCCAAGTTATTTATGTTACGTTAAAGTTCATTCAAAGTCACATACAGGGATTACAAACTGTTTTTCATCCTAGAAGCTTTTAATTACCTTTTAATAATCCACTGTGAGTTTCATTAATGTCCGAGTTATCTAGCTAGCTAGCTCCGTATTGTCGTTTAAAGTGCAATAATACGCACATCGAAACTGTGAGCATCTGCTATTAATTTGAATAACACACCAACCCGATAATGTGCTTGAATAATGTGTGAATAACACACTCATGGGTACATGAATAAAGCATTGGCTGTCCTGTGGGCTAACAGATGTCACTGATAGCTAGACCGGTAGGGGGTTGGATTTATGTAAATGTGATGCAAATGAGCAGCCACTGTTACCTGCCCCCCCCTGTTAGGTGAGAATCTTTCAGAAACTTTGAGGCGGGATTTCTCACAAAACTAGCTTGAGAAGTGCCAACATTCAAATGTCCACATCTTCTTCAAATATTTTCAGATTTTTATGTGTTAGACATCGTTGGAAAGCTCAGAAACTACACTTTCAGAATCTTTAAATAACTCAAAATGCCCCTCTGGCAAATTGTTCCTGGTTTTTCCATGGCTGGACACAAATGAGCCAGAGCACTCTTGATCTTTACACTCTTATTTAAAAACAATGATCCATGAATCATGCCAAAGTTATATATCTTTCTGGCACATTCATGCCTCGTGCCTAATCAAATTAACCTATGATCTTATGTATATGGCATTCTGATAGGATGACATGGTTTCAAATCGGGACGAATCATTAAAGAAGATTTTTGAATTATCAAAATTAGCAAAAAAGAAAAAAAAAAATCAGTGGTTGTTTTCAGACATGTTTGTGAGTAGGGCTGGGTATTGTCAAGAACCTCACAATATAATTAAATTTCGCTTCTTTGGGTCACGATTCGATTTGAATTCGATTCGATTCGATGTTGATCCAGTTGCTTTGATATCGATTCAGTTATGTGTTTTGATGTCAGAAATACACAGATAATTTATTCGTATACCTTCTGGTAGGAGTTCAATAAAGCTTGCATTATCTGTATTGATTAAGAACAAACTGTGACCAAAACCTATTTTACCATAACATTATTCTTTATTAAATAAAAATTAAAACTTAAATAATTTAAAGTACAGAAAAGTGCACATTTTTGCCTGAGCCGAACTTAACAATAGTAATAAACATTTATGCAGGATTTGTCAACCTGCATTTGTTTGTGATCCACAGCTTTAGCGTTAGCAAAAGGTTGCAAAACATCTGTGTGGTGTCGGCTCAAGTGGTTACGTAGATTTGTGGTATTGTTGCACTGTTTTAACACTGACTCACGAGGCTCACACACGACGTAACAGCTATCAACTTCTTGTATCCCAACGCCGGCCTTTAATGTTGGCCCTGATTTTAACACACTGCTACCTCGCACCACTGTTGCCATTTTAAGGAGTAAACAACAGACATTGTTTGGGGGTCAGGCGGGGCCTCTGAACAACATCAGTCACACTCTGGCGGCACTCACACTGCCTCCACAGGAGCGGGGTGACATTACAATGGAAATAATCAATTTCAGGATTTTATGAATCGATATTGAATTGACAAATAACATATCACAATGCACTGATGGATCGATTTTTTCACCCAGCCCTATTTGTGAGCTTCTCTTCTTTTAAGTTTTGGTCTCGGTGAAATGGTACAGCAATGTGGAGTGGCTGCGCCATCCATTTCAATTATTTTTTGTACTCTTCTGCGCCGCAATGTCTAAAAGCCAGACCTCTCAGCTTCAAGCAAAATTATACCAGTTTTCCTCCTATTGTCCAGCAACCACATCGAACCCCCTGCAGACACATTATGGCCATTTTGAACTCTGGATCAGTACAATAGTAACTTATTTCCCTGTTCACTTCTGTTCTGAATGCCTGCTCTAAATCAAATTTTTGACCCATTGTTAAAGGTCTATTCAACATGGTGAAATAAAGCTCAATCATCATGGCAACTGCAGCCATCAAAGGCACATAATTAGTGGCGTACAGGAACTGGCTGTGTTTGAAATCACATAATAACATGCTATTCACACTATATATGATGTAAAATGTAGTTTCTTTGCTTGAATATGAGTCTTACATGCTGAAGCATACAGGTTTTTCTTGCTGTACTTCCTTTTGTTCACACTGGCTGTCCAGAGGTCCCTTCCTAACAGGTCTCCGAAAGAGGTGATCCACATTCGGCATATTGTGCAAGAATGTATTTCAGCATTTATCTGAAGACAATTTGAGGCTTCAACAGTCTTGAATGAATCAAATTATCCGGACAGTGTTTGCAAGGGAATTCCTTAAACAATACTAAAAGACTATGTCTAACGCTGGTGAAGCTTCATATTAGCTGCAGATACACTTTGGAATGTATTCTGAAGCAGGATGAAGATTTGTCCCCCATAACCTGTACTGGAAACACATAGGAAGGTGTCTCAAAATACAACCCATATAAAAACAAAAAATTATAAAAATAACCTGAAGCAACATGAGGCAAAACAGCAGCAGTGTAACCAGACCTCAGAGGTATAAATACTCAGTACAAAAATAGCAAATATGCTTATACAAGATAGCACAAGGAACAGAGTGTGCTACAAAAATAAAGGGATTCTAGAGAAATGATGGGAAAGTGATGAAGAGTGGACTGTGTGAATAAAATGTAAGTGTGTGTAGACAGGAGCAAAGGCCAGAAAATGGCAGAGTTAATTTTGATGATGGGTCTGTAAGAGAAAGACTCTTGAGCTCGATGGTGCAGACTCTCACACCTCTATCACAGGTGAGGAAAGTGCAGGCAACTCTATTTTCACACATACTTCATGAAGGAGTTTAATTTGAGATGGCAAAAAAGAAGAAAAACATAAGGAAGGACTGAAGGAAAATAAAGACAAAGTCAAAACCAAAATGGCACTTGTATAAACAAAATAATCTATAATGAAAAATTTAAACCAAAATTGCACAGTACCCTCCCACCTCCCAAAAATAAGCCACAGAGTAATTTGGACACTGACTGTCCTGCTACGTGCATTCACTAGAGGAATCTGGCATCTGGAAGCAGCAGTTCAAAGTAGCTGAACAGCATGGCTGCCACACAAACCCATGGAGACGAAGTGTCAGTGGACACTGATGGCTCTATTAATGAATTCATTTTAGGAAAGCCCTGAGAGGACAAACATTTGCCACGTCAAAGAGGATCCAAAGATAAAGACACCTTTGTCATTGAAAATATTTGAGTCTAAATTTTCATATGTGCATATATTTCTCCAAGTTAGATCTACTACACCAGAGTCGTATGACTAGATAAGCTCTTCTATTGTAAAAGTGCATATATTGTGTGTGTAAGTATTACACCCTTTGTTTGTCATTCAAAGACAGATACATGCACAGTGTGTTCTTGACATTACATATGTGTGTGAATGCTGACGAAAGGTCAGTTGGACCGAAGATGTGCTATTGCCTGCATGACATTATTACTTATAAACTTAGAAGTTGCAGTATAGCATGAAGATTTCTGTTTACTCCAATCACAGATACCACGCATAGGAACATCTAGGGCAGGGGTTCTTAAACTTAACATTCAAAGGTCTGAATCGGGAGTTCTATCCAAGGCCAAAGGTCCCGAAAGATTGGTGATAAGCAAATAACTTTTATTAAACTTGCTTATAACTTGCAAGCAACAGAAATTCAAGTTTAAGGTTTAAGTTCTCACTGCTTGCTGGCCTTCTTCTCCCTCCACCACTAGGTGTTGCAGTGTCTTTAAGCTCAGCTGCCTGTTCCACCAGTAGGGACCCAAGACTGAGCTCTGGTGGTGCGTGCTGTGCAACTCATACAGTACAATGAGTTAAAAAGAAATAGGAGCACCTGTATAATGATCTTGAAAATGATACCTTCTGGGTTTCTTATCCCCTGGTATACTGTACTATTGAGACACGGCCCGAGCCTGTATGTAGCCATGTTTTAAAGCTGGTGCTGCTAAGACCCAAAGTGGAGGTTATAAATGATTTTAGCAGGCTATTGAGACATGTCAGCAGTTCATGTCATCAGTTCAGTTCCATGTTAATAAGTTATACTCTTAAAAATTAGGAAGCACTTACCATCTCTGATAATCCATTTCCTGGGAGAAACCCTGAAGCTCATATTTTGTTCGCTGATAATAATTAATTTAAAATTACACTGAGGTAGCTGAGCAGTTTTGTTAAATCCATTTTAATTGGATTTGGTCTAATTTTTCACGCCATTTCCTGTAGGAAAATGTAGATATAAAAGATAGAAAAACCTTATCATTATGTTTTTGTGACTACAGGTAAAAGCATGCAAATTTTGCAAGAGCACACCCCGTTGAAACACAGAAACACAGCATGATGCTAGCACTCGACCTTGACTATAAGATCATGTATTGCTCACATGAAAATGGCCACATTCTTGAGTTTGCTGCCCGCCAACCGCAGACCTGCTGACGATAAATAATTCTCACCGGGGGTTCCAAATGTAAACTCGGACCTTGACTGCCTGAATTACACTTTCTGACTGATAAATGGCTCCAGTGTGAACAACTACAGGCTGCACCTTGGCGAGGCGGAGGAAGAGGAGATAATTCTCTACGAAGACAGATGCCTCATGCATATTTAAATATAGGTAGAACGAAGAGAACAAGAGGTGAGAGCTAACCCTCCGGTGGATCCCAAATTATACCAACTAATTTAAGGCTCCTGCTCAGAAAATATTTAGATAATGAAACATGCAGAAAACTGAGGAGAGCAGCAACGCCGCACATGACTGGTCTTCCTCAGCCGAATGCAAGGGCACTCAGTGTATCTCCCCAATGGCCTGTGATATTCAAGATATGAAGCACAGTATCGATCTATCTAACTTTGCAGGTGTTGTTAGGAATCTGAGCCTGTCAATATGAGCATTTATGTAGGTCTATAATTTATCCATGGTAAGAAAAATGGTCACAAGCAGGTATTATGTCACAAAAAGTGCATGTAGAACCTCTGTCAGCTAAACCTTTTAGGATTACAAACATGCATGAAACACATCAAACCTTTTGGACTATATTCTTATTAAGCAATATGCTAACAAACACACATGCTACTTGTTCTTGCAAAGGGCCTTCCCTCACTCATCAAGCACCCACACTATTATACCAAAGCATCGTCCACATCACATTATCCAGTGACCAGGCTTTATGGCCATGAATGAATCCAGCAGCTTCTTGTCAGTCCAGCACAGTATTTAAAAACAGAGCTATCTAATGCCTTTAAAAGTCATAATTGAAATGATTTAACATTCCTTGATGATTTATAATATGAAGTCCATCTCTATCAGTGAGAAGAGACAGAGACAGCAGCAGATGATAGAGAGGTGAACAGTGCACGCTGCACACTGCATCAACTGAATCTGAAAATTCTGTGCAGGTAAGAAAACCCTTTTAATATTTTAATAAACTGAGACTTATTTACCTGTTTTTTTCCCAACTCTAATCAGTAAATGTTTAATGACAACAGTTGAGAAGTATTCTTTCTCTACTCAATTCTAAGACTTATTTCTAACAACTACAAAAAAATTAACATGGGCTGGATAACAAACAAAAGTCATCTGCAACATTTGAAATAGATGTATCTATTTTTCAAAATGAAGGGAGCATATATTCACCTTAAGGCTCTTTTCTTCAGTCACTAACCGTCCTTCTAACCCAAACCACTCACTGGAACTGGCTGCAGTGTCTGCCATGTTTTTCACTGCCTGCTTTATACCCTGTGCCCTCATGTACCCCGAGCAGATAGCAGGGACAAAAGTGATCCGCCAACAAAGCCCCAACAGCCAACCTCTACTAGACAAATGTCAGGTTTTCCACAACACTGCTCTGCATCTGCTGCCTCAGATTTATTTGTGATTTTTCCCATAAAACATCTGCGATGTCAAATTGAAATACTGCAAGGTCAGCAGTTTGTTTGTTTTTGATGAATGTCCCCAGAGGAGGTGTGTAGGTGGAGAACTCATGTAATGAAGAGATAATGCAGCAAATAGTCCAGAGTACAGAGGTTGTAGGAGTGAGATGTCCTGACTATGAAGAGAGAACTAAAAACGGCCTTTAACCACGAGATAATGGACCCTTTTTCCACCGCAGACATTTTGACTTGTCAGAGTAGGAAAAGCAAGGGTGAAATTCATAACATTAACAATGGCTTAATTCTATTACCTGTCCCAGTAAGCTATTCCGTAATACTCGTATGAGTAATACGAAAATTACCTGAACATTATCAAAAAAGTAAAAGAGAATTAATGATAATAGTAATACTAATACCAATACTACTACTACTAATAATAAAGTAATAATAATACATTTCAAGTAACATTTATTATTTTTAATGGTAATCTCTCTCTCTCTTCCCATTTTAAAACAAATTTTCAGGTACTTTTATTTTCCTTATTTCATGCTCTTTGAAGGACATCTCTTGAAAGTTGTGCATTTACATATTCATATTATATTCATAAAAAGACATCAAACCAATTTGCTGAGGTTTCCACATTTTAAATGCATGTGAATGGCATGTGAAGGCCATTTTTTTTTGCTGCAGGTTTCAAAGGGTTAAAATACTTGTGCTTTTCTTACTATGATATGGCAAAAAGTCTGCTGTGAAAAGGACAGAAAGCTTCACCAGTGAGGGCATCAGTAGGGCGTTCTGTTGTGGCTCATGGGCCCTCATCACCATCATCTTCATCAAACACTCAGGGTGTAAAGTTGCTGTATCAAGAGTTCCTGTGATGTGGAAATGACTAGATTGATTTTTTTCACTTGTCAACTCTCCCTTTTCACTGCCACCTTCTTGAAAGATGCTTGACTCAAGCTCAAAAGATGTGCATGCTACTCAGATCTGAGGGCCTCATTTGCACAGAGTGTCAATAAAGACTAATTCTACTGGGGATCATTCCGAGGTGTCCCCGCTCTTCACAAACTTCACTGATGTTCATTAAAACTGAACAGTGTTTGACTTTGGGTCACATTTTCTGTGTAAGCTGGTCAACAATGATCTTGGCTCACATGCAGTAGCTTTTGCATTGATAACACGTTGGAGGGCACAAAATATACATGTTAATAATTATGGTTTTGCAAATTTGCCACAGTGTAGGTGGAAATTCCACAGCTATCTTACACCAATTTATAGTTTAAATGTGTCAATTTAATCACAAGTTGCAGTCACTCAAATAGAATCGGTAATTTTTGCTTTTTATTTAAATTGAGATGCATAATGTGTGTCCAGTGTATCAAAAAACACACAGAGGGAGAGAGGCTGAAGGCAGATCTAAAAGGGAAAGAGACAGACAAAGAAAAAGCATTTTAATAATCTAATCACTGAAAACAGTAGGTGATATCATCTAAAGGTGCAGCCTGTGATTCTACTCCAATATCCTTTTTGTCAAATTCAACAAATACCTCCTTATGTCCTGCTTGCTGTCTGCAAATAATAAAAATACAAGTGATTCAGATGGAGACACACAACACTGTCGGCTACTTTTCCTCTTTCAAGTCCTCAAACACGAGGCACAGAGCTACGAAATGTAAATAACATCACAGATATTATCAGAGCTTCTGAAGAAGCACTGATGGGAGGCTGTATGTATTTGGGTGTTGTGTTCAAATATCAACAATCTGTCCCCGAAATCGCTGACTCCACCTTTAAATGATCCACTCAGCAACTCAACACAAGACACAGAGCAGCCATTTGACCGTGTCTCTTTTTATCCACAGAATTGTACTGTTTTGCTTGAAACTGTATTTTCCTCAGACTGTTAGCAGCTCAGAGCTCCACTACTGTGCAATGCAGATTTTAGCAGATCAAGACGGGGCTGTGAAGGGCAGCCTCTGTGTTGTGCTCTCTGGGACTCTTTCTGGTTTTGCTTATTTTTTTTTTCGGTTTCCAGCTCTCCTGCTCTGATTACAGTCAGGAGGGAGGAACTTTTAAGCGTTCCACAAATCATGTTTTTCACCACTTTTCACACAAGTTTTGCAGAGATTTTAGTCAGAGGAGCAGCGTCTCTATGGGATGTGCAGGAGACGTACTCCTGTCAATACATCTGGTGAGTGTCTGCACTCTGGCCAATATTATGGATGAACTGCTGTTTCTCAACAGAGCAAACAAAAACTTATCCAGATCTGCTGCCCCGTGCTTCTCCGAGATCCAGCTTAGAGAGCGCATCCTGGATAGCTCACTCCATCTGCCGGCCTCCCAACTCCTGCTCCGGAATATGTTTCGATATAAACAAAGGTTGGTGTACAGCTGTTGCAGCATGAGGGAAATCATCCTGTCCTCACACAGAGACTATTTTCATTTACAGCAAATAGTTTTACATCCCTCCTCAGGTCTGTATTAATGAGGCCTTACAATCACCTGGCTGACCAGATAACTTTGAAGAGCACAAACATCCACACTCCCTGCTCGTTGTTCTTTGGGACTTTAACAAAGTAACCCTCAGCTATGACTGGCCAAAATACAGACAGCCTATTTAGTGTCCCATCAGGGATAATAACACACTGGACCATTACTACAGCACAATAAAGAATGCCTATTGCTCTGTCCTTTTGTGCAGCTTTAGGACTCTCTGATCATCGTTTGATTTATCTTCCCCCAACATACTGGCACAAACTTAAATCTGCAGTAAAGACTGCAGGAGATGGACCCACACATTTACAGCATCCTGTTCATAATATAAATAATGCTTTTAACTGCTAGAGATAAAAACCAAGATTGCACGTGTATACACTATGGGCTAGGAAAGTATTATGGTATACCAGGTTTTTGTAGGTATAGTATAGGTTATTGTATGCAGTGCACAGCATGCACTACCACAAGTCAGTCTTCGAGCTCTACTGGTGGAACAGGCAACTGAACTATAAGACGCTGCGATACCTTGTGGTGGAGGGAGAAGTTACAGGACTGTAAACAGCTGGCGCCCAGCAGGTAGAGAGTGACTGCGGGGAAAAACTGCATTTTTTTACAACCAACTTGGCGAATTAAGGATCTGTTTTGACCAAACTGCAGCTGGTGATTGTTTGGGCAATGGACTTAATAAATAGATTACTAGCAAGAGTAACCAAGATAATTTAGGTGAGTTTAATTTTATGGTATACCAAAATACTAAGAAACCTTGATAAATGGTATGATTTTCAATAGCGTCAAAAATACAGCCTCTCTGCTTTCTGTTAAACTTATTGTACATTGTGCACAGCACGCACCCCCAGAAGTTGTTACAGGACTGGAAACAGTAGGCCAGCAACAGCAGAAAGAGGAGATACAGACACTGTTTTATGCCATGGCCAGGTTTGACAGCAAAAAATGTAAGTGTTTTTAAATCTATACGCTAAAAAAAAATAAATTTGGAGAGCAAACTCAACATTTTCACAAGATATTCCATCAGCCAAGTGACTTATCACTGATAGTGATAAAATAGGCAGGTTCTATCCTGATATGAATGAATTTAAAATCTTGTCACAGTTAACTGGCTACGTTGCAATCAAGACCAGAATGTTCCAATTACCTCTGCATTGCCATGAGAAAAAAATACAAATCACCCTCTCAAAATGTTATGTTCTATATCATTTTTTTAAAAAAATAAAATCAAAAAATAAAGAAAAAAAAACCTTGCTATTCTGACTGCAACAGGGTAATTGCAGAACCTAACCATTCTTAAGTACTAAATTACCACCCTGACTTTGGAAAAAAATATTTTCCTGGCTTCTTAAACGAATCATAATAGCACTCAAAAATGGCATTCAAGGGGAGTGTAGACAAAAACCACAAGGATCAACATTTTAAAGTCTACAAGTCTGAAAGCTTTTTTTAGGCGCTCTTTTGACTCTTTCTTTCTCCCTCTCTCTCTCTCTCTCTCTCTCTCTCACACACACACACACACACACACACACACACACACACACACACACACACACACACACACACACACACTGACAGACAGGTACAGCCATCAGAGACATGCTTCCACTCCATTGACATTGACAGCTTGTCAAACTGTGGACTGGGTCTGAGAGGACACACCTTGCAATCAGCCCAGCATGCAAAAGTGGTGCATCAGAATGCCTTATTGGAGGCAGCACTGACAGAGACACTGAGCTGCTCCCTGATCTACCCTGCGGACATTATCAATTATTAATATATTAATTATAAATATGAAGAAAGGTATGCCGGTGTGCCTTTATCAACCTGTATCAGCCTGCACTTTAAATTTCACGTCTCTTTTCCGTGTGATGCACTGAATCACAGTCGCCTTTTGTACCGCCAAATCAAAAGTATATTGATTTACAACATGTTTTGTTGAGTCTATCAAGGCTACAGAGCTGAGCAGGAATCAGGGGTATATTTTTGGATACATTTGTGAGCAGAGAATTATTGAAGCGTGGAGAACTGAGGACACAGGCTTGTTGTGCAGATCAGGATAAAACCTGACTGATGGTCCTCAGGTTTATTTTTACCTCTTGATCAGATATGGGAGGAGCTCCTCCTGGATGGGAGGAGCTGAGGGTCCAACTGCCAAACCTGTGGATGTTGGACAACCTGCTCTACCTCCTCAGATACAAATTTTGAGGCCTGGCATTGTGGGTCTTGTTTACACATGATATTTACATGCATCTTTGATGGACAGCTCTGAACAGGTGTGAATGCACCCAATGTGTCTTAAATGCATCTTGGGATCCAATCGCTAAGACTAGATAAGAAAGAAAACTTTCTGTTCCTCCCATTACACTAGTGAAGAATACAACCCCTGACAAAAATTATGGAATCACCAGTCTTGGAGGATGTTCATTCAGTTGTTTAATTTTGTAGGAAAAAAGCAGATCACAGACATGCCACAAAACTAAAGTCATTTAAAATGGCAACTTTCTGGCTTTAAGAAACACTAAAAGAAATCAAGAACAAAATGTGGTAGTCAATAATGATTGCTTTTTTAGATCAAGCAGAGGGAAGTCACTCAATTCTGAGAAAAACATTATGGAATCACCCTGTAAATTTCCATTTCCAAAAATAACGCCTGCATCAGATTAAATCTGTTTATTAGTCTGCTGCTAAAAAAGAGTGCTCACACCAAAGTGGATTGAGATAAATCATGGCTCCAACATGAGATATGTAAATTGAAACAAAGGAGAGGATTATCAAACTTCTTAAAGAAGGTAAATCATCATGGAATGTTGCAAAAGATATTGGTTGTTCAGTCAGCTGTGTCTAAAATCTGGACCAAGTACAAACAACATGGGAAGGTTGTAAAAGGCAAGCATAGACTAAGGAAGACATCAAAGCATCAAGACAGCAATATGTCTTGAAAACAGAAAATGCACAGCAAAACAAATGAGGAACAAATGGGCAGAAACTGGAGTCAAAGTCTGTGACCAAACTCTTAGAAACCGCCTAAAGGAAATGGGATTTACATACAGAAAAGCTAAACTAAAGCCATCATTAACACCTTAACACAAAAAAACAAGGTTACAATGTGGACTGTGGATGACTGGATGAAAGTCATATTCAGTGATGAATTGTGAATCTGCATTGGGTGAGGTGATGATGCTGGAACTTTTGTTTGGTGCCGTTCCAATGAGACTTTTGAAGACGGCTGCCTGAAGAAAACACACAAATTTCCACAGTCACTGATGATATGGGGCTGCATGTCAGCTCAAGGCACTGGGGAGATGGCTGTCATTACATCTTCAATAAATGCACATGTTTACATTTACATTTTGGACTTTTCTTTTTCCATCAACTGAAAGAATGTTTGGGGATGATGACATCCTTTTTCAAGATGTTAATACATCTTGCCACAGAACAAAAACTGTGAAAACTTTTCTTGAAGAAAGACACATAAGGTCAATGTCATGGCCTGCAAATAGTCCAGATCTCAATCCAATTGAAAATCTGTGGTGGAAATTGAAGAAAATGGTCCATGACAAGGCTCCAACCTGCCTCAGAGACTGTAAACTGTCATAAAAGCCAGAGGTGGTGCAACAAAGTACTAGTGGTGTGCTGTAGTGTTTTTTTGTTTTGTTTTTTCATGATTCAATATTTTTTCCCTCTGCTTGATCTAGAAGAAGCAATTGTTTTTGACTACCATTTTTTTCTAGTTTTTTTTTTTTTTTTTAGTGTTTCTTAAAGCTAGAAAGTTGCTATTTTAAATAACTTTAGTTTTGTGGCATGTCTGTGATCTGCTTTTTTTCTACAAAATTAAACAACTGAATGAACATCCTCCAAGACTGATGATTCCATCATTTTTGCCAGGGGTTGAAGATGAAGGAGCCACCAGCTAAAACAGCAGCAGCCATTGAGCAGTTCTGATTGGACCCCAGAAAATAAGGCCTGGCTCTGCATGAACCCACACAGTCTCTGTATAAGCCCGACCTGATCCACTGCAATGAGATTTGGAACTTTTCAAATTAAATTCTAGAACTTGTACTTGTATTTTTTATACAACCTGTCACCTTGATTCTAATTTCTAGGACCTGTATTAGCCTATTGGATTAGTTTAAATAGAAAACAACATGACTCAATATCATGAATTGTCTTTGACTTAAACACTTGGGGGTTTTGTTGACTAAAACTAGACTAAAACTATGAAGAATAAAAAACTGTCTTAAATATGACAAAAACTAATAAGCATTTTCATCTCAAGACTAAGACTAAAACTAAATCTAAAATAGCTGCCAAAATTAACACTACAGTAAAATAATATCTATGTATTTATTTGTGACATTATAATTATTATTACCATCATTAAAAATAATAAGGAATATTATTATTATTATTATTATTATTATTATGTTTTACAAAGCATTGCCTTAGAATTAGAGGGTTTTATCTTACTTATCTTACTTCACTCAATGACAGCTTACAAACATTATATGAAGTGTTTTTTTTTTTTGTTTGTTTTGTTTTCAGTTTCAGGCATTTTTGTACTTTCTGTTTCGCAAATTTCGCAAGTTTCATATCTTTGCTGCTATTTGGAATGCGACACCTTTGAAGCTCATATCTCATAACCCCTCAGAATGCAGACAGAACCTTGTAATTCTTAGGTGGTGAAAGTTCGGAAAGTAATGAAACCCTGAATGTTGCCTTAACAAATAAAAGAATGATCCCAGTCACTTCCACACAGTGAGGCATACAGATTATTAAATAAACACTGGTATTTGATCAGGACTCGGTATCAGCTCACATTGAAAGCCCAGGCATTTTTTTTCAGGGCTGAAGAAGCTGGATTGTTGCATCCTTCTTGAAATATGGACTTTTTGCACTTAAGATGCAATGGAACACAGATAATAGGCACAAATGAAAGCTGGGATTGGTCAATAGTGAGCACTATAATAAGCCAACAAGCGTTACATGTCTAAGCTGCTGTCTTAACTTGTGAAACTCTGATTTCATTTGACTGATTTACCTTCATCTAGAAGCAGTAATGTTTGTCCAAAGATTTGAACAAATGTTTGGACAGAGATTTGTAGAAAAATAAGCCATTTAAAACAGCGTTCTTAGAACTATCAGAGAACCCACTACTGTCTGGCCATGATGTAGTAACCTGTTCATTGCTGCCATGTTATTACTCTGGCTGTTTTTCAACAATAACATGACCAAAGATATTTTCCAAGGAAGCAAGCTGAAGTAAATCCTGCACTCGAGGGCTCTCTGTATCTCATTTCAGCCTATATTACAGGGTTGAATAGAGACACCAGGAGTGGATTTGAATGAACAGAAAGCTTCTGCAGCTCTGTACCTGTACCAGTATATAGTGTTGCACTTTGATACAGACGCTTTCAGCACAGGGAGGAGACTGCGAAGAAAAGCAGTGGTGAGCAGGAATACCCCTGCCTTACCTCCTCTTTAACGCTCCCTGGTGCATTAACGAAGAATTCCCTAATCTCTAGTACAGTGGATCTCTGCTCCCCTATAGAATCAGACATCTGAGCGCTTTAGGTAAGTGAGGTGTACTGCTGCTCAGGGGAGGATAATCTGCTTTGAATACCACCTGATTTCACTTTATCCTCAGGAAGATACCTGGCAATGCCTCTCTATTTGGTTAATGGAGCAGCGATGCCCAGGAGGAATAGAAGGTATTCTTGTTGCAGACAGAGCTGCAGCTTGGAAACAAATCAACTTATAAACCGCCCCAGATGGAGCAAGGCATCCAAAATGTACATAAATGTGGATTGCTCTATCATCAGTCACACTGACCTCGAAATACACTTAGTTTTTTTACAGTATAAGAAAGAAGAGAATTTTAGCTTTGTAATGGTATCAGCAGTGTACTAAAGCTGACCGAGTGTTTGCTGTTAGTGCTCCTCAGTTGGAATGATTTATGCCTGAGGAACTCCAGCTTGCTACATCACTATCTTCTCTTTAATCACTTTTGAAGACTTATTTTAATTGAAAGACATTCCTATAACATCTCTTTAAAGGACTATTATTATTATTATTAGTAGTAGTATATTGTACTGTACTTTACTCCTGACATTGCACTTGAGTCTTACACTGCCCGGTTGATTTTAAATTCAACCACTGTTTTTTATATTTTTCTTTTGTGTTGTATTTTAATTTTCTTCCTGTGTGTGGCTTTTTTGTGGTTTTATGTGTAAAGCACTTTGCAATATTGGTTTTTGATAAGGGCTCTAAAACAAACCTTTTTATACTGTTTGTTTTTGTTGTTGTTGTTGTTGTTTTGTACTCCAAATGTTAAGCTAAATATGTTACATTACGCATGACTGTCTTTAAAAAAATCTTGCTATTCAGTGGCTGCAAAGATACATGACAGAGCCCATTGGCCTTTCAAACTGACGTCACAGGCTGTTCCAGTTCGTTGTCATTCCAAAATGTTTAAATATTGCCACTTTTGCAGTGCTTTCAGCATAAGATTGCGACATCAAAAGCCTGAGAGCACAGCCAACGGAACCCATTGCATCCTTATGATACGCAACTACACGACGTTCGATTGAAACGCTGCTGATAACAAAGTAACATAAGGAGCTGAAGGGTCCCTTTGGGCAGAAGAGGTGTTGGATGGATCCAACAAACCCTGGACTTTCATGCAGGAGACTGGTGTTTGCTTCGAGATGGAATGTAATGTTTGTTTTTTTTCCCTGCCTTATCTGAAGCAGGCTATTTAGAAATGCAGAGGGTGTGATAATCAATGCCATCAAAAAAATAGACCCTTATCTTTCTATTAACGTCATTCTGGAGAGGCTGTAATGAGGATCTTTTGCATGCAGTCCACATCACATGCCACTGGAGGTCAGTGTGGTGCAACACTGTAAGCGGTGATTAGAACGTTACAAGACTGTAAACAGCCTGTCAACAACAGCACATGTCGTGCAACAGCAGAGAGAGAGCAGAGAGAGCGCACACAAAACAGCTTAATATTTGAGTTAGTGCCTCACACTGATGACGTCCTACACATCACACCCTGGTAAAATTCCCGAAGGTATAAAAGTATGACGAAAATTGATACTGCCCAAGCCTAGTATCTATTAATATTCACTGTAGAAACAACTACTCAGGTTCGAATCACAGCAAGTACAACAAATATGAGTTGCAAATTGTTAAAAATACTTGATAAAAATGGTTACATTTTTTTCAGGTTTTTCTAAATTGCAAACACTTTTTGACCTCTAAGAAAAAGGAAAACATAGACAAAAGAAATAAAGAAAATAGACACAAGAAAGTATGAGGCTCCATTTGTGCAATAACATAACACAATAACTGCATTGAATGAAAACATAGTGATGTTCATTTTGTATTTATTTTTTTTCCTCACGCTGGTGCTAGAGGAAAGACCATAGGACCATTGAAATCACAAGGGCTAAAACAGAACTGTTATATGCTTGATTGTGAACATGCTCACGGAAGGCAATGGCTATTTAATATGTTGTGTTTGTGATATTTTCTTTGCACAGTTGACATTTTAACCTAAGTGCCAAGCAAGATAAAAGCATGTGGAGTGTCCGTTTTATGGCAATCTTCTCACTAAATTCTGAGATTTTTTATATTGGTCAGATGATGACACAGGAGGATGTGACCATGACTGTCCATGGTTACCAGACAATTCCCTTATTTGATTGAACCCTGTTCAACGCTTGACCTGGAAATTGGGTATCCAGCACACCATTATGAGTAATAATCCTTTGAGAGGGCTTCACGGAAGATACACAAGACCAGCTGAAGGAAATGTTTTGCCGCAGAGACACACTTCATAAAAGGAAATGTTATTATTGAAAGCTACGGCTGATCTGACTCTTAAAAAGCCACAACAACACCGCTTTATACCACAAATAACACAACCAGTTTATGTGTCATTCTAGACTGCCTCTTGTTTCTATATGTTGTTTGTTTTTCAGTTGTTTTTTGACTCACCATCTCATTTAAAATGATGAATTTGTGTTCACTTTATCTAGTTAACATGAAAAAAAAAACAAACAGGGAAAGACAAACACCTTTCATCATTTATCTGAATGTTTTCATGAAAACGCATCACATGCTCTTTCATAGGTTCTGAAACATTCAGAGAGAGGAGTTGCATTTTAATTATATACAGTAAGCAGAGACATTACCATTCAGTAAAATCCCTGTCCACTGGGTAGAATCTATATATTGATATGTGCTATTAACATAATTTTCATTTCCCTAAAACATTTGGGCAAGTATGTATAACTACAAACTTGACGTTCTCATCGTTACCTGGGTTAAGTTATGCAGCATATCCTCATACTTGTATCATATCTTGCAAAAATGCACATACGAAGGTCTTATGATATCTATCAAACGAGGTCGCCATAAAAAAAAAAAAAAAAAAACATTAGGTACTAAGATTAAGTTACATACATAATGTTAAGTTAGGTTTAGGCAAGTAAAGTTGCATAAGTTGGTTAGGCAGGTTAAGTTACTTAAGTTTAGAGAGTAAAAGTAATAGTCTGCTCTAATTCTGAACTCACTAAATATGTTTGCTGTGCTATCGGCATGCAAGCGTGACATAATACGCTGATGGACAGCCAGACAGCAACAGGTGGGTCCACATGCAACCAGCATGGGCAGCAGAACGGACAGAATCAGTTGCATGTGCAAGCAAAGTGGGTCCCATAAGGTAGATAGGTTAGGTGTAGGCAGTTAAAGTTATGTAGGTTAGGTTTCTTTCAGTCTTATACTATCTTCCGTTTTACTCCCCTCAGTGCATCAGTCACATGATCGTTGCCTTTCCCATTATTAGGGTTATACACAAGTTAATGGCTCATGATAACATGGGTTTTATACAAACTGTAGTGCACTATATTTGTAGGTATAGGTACAGTGCATAAGAAAAGTCTAAAGTATTAACTGAAAAACAAGATATTAATAAATCCAAATAATTTCAGATTTTTGCCAAAACTACTGATTATCAGTAGTAAGTTTTTTAATGGGTCCAATTAAAGCTGGTTTGACTGATCTGTAGACAGTATGAATGCAGTGTACAGCTTTAATTTCATTGCTGATGCGCATGCAGTAAAAGACTTAGACACGAGGGAACATAGATACAATTAAGGCTATTCAGGTATATCCCGTATCTCATTATGGACCCAAAGTGTAGGCTCAGAGGACACTTTGAGATGCTGGTTGCATAGGAAAATGTCACCAAAACTTATCATGGGGACTATAATTAGGTATATTTAGAGCAGTGGCCATAAGATGTAAAGATACTATGCTCCTAACCAAAGTGTTGAACAGAGATTCAGACTGACTAACATCCTTGTTTTTCGCCCCTATCACCGCAGTGTAAGGACATATTTCTGACAGAGGTACCACCCCACCACCACCACGACTACCATGTTTTCCGGCCTTCGTCCAACACCTGAATAAACGTGATTTAGTACACTGAGTGTATTACATATTTATGCACCCATAGTTAAAGTGCCTGTCACATAAATCTTGCAGTTTTATGATGGTAAATAACACTTTGTACCTGTTATTGACCTTGCCCCCCCCCTCCTCCCAGCACACTCACACACTCCTGTCCACTCTTCCCATCACCCATTACCCTCAACAGAGTGCGGTGAGTTCATCGCATCCAATTTCTCCACTGCCCTCTGTCGTGAAAATCAACAGAAAGCGCTCACACAGTGCGGTGGTAGCACTCAGTTGTGTCATCACATCTTGCGGTACAACCCTGGAAGGATGAGTATGACAGGGACATGCTGATAAGACAGAAGTACTTGAATTTAAAGAAAAGATCAGAGAGCCACCGATACGCTATACTTTTGCCGAAGAGTGTGGTATAATCAAATTGTCATCACCAGATATTATAGTTATTATAGTTTCAGAGCTGAATCATTCCTGTAACCTTAAACACAGGTCATGATGCCAGAACTGTTCAGGTCTTCTCCTCATCCTGACTCAAACCTTCAAACTCTTAAGACTGTCCGAGTTCAAATCTCCAAAATTACCTTCATAAAACAAATTCTTAATGTCAAACTTGAACCCTTTGAAACATGAAAACATTGGCTTGATTTCTTTCAAAGACGTGAAAAGAAGGCATTAAGCAACTTAAGAAATTGGCAAAAAAAAAATGCAAGAATATAGCCAATAGTTGCAAATAAATTTCCTGAAAATAATTATACTTTTATATTTATTTATTTCTTTTCTCTGAGAGAATTATAAATCTGACCTCATTTTTGGATCATATCTAATAATCCTAATCAATTAATTTTTAGATAATTTTCTTGTCACCTTTTACTTATTGTTTTTTTCCCCTAATTTGCAGGACATTTTGTGCTAAATTACTCTTTATCTGTTTTTATTTTTTGTGTATGTTAGATATTTTTTAAATTTTATTTATTTTAGGTTTTAGAGGTTTAAATGAAATTGAGAGGCATTTGATTGCAGATCAAGAAAACTGATTTAGATCCAGGTCTTAAGGATTTAACTAACCACTTGCATTTTCCTGCATTTTTATAAGCAAGGTATAACCATCGCACACACACGCACACACACACACACACACACACGCACACACACACGCACACGCACACGCACACACACACACACACACACACACACACACACACACACACACACACACACACACACACACAGGCAGACAGTTTCTGATCAGCCATGAAGGGTGTGTTGGAGTTTTAGCCCGGAGCCCTGCCTGTTCTAACTCCACTCTGCCCGTCTCTCCACTTTGAAGTGTAAAGTCAGTAAAAACTTATTTTAGCCAGAGGAGAAGTTTGTTGGGCACAATTACACCAGAAAAATAAATAAAGCTGTTTGTTTTCCACCTAAATGCCAGCTGGCTTTTGAGTGAAAGCAGAGCGAAGGTATTCACATCGATCGGATGTGCTCATTCGATCACTCATTTGTTCTCACCAATCGCTCATGGGAGAGAGATGCCAGATCCTGCAGCTACAGTGTGTGTTTACCACTGATGCTGCAGTTTATCATCCGATGACAGCTTTTATGGAACCCTTCACAGATGCAAGGACATATGCATCTGGAAGAGCAATCCTTTTTTTTTTCTCTCTCTTTACAGTGTGTCAGCCAGACGTTTCATTTTCTGAACCTGCATTACTTTTGGCATCAAACGCCGTCTCATGCAACCTCTAACCACGCATGAAAGTCAGAGAGGGGACTACTTTTCACATGACTGCAGTAAAGGTGTTTCCATATATATATAATACAAACACATTATATAACTGTACACAATCTATTCATAAACAGAACCATTTAAGATAAACAAAAGCAGGTTTGGGGGGTGGGTGGTGGTGGACACGGCAGAAGTCAACCCAAAACTCACACTCCAACAGGCCCCATAAAGTATCATTTCTTTTTTCTTTTTGTTTGTTACCATAAATGCATTAAACTATTTTATACTGATTTAAAACACTTATTCTGTAAGGAAAGATTTAAAGCAGCTACAAAGAGTTTTTAACCAGCTTTGAAATATTAATAATGATGCCTCCCCAGGTCAGATTTTCTGCCAAATCAGATGAAACAACTTAAGGCACGCAATTTTTTGCAAGTGTGTTGTCCCTTAGCCAGTTTAAAAGGAAGCAGTTGGAGCTTTTTCTTTGTGAAATTTTTATTTTTCTGTTATATTTGGGGAAATTGCAGATATCGAGACTGTGGAGTTAAAAATAGAAAAAAAAAAAAACAATGACAGAGCACAGGCAAAACACGAGTCAACATCAGTCACTCATTAACAGATGGAGAGAACTGTTAGCTAATTAAACTGGCAAGATTGACATTACTGTAAGAAAAAAATAAGAAAAACCCCAACAGCTACAGCACATAATGCAAAAATCTTTGCAGGTACAGTGGACATGACTGCGATATGTGATATGGCTGATAAACTTAACACTTGGCTTTCTATTATTATTATTATCATTAACTAGTATTAGGTATTAGGTATTACTAGTGGATGCTGAGAACTTTAGCCTTCTCAGTAGAGAAGACTACTACCAGTCAACCAAATGCAGTTTGCTAAAGACTTACATGGTGTATGAGCATGTGGTTACAATGTAACCCTGCTTCTCTGAGTGAAGAGACTCTTTCCAGCTAGTAGAATATGTATAGGAGTAGAGAGACAGTCTCGATACAACAGAGAGCAAAGTTGACCTTCATCATATTACAGTTACTAATCTCACATATGATGAAGGGATACATGATACATGCATCCTGCAAACACGTGTGTTTAAAAAAGATCAAATTCTCACTCAGCTTCAAAACAAATGCACACACTAGCTAGACTGAGATATTAGCAACACCAGGTGATGGGGCTCGTGGGAAACGCAGACTTAATTTACTACAGACTTTGTCCACAGGATCCACCGAAATCAGCAGAAAATGAAAGATTCTTGTTGCTTTAATAACATGCAGTGAGCTATGTATCTGTTGTTTTCATCTGTATTCTCTTACAGTGTTGTGTGTCTGGTTACATCAGAGGTGTCCTGTGACCTTAGTTTTGATTTCTTGTTTTGGTGGACTAATTTAAATGTACTGTATTTTAGTTAGTCTTTGTTGTCATAAATAATAAGTCTGTTTTAGATATATATATATATATATATATATATATATATATATATATATATATATATATATATATATATATATATATATATATATATATATATACACACACACACATATATATATATATATATATATATATATATATATATACATATATATGTGTGTGTGTGTGTGTGTGTGTGTGTGTGTGTGTGTGTGTGTGTGTGTGTGTTTCAGTGTTCTATTGTTGTTTTTTTTTTTTCGTGGATACAGTGTCGGTTCATGGGGCTAAACTACTACTGCAGAGGAATAAAAACAAAAGCTGGTGCACAGACGTGTTTCTAATCTTGTCATGTCACTGGCTTGCCAGCATACGAAACAGAAGGAGACATTTAAAACTGAGCATTTACTTGTCCTATGTATGAATTGTTGTTGTTTTTCTTTTTCTTTCTTTCTTGATATTTCTATTGTCTGTTACCTGCCAAGGGACTACGGATATAAATTACTCAGGCATGTTTACATTTGTATTTTATACTTATGTTCATTAATATGCTGTGTCCCTTTCAAACAAACAATTGATTCAATTAATTAAATTGATGCTTCCTTTGAGTTAACATATTGGTGTGTATGTGTGTGTTTGTGGATGCAATCTGTTCTACTGGTCTTAGCTATAAGTGAATTTATTTATACTGTATTCAGATTGTTGACAGTGAGGATGGTATTTGGAGATGCAGGTTTTACAGTAAAATCTTGTTTGTAGATAAAAGTCAGATCTGCAGCGTTTTCTCTCCTTGGTACTGAAATGATGCTGATGTTGCCATTTGGCAGATTACTGCACGGATTACCACCCTGTATGGTCTGTTTGTGACATTTCACAGAGGTGAACCAGTAGTGAAGGCCAGTAACAGCAGACCTGCCTGCTCTGTTCAGCTCTGGCTGCTGCAGACTGCTGCAGCACCTGGCTGACAAATACGATCATCTTTCCTTGTCGGGAGACCCTGGACAGGACGGACGGGGAAAAAAATGATACCCTGATTAAAGGCTTTTATTAAATAATAAATCTAATATGTGTTTTCAACATTTTCTTGTTGTGTCTGAGCCTGTCTCTGTGAATCTGTCTTCTTGACTAGTGAGACTGCACCCTCTGGTTTTATAACAAAAACAATACAAATGGGCCTGGCATTAACCTTTTTTAAATAAAATACAATCAACTGGGATTTTGACAATTATTAGAAATTATTAATATACAATTAAAAGGTAACAGTTACATGGCAGGTACCATTTTAATTTGAAAATATTTTGCTGTACTTGGACAGTTTTAAGTAGCTGGAAGAACATTTCAAGCCAAAAACAAGACAACCACTTGTTATTTCATTGCACAGTGTGTTTGAGATCAGAGCTGCTACACGGTCAGAAACACATCCTCTGATTGGTCGGTAAGTCGAGCACAGAGTCTTTGTTTGGTCAACAGACTTTGAACACAGGCACTGTGGAAGGCCTATAAACGTCAAAAACAACAATAACTGTTTTTAACATAAAAAAAAATGGATAAATAATCATAGCAGTCATTCAGTGTCCAATTTATCATTATTATTGAGATATTTTACAAGTCTTCAAGAAGACACCAGTGATTCCCTGACTTTTCATCTAGTGCCGCCATGAGGTTGACATTTGTGGTTACTAGTGAAATGTCTAAAAACTATTTGCTGCATTGCATTGGAAATTGGTTCAGACGTTCATGATCCCTTCAGGATGAATTATTACAACATTGTAATTTTAGGACTTTCATTATGTGCCAGAATCAGGTCAAAATTTAGAATTAGTCTTATACTTAACATGCTAACACTGCATTTTATCTAGTATGAATTGTGCAAAAATAAAAACATCAAACATCTAATATCAAAAAGGTTTTATGAAACCGGTCCTGATATGACATGAGTTTCAGGATTAACACCAAGTATCAGTTGAGAATTCAAACACATTTTTTTTTCTCCCACAAAATCCTCCAAACTCAATGTCAGTTTAATTTGCCTAAAAATAAAATAGAATAGAATAAAATTGAGAAGTATAAAATGAATAAAATAGTCTAAAATTAGCTAAGCTGTAAATATCTAATCAAAGTGAAAAAGATGAAGAATCTGACCAGACCTTAATGCGAGCTTTTAGTACCTTACAGCTTTCAATACTTTGTGCTACAGACATGTCTGAGTTGATACTGATAGAGTATTGAGCTTTAATATCCAGCCCTATCTGTGAGTGCTATGGAATGTATATTTAATGTGAAATATCAGCGGGAGATAATGGATTCACCTGACTTCACCTCATCTCTTATGATTGACTGTTACACTGTCTGTAATGGAACAGAAGCACAACCTGCAGCCAGATGAAGTCTCAGAAGTGTTATTTGCAAACTTTATCGAGACAGCAGTGAACTATTACTTTTTACCAATATTCTGCTGATACTTTTCTTTATTAATCAGTTAAATGTTTGATCTGTAAAATCTTGAAACATGTCCAGTACCGGAAGCCAATAATAGTTAAATTATTTCTTGCAAAATTACTTCAAGATCATTTTATCATCATACTGGCTACTGATAACTTCTATATACACACACAAAAAAAAAAAAATCTATTCTCCTAAATTATGGAATACCACTCCAAATGCTAAAAGAGAAGCAGGCTATATGAACATTTTTAAATGACAACTGAAAACATATTTACTGAGTGGTTTTAATTATTAATGTAATTATTATTTTTATTTTATATCCAGTCTCTCAATTTTAATATTCCTACTGGTCTCTTTATTCTTTTTTTTTTTACCTTCACTATTATATTTCTTTCATGATTGACTTTTTTTTGATTATCTAATCTTGCTGAGTCTTTTGTGCTTTTGTGTTTTTTTTATTGTGAAGCACTTCAGACTGCATCCCTCGAATGAGCAGCGCTCTGAAAAATATTATTATTATTATTATTATTATTATTTATTATTCAAATAATCCCATCAGCTCTTAAAGTGTATATATATATATATATATATATATATATATATATATATATATATATATATAGAGAGAGAGAGAGAGAGAGAGAGAGAGAAGAGAGAGAGAGAGAGAGAGAGAGATAGATATAGATATAGATATAGATATAGATATAGATATAGATAGATAGATACAGGTTTTTTTGTTGAATTCCATACTTTTGAATACAAAATTGTCCTATATGTGTACATCTGATAGCTTTACTTGTTGTTGTGTCTCTGGTGGAGTTAATATGGATTCTGTTTCTGTATTTTCGGACTGTTGCTCAAACTCTGCACCACCTTTTCCCAACAGAACTTTTTGTTTGTTCATACTTTAAAAGACATGGATTCCCCTCCCCCAATCATGTTTCATACCTTTGCAGATTTTATGACCTCTATGGGAGCTCTGTATATTGCACTGTGTCTGGTCCGCCAAAGCAATGGGGAGATATATCCATAGCTAATCCCTGTGTTGGTAAACACAGTGCATGTGTGTATGTGTGTTTCTATGTGTGCGCGCATGAGCATGCTGCCCTGCAGTATTGATATCTTGGCGCTAAAGGGGAGGTGGAACTGAGAATCTTTTAAGCACATAATCCTGAGCACTCCTCCTCTCTCCCACCCATCTCCTCTGCTAATACCTAGACAGGACTGAGGCCCTCCCAAAATGAACGAGAAGCTGCAGCAAAGCTTTGCTCATGCTGCCCATGGGTCAGTCTGTTTACCACAATCACACGCTGAAGTAAGAGTATCAGTTTAACCGTGCTGGTGGTACAAGCAAAGGGAGCCCCACAGTGGTCAGTATGAAAGAAATAAATACAACAATTCAACATACACACTGTTATAAATACACAACGTCAAAAACATAAAAATCACATTATTAAGAAATGTTATTGCATCTCTTAGTTTTGTGTATGTAATTTTTCTTTCTTTACGGGATTTTATATAGATTTATATAGGTTTTCATTAAATTTGTACTATATTTGTATCGTAATCCCACATTTTCCAAAAGCAACTTTATTTCGTAACAGCATTAAACTTCCACCATGGATGTATTGGAGACCTGGATACAGTGTTGGAGCCAGGACCCCGTTTATTCCACATTGTGCTCATAGAGACTTTCATGTTTCGTTTAATATGAATATGAAATATAAATATATATACTTTCCTAGTTATTTGTTGAGGTTTCATAAAGACTTGAGCTTTGATATTTTGACATTGTTTTCATAAAATGGTCCATAATAATATTGTTACTTTGGGACTCTATGCAGGGACAGGTTTTATTTCAGAATATTTTGAACATGACAGTGCTAACTATCTTTTTAGTGGAACTGCTTATTTGTGGTGGAGTTGCAATCTTGAGCTGTTTGAAATAACTGAAACATCTTTGTTATTTGGGCAACAGCCCTATCACAAGATTATCAACTTTGCAGAATTGGTGGCAGAAAGCTTCAAATTGCTGGGGGGGTTAAGGCTATAAAAATCAATCCAACCTTCCCAGTACTCATTTCAAAATTCCTGGATAGCTGAAAAATGAATGTTCACACAAGGGCACTTGTCCAATCAGCCACACTTCATTACAGTGGCTTTGTAATTTCCTGGACAGCATTCAAGGCGGAATTAAATCACTTCAAAGCAAGACAAGTGTGAGAGGGGAGACAGAGAGAGGGAGAAGAAAAAAAAGGAAAAAAGATATCTTCCAGAAATGACTAACGATGAAGCGCCACTGTTCCACAGTTCCACAGTTCAGCGAGTCCTCACTCTGTAATCCACTGGAGATGAGATTATTCTCATCAACAATACAGAAAGCCTGTAAATGTAGGCCAAGCTCTTTCCCAGAGCATCTTCACAAGTTAATGTCATGAAATACAACACTAGACAGCTACTCCCCAGTCTTTTTCCGTTAAGATGTGTTGATAAAATGTGTGATTGCGGCACCTGACATGACCTAACACTTGTCAACCTGCTGCCTTTTAGCTGCTGGATGCCTAATTACCGCATACAAGTCTGAGTTGCTACTTCAAATCACAATGAAGTGAACGACCTTTTCAACTTGCTTCAAGTTGTTTCAACTTGTATGAGTTCAAAAACTTTATCTTTAATGATGGTCACATAAAAAAATAAAATTAAAAAAAAGCTCCAAGTATGCCATTAAACATTTTGGCACAGTCTCATGGTAACCCTCACCAAATAAAACTATTTTTCTCACTAATTGATATTCATTGGTTTCAAATGAATGCTTTATCTTCAAAATCCTGTTTTAAAGTGGAAGAATTAGAAAAAGACAGATTATATCAAAACTTCATTTCTGGCTTTTAAGGACTGAAAAATAATTTTATAAATGGCTTTCTTGCCAATTAACTGTCATACTTTCATCCATCTACCATTTTCTACAAATGCTTGCAAATAAAGGCTGGGAGACAAATTAAAGGGCAAACCAAAACTAAAGGGATACTTTGCTGATTTTCAACCAGCTTTGTATCAAAAGAATGTGGGTACTATGTGTAGATCAATCGTGACACATCGCCACCAAATGACATGAATTACATCATTTGGCGGTGTTTCGCTTGCCCTTTGGGCTCGAACTACAGGCTGCCATTGTGTTAAATGGACGACAGAGGCATTCTGATAGATGTGGGCTTTCTACCTTTTGAGCAGAAGCAAGTAACACAGTCCTTTTTTATCTTTTTCTCTGGTTATGTAGCACCAATTTAAAAAGTATTTGTGTCTAGTTTTGTGTCAGGACTCTCTTAATTGACTTGATTTCTACATGGGACAAAGGCAGTGATCAACTACTGAAGAAAGGACCCAAAAATGAAGAGGAAATTAGTAAAAAGTACAAGAAAAATTGTAACAATCACACACACACACACACACACACACACACACACACACACAAATAATAAATAAAATAACATTTAAAAAAAGGCAAACAAGACTTGGAAAAGGTGTTTAAAATAGTATAATAATTATGCAATATAATTTTCTATACCTAATTATGATTCATTATGATAATTAGAAATGACTTTTTTCTTTTTCCCTAGACATTATTTTGGTCTTTTTAAAACATTTCTAAATCTTTTAATGTTTTGCAATTGCTCGAGGCAAAGTAAATCACACTTCAAGTTTTCAAATCACTTCCCCAGATGTTTAACAAAGGTGTCCCACAAGGATCAGTACTCATGCTCCTGCTATTTACTGTAAACATGAACACAAATGACCAAGGTGCAGCTAATGAAACACATATTCTTTCAGGAGTTGTTGGGAAGCAAAAAAGAAGCTAAGAGAGTATATGTTAGGCTTACATATATCAGGTCGCCAAACATGACTGCAAATGAATGATAACGTTGCTCTGCTAAATGTGCATTAAGCTAACAAGTTCATTATGGAAACTGAAATGGCGACGACACGTCAAAGCTGTGTTCACATTTGGTTACTGCTGCTCCCAAGTGGCTAGGTATTCAGTTATTGCAGGTTACACAGGTTACTTATGGATTGTTTTGGTGATGTCATATGCAATTTACCCTTTCCTGGAAAAGAGATCCTGAGCTCAATAAAAATGGAATAAACACAGCTTACCTGTCAGCAATCTATATCTGTACAATCTGCATGCCAAAAGAGATCTGTGTCACTTTGCTGATAACATAAGCTGGAGTAAAGGCAAAGTGCATCCAAATTTCTCTATAACTATACTACACCTCAATCATAGTGAAATCCACATGCTATTACACAAACAGTCAAAAGAGCCATGTTGCACTCTGCTTCAATCCCCTCAAACAGAATGACAGAAATAACACAGGGTAAGAATTTAGGATTGTGTGAATTTATGCTCATTTCACTGCCAACACAGACCGACTTCAGTCACTCTGTGCCACTTAGACAAAGTGATAAACACCAAGACAAAAAGCAAAAATCCATCTACCTGTGTTTAATTAAATGAGATAGATGCTTTCAGCTATATTACAACTCTATTAGAAAGCACTTTGTAAATGATAAAATTGTATAGTGATCCTATTGTGCTGCCATTCTCGCTATCACAGTCTCTTCATTTTGACGGTGAAAAGCCCTTTCTTGGACCGTAACATAAGAGATAATAAGTGAAAACGTGGGACTGATGGATGGCAGTCTGGCTAGACGATGCAAGGTGAAAGAAAATGGAATTACAGAGAGAATCGTTAGCATCCCTCTGTGAAATCAAATTATCAGCTTTCCAATCTTGGGCCTGTGGCATATGAGGAATAAAATGAATGTCCCCTTAAAAAGAGAACTGCTTGAATTCCAAACATGGAATGGATGGAAAAATCTTCTGTCTGACAGCAGAGCTTTGGGCGCTGATAGTTCCATTCACAACTTTGATGCACCAAACAGGCTGAAAGCCATGTGTCAGAGTACTAATTCCTCCATGTATCAGGCAGGCTTGGGCAGTAGTATGGTATGCCAGGATATTTAGAAATCCAAAAGGTATGTTTTTCTATACAGTTATAATGACGGGTGCTCCTCTTTCTATTAAACTCATGATACGTAGTGCACAGCATGCACAACCAGAGCTAAGTCTCCAGTCCCTACTGGTGAAACAGGCAGTTGAGCTTAAAGACACAGCGACACCTGGTTGTTGAAGTCACAGGACTGTAAACAGCCAGCAACCAGCAAGCAGAGAGAGACTGGGGGGAACAAAAGCATCTTTTTTACATCTACATTTGTGAATTAAGGATTAATTTTGACCAAACTGGAGCTGGTGATTGTTTGAACAGTGGGCTTACTGGATTACTAACAACAGTAACCAAGAGAGTTTTGGTGGGTTTTATTTTGTTTCTGTTGAGTTTGAATTGTCTTTTATGATGAGTTAATAAGGCAGTTTAACCCTATGAAAACCTTTGCGAATTGGCTTAATTTCTTTTAAAATTTTGGGAGGAAGGAAAATAGGCAACTTAAGAAATGAACCGAAAGTTATTAAGAAATTATTTTTGAAGTACAAAATATTAGCAGAAAGTTAGCAAAAAGCAAGCAAAAAATAAAAACAAATGATAAAAAAAGTGCTAAAAACAATAATTTTGCTGCACAGATTTTAATAAATAATTACAATTATAATAAATATATTTTTTTGGGTATTTTTCTAAAATATTCCCTGAAAGTTAAAAAAGGAAAGCAATACTTTTTAAAAGAAAGGTGAAAGGTCAAAAAAAGTGAAATGGGTTTCAAGGGTTTGAGCAGGAAAATCGGTGTGAGAATATTACTTTTTTTAAAATGTATTTTTCTATTGTGTATTTATTTGTCTGGAAAACAGAAAGTAAGTAGCACATTTGCCTTTGGGGAGTTGGATGGGTTTACCCCGCTGAAATTTCAGGAAGGTATGAAAAATTGGAGTGCCCAAGTCTTTTATCAAGCAAACATTTTTTTGCATACCAGCTAAATACCAGGGCAATTTAAAGCTTCTCCATGATTGCAGCAAAGCATCATTTTTGACACACTTAACCTAAATCCTGAATATGTTCTCTGTGCAACTAGGAGAGAGAAGAATAAATGTTAACATGATGTTGTTCCCAAAACGACATTGTCTGTGCAGGAACAGCAGATAAGTGTCTCAGGAGGTTGGCGGCTCACCTCAGCCACGTTGGTAACTTTCATTAATCGCAGTCTCAGGAGGCAACATGTCTCTTTTAAAATCCATCTGAGTGGGCAGAGTCTTGGGAAATTAATGGGCTTCTCATTTAGTCCAGTTATAGTCTGTTTTATGTAAAGCACAGTGCTGTATATTTATAGCAGACAGTTTATTATGAATGGAGATTTACGCTCACTAATTTAAAATAGTTTATCATTTGCTTTTGCGGCAGTAATGTGGTCTTTGTGAAGCTCAATCAATCACACAGAAACACTTTGCACATGCAGTTCTGGGTGAAATCAAACTACATCAGAGTTCAGATAAAAAAAGATAAGGATGGTCTGCTTGTGCAGTATGTAATCAACAAACAGGAACACAGTTTTTAAGTTTCTGCACTCTCTCCACAGGAGGTTTGAGCAGCGGATCAACTTGGGAGGCCGAGCTCAGATCTCATCGAGATCACACACTGATAATTTGTGTTATTTATTCATCATCTCCACAAATTAGTCCACAGCAATAAAGACACCCAAATACAAAGAAAAATGCATTTCTGACTTCTTTTTTTTCAGTGTGGTACCATCCTCAGTTTTGGCATATGTCAAAAAGGGCATTGGGAGCTTGTTAGCACAGAGCACAGCAGGAGTGGAGAGCTCCACGTCTATAACATCATTTGTGCCAGAGGAATGCAATACATCCAAATTTCTCTGGGACTATAAAGGTAATACAAATTGGCTCAGCTGGCTAATGGAGGGTGGCTTATCTGTATCACGTATGCTGCTGCTAATACTTTGGGGCTTTTAACCTTGCTCTTTTTATTCCATGTGCTTCAAATGTGCTGTTGAATTTCCATGCTCTGTCTCTCTTTTTTGTAACCCCGCTACCCTGTAAAAACCTAACTACTTTCAATTTTGTGTGGGCTATATAAATATAGCAGTCATTGTGGTCGTCACTATGTCAGTTGACTATATATTAACAGAGTGAAAGGAGTCTGCAGTGAATGTTGACGTTAAGCTTATTAGAAGCTGCCCTGGATGGAAGTGGAAACAGAACCCAGTCCTGACAGACTGGAAGGCAGCCTGATCACACCTTCTGGTCGGCTGTCCCATTTACAAAAGTGGCTGCAGTACATTTCATGAGCATATGGAATAATATGGGGAAAAAAGTCAAATTAATCTATGAAACCTCTACATTTTCAACAACATTGGTGCTGTTAAAAATGCCAAAAGTCTTGAACATAATATTCTCTGCCGTCAAAAATAATGCAAATGTGACCGGTACGATTATTAACATAAACCCTATGGAAAGACCTATGGAAATTGGATTGATTTCTTTTGAAAACATGGGAAGATGACAACAAAGACCTTCACAAGAAATGAGCTAAAAAAAAAAAAAGAAGCAAGGGAGCAGTAAAGAGTTAACCCCAAAAAAGCTGAAAATAATCAAAGAGAAAAAAAAACAAATAAAACAAGAAAATGACCACAAGCAAATATAGAAAAAAAACCCAAACCCATCTTTTCTCTCAAACATAATTTTACATACAGAATTTAGGGAATTATTTATATACTTTTCTGAATATTCTCACCGATTTTAGAAAATATCTAATAATGCCCCCAGCTAATTTTCAGATCATTTTCTTGTCAGCTTTTACTTTTTGTTTTTCTTGACAAGTTGATAATTATGTTTTTTCCCTTGTTTCTGAAAGAAATCAAAACAGTTTTCTCAGGTTTGAGAGGTGAAAATGCTGGAGAAATGCGTCTGAATGCAGCACAAGCCAACTAATGGTGATCTGGGTGTTGAAGGGTTAATATAAAATACGTCTCAGACAAAGACAGTTCAGACTAGGAATGTCAATACTTAACTGTTATAAGCATTATAACCGCTGAGGATATTTTTGAACAGTTAGTCATGCCAGTCTATGGGTTCATTTTGCTTCTCTTCAGTTTATTGTTCTGTGTACCAACCGAATCTGGTGGGAGCTAGATACTGTATTTGGTGATTACTGCTAATAACGCCACTCATACCCAAAAGTTTTACTGTGGAAACATTGTGCCTACCTCCAGTCCTCCCCCCAGGATGCCCAGTGAGTATGCATTGTTGATTATATTATCATTGTTATCTCTTTTAGTGGTGTCAGTGTGACCACAGCTAGTGGTGCTAACAAAGTTAACAATGCTAAATGTATTTTCAGCCAAAATACAGCTGATTATTCACAGTCCAGATGTTGAGCACAATGAATCCACAGCAACGTGTTGCACCACCGGGACACTATTATCAGCTGTAATCACTCAGTAGGCAAAACCATTAACTAGAATAGCCAAGGAATCAGTGGAGACCCAAGGCTGGGCAATGGGTATATTTCCACAAGTTAACACAGCTGGACAGTTATCTGTCAGAAAAGCCAACTAAATAACATAAAAGACACAAAATATTAAAATTCCACCACTTCTAAATGGATCATGCTTTGACAAGCAGTGCTGAAGTTCACTAAGGCAATGGAAAGCTGGAGTTGTTATCCACTGTAATGATCCCTTCTATCTTTGAAAATCAACAGCCTGACTTCATGAGCAAATCATGAGCAGTCACTTTAGCCAGCCAGACAGCATTACAAGTTAAGAATCAAGCCTCATAACAGCATGCACTTAACATTCAAATGTCTTTTCAACCTGTGTGACGGTATGAGTGGGTACTCTCCAACCAGATGAAAGCAAAATACGGCCACAAGATGTGTGAATCAATGCAGGACTGAAGCTACCATTACTGCTCAGCCTGGAGGATGAAAGCACATCACAGCAAGTTCACAATTGCAAACCCTATTGACCTGTGCAGGCCCAAACAGTGGAGTCATGATAACACCTCATGCCAATTTCAAGAGGGAGCAAAAATTGTGACCTGTCTCCCACCTACAATACAAGCTCTATTGTGCAGGCCGGCTAATGTATACATAATCGATCAAAAGAAATGATGAGTTTTAGCTCTAACATTGTGCAGAAATGTGGGATTAACAGTGATTCATTCTCTGACTGCTGCCACTTACAGCCTGCAGTTGCAGACGTGGCAGGGTGCTGTCCATGGTGCTGAAGCGGGGCAGCAGAGAAGGCTTCAGACAGGACAGTAAAGGACTGGACTGGACTGGAACTGTCCAGCACTTCAACAAGAGCCTGCTGCTATGTTCCTAATGTGCTGTGAATTCAAACTGTTGTTTTTTTCTATTTCTATATACCATTACTTAAAAATAGATATTTTAGAAATTCTTGCTTAAAATAGGGGATTATAAATTACACAGATATTCAGGGTAAATCTTAAGAGGATGCATATTTATTAGTGCAGGTCTGTTAAGCTATCAGTGTGCCTATTTTCTTTTTTTTTATTTATTCACCATTCGCCCGGTTTTAAAATTTCACAGCAGTAAAAAATTATTTGATTATATATAAATATTTGTCAGCATAAACACAAAGCGATTAAGGCCTGTAATTAATGCGTTTTTGTTTTTTTCCTGTCTTTAAGAGATTGTACCGAGTTGAGTAGTAAAGCTGCAGTGATGATGTTGGTATCATTCTGAAACTAGAAGATGTGAGGGAGGAATCAAGTGGCATCACCCATCTCATGCTAACTTCTCAGTAAGTGTGTGGAGTGACGCTCCAAAGTTAGGATACATTTTTGCTATGGAAAAATGGCATGGTCGTCTAAAGGATTCCCTTGACCTCTGACCTCAAGATATCTGAATGAAAATGGGTTCTGTGGGTACCCATGAGTCTCCCCTTTACAGACATTCCCACTTTATGCTAGTCCCATGCATTTACTTGAATCCTAATCAAGACAACCTTAATGGCAATTAACCTCGGACATGACATTGTATCATAGAAAAGTTTTTCTTCATAAACAAGAGGTATAAAAACTAAAAAAATACACTCTCCCTTCTCTCTGAAACATTAAGAATATTGCCCAATTACTGGTGTCACATGAATTCTAAATCGATCCGTGACCCAGCATTTGTTAGAGACACTTATTATGAGAAGATTGTTGGGCTGGGTCAAATTTGACCCAAATCATACAGTAAAGTTATAAAATATGAACAGAATGTAAGGGTTAAACTTGTCACATAGGGAAGTAGATCAGCACACTACTGATCCTTGTTAGATTTAGTCTGTTGTTTGCATCCTGAGCAGTGGACCTGTCTCACTCCCTCACTTGTGCGTGAGCTCACAGTAAATAAAGCTGAGTTAAGGTTAGCTTCTCCCAGATTTACTGATAACCCCAATTCTTGAATCAGTGAGCCTGTCAGTACCTGGTAATTACATGCGTTTTGGTGGTCAGAACTCAAATAAACAGCCAAGACAAATCGCCATTTAAAACTTTATCTATTATGAGTTTCCAGCTGACCGTTTGTGTTTGGATTTTGATACTGCCTACGTCAATTATGCTATATCACTTTAGGCACCTTTTCAGGCACCAGTACCAGTTTGAAAATACCATTTTAGAACAAGTATCAGAAAAAAAAGAAAGGAAAAAAAACCCTGATACCCAACTGTAGAACTGAATGCTCATTTCACTACCATAAGACCTCTCCTATGTGGTTTCTGTAAATGTGTCAGTACATCCAACTGACCTCATAACTGCAGACTACCATACCAGCACTGAGCCTGGACTCAGGAAGAGGATTTGCTCATACATTATGTCAGATAAGATCCTGTGTCAAGAGTAGTATGAAGGATCAGTGTGAGTGATTAAAACTGTTGGCTAAATGTTAGAAATAGACAATGTACAGGATAGATATCCTGCACATAGATATGCTATACATGAAAACATGTGTCATGTATAGCCATGTCATCATGTTAGCTTTCAGGATACAGAAGCTATTCAGGAAATCAGATTGTATGTTTTTACTTTGGTCAACTTGCTAAAGTATGAAATCCCTACTGAATTACACCTGAGGGATTTGTTTTGGTCAGTAGACACATGGTATTCCTAATTATGTTATGCTGTGACCACAGGCCCCCTAAAGCTCTGGCTGGACACAGTAACCTCAGTCTACGCATCATTAGGGTATATTTGAAGTGTTTAATCTGACCTCAAGTTCATCACATGAAAACACTGAAAATTACTGTCAGCAAGACAAGCCCGGGAAACACGCCAATCACAGCGTCTAGACATCCTCAAACACACTCTCCTGTTACTTCCTTTAACCTCCTTCCTGCCGTTAGCACAATGTAAAGGCAGAACAGCAACACTTTACCCACAACAACTGCTCCCATGCCCTCCACCTCCCACACATCACATCTTGCCAAACTCCGGTATCAAAGAAAATCTCATCCTTTGGCCATTGTGATTATTACACTGGACATTCCCGACAGCACTTGAAAGCAACACAAATCCTTCTGTGTCCAGTAAGCCTCTGAGGGCGCAGAGGAGGGGAAAGGTCACCGCAGACAATCTCACATCTTGAGGAATTGCTAGTCAATCCTTTGCAACGCCTGCAGTATTTAGGGTTTTTTTCTTTCCTTTTTATACCTGCAACATCCTCCTTCAGTGTGTTTCCCTCCTTCCAGAAACACACTTTTTCCCCTCCACCTTTAGTTCTGCACCGTCACACAACAATTAAAAGCGCTAAGTCTCTCGTTACCAGCTGCTAAAGATTAGCAGAGTATCGCTTCTGAATTGAGTGTTTTCCAGACTAATCCTCTGAAATCCCCCCCTCTCTTTTTTTCAACGGTAGTAACGTGATAAAAACAGACAACACTTCAGCCATGTCTCTGTCTCTCCACACACTAAATACTTCAATTACAAATGCCCGCAGGCAGCGCGCAACTTTGGGAATCCGAAGCAGCAGCAGCAGCAGCAAAAAATACATATATAAAATAAAATACTGACTTACCTGAGAAAGACCGTCTCTCCTTGCCGGACGGTGATATTGTCCATCACTTTGTTGTCGGACTGAGAATCCCCTTGGCTTCGGACTGGCAACCCTGCAGGCACAAGAAGCAAAATCCTCAGAGAGAGAAGAACTGTGCATTTGGAGAAGGCGACAAAGTATCCCCGGACAGACATCGTCTTCAGCCGAGAGGTGTTGAGAAAAAAAAAATCCCACAGCAAGACAATGAGTCAGTTTTCGCCCCGTCAAACGCTCCCGTGGAGATTATTTACCCCCCAGTTCATTAGTCTTAATCCAAATCTTGTCGCCAGGTAGCCGCGGTGAGCCGGGGAGGAGAGACACTCGACCCTATCTGACTGACTGCCTGCACAGAAAAACATCCACTGTTTAGTCTGTTAAAGAAGCAAAAGAAAGAAAAAAAAATAATCCCTTCACATTTACGCTCCGGCAGCGGCTGCTGGTGTCTCTATTATTTTAGTTTTTGTATTATAAGAAGTCATCAACAACACGCAGAAAATGCCTCAGACAGGGATTTCAAGTGTTAATCTGCAGCCTCGGAACTAGGCGGACAACAAAAAGACAACAGACTCATATTCAGAAGAAAACACACATCTGCCAAGTTTGCGATTTGCATCGCTTGTCATGTTGTTTCTCCGCCGGTGCTCGGTGTTATTATGAGCACTTTCCGTCTGGCGACGTCACAGACGGACAGTTGGGGGGCAGCGGTGGAGAGAAATGGATTCACATTTGCATTAAATATACCCTCACGAAAAACGTGATATTAATCATTCAAGCAGAGGCGGTGAGTCTCTGCTACTCCATATGGACTTTAGAAGGCTTTATGTTAAATTCAACTGTGCCTCTGATTGTTCATTATGACCAGTTTTTATCTTAAAGCACTTCTTTTTCTCTATGATGCAACCCCCCACCCCCCACCCCCATACTGTTGATAAGTATTTCCTTAAAACTGTTAGTGAACCATTGCAAACCTACAGAAAATGGCCCAAGTAGCTTAATCAGATATTAGTATTATAGTATAGTATTATTATTATAGTAACTAATAGATGGTTAACCCTTTGAATCCTGAGCTAACTGGCTCGATTTCTTTCAAAAACATGGGAAGAAGACAATAAGCAACAAGAAATGGTACCAAAATAGCAAGAAATAAGATTTTTTTTTTAAGTATAAGAAAATTACCTGAAAACTTGTTAAAGATAAGTTATTAATAATAACTACAACAACAACAACAATAATGAAATTAACTGTCTCTGATTGTTCATTATGACCACTTTTATTTTGTAAACCACTTATTTTTCTCTATGATACAATACCCCAGATATTATTGATAAGTATTTCCCTAAAAAAATGTCAGTGAACCAATGCAAACCTGCAGAAAATTGTCAACAAGCATCTGTAGCTGCAGCTTACTTGATGCTATTTTAATTACCAATTCTGTTCTTGATGTCATTGATTCACAAAACGTTACAGCCCAACATTTTTATTATAATTTTCAAAAGCCGATATTAACATATTTCAGTTGTTTGTGTTACCTAATTATAGTTCAAAGTCTTAAAACATTTCGTTTTTTTATCATTACCCAATTAAAAAAGAAAACAAAAAAATTATTAAAAAAAATAATAGTATTTTTAATCAAGTTGGAATCAGAGCATTTTTGGTTATTTTGCTTTCAAGATTAAGTGATCGGTAGACAGTCAAATTAAACAGTTACAGATTAAAATGTGACAAACCAGAAAAAAAAAAACAAGAAAAGCCTGTTCTCATTCCAGACTTGTTGAATATCACCGCCTTTTCAGTGATTTCGGCATCAGACACAATGTAAAAAGGCCCCTTTAGCGGCAGTACGTTACACTGGTGGTAACTGCTGGTAACTATTTAACATACAGCCCATTCTCATTTCAAAAGACTCATTCATCCCCTGCAGAGCCGTGCACACTGCTGGTACACTAGCTGCAATGGAAAGCAGTCTGTCGCCTATTTCAACAGGTTTTTCCACATTTAAAAATCTTGTGTAGATATGCTTATATTGGTGAAAATGTGTATAGCAAAAGTAAAGGAGAGTCCAAAACCTGACTCTGTAATGTCCGTTCAGTCCCTGATAAATCACACAAAGCAGGCTTTCGACCTCAAGCAGTTCTGTTTACTACAGTGCACTGGGTATTTGCTTCCATAGCCATGTTCCTCACAACAGCAGTCAACATGCTTGCACATACAGTTAACATTATTAACTGTGCATTGAGATAAGCACATGACAGAGTTTACGCAAACACTGCAGCTACATATAAGTAAGAGTATGACTGCTTCTCTACAAAAAAACACTGGTCATACTGGGTCATGCAAGGCCACAGGGCTGAACTTGATGGAAAGGCTGTGTTCTATTGCTTATGAATTCAACTTTTCATTTGTACAATGAGTATACCTCACACTCATGCCAATAAAGCATATTGAAAATAAAAAAAAAGGAAAATTGAAACAGAAATGTGCCATTTCCTCTCTCAGAAGTTATGTTGCCCCCCACTGTGCTGGTTTTCACATCATGCAGGCTGCAAATAGCCATGAGAAGAAAAACAAAATCCCACAGTAAAACGATGCAAACGTTTGTGTATCCTGAGGAGCAGTTTGCATTCTGAATACATTTTTGTGGAGGCTGTTTTTCTTGAGTTGTACTGTTTTTTCTGTTATAGAAGGTTTAGAGATTGTTAGAGCTGCGACAATTAGTCAGTTACTCAGTGAGTTGATCAATGTGGCCACTGTTGAGCAAATGTTAGTGTCAATAGTGTCCTTATAAGGTGTGTTCTTTAAAAGGCCGCCCTTTGCTGAAATGAAAATCAATAGGCTTTCTTTATGGGAGACATTTGGACATGTGAGGTAAAGCACATGTAAATAATACATGACATCTGAACTCCATTTAGCTGCTCCAGTTTCAGTTCTGGTGTTCATGCTGGAACACTTGAATAAAACAGCCACATCATTCATGTTAATTGTAACTCCTGTGCTTTTCCTACAATGACGAGTCTGTGAGACAATGACAAGTCTGGTGGGGAAAAACACTGTCACACTGTGACACTGTCAAGGCAGAGGAGTGGGACCATGTGACCAAACAGATTTTCTAAAGGCACCAACATGTTCTCATCTATAATCATCACTTATCACCGCTTTGCAGTGGACTTTCGCATCCACATATTACGCTCTAGGTATCCTTCTGCATCTGCTCTTTACATTCCAGAATGCTGCTACCGTGATGTCAACAAATGCGCAAGGTGGCACGACGCTGCATGTAGTTATGTTGAGTCAACAAAAGCACAAGGCACTCAGCCCTGACAAAATATTGCAAAATGTTTGTAGCTTTACACTTCTTCTCTACGCTACATTTCAGAAGAATGTATTTTGTGTTTTACTTTTCTACATTTATCGGAATGCTTAATTTACTAGTTACTTTAAAATTAAAAATGTTTAACAAAATTAGTGTTTAATATTTTATATGAAAAATTAAGCTACCTTACAGTTTATACACGTATCTAAAATGATAAGTGAATGAATCATTTAGCCTATTGACAGGAACTTAATTGACATATATTTTTAATAAACATTTCAGTCATTTTATAATTTATTTGGATGTATTTATTATTATTGGGTTGTTTTTTTTTAAATGTTTTTGGGAAGATGTTTTGCAATGGGTGGGTTTACTTTTAATACTATAAATAAATTTTCAATGCAGGACTTTTACTTGTAACAGACTATTTTCACAGTGTTTTATTAGTACTTTTTGTTTATAAGTAAAGGATTTAAATATTTCCTCCACCGTTTTCATTTTGTTTCAAAGAAATGTGATGTTCACTATGGTAAACATAGAAGAATGCAAGTTTTGAGATTGAACATACCCCAGGTTTCGAAATATAAGTCACTGACAGTGACTACAATATCAAAATTTTAATAGAATGTAGATATAACAATAAAGTTATTGATATTGTAAGAGTCACATAGATCAATCTCTTAATGTGAACACAGCATAAATGTACTTCTTACATAAAGAATAAAGACGTCTCTATCAGCTGTTTTAAGATAAGTGGCAGTTAAGTCGAAGCACGCTTCGTCAAGTAGCTCTAGAATCTAAGCTGAATTGTTGTGGATGTTGATGCCATTAAATATCAATGTTGGTAATTTCATACCTGTATTTTATTATGGAGCAACAAATTACAATGAAAAAGAAAAATATCTTGATATATCTTTATGAAATTAAATGCAAATGATAAGTGGCTGAGATTCTCTACCTTTCATGTTCACACACATCATACATGTGATGTCTTTTAATTCAAACCATTCATTTCCAATTCATTTTCCATCTGAAGCCATGCTGCTTGTATTAGAGGCATCTGTTCATCTGAGATGAATATGTGCAAATGTTAGCCAAGTCTTTTGCATTTGTAAGCCTGTACTTAACATTTACTGATTCATGTTGCGATGTGTTTCCTTCTGTCTTTATGGTGTGCGCGGTGCATCAGGCCCTCCCCGGCTCTCTCAGTGCAATCAATTATTGATTACTCTGATTCCATATTAACAACCTGTGACATCCTGTCTCCTGCAGTTCATGAAGAAAGCCAAAAAAAATGTTGGTGGTATGAAGAAAAGGGTTAAAAAACTCAAAACAAGCTGAACATTTTGCTTCAAACTGGATCATGACAGCGTCCCATTTTTAGAATGTGGATGTCAAAGTGGTAAACAGGACCCGGAGGGACAATGCATGCAACCAGGCAACATGAAGAACGGAGGCTCATTCTCATGACCCCTGTGACCTGTGTTCATCCTACATCAACAACAACAACAACAACAACACATAAAGTATGTGTGGTCCTCTCTCAGGCTTACGCAACACAACAAAACAGCATCAGGTTGCACCAGCTCTGATTTCTCTCTCTCTTAAAAAAAGCAACTGCATACATATACCAACATTCAGAGCATATACTCTAAACAGTGTAAGCTGGCAATCAAGGTGATGTTGAGACAAAGGGGGAATTGAACAAAAAAACTGAGGTGATGAGCTTTAATCTACATTTTTTTTAAGTAAGGAAACCAACTTCTATAGCAAACTAAGGTGTGTGACTGTAGACATGAGATATACCATTCCTGTAAAAAGAAAATGCTAGCATTGTACATTTCTGAAGACCACAAATAATAACCTTTCCCCACCAAAATAAGTGCATATACATGGGTGTTTTAACCCTTAGAGTCTACTTTAATATTACTTGTATCGCACTGTACACAAAATATGCTATTCAAAATCAAGCTTTAAATTATACATTAATATTATTTTCTACTTTCATTTGGTTATTTTTTTTTTAACCAACACCAGTCCTAGTCATGAATATCAAATATTCATTAATTGTCAGAATGTTAACCCTTTAAAGGCCAGGTTTTTGTCATGATACTTCTATGTTTTTAGCTGAAACCACCCTCCCACAAAAAAAAGGAATTATTTCCAATATACTTGCAAAGTATTTTTTTGTTTGTTTGGTTGGTTGGTTTCTTTGATTATCAAAGCTTGGGTTATGTCAACATTGACTGTGACAGTGCTAAAGCCCAGAATGACACTCAGAAATAATACAATGCATTTTTATGTTTTGATGGCTGTGGGATCAAAAAAATGCAGTTTGAATGGGTTTAACGACACATTTTTTGCACTTAACAGTATGATTGTAACAATTTTGTTTATACAGACTTGCAGGATTTGAGCTGGAATTCCAAAATTCAAAAAAAATACACAAACTCTTGCCAAAATTTATGCCATATGCATGACCTCAACAAAAAGTATTCAGCTGCATTTTGAGCACTAAAAGCAGTTGTTTGTTACTGAGACACCACTCCTTTTTTTGTGTAGGGATTGTGCCCCCCAAACCAGTATTTTGGACAAAACTATGATCTTTTTCTAATCATTACCAAGTGTTTTTTTGTGCTCCAACCTAACCACATATTAATCACAGCACTGTTGAAACATAAAGTTTAAATGCATCCGCTACATAATAGGGTGCACATATAATGTGTCCCTGGTTTGCAGCCAACATTTTTTCTGGCAGGTTAGAAATAGAATTCTACTGCAGTGTGTGGTCCATATGCATGCAGGTGAACTGTACTGACAATTCCAAGTCCGTGAGTCACTGTCTCTATATAGCTCCTTTGACACATAACAGTATCATCTATAAGTTACTGAGCTAGCTTGAAGGCTTGCAAAAGGTGATCAATAGTTGATCAAGTTTGGCAACAACAGGGATGCTTGCAAGTTAACTGTCATGTAGATTGTAAAATTCTGAAGCTTTATGTGTTTTGCAGCATTTCTTTCTTTGGTTATCTTTGACTCTAATGTGTCTCAGACAGAGCGAAATGTCTAGGAGCATGGGTGGAAATTCAGGGAAAGATCGACCATAAACCTAAATGTCCCTCGTTTAAATCTAGCTGGAATCCTTTGTTGCATCTCTCTCCTTATTTTCTATTTATATGTCACGGCTGTCTGTACAACAGGCATGGAATCTCCCCCAGTCATACCCAATAAAGAAGATGCCATAGGCACATGCAATTTTAACACTTTGAACCCTGGGCAAATTTACTTTAATTCAGTTGTTTTAAAAAAAGGAGGAAGGCAATGAGCAACTTCATAATAAATGACCTTCAGAAAAATAGAAAACACCTGTTGTGGATGTTATCGGCCTATTAAACGGCTGTTACCAGTTGTTATCACGAGCATTATAATGCTTCAGACGGGGAAAAATTTACTTTCCAGTAGGCCAGAAGGTGCATATCAATGTTGTAAAATGGTCACAGTTTCATCAGGTTTCAAGTTCAGGTAATTCACAGTACCCAGTTTTTTGTTAGTGGTACAACACATATATCCTTAAAGCTTTACCTTGTCATAAAAACTACAGAATTTGTAGGAAAGCTGCATGTGGTACACCTGATTTCAGACCTTTAATGCCAAAAGTTGCCTTTCTTCAATTATTTAATGAGTAAAACTTGTATCACATTGTCAAAGAGGTGATGTTTCTGTTGTTGACCCAGTGGAGAAGCTGCTTCTCTAATAACCACTAAAATTCATGCTTGCCTGATGTACCCTAATTATAATAGGTACTCTGTCTATCAGCAGCCTTATAGCGGTGCCCTCTGCCTACTCCCATTCATAGCATGATAGAGGACAACCCAGCTGAAAAAAAAGCATCAGCATGCAATTATTCAGTCCTTAGCTCACAACTGCTGCTACTTTCACTCATTTAATCCAAGCATTCACCACTGCTTTTTCAATACCCAATATTTTGCCTCTCAGCACTTTTTCCTCCATTTGTCACACTGAAGGTGCAGGTAATGAAGTCATACAAATGGAAATCACAAGAGTTGCAATAAAAATCCCATTACTAGTAAACCTATGATTTGACCTATAGTATTTTCATCACTTTGATTGTTATTAGAAATTTAAATAATCAACTTTATTTCAAGGTTTCAGAATATCTGATGCAGGTGATGAAGTGGCAGAAGAAGATGACAATGAATTGGACAAAGAAAACACACAATCAACTGACTTTGCGGTTGGTGATTATGTGGATTTTTAGCCCTAACCAAATACACACATTATGTCTTGTGTGTATGGCTGGCTGGCGGAAAAATAAGTTTGTGCACCCACTAGAATTTTTCTGGTCTTGGGTGTAAATTTCATCTTTGCTTTTCAGAGAAAAAGAACTGTCTTTGGCCCTATCATTACAAACGGACATGGTAACATGAGTAACTAAACCCAATTCTGGCTTGAGTGCCTCCTACTTATAATATAAAAAAAAAAATCTTAAAAACGAGCAGCACTGGGTAGGAGGCTAAAAAACGCCCAGTCACCCAACCATGCCACCTCTTGATCCACAGCCCCTCCCTGCCCCCTGCACACACACACACACACACACACAAAGTAGTCAGTCTGTGAATGTGCGGCTGTGGAGCAGCAACAAGGGGCTTGGTTGCAGATGAAAGCAACCAGGTTTCAATCTTTAGAGGGCAGTCACTATGCAGATTTATAACACAATATGTAGAATTAAATACTTTGCACCCAAATGTCAAGAATTAGACCTGAATCAAACAACAACGCTGACTAAATACCAATATATAAAACTTTTCAACTGGCTCAGGGGTTTAGTTACTCTTTAAACACCGAGCTAAAGACAAAATCCAGTTGTGCAAATATAACTCTATCCTGTTTATTTATAGATTACTTTTCATAAGAAATATGACTGTGATTGTTATTTATAATATTTCATGTTAGGGTGCTAAATAAGAAATGCAAAAGACCCTTTAGATGGTTGTATATTAGTTCGGATGACGTAAGAACAAACACAGAAATTCCCAACTAAGCCACATATTTATTGGAATATGACATTTCCCTAAAGACTTACTAAAATATGAAAAAAGAGAAAAATAAGGAAAAATAATTTCCTTCAGGTTTTTTTTATCAGAGGCATCCTAAAACAATATGTAAAATGTGGAAGAAAATGCTAATTTTTGTTCTATACTTAGGCTTTACAGGGATATTTGGGTTGAGATGTCCACAAGCAAGGGATGATAATAATTAGTTTTACTTTGTGTCTGTGCCTGAAAGGCTTCAAGAAGCTCTGCCTGGCCAATAAATGTCAAAATCCATTATAAATCTGATTATGACAACCGGCATTCAGTACTGGATGTAACTCAAGGCCTTTATCACTACAAAGAACATTGGCCACTGTGTATAAGAGCATAATTTGGTACAAAGATATCACATTTTCTCAACTGCAGACTGAAAATGTTGAAACATGACATTTGTAGTTTATTTAGCGATATCATATCGATAATAGGCATCGCATTCCTCTCTACCATTTCTGAGCATTATATTATGAGGCTAGAGGACGTGAGTATTCTTCAGGCTTGAAGACAGCATCGAAGCTATTTTATAGTCCAGATCTTGAAAGGGACAGAATGAGATGTCACCATCCAGAACAACGAGCCTCCAGGCAGCACATTCCTGGGAAGCTATACAGTCATGTCATTTGATTTGCTCGGAGCGCTGCAGCTCATAATCGAGGTTCCACCTCCACACAGACTATAAATGCCACCGCGCTGCACCCCCTTCTGCATCTCACCTGAATGAAGTTGTCAAGTAAATGAATGAGTGAGAAAAAGCCTTCTTCGGTGACATCTAATGTTCTTCATCTGAACCACCTTTAGTGTAGTCCATCACTCACTATCACCTTTTGGATCAGCGCATGCTAAGTCAGTAAATCAGGGATGGCATGTCACCTAAACACATGGAGGAAAAGGTAGAGATCAATTACACATTATTTATTGGAAGGATTCTTTCCAGCTTTGGTGTTAGTAACCTAAATACAGAAAAAAAAGCCTGCTTACCTTAGCAACCATATGTTTAATAACACTAAAGCTGCACTCATCAATATATTTTCATGTAAACAGTGCATCAAGTCATAACGTGTAATGTGAAGGGGGTCAGTCAAAGTGATGAATGCACACCTGAGATCTAAGTTCCAGCAGGGGATATTTATCAATTCGCATTCACACCCAGGTCAAATAACTCTGCGATAGTCACAAGTATTTATTGGCTCTAGTTCCGCTTGCTAATTGTTCCTTAATCAACGAAAGGCAATGATGCCCCAACACAAAATACTGTCAATCTCTGTCCAAGCAGCTCTTGGAGTTGCACCAAGTTTAAAAGAGAGACTGAATAAGGAAAAGATATATAAAAAGAAGTAACCATCATAACATTTTCACTGGCCTCCATGCTGCATTCTACTGTTTACTAACCTGTTTTCCAGCCTATCTGTGATGTCAAAAGTGACGCACCAGATAAAAAAACAAAGCAAAAATAACAAAAATAACCTGTGTACACATGATTACTTTGGTGAAGAAGGCATATTAGACTAATCAATTAACCAAAAACCAAACAGGCAACTGTTTGCTAGCGTGTTTCCCTTAAAAATGTAATTTGGATTCATATATTGATATGTCAATGCTGTGCTCTTAGCTTGTTCTGCTGACCTCAAGTGACCATAAAAGAATTAATCATTTCTTCCTTAAAAAATAAAGTTTGTTTGAGTCTTTCATTAATGGTGACCAATTACAGTCTGTAATACAAAACATTAAGAGTTGTAGGTAGACCTCATATAAAACATCAGAGACATGCAGCAACTATTTCTAACCCAATCACTGTAACAATGTGTCTTTCTGCAAACCACTAATACGTTACTTTTGTACACTATCCTCTGTCATATATGTTGTTTCAACAATGCTGTGGTGGTTAGGTTTAGGCATTAAAACAACTTGGTTATGTTTACTAAGAGGTCTTGTTTTGACTTGAAATACATGGTTTTAACGGCATAATCCCATTAGGAACCATAGCAATGACTTGCTTTTTTTGGTTGTACTGTAGTCTGCAGCTTGGTGTCTCACTTAGATTTTTTTTACACCATACAACAATGTAAGTTATCCACACAGCATGCTTTACATTTCCTCCAACTTGTATTTAGCCAAGACAATTTGTAATAACCAGCCATATGGGGTTTAAAGATGATGATAAATAGATATACTGTGAAATGTGTGTCATCGGTGGCTGTGCCTAAAAGTAATGAAGTACTAATTGTGAGGTAAACAAAGACTACAAGGAGACAACAAGAGGGAGACAAAGATCCCATCTACTTGATGATGATAATGTCTAACTAAACGAATGCTAATCATGCAGGCCTAATTGGGTGGTTTGAATGAGAGGACCGCAGGGAGAAGCTGGGTGAAGGCAGTAAGTGACCCTCCTGCTTCAAATACTGTCAAGATGTCATTGAGGAAAGTGCTTAACCTCCAACGACTCCACTGGAGCAGACTGGGCAGCCTCCCAGTGTGACGCCGTGTGTCACTGTAAAAACACATTTACTCAGCACACTTTCACGCCTCCACCTCAATGCAAACTGACATCCTGATGGTGAAGCCGATTTCGGGTCTTTAAAAAGAACAAAATTTCCAATGCTCATGTAGCCGAAGGCAACAAAGGACCCTTTATCTGGTGTTAATTGGAATGAATGACAGAGGGGGAAAGAGACTCACTAAGGAGTGCACAGGAGAAAGACTGACAGATGAATGTTAGTGTGTCATGATGTCACACTAATCAGCATAATCAGTTTAATGACCACTATTAGGCAATCCTCCACACATGTCAATCAAACTGTGGTGCTAGATACCACAGTGTACTGTCAGTGGAGGACAAGTCATAGGGTCAGTGTGACACACGGCAATCAAACCCATTAGAGTGGATAATGACAAGCGGTCAGACCAAACACAAGTGCAGACCACTTTTCAGCATTTACTGAAATTTATCTGTACAGTATATATGATGTAGGATCACAGAGGTGCTCAGAATTCAAGAACGCTATCAAATCAATAAGACGGTTGCCAATCAATACCATGTACAGAGACACATTCCTTTAACAACAAAATCAGCACATGTATGATGGTTCGATAAAACATAGGAAAAGCTACTAAAAATAGGTTTTAGATCGCTTTCCCGTTGCCAGCAGAGCAGAGCTGTGTTTGCATCTCTGCAACAGACAAGTAAGTCTTTCTGTGTGTGTGTGTGTGTGTGTGTGTGTGTGTGTTTGTGTATTTTTCGTTTATGTGACTTTTAACAACACAGACAGGCTGGAAAACAGGTTAGTAAACAGTAGAAAGCAGCATGGAGGCCAGGGGGTAATTTTATTGTCACCTTCTTTTACTTATGTCTTATAGTTTTTGGGATATCGTTTGCCATGTTGCTCATGGACTCCCCTTTCTTTTCTAAAGAAATCAAACCAGTTTGATAAGGTTTCAAAGATATAACTTCTTGTGAAAGGCATCTGAGCACAGGACAAGAAAGTGATGTGGATTCAGGTTTCAAAATGTTAAAGTGTTCTTTATCTTTAAAATAAGGGAGAAGGGTATTTAAATGTTAATAGACTAATAACACTTGTCACATGCTTCTAGTTACTGTTGATTTTTCCAAGATTAAAACCACAGCCAATATTTCTCTAACCTTAAATGGTGTAAGCACTAAAATAGAATCAATAAAAACATGAATCTTGCTTCAGTCACTGTGAACAGATATTAGATATAAGAATGAATGAAATATGTTGTATTGTACATTCATAATGTATATTTTGGTACATTCATTCACAATGTTGTCTTATTATGTAGATAAAAAAAACCCAAAAAAAACATTATCAGAGCATCATTGTGCTTCTTACAAAATACAGTTAACATAGCAATTTGCCAGCAAATAAACATAATTACTGGGAGACAGAGTTAGCACAAAGTGCAAGAGCAGATTAACGAACATACATAGACAGCCTTTGTGTAAGGCAAACTGATAATTAAGTGCTGTCTGTCTTTTTATCCAGTCCCTGTCTACCTTTGGAAATGGATTCTAGGAAATACATCATATTTGTTGGAACTGCTGGCTTAATCAGCCTATGATGCCTCAGACAGCAGGATGCATTCCTTTCTAATGTTAGAACCCTTTTTCCTGCCCTTCAAAAACCTATCAATTAGGATTTTCAAATAACAAATGTGTTTTTTTATTTCCATTGCCAGTCTGGAATCAGAACACTGGCTCACAGACATAGCAACAGCATTTTATATAACAGGTGCTTTGCAATCTTTTCAAACACTGTATTAACATCGAGGACTAACCAACCTGAATAGCACATAGATTATATTGTAATTGGTTGTCATGACAACAAATGAATGAAAAGTGGAAGAAGTTGTTACATGGGCTAGAAATAAAACCTCACATGCTGTTGATGCTGAGAAAATGACAAGAACAAACTCAATACAGCGTCAAGTGACAACAAACAGCAGCCCCAGCTCAGCTGCAGTGTGCAGCACCTTTCACTGTGTAATTTACACTTTATATGGATGCCACAGGCCAGATGTGCATGAAATGCATCATGCTGGTGTTCTGGACAGCCAGTTAAACGGTTATCTCTGCTGCTCTGCACTGTGATCTCTCTTGATGACTTCCAGATGGTCATCCTCCATCTTTAAGACTCTCTTTGTCCACAAGGGAAGCCGAGGTAATGAGGTCTTAGTCATTGGTGTTAATGAAATATCACCTATAGCAGACTGAAGGGAGCAATGCAGCAGGCGGATCTCGGCACCTCAACCAACTGCATGTGGCGAACCGCTGAAAACGCCTCTGGAAAGTGGTTTAACCCTTTAAAATCCAGACTGACATCAGCTTTCTTGTGCTGCTTTCAGATGCCTTTAACAAACTATTTAACCCATCATGCCTAAGCAAAGTGACTTGATTTCTTTCCAAAACATGAGGAAAAAGGCAACAAGCATTTGGGCAAGAAGTTTCCCACACATTGCAAAGAATTAGAAGACAACTGATAGAAGATTAGAAGACAGAAGAAGAAAATGACCTAAAATGAGTTTAAAAAGGGAAAAATCTAAAAATTAGAACTTGCCCAGATAACTAACTAACTATATTTATTATTATCACCAAATATTAAAAATGAGTGCCAGCCCCCCCCCCCCCCCCAATTTTCAGGATGTTTTTTTTTCCTCACTTTTCCTTTTAGCTTATTTTCAGGTAATTTATTTATTTACTCATTTATTTATTTTACCACTTTCCTGCCATGTTTCTCATTATCATTATTATTTTGGGGCTTGTTTGCCTGTATTTGATAGGACAGCTTGAGTGTGAAACGAGAAGAGAGAGGGGGCAACATACAATAAAGAGCTGAAGGGGTGCCTGCTCCACAAACTGAGCTACTGGGCACCCCATTTTCCTGCAAATGTTTGGGCCGTGTCTTGTAAAGTTGCTCAGTGCTTTCTACCTGTGCCTTGTCTTTACCTAGTGACTAATTTTAAATGATTTATTTATGTACATTGTGCACAACGTTTAGTTTGCAATTTTGTTCAAAGCCTGTTTGTGTGATGACAAATATAGTCATTCTTCCATGATTTTGAAAAAAAAAAATATTTGCTTAGGTTTCAAAGGGTTAAAATGAAAATGCTCACACATTAATCACACATTTCTCCCAGTGTAGAATTAAGCTCACGGCATAATTGGATCTCAAGAGGGCTTGGTGAGAAAAAAAAGACAATGCAAATGTGTTTTTGCGCGATTTCCCCATTGTCTGCAAGTGATTGCATGTCTAAGTAATTGCACTGGAGCACTTGCAGATGTGTGGACAGGAAGCACTTGACTTGGGTGGTTTGGGCTCTCAGAGAAAAACAATAATTAAGAGTGAACAAACAGTGGTGATAACAGCTGTGGGAGAGGCACTGCGGTTGAGTGGCTGTGAAGACGGCCAGTTGTGGACCGGGAGAGGTTTCCAACTGGCACTGAATCAGAGGACGACGCGCCTGGAGGCTCCGCTCCACCCCTCATCCCCAACACTCTCTGAGAGTGAGCATTTTGCCCAGATCTTAATCACGATGGGCTCAAGCAATCAATACCAAAGTGGCCCTTAGGTGTTAGACATCCCCGAGAGGAAGCGACCATTACTTTCTAATATAGAGATTGATGCTGGTGAAGCCATCCTCATCACCCCTTAGCTATGGCTTCTGACTGCAAGGCCTGTCAAGTTCACTTGACACCACCTAAGCTTTTAACCCTTTGAGACCTGAGCAAATAGCTGATTTATTTTTTTAAAAATCACGGGTAGAAGACAATGACCAACTTTAAGAAACGGAAATAGCTCAAAAATGAGCAAGAAATTAGCTTAAAGTTCCAAGAAAATTACCTGACAAAATAAAATCAACAACATAAAAACTAAAAACAGCAAACAAAAACATGTAGCCAATGCATGTTTTTATCCCGTAACATAGTTTTAAATATGAAATTATAATCATTCTAAATGTCATTTTCTGGATATTTTTTTCTATCTCTATATTTATTTCTGTATTTAATTGATAATTTTCTCATAACTCCCCCTCCTTTGTAAAAACAAATTTTCATGTCATTTTATTGTCACTTTTACTAATTTCTCCCAATTTGTGGGATACAGTGGTCCCTCGCTATAAAGCGGTTCACTTTCGCAGCCTCGCAGTTTCGTGGATTTTTTTTTGTGCAATTTTGCATGCTTTTTTCTTTTCTTTTTTTTTTTACAGTGCATTGTGTTCTGCGTCCTGATTGGCTAAGGGACTGTAGACCATTGTCGATCAATCTCCTCCGTGCTGTGTCTCCTGTACAGTACAGAATGCGTTCAGCTTGCCAAATTTACAGCCTTAATACATCTATGATAAAAAAAAATTATAAATTGTATTATTGTATTATTGTAAAAAATAAAGCTGACTACTTTGCGGATTTCACCTATTGCAGGTTATTTTTAGAACATAACTCCCGCGATAAATGAGGGACCACTGTATTTCTTGTCAAATTGGTCATTGTCTTTTACTCAATGTTTTTTTATCCTTTAAATCAAACCAATTCACTCAGGTCTCAAAGGGTTAGCCCCTCCGAAGTAACATTCTATTTAGTGACACCTCCGCAGCAGCATCTTCACAAACGCCTCATTTTATCCTTTGCCTCCATAAAGAGCTGGAATGCAAAAAGCATTTGAGGCCAGATTCCATAAAGCAGCATATCATTGTAAACAACTCTATGTGGTCACCCAGAACAGCTTTGTAAAAAATCTCGCTGCAGGCCATGGACTCACTAATTCACATGGGTCAAAGCAATATGAGGCATAAACGCACAATGTGGAGAAGGCACTTTATCTTCAGATGTCTTAATAATCTGCAGGGCTCGGGCGCAGCTCAGTAATTATTAATGGCAATGGTGTGAGCTTGTTTGTTTATTCATCTCAGCATTTTTTTTTTCATGGGGGGAGAGTCACACTGATACAACAGCTGTTTTAAAGAAGCTTGCTCCCCCACGCACACACACTTTGGCTCCCCTGAGTCGCGGCACTTTAATAAACACAGTTTTTGCTGCTCCGTGGCGTTTTTTTTCAGTAAAGCTTTATAAAAGTGTCAGCTTAAGGCGGAAAGGTGCACACATCTAATTATTATGTGGTTATATTCCTTTTGTTGACAAAATCAAGCCTCTACGAGCGCTCCTACGGGAATGGAAAAAGGAGCTTACTGTGACTAATAATACATTAACCAAAGAAATATGCAAAGCCTTGTGGCAACCCAAACTTTTGACTTTTTTTAGGCACAGGGTTTTCATGCATATTCAAGAGGAAAATGCTGTTGAAACGTATGTGAAAATTACTGTAGGAGCCATGACTTAAAAATACCACATGCTTGTGGTTATAACAATATCATAAGACTCTGTACTAGCTTACAGAACACGGAGACAGGAGGACAGCACTAATCTCACATGTTTCATTAAGGCCTGTGGACACCCTGTTATTCATTTGTTTTTAACAATGTGGATTGTACTTCAAAGGATAAGTGTAGTTTATTACAAATTGTGTCTACGGTCTACGGAGATTGACCTCCTTTTGGTGCCAACTTCAAGTGGCTATTCAGGGAACTGCAGTTTTCTCAATGTTGTGATGGCTTAATTTTTCACCCCCTGAGGACGCTGCTTGATATATATAATCTGAAGGTCAGTTGTTTGATCCCTGGCCCCTGCAGTGTACATGTCATAGTGTGGGAGTCATGTGTGAGTGTGCACTTTGTATGGTAGCCTTGGCCACCAGCGTTTGTGTGAACGGAACCAATTTTACCTGTAGTGTAAAGCACTTTGAGTGTTATAGATTTATAAATACCAATCAGAAGATATTATGTTGACAGTTTTACTGTGTGTCCATAGTATTTAGTTTAATTCTGTGTACACATGTAAAATATAAAATAAAATAAACTGCAAAAGGTGTGCTCAAAACCAATGACGTAATTAAATATGCTGCATTTATGGCATCTTTGATATATGCTTAAAACACATATTTATAGTGTGTTATAAGCCATTTGGTAAACTGCTTATAAATTCTACAAGACATGGTGGGTCTGAGGATGTCGCTATTTGGCCATTTCAAGCTGATTGATACCACTCCTGTGATGGTGTGCGGCTTTTGACCTTGACTACAGTTCACATAACACACTGTGTGCTATCAATGCCTTTCATTCGCATGATATATTTCATTTTTTCACTTCCTGCAGCAGCTCACTGAGGAGCAGGCCAGCTGTCCTGGAACCTGCTGCCCAGTTACAGGAAAAATTAATAACTCCAAAAACAATACGCCATCAAAAACAACAACAACAAAACAAACTTGAAAAATAGACCTAAATTGCCTCTTGAGACAATGTGTGTTATACTTCATTGAAATAGCCTGTTTTCTGTTCTATGATATAACACAGAAAGTCCCATAAAGTCAAGTCAAGCACTGACAGTGTAATATGTAAATCAAACACATGCAGATACAGCACGGAGTTCAGTATCTTGTATAACAGTAAAACTGAGAAAATAAAAATAAAAAAGGAATATAAACTGCAACATTATCCATGCCCTGCAAGGGTTACTTCACATTTACAGCCTCCGTCCCTTTAACTAAATACTGTGACAGTATCTGCCTCAGCCTGCTGTGGCCTGTTTTAACTTCACTGTCAAAGGTTGATGCAAGCACTATAAAAATAAGTGGCAGCTTGAGGGCTGCAACACCTACACACCTCCAGGTCAAGGTCATGGATTCGTTTTTGCCTTGTGGCTTGGCTCAGCGCTCTGAATTGTCTTGCCTTCTCCAGCTTGAACTGTTGCAGAGATATTTTTGGTAGACTAGTGACAACTGGACAAAACATGAACATGTGCGCCCAAACAGCGGTGACAAACTCCACAAACCTTTGTGTACGCTGGATGTGAAAAGAAAAAGAAGTGCCAAGTGAGAACTGGGAACCAGATGATAGCAGGAGCATGGCAGCAGTGCTGGACCAAGCACACAAACACACACACACGCAACCTGGACACTTCTAGGTTAGCCATCAATTCTTCTCTCCTATCTAAAGATGATACAGCTGCTGTGTTACTTGCATCTTGTGGCATGGCAGAGGGGTCATTGAGATTAAATGCCAACCTTAGACCTGCCTCTTAGCTGATGAGACCTGTCAAGGCAGAGGGAGAGTGAGGGATTGTGCTGAAATAGAGGCACAAGTGTGTCAGATCCCCTCAGCCTGCCAACAAATACAATGGCTTTGTCGAGTGGAGTCAGGGCAGATGTTCCTGCGGCATATTAGACTTTGCAGTAGTGCTGGGCAGAGGTACTCAGTAAGATTAAGTGGTTAATTAAAATGGGAGTATCCCGGTTAACGGGCTTTAAATCGACAAATCTTTAATCGATCCCTATCGGTGCGATATGTTCTTTAAGCCATTCACCGCAATTTGTGTCCAGACAGTGTGGTACTTAATCAAAGGAACATTATGCAAGTTAGGGCTGTGCAATTAATCCAATTTCGATTTTGATTATGATTTTGGCTTCCCTCGACTATCAAAACAAGAGAGATAAAACGATTTTGCGTGGCATGATGAATCTTACAATGTTGCTCCCGTTTTGTCTTTTGTTTTGTAAATCAAGTGCATCCTGCCGGTGATGTTAACAGTGAGGCTCCAGTGAGAGGAACAGAGAGTATGAAGGGAAACAAAGCTTTTACTGTTTTTCAGTTCACTTGTATTTTAAGTTAAAGGGCATCCAGGGGGGTACAACAAAGTATGGTTTGAGGTGACTTAGTTTTAGATGGTCATGGGTTTTATTCAATTGATTGCATGAAGATTAAGTGCACAAACAGCACATACAGTATAGTGACAGAGAAAGGGGCCTTTGGCTTTGTTCCACTGGGCTCATGCAGATCTGAGGCATACTTCAGGGTGGACTCTAATGGTCATGTTTGGGCTTTGGCTTTTTTTTGGCTAAACCAAAACACTACAGCCATTTTTACATTTCAATTTCCACAATTTCTGTCCAACTCTCACATATAAAGTGAGCAATTATGCCAGTAAAGGTTAAAAATAGAATAACGTAATTCAACAGAGACATAAGATTGATGACATGTTGGAATCTGGGGCACAGTACGAATGTACATGGTAGGGGTCATGCTCCCTCTACAATATTTAAACATTGTCATTCCTCCCCCACTTTTTGCTATGTCAGCCAGCTGTCACCTTATGACTCCCCCTGAACACCCCCAGAAATACTTCTCTTGCTCAGTCAAGCAGTGAAGGGCACCTGGACACCTCCATGACATTCAGGTAGGGATGCACATATGTAGTGCACAATGCTACTCTGTGTGTGTGTGTGTGTGTGTGTGTGTGTGTGTGTGTGTGTGTGTGTGCGTGTGTGTGCACGTGCGCCTGTAAGCGTGTGTTAATAAAACAGACTGTGTGTTGTGGTTTAACAAGAACAGACACAGAGTGGTGTCTCTCCACTAGTGTCGTGTCAATTTAAGGACAACCTCCAAGTTAAACCTTGCAAATCTACTGAGTATTTCAAATTTGTGCCTCATGAAATTTTTGGTGTAAAAGTAGGTATGTAGCTGCCCTACAGCTGGTTCCAGGTTTAGTCTGGTTACCTGCTGGCTAAAGTACCATGGGCCGACTAAACCTGTTATTTTAATGCGTCAGTTATATATTTCTGATTTTCAAGTTTTGCGTACGGTTTGTGAACAGTTAATAAGCTGTGGTCATTAAGATGATCAAGGTTATTGGAGATATATTTCAACAGAATGCAGTGTTACAAGCTTGAGGCATGGGAATTGGACACAAATTCTATCTTAAAAAGTTGACAAAACACACAAAAGCTAATTTTTCATGTATTTCTAAAAACATTTTGATAATAAATTTGATTATTCCCATTAGGTATCTCGTTAATAAAATTCTGATGGAACCTTAAAATGATTCATTTATGATGGCGAAGTGTGAGCTACAAAGTTCTGACATCAGATTTCTTTCAAATATAAATGTATGCACCGTTGATGAGTGATAATATGGAGTCATGGTATGATGAGGTAAATCAAACTGCTGTGTACAAGTGTATGTGAAGGCTTATTAACAGTGCAGTTTACAAAACATTCAAAACATTTTAGCTTGTTTCTAAGCTATTACTGTCATTTAATGTAGAACGTTCATGGTAAATACATCCATATCGCCTCAAACTGAGTTTGACAGTGTGTTTTAATATAACAGCCTACATGCAGTGATGAACAACAGCTCCAGGCTGCTAATAAGAACAAACAGTGGAGTTTATGTCTGGCTTGTGTTATTAGCTTCCTGCTGTGGCTTCGTCATGGCTCCAGATCATGTGCTGGATTTAACAGTGACTGAAAACTGATGACCACTGGAAGGCAAATATCTGGTGAAGAGAACCTTTTTTTTTTTTACGTGATAACTTTAAACTTTCAAGAATTTCTTATTGTCATTCTACAGTACAAGACTGCACAATTAAATGTAGTTGTAGCCCCCGCAATGCTATAAATATGTAAGACATGTGATAAAGATATTGAGCTAAATGCTAATGACAGCAGAATGCTTACATGCTAACACTGTCTAGCTGACATGCTGGTGTAGGAAGTAAACCTGAGGCTGACGAGAATGTCATTAGTAGGCCTGGGCTGCATCTATTTCCTCATTCCTTCATAACTTCCTGGAATTTCACTGGGGTATATGACAGCATCAGTGTGTGGCACTAAACTCCCAACCTCAGCACCAAAGACCAGCAAGTTTGCTACGTTCTGCAGGCTGTTGCCATTTTTAAACTACTCAATACACAACACACAAAATGAGCTCTTGAACCTTTGCTCTTTTTCTGATGTTGCGGCACGGCATGGGCTGTTATTGACCAGCTGTTTACAGTCTTGTAACGTTCTCTTCACCACTAGCAGTCAGCTCAGCTGCCTGTTGCACCAGACTGACCTCCAGTGGCAGGTTATGTGCACTGCATGCAAAACATCCTGATTACAGCCTCTCCAGTATGAAGTTAATAGAAAGATAAGGGTCTGTATTTCTGACAATATTGGTAATCACGCCATCAGGATTCTTTTATACCAGGATATACTATAATACTGTGAAACAGCTCAAGCCTAGTCATTTGTTTTGTAGGTATTTGGTGCTAAACCAAGGTATTTGAAAAACTGAAACCTTGATCTGATGATGGAGCTTGATAAAAGTTTAAGGGAGCTCCAAATTTCTAAGAATTTACCCGCATTATGGAACACATGTCGTAGTGATACATCCAACAGTTGTTTAGACATTTCACTCCAAACCCAGGAAGGGAATCTTGTGGTCGAGCTAAAAGGAAGAGTCACAGGATCAGCAAGTTCATTATAATTTATCGTTTGGCAGCCAGAACGTCTGTAAGAAAGGTTGTGCCAATCAGGTTATTTGACCAAAGAAGTGAAAACTTTGACCTGCTGGTGGTGCAAGAAAAAAAGTCAGAGGAATCTAGGCTCTTGAATATATAAAGTGAATTTTATGGCAGTCTATCCAAGTATTGTTAAAATATTTCAGTCTGGACCACAAATGTCAATCTCATTGTGACACTTGAGGAAAAGTCAGTAGCATTTATACCCATGGGGACCGTGAATATCTGTCCAAAATTCCATGGCTATCCATGCAATAATTGTTGAGTTAGTCTGGATGTGGAACAGACTGACTGACAGGCCAATATTGCCATCCATAATACAAGTAATTTAATTTATTTTCTATGCATGAAACTGTCTCTTTACTTCATTCAATCAGTTGAAAACCACATGCTTGAACTTTCTTTCTTGAAATGCGTAATGCCCTTCATTGTACTGTTCTTCATATAAACACTGATCATCAAATGCATATTTCTAAACCATATTACAAAACAACAACCTTCAAATTAAAACCTGCAACATTATTTGTGCATGTGACTCCCCATCTTCCTTGACATTTAGAATCTTAAATTGAAAGTGCAGTTTTATTGCTACCAGATGTTATCAATGGAGCCAAAACAAGAGAAAGGGCAGCGCCTGGACTGGTGACATTTTCTCTCAAGCTTGCCAAAGTTGATTAAAGAAGGGCCCATTTCCTGTTGAAAGCACTGTCGTTAAAAAATATACAAGAGAGGTGCACTATGTAATTGAATTAGCATTCAGAAAACAAATTGGTTTTATGATTTCTGTCACACATAAAGCTGTTTCTATACTGCATACAGATGAATACAATAATAGTTAACATTCTCACAGTTTTTGGTGTTTCAGAAGTATAGTAAAATTTAAAGGAACCCAACACTATTTCAACTACTATAGAGAAATATTGGTAAGTCCTTTTCAATCACTTTGAAGGTGGCTTTTGGCATCAGATTCTCATGCCAAAAGCCACCTTCAAAGTGTGTTAAATGTCATTTCCTACTTAAGTAAATACCACTTAAAATCCATTGAAGAATTACATGGATCACAGCTTTGTGACTGTTTTAGTCATTAAAAATACATTGATCCTCATACTATATCTATTAATAACATACAGTATAAGGGAAATTGATCTGCTCTGTGCAATTCATCGCTGAACCATCACAAACAGACGAAGCCTGTATTTCGAGTTATCCTTGATCAGCCCCGGACAGCCACCTGGCAGAGAGCTGCACTCTAATGAGTGCACTTTTCTAGTTTATATATTTCTTATTTTCTTTCTATGCACTGTTTTATATATTATAGCATAATTCATATATGTTCCATGTACTTCTTATAATTTCTCTATGCTTATGTATAGGAGTAACTGTAACATGCCTCTGGGGATCTATAAAGTCTTTCTGATTCTGGACATATCAAGTTGCAGACATTATTGGAAAAAAAAAAAAATAAAAAATAAAATAAAATAAAATAAAATAAAATAAAAAAATAAATAAATAAATAATATATATATATATATATATATATATATATATATATATATATATATATATATATATATATATATATCAAGGCATTTAAATGGTGCTTTTACTATGCATCAGCACAACATATTTTATCTGAGCAAAACAACTGAAGAGGTCAAGGCTGAGAGCAACAGCACCCAGACAATACTCCTGCTCCTGCTCCTACTCCTTGTACACTTAGATAAGTGCCAGGAAATAAGTAAGTACCATGCAGAGATTGAGTACAGACTGCAGGTTTTTACCAGAAAGATCAACAAACAACAAGCCACATGATTCACTGTCACTGATGATTGACTTTTCTACTTTAGACAAACTACAGTGGTGCATGTTTAGCTGTATCTTATGCTGTCAGCCTCTTTAAATGTTTTCTCTTTAGTCGTCTTTAATGGGCTCTAAATTTATCTGTGCTGTGTGGTGTCCTTGGGTGTTCACACACCATCTGTGTGAAATAACATAGTCTGCTTCAAATGACATTTCAGTCTCAAAAAAAAAAAGAAATCAACACCAGCTTATCCAACTGTTACACCTCAGCACCTTCACAGCTTAAATTTATTTCCTTAACAAGGCAAGCGTAAACATGCCATACCCTGATAATGATGCATTCCCCCTCGGGGCGAGGCAGTAACAAATGTTATCTCCAAACCATAATTCTAGTGCCTCTGTCAGGTCAGTCAGTGTCATTTTGTGGTAATACAGATTGGTGATTTCTAAGATATTGCTCTTGACATATGAATATGTGTACGAATAAACAAACAAAAAATCTTATAGAGTTTTCTCTCTGCCAGGACTATTCTTTTTTTATTTTAAAAGTGTCACAAAACCGTAGACACTTTTTTTCTAAAGTCTGTTGAAATTGAATAGAATCATTGCTCGAAGAGATACTGTGTGTTAAATATGTATGATTAAATGAATAAACATTTACATAAAAGTCCCATCAATTCCACTGTGACTGCTTGAATTGACCAAAATCCATGTATTTGGTCCTCAGCAGTGTGCATGGCTGTGCAAGAAGACATTTTTCAAGCTCTGACATATACTGCCTGAAGTAGGAACCAAGACTACACTGTTTAAAATTCTATTGACAGGTGCATCCACACGACCACCTCCCTACTTCTTTGTCTGCCCTGTTCACGAGACATATTCTCTTCATCATGTGCATTAATGTCATAGGAGTAAATATCAGCTCACATGTGAAGATGAATAATGGAGCTACTGAAGCTGAAATATTGTCTGTTTCAATAATAGCACACAGCAACTACAATTAAAACATTGATAATTAAAGAAATAAGAAAAATAAATAAATTCAAACCTTTGAAATCTAAGGAAATTGACTTGATTTCTTTCAAAAACATGGGAAGAGGGAAATGAGCAACTTCACAAGAAATTACCCAAAAATTAGCGAAAAACAAAAGAGTTTAAGTTGTTAAGACAAAAACATAAGAATTAGCGAGAAAAAAACAACATAAAAATAAAAAAGAAACCAAGGAAATGACATGAAAATAAAAAATACATAATCATGTATTTCATTACATCATTTTAAATATATAACTATAATAATAATAATCCAATAATCCAGAAACTATATTCAAAATTAACAAGATATTTAAAAATTTTTACCCGAAAAAAAAAACAACTTTTTTTCTTTCAATTTTTTAACACTTTTTTGGTCACTTCTTGTTTGTTTTTCCCTTTCTTTTTTCTGTTGCTTTTTTTAGGTCATTGGGGCCACATCTTGTTAAGTTGCTCATTGCCTTTTTCCCATGTTTTTGCAGGAAATCAAACCAATGTGCTCAGGCAAAGGGTTAAACTCTTATTTAAAACATCAAAATCAAATTTATTTTAAATTTAATTCCCCCCTGATAAAGTTCTGATTTGTCTGAGTTCATGAGATGTATTGGGCGAGAAAACATATTTTATTATATATCCTACAGTTGTTGTTCAGCAAAGGAAAAGATGTGCCCACATCTTGCAATATTCAGGGAATGACCTATTTCTTGCAGATATTATATTGTTAAGCCTATTATCTTCCATCTTTAAATGAAGAGAAGCTTGTGGGCTTTGAATGTCCGATCCCATTCGATTTAAGAGTGGAGAAACTAGTCGATAGAGGACGCTATTAGAGTTCGTGAACTTGAGGCTGGTCACAGGTGAAGGACACAGGTGAAGGAGGGGTCAATCTATGCATTGCATCACAAATGCACTTAATGCGTATGCAAAATTCAGTATGCCAGGCACTGACTGGAGCAGCTAAACAAAAGTAAAAAAAAAAAAAGAAGCAAGGAGAGCAGATTTTTACATCAAGTTCCTCACATTTTTGGGGTTTTTCTCTCTTCCCAAAAACAATCATATGAACAATGAGAAAAACAACATTTTGAAGGCTTTCAAGCCCACTGTGGGAGGCTCACTGACAATGCTGTACCACCTGGGCTGCTGTTGGTGGGTGCGGAGGAGCAGACGGTTCTGAAAGAGAGCCAACAGCAACATAAGACGCCTCCACCACGTGTTAGCACGGAGGATCAGCCACAGCCATTAGAGTCAGCAGGGCGAGACTTGGTCTGAAGCTGGAACTCACACAGCTTTGTGGGGTACAGTTCTTATTTTATACTATTATATATTATTATTATATTGACAGAGGGGTGAAAGTGCAACACAAATGGGGTGCACATTATCCAACTCCTGCAAGAGACAGGGGGACTGGCAGCAAGATTCAAGTCTACAGGGTTCCCACACATTGTCCTCGACAAAATTCCAAAACTTTTCCAGGACTTTTCAAAGACCCATGATTCAGACTCTTTTCAAACATAATCTCAGCATCCCACAGAACGTCTCCAAGTACCATCCGGAAAATGAAAATCAAACAATAATTTCTGTTTTTTACATGTTCTGGCTTTAAATGGTGTCATTCTGTTGATTTTTAAAGAAAACATGCCTTTCAAACATTTAAGGAAGAAAAATCAGCCAAAGTGTATTATTATCTATAATCACCCCAAAAAATGTAAAGACAGGTTTTCTATAAAAAAAAAATCAGAAATTTAAAAATAAACAAATAAAAAACAAAATTTTAAAAAATCACCAAAAGGCTTTAAAGAAAACAATGCTTGCTTTCTTTAGAAATCTGTGGAAAAAAATATATACAAAATACCACAATTTTAAGATGTATGCCCCTCCCCTAAGCCAAAAGTGCTAAAATACTGAGAGGGCATATATATTGGAGAGATGGAACAGAGGAAAATGAAGAAATATAAGTGATAAACAAACAAAAACAAAACAAATGTTGTCATATGTCAACACATTACAACAAGCTATGTTACGTCGTCGGCTACAGAAAATAAATTCATGGTTACGTTACATTAATGTAATTTAATTATAACACACAACACATTTCTATGACTATTCTAAACAATCACTGATTTTTACTAGTTAAATGACTTTTGTGGCTTGGAAAATGTGATTGTGAAATTCCATGACTTATCAAGGTTTTTTATAATCATGAAAACCCTGATTACATATTTCCAATGCATAGGAAATTTTTTACTGTTCTGCATCCAAGCCGTTTTCCACCAAATTGCAAGTGTCAACTTGCTACTGTGACTTGAGACATCTAGAGCTAATCAGCGAGCACAAGAACAGTGGAGAACATCTCCCCTGCATGCTCGCTCTGCTTCACAGGGCCACAGGTGTCAGCATGCATGTCGACCAAGTAAAGCTGATAAATGGGGAGAGGCAATATTGTGGAAAAGGTTTTTTGGGAGTTGTATCCGTCATCAAGTTTTTGGAGGAGAGAGGTGTTATGCTAAGTTGTTGGGCTTCTTAGAATTGTAACAATTTGATCTGTCACATAAAACAAACTTTTATTCCCAAATTAAGCAAATTGTTACCAAATGAAGAACAGCACGGATGGACAAAAGTGCAAAAGATCGACAGCCCAACTAATTTCATTCTGATGAAAGAGAAAATAAAACACCAATAACCAAACTGTGCTGTGTTTTTCTAATAACTCACTCTAATAACCACCCTCCACACTTACAGGCTTTTATTTATCTTACGTCACCACAATTTGGTGAAATTATGTCTAATTATCACCTTGTGGTAACTTTCCCTGGATTTGAAGGCGACTTGGCGGCCTCAAATTATATGGTAGGAAATGTTCCGCAGCAAAACGCCACAGCAACGCCTTCTCTCTAACTCGCTCTGTAATCATACAGACCCTCAAAAGGGGAGCATAGAAATGCTCTGCTTTAACAACCTCTAACATTCACAGCTTCCGCCTCTAAAGACTCGTCATCAAGGATGTTCTCCAAGACAATTTGGAAACAAAAGATATTGCACAATTATAGCTCCCTAAACAAAATGTGATGACAGGATGTATTCTGTTTCATTTGCATCCTTTCTCTAGCTGTCTTTTTACCCTCTACAGATCGCTTATGACATGCAGCCACCTCCTCACTAACACACACTAAATCCCTAACAATCACGACAGAAGGAGGGCGGGAAAGGTTGTTATAAAATTGCAAAACAGGAAAGAAAACTGTAACTGCAGTTTGATCAAAATCCGCTCTACATTTATGATGCATGAACAACAAAACCAACTTTTTTTCATTTTATCAACCCTTTAATATCCTTGTTTACTTCCTTAGGGGCTGTAGAAAATATAGTCCTCTACAAAATGGTTTAGATGGCCGTTCAGGGTAAAACAGAGAGAAAAAAAATCTAAATTAAAAACAAAAATTGCTCTTATAATGCTTAAGCTATTTTACTGTACCAATATATATCAATTTGTGAAGTATTACCATTGGTATTATCTCCAAGTATATTTGTTCTAAATATTTACCATTACTGTTCTTTAGAAACATCTCAGAAATGGTAAAAAAAAAAAAAAAAAAAAAAAAATCATATTGATATACTTTTTATAGCGTTAAAATCAGTGAATATTTGTCCTTTTTTATTTTATACAAAATGCATATTTATTATCTTAGAAACAATACCATAAAAGGCCGATTAAAGATTTGGTAAAGCATGAAATTAGACAGTTAAAAAAATCATACGTATAAAATAATTTCACTGTGTAGCTATGCTAATGAAATTAAAACTGACCGTTTGCTAGGAAATTTTAAAAAACCCCAAGACATTCAATATTGTTAGATGATGCATTAAATGTTATCTATTGAGGCCAATTCAATCATTTGGTAAAGCATGGCTTTGGACAGTAAAAATCATACATACGGAACACCATATCTATATCTATCTTAACATCCTAGATCGAGCTATTGCACTGGATGAGCGGACCTCGTTTAGAGCCAACAGGACACAAGATGTAAATTCAAAAAAAGCACTGCAGGAATTGTATGATGCCATCAGCGGCAATATGCCCAACCAGCCATTTAATCACATAACAACAATAAATGATATGAGGTTCATTTATATCTCAGTAAATACTCAATTTTAACATCATCAGCTTAGCTTCACTACAATTACTTGGTTGAGCATGTTTTTAGAATAAAATATTTTACCCTTCTAAAATTTTCACTTTTTTTGTTGCATAAATCTGTTTAGAAACATCTCTGGAGTGTTGCTAACATCCTGTAGGAGCTGAACTGAAAATGCAGACTGTTTAAATACACAACGACATCAAGTGGATTTTTTTAGCATAACATACCTAATCCGAATGGTAGCGATAGCTCAAGCAGATTGAGTTCAACACATTTTTCATTAAGATATAGTGATTCAAAATGTGGTCTACCAAACAGCTGAGCAGGACGTTAAAGGGTTAATATCACACTAAATTTGCAGGGAGATGACAAATGTTATTCACTGAGGGTGTGTCGTAGGATTCCTATAACTGCCTTAATTTCATCTTATCTGATTGCTATAGGCTGTATATAAGGACAAGGCTAGCCCATGACGGAGCAGAATAATGAGTGCATGCTGTGATTGGCAGTCAGCACTGTAAAACACAGACATCAGCCCAGGAACATCCTCACAAACAGTGTGAGCACTGAAAAAAAGGCGACAGATATGCATGTAGGGCTGATAAACTGGGGGAACTCTTACTACAGCATGTAATTAAATTCTTCCAGTGCAAAATAAAGATAAGGATTCCATTAGCCCCTTAAAACATTCCAGGATAATGAATTTTTGTGGTTGATGGAGCACCTCATGTGGGACAGGTGGAATTTACTCCCGGGCTTGACTCGGCAGTGCGGCAGGAAGGCAGGCAAGCAGGCACTGCACCCAACCACGGGAGCCAGAGACGACATTTGATGCACCATTGGCACCAGAGGCAAATGAGATTACGGCACGGGGAATGGAATTGACTCTCTCCTTGACAGATTTACAGATCCCCACTGGATAGAATACAGGCGAAAAGGCTGTAAAACCCATCATCTGTGGGGTGAATTACACACGGCTTGGAACAACTTGTTTGGTTTAGGAAATCCACATACCAGCCTCTTTTGATTTATTTGCACCCCTCCTCCTCACCCACCTCCTTCCTCCTCACCCATCTTGGAGGAAGTGTGCATGAGTGTTTAGCTACAGCTGTGAATCAGGGATCTTTTCATCATTTTGTTAAATCGCCACACACCACTGTCCTTGGCCTTTTGATCTATTTGCTGCTTGCCATAGAATAAGCAAACACTGTATTAATAACTGTACATCACAAGAGTTGTAAGAGCATCCATTTCACTGTAGTCCAAAGAAATAGAATCTGAATATGAGCACTGATGATTGCTAGTGTCTCAGTGTCCCTGAGCAATAACATGTGGAGGTCAAATAACGCCGTGCAAGTCGATTTCACAATAAAAGACTCTTCACTCCACTCTGGGAATTCTGAGACAAACTATAAAGAGGCGATATTAAATATTTAACCAGCTCACACCTCATCTTGCCATCAACCCATCACCTTGATCTGAGTTATATTGATACACACACCCACACTGCTGGAGACGGTGTATTACTGTAACTGTTTGTGTGTGTGTGTGTATGTGGAGAGAATAAGGCGAGCTCCAAAAATCTAGTCTGCACCCCCAGCCAGGCAGAACTGAACTATTCCAAATGATTTCAGCAGCATTCACAGTCACTGCACATCACAAACAGTCAACATGTTGGATACAGCAATAATGAAGATTTGTGGTTTGGGGATAATATATCTTTGAGGAGTTTTGATGCATTCTCAATCCAGTTGACAGAAATAAATGTTGGTATTGCACTTTTTGTTTTTTAAACCACAGATGTGTTATATTTGTACTTCATTATGTAGCACATACATTGAAACTTAACTTTACAACACTGTGGCTAACACGCTACGCTTTAGGACAGTAAAGTTACAGAAGTTGTATTAGGTTTAGGCATAAAAACACTTGATTGTGGTTAGGAAAAAAAAATTGGGGCTTAAAATATTCAGTTTTGAAGCATAATCCCCACTGGAAAAGAAAAACTACTTGTTTTGTGCAACTAACTTTTGTGCGACTGTCCAGGCAAGAAACGGAGCAAAAACAAAAGAAAAACCCTTGGGTGCCACTCCCCTGGCAGGATATGCAACAATGTATTGATGAATAACAACAACTTTTTCGTGCCACTGACCCCGCACAAAATGCAGCACTATTAGTTAAAAACAAGTGCTGTCATTGCTACCATCACAGCAGTAAATGCATAAGTATCCTCTTTAAAAACAGCTGCTTTTTGTGCCACTGATACAGCAATAAATTAAGCGATGTCTTGATAAAAAAAAAAAAACAATCACTTTTCATACCGCTGTTACAGCAGGAAATGCAACAATGTTTTGGTAAAAAAAAAAAAAAAATGCTCTTTTTTGCTTCTATCACAGCAGGAAACAGCAGTGTCTTGTTAAAAACAAACACTTTTTGTGGACTTGACCTGACAGGAAACACAGCGATGTGTTTCCTGTCATTATTAGTGCCACTATCCCAGCAGAGAAAGACAGAAACGTCTTTGTAGAAAACAACGTTGCATGCCACTATCACAGCAGGAATTGCAGCCATTTCTTGCTTAAAAAAATCCAAAAAACAAAACACACACACACACAAAAAAAAATTATAAATAAATAAACAGCTTTTGTGCAACTATCTAAACAGAAAAACTCTTGGTAGGCCACTATCATGGTAGGCACTGGTGCTTTGACCTAAGTTCTTGTGTCACAATCCCAGCAGCTAATGCACAGTGTCTCGTGTAAAACCGACTTTTTGTGGCACATCCTGGCAGGAAGCACAGTTATGTCTTGATTAAAAAAAAAAAAAAAAAAAAAAAAAAACACTTTTCATACCATTGTCATGGCACAAAACACAATGATATCTTGGTAAAAAACAAATACTTTTTGTGCCACACCAGGACATGCAGCTAGTCTCAATAAAAACAACCACTTTTGCGTGACTGTCCCAACAGGAAACACAGTAATGATTCAATCAAAAATAATGTCTCGCCTTGGTGGCACACCAAAATCCCCTCCATCTCCTGATGACACAGTCAGCTAAGATACGTCACATACACATCACAAACGATACGATAAATATGAAACATGCAAATGTTATGTAGTCATGCTTTGCAGAAACATTCAATGCCACCATGTTCTTGTTGTTACTATAATGTGCATCCTCAATCTTCTGATCTGTACATAGGAACTGGCTGGTAGGAAGAAAACCACTGATCTCAAAACTACACCTCACAAAAATTCACAAAATATGCACAGCCTTCTCTGTGACAGTGTGAAACATGTTTATTACCTTGATCTTCTGATGAAGGAACTAAAAACTGGTGGTATTAAATTAACTGAGTAAAATGTGAAAGAAACGCCATCACAAAGCATCCAGGAGACACCCAAGAGTGTATTATTCATGACATTGATTAAAAAATGTTTCACCTCAGTTTGATCAAGAAAACTGAATGCTTAAATGAGCGTGAGGTTTTTCATCAAAGGGAGTGGAGGAGGGGGGCACAGAGGAAGCAGCAGCGGTAATAGACAAAACAATGACAGATTGTTGTCATTGTCGACGACTATGGGATTCATCAGAATTCACAGAATGCATAATTCATATGCATATGCTCATTACAATTATAGTCCAATCAAATACCCTTGATTCAGGATATTTCCCACAAAGGTATGCATGCTTTCTGAAATGTCTTACCCAAACACATTTCTGATGTGAAAGAACGGTCTTTTCTTTATTTATTTCTTTATTATTATTAATCATGGAACAAAATCAACTTATTAAATACTGTAATGAGCAGCTTTGCATGACAGCCACTTAGAAAAGGAGCAATTTGGTGCAAAAGCTATATTTCTTACTGTGATAATCTTATAATAAGATTTAAATGCAAGTCTGGACTTGATTTAAATGATTGGATTATCAAGGGCTGACTACAAATGATTGATAACATATATGTAAATGTCACCTGTCTTAATTAGAAATTGTATGTTGTTGGTGGCTTCTTTTTAAGCTTGTTCTCATTCCTATGTCGTAAAATACCGCCGCTTTGACAGTGCTTTCGGCGTAAGATCCAAACACCAAAGGTCACCTTTTCTATCCGCATGATACGCCCTTGACATTAGCTGAGCACAGAGCTGGATAGAACCAGTTGCAATTATTATACGCCACCAATGGCCAGACAGCACCTGCCATGGCAGCATGATATGCAGATGGGTGTGATTGGGCGAAATCAGTTGTGTCTGCATGAAATGCGTCAGGTTGACATGCTGCTAGTAATGACATAATACGAGGAGGGTGAGAGGGGTGGTGGATGGACTCAACAAACTCAGACTTTCATGTAAAAATCCAGTGTTTGCTTCCCATCTGAATGCAATTTCTTTTCTACACCTTCCCATGTGCCTCTCTTGCCTAGATCTAACCATCCGTGCCAGCATGCACGTTTGTTGACGTCCCGGCATTGGCTGCCATGTGCTTTTGTTGCCTAAATATAACCATGTGAAGCATAATCCCAGTTTATCCTTTTGTTGACATCATAGTAGCAACGGTACAGTAGCAACATCCCATAATGTAATGAGCAGATGCAGAAGGATAGTCAGATTATCAGCAGAGTCATACACTTTCAACCTTGAAAGAAAAGCAATGTCTGAACTGAATTTCACAGCAATCGATCCAACAGTTGTTAAGATATTTCACTCAGGACAAAGATTAAAAAAAGTTGGACCACCGACCAGCAGACTGACTACAGTGGCTACAGCTCAGTGGTTGGTACATATTCTGCCAAGGTCCTCGGTTCTATACTTGCTTGGGCCAGACTCCATGCAGGAATTCTAAAAGACAACTCTTTTAGCAAAACATGTACATCATTTTATAGGCTAGTTTTGAGTATGAATTGGCTTTGATTTAAATTCACTTCACAATAATTTATTGACATTTTTCAAGACTTTGGGAAGCTGGACATCCTCAAAGAAATCTTATCAAGTAAACTGCATTTGCAGACAAATTTGCTTATTTTAACCATAGAAATGCACATATCTATAAAGCTCCCCTTCCATTTAATATGACATTGCAGTGTCAGATTTAATATACAGACATACTGAAGGGTTTTTAATGCATTTCACTCAGCTTGGATATGTTTCACTGATCTGACTTGCCTGATTCTTTACACCAAAGCAAAGCAGAGTGCTGAGAGAGATCCAGTAATAGTGAGTCTACTTTCTCTATGGAGAGTTTGCTCAAGCTGTTACAGTTCACGCTAGAGCCGTTGCTCCTCTCTTCTGCAGTCTCTTAATAGTCTCCACATCACTGCCTGAAAATAGTGAGGGCAGCCAAGTCTACATTTTCATAGTGTCGTCTAATGTGGCAGTGTGTCTTTTTTGCATTTGTTTTTCTGAACTTTGTTCATCTGTCCTTAACCATTGTGCTTTATCGCAGATCTTTTTCTTCCCATCTCAAAGAGGATTGTGCTTCGGGGGTCAAAGGTTTTTTCTGAAGAGGTGGTTGATGAAAGTGATATTCAGTTCTTCCACAAGCTGCCATCACTGCTATTCTGACAGATTTAACTCCATTTACAGCTCAAGAACTGTACTGTTTTTTTTTTCGATTTTGTGCCATTAAGTGCTTAGTATAGTCTGAATAGACAGCCAGCTCTGCAATCATCATATGAACAATGTTTCAGTGATTTTTTTTTTCTTTTGCACTAGGTGGCCACTTTAAACTAAGAAACACCTCCTATGTATAATAAAGCATAATAAAGGAAAGTTTTGTGTTTGCATAGGTTGAAAGCAAAGCCATAAAAAATGTAAGACTTTAGACAGGTTTTCAGCGTGAAACAAAAGGTGCAATGCAACACTCTTTGCTTTCACATTGCAAAGTGCTTGTGGTTAAACAAACACACAATTACTAGTCTGACTGGTGCATCAACCGAGCAGCTACCAATTTCCTGTCATTACTTTATTGATCCAGTGCTCTCTAGCTGAACACGATGTTAACATTTTACCTCTATTGCTGAATTGATCTGAACCACAGCGCTGTCAGATGTTGGCAATTTCCTTTCATATGAAGGCATTTACTCATAAACAGTACACCCCAGCGACACCCCCAACCCCCATGATAATGCCACTGATAATTGCTTAGTGATTGTTGTATTATTAAAGCACAATAACCTTTTTAAACTAAGAGCTATGAGTAAAGTAAGCAGATGCTGCTAATGAATTGACAGGGGAAAATGGACACAATGCTTTCAGACAACCATCTAGGTAGATGGAGGTATGCATTGCACTCTCACAGTGAAAAATATTGATTCCTGCTGAGAGCTATTACATTTTTATCATCATACACGGTGGGAGTTAACCATACAAATAATGCAACAGCTGCTGGCCTGATTAAAAAGCATTTGGATTAATTCCTGCCTTCCTTTTCAATTGGTCACTAAGAAGGGTTTTGATCATGCACACAGGAGTCAAGACTCAGACTAAGAAAGAAACCCTTTTTCGACCCAACTGAGCTCATGTACGCGGGTTTGTTAACCTTTAAAACCAAGAGCAAATTGGCTAGATTTTTTTTAGAAACATGGTAAGAAGGCAATGAGTGATGAAAGAAGAAATGACCCAAACGTTACCATAAAATTAGTAAAAATGACATGAAAATCACCCCAAAATTAATAAAAAATAACGATAAAATATATTTCTTAAAAAATACTGAAACACAGACTTGGCCTGGGAAAAGTGCTTTAAAAATTGTAAGAATTTTGTAACATACTTTTGGAAATAAAATTATGATATTATGTTATATATTTTCTTATTTCCCTGCACATCCTTCCCTAGTTTTTTTTAAATAATTGTCTAAATCTACTTTTTTTTTTTTTGCAATTTGTGAAACATTTTTTTGCTAAGTTGCTTGTTCCCTTTATCCTATGTTTTTGAAAGACACTGAACCAATTTTGTCAGGGTGCAAAGGTGCAATACCTGTGAAAGGCATCAGCATGATAAATTAGCATGTTTGCAGGTGCTGTGTTTCCTTCAATGCCAATCAGAGGCGGCGCTGATAAATACATGTGACAACTGCAAATCATTTGACATGTGTGCGAATGCTGATTGCCACCGCTCCCATTACATTAAAAATCAGCTGTTAGCAGGTGTCCGCAGGTTTTTGTTTTTTGTTTTTTTTTCTTCAGAGGAAAAGAGAGACAGACTCATCCTTACAGAGAGCCGTGGTCTTCGCTAAAATGAGTGACTGCAACAAACAAATGTTCCACTCAAATGCTTGTGACAGTGGCACTTGTGATGGGTTTGGTGCGCAAAATAGCAAAAACGACTGCTGTAACAAGTTGAAATGGGTCTGCCACTCAAGAAAGTAAAAAGTCTTTGTCACCATTCATACGCCCAGTTATTAAGTGCAGATTGTGGCAATTTTCCACAAAGAATTGGCCACTTTTAGGTGATGAAGGGAAAGAGCTAAAAGCAGCAAAGGGGCATTAGTCTTGGAAATAAGGCCAAGCTAATTAGGGCTTGTCAAATATCACTGCAGTCCACCATTGACGACCTTAGTGTGAAGGTTTCAAGGTGCAGTACTCCCTCAGGATATTTCTGACAAATGCACACATGGATAGTAAAAAAGAGGTTGCCATGATTGGGATGAATTAGGGCATCTTAAACTTGAATTACAAGCTGGAGAAGGTATTTTGACGAGCACAGAGGACTTGGTTTCAGCTAGTCACATTAACAGCTTTTATTTTTCAAAGTTGTGTGTTTCAAAGGAAACCTGCCGTGTACTGCTGTACTAGATTTCGCAGCTTTTTGCAAACATATCTATCTTTTGAATGTCTGTTAGTGTCAGCTCCTTCAAGGGCAGCTTTTCAACTCGTATTTCTACAATAAGAAATAACTAATGTCCTCAAAGAGAGACTGGAGTGCTGCAGTGACCAAAATGCTCAAAGTAATCTTAACTCCATACACTGTGTGATTTGAGCCCATTTTGAAAATGTTGACTTTTGATTCCAGCGTCTACTGAAGTCAAGTGCTTACCTATCACCACTTTGTCAGTGGACTTCCATGTCCACACATTCTGCTCTAGGTATCCTCCTGCATCTGCTTTTGATGTTCCAGGATGTGGCAACCAACGCCAGGATGTCAACAAAGGCACATGTTCAGGCAACAAGAGCACATGGCAACTAACGCTGAGATGGCAACAAAACAACATGGTTGGGTTTAGAAAAAGAAGAAAAGCAAGAACAACATGGTTCAGCTACGTTGTTGCAGGCAGAGTTTCAACCAGATGCCGTGAGGAGTTGATTGGTCCATGATCGGTCCTTGCATCCCACTGTCCACCGCAGGGCAAATGACGCCCACTGAAGCTGAAATTTGGTTCTAAAATGAGTTGTGTGGCTCAAAAACATTATTTCAGTTAATTTTCTACTTGAAAAAAAGGTCTTTAACAGCATGCACTGCAGCATGCTGTTGCTAAAAGCAGCTGAATAAATAATTAGGAAGTCAACATACAGTATGCTATATATTTGCAGTCTACAGATTTTTTCTCTGTTTTGTAATGCAAAATGGATCACAAATAATCCCTGCACCTCTCTTAATTCTCACCTTCCTCCTTCATATTAATTAACTCAGCAAACAAGAACTGACTAGACAAACACAGGCAGGTGTTAAATGGTAAATACTGGAGACTTGCACACATGCGCAATTTTGGCCTTGCAAAGTGAAGCACAGTGCTGGTTATAAGAGCAAAGCAAATCAATCTTCATTAAAAATGCCTTTTGTGCCACCGTCTCTGGATCCCTGCAAAGCAGCGAGAGCAGGTAAACCTGATGCATGTCTCTGTGTTTAAAGTTCAAACAAAGCATCTGAGTCCCCGCTGCCCTCCCCCTGGAGTCCACTGTATTCTGATAAATGACAGAGCTTCCCAATGAGATGCTAACCTTGGTTTTGTAGAACAGAAGGTAAATGCTGATGCGCGAGTTGTGCTGGTGTGCTTATTGCAGAGCTCGGGTCAAGGCTGGGCATTTTCACTGAAAGGCAGAATGTCTTCCAGCTGAATATGAGAGGATTCAAGGCCCTAATGCTAAAGGCATAAATGCTGGCACGACAGTGCAGCATTTTATTGTGTCAAAGAGGCAGAAACAACAAAAGTGAATGGGCTTAAGCTTTTCGGCACACAGCAACAGAGCAAAGAAATGTTGACAAGATACTAATATTGTGAGGGTTTCTCAGTCCAGTCCCCAGCAAATGCACTGCATTGTATGTTTCAGCAAACTACGGATATGTTTCATTTGTGCATTTCATATAAACATTCTTAAAGTGACGTATTTGAGCTGACATTGAAATTGGGAGGTGAAAGAGATGGTGGATGGCATGTCACGTAGGGGAAAAGCCCTAGCTCCTGACCTCAGTTTGAGTCCAAGAAACAACAAAACCTTCGGTTTTAAGCAAGTCATTACTGCTTCCCTCAGAAGCGTTTTAGCTCCTTTATATCCTGCGCAAGCATTTGATTTGGTAGAGCACATTTTCAATCACCATATCTTAATGAAAAATGTTTTAAATTCAACTCAACCTGTTTGAGCTATCTCTACCATCCGGTTTAGGTTTGTTATGCTAAAATAAATTACTACATGTCGCTACATCTTTAAACAGTCTGCCTTTTCGGTTTGCCTTTTACAGAAAGTCAGTAGCAAGAAAAAAGGCAGGCATATTTTTTATTGTTTCAGATGTTTTACTGAACAGATTTATTTTATAGCAAAAAAAAAAAAAAGAAATAAGGGTAAAATAATTCTTTAAAAACATGCTCTACCAAAGGGATCATTAGGTGTTTTATTGTTATGGTGTAGGGTTAGGCTTAGGGTTAGGGTTAGAACTTCTGGTCATTCATTGTAGTTAAATCATACATTTAGAGTTATCCATTATATAGAGAGTGAAATAATTTTGTAAGTATTATGATTTTTTTTAACTGTCTAGAGTCATGCTTTACCAAATTAGCCTTTTCTGATACATGAGATTTTAAGATAATCAATCAGCATTTTTTATAATAGAAAAAGACAAATATTCACAGTTATTTGTACCAAATACTTAATGAAATTCTATTACGTGAAAAAAAAAATCTAAAAGTACTGTAATGGTAATTCTCAAAAATAAATGTGTGGAAATAATACCAGTACAAGTAATATTACTAATTCCATCATCACAAATTGATATATGCTGGTATACTAACATATAACAAGTATAATCTGTAATTTTTCAGTTTTTCTGTTTGTTTTCCCATTACCAAGAATGGCCATCTCAACCATTTGGTAGAGGCCTGTTTAAAAAAACAAAACATTAAAACAATGATTTTCTGTCACTATAGCCCCATAGAAGTTAAAAAAAAAAAAAAAAAAGAAAAGAAAAGAAAAACAAATTCCACTGCTAATTTCTTTCTGATGACATTATACATTGGTGTTTTTAGTGACCCGTTGCTGTGTTTCCATAAGGAATAGCACCACAAAAAAAGGGACCGTGCTGTACACTGAGGCATTACTGGGTTTTCATAGTTTTTTTAAGCCACTTAACAGGCTATTTTAAGCCAAAACATTGTTTTCAAAGCATAAACTCGTTGTGTTCTTACCTAAAACTGATAGCATGTTAATGTACAAATATAATGCATCCATGGTTTGCAGAAATGTACAATGTAAACATTTACCCTGGTGACTGGATTGGGATTTTTGCCCTCCCTCTTTTATGTTTAAGCCTCACAAAAAAAAATGCAGCTGCTGCAGATTCAGTATTGCTCATAAATGAAAGCAAAATGGCTTGTGTCACCCTCCTAAGCTACAAAACACCCCACCCCCCCCCACCCCCCTCAACGCCAACAGAAACCAGAGTCCTCCACATTGCACAGGGGCCACTGGGGTCAGCAGTGCCTGTCTTGCTCTATTGCCCTTTGTTGATAAGCAGCTTCAAATATCTCCAGCAGTGAGACATGTTACCCTGGCTTTTTCTCTGCTTCTGCTCGAATTGATCTGGCGGCACAGGTTGGCAGGATGATCAAGTGGCTCGTTAAGCAGAAGAGGAATTAGGTCTGAGTGTGTCAGATAGGGAGAAAGTCGCAGCTGCCCCCGGGGCACCTGTGTGGTTTCCTATTGTGCGACACCTGTGCTCTCAGAAGGAGCTGGGCTCGTTCCCGCTACCGGCCGGGATGACTTTCCTCAAAGGGACGAGGAGGGAACATTCATTGGATATTTTTTTGTGGAGAGCTCTGCACCTAAAGACATATACGCTTGGAGAAAAGGTCAGGTTTTGCATGAGATAATATGCAGATTCGATTCAGATTCATTTAAAAAGACACCTTTACCATGACATATCTGGCACTACTGAACCGTATCTCTATCTATATCTGTTTCCCTGGAAACTCTAAAGCAGTGATACTAAACATATGGCCCGGGGGCCAAATCTGGCCCCTCCTAAGCATTTTCTAATTTACAGTCAAAATAAAGTGATTAACAGTGGGAATTTTTTTGGTACTTTTAATATACATAAGGTGCCAGAGTGCATAAAACAGCATGAGGATTGGTCCTACAATCGTAGAGATGCACTAAAATAATAGCAACTTCATATAATCCTAGAAACATCTTAAAGTGCAAGAAATATTCTAAAATAAAAAAAAGCGTTAAAATAAAAGAACTTTCTAGTATCCTAAAAATGTGCGAAAATCCTAGAAATCTACGATAATCATAAAAATGCACTAAAATAATAGAAATTTTATACAATCCTAAAAACATCTTAAAGTCGCAGAAATGTCCAGAAATTCAAGAAATGTCCTAAACCTTGAAGTGTACAAAATCCTAGAAATGTGCTAAAATCTTAGAAACCTCCTAAAGTGCCAGAAATGTCCTAGAATCCTTGAAATGTCCTAAAATCCTAGAAATGTCCAAAAATCCTTGAAATATCCTTAAATCCTAGAAATGTCTCAAAATTCTGGAAACATCCTAAAGTCCTACTAATGTTCCAAAATCCTAGAAATGTCCCATAATCTTTGAAATGTCCATAAATCATAGAAACCTGTAATGTGCTGATGAGACTGGCCCCTGGCATCCTGTCATTTTGCAAAAGTGGACCCCTAGCAAAGCAAATGGAGTATCCCTGCTCTAAAGGGTTAAAAAAGAAACAGTGTGGGAAGGAGGGGGGCTTAATCCAAGATTAATACCAGGCAACACTGCAGGTCACAGGTCTCCAGCATCCTCTGTAAGACTCACTGAACTCGATTTAGAGCTAAGAGCTCGTCTGCAGGTGCTGGCGTTGAACAAGGCAGCATCCATTATTTCTCCTCCTGCTGTTATTGGTAGCATTAACTGTGTGGTCTATACTCATCTGCTATCTCCCAACACAGACACTGAAACAAAATATCTGTACAATAAAAACATCACCAAGACTTTCACTCCTTTAAGTGAAACAATTGCCAGACGGATAGCACCGATATGTTACCAGGAGTAAAATGAACAGACAAGATGTTAATGTTACTGAAGAAATGCTGCATGGGAAAGCTACCTTGCCAAGCCCTGAATATTTGGAGAGTAATTATTCCGTTCACTTTTTGGGCTGCGGGGCCTGAGCTGCACTGTAAACACACTTGCAACATAATTGCCCGTCTTGAAAAGAAATAGTTGTGAAGTATTTGGCAAATAAACACAATGGGTTCTCTTTGAAGCGAGCCTTACTTGGCGGTAACTGTGACACACATACAAACGCTCGCAAAAGGGAGGAAGAGGTGGGCAGACAGCGAGGACAACAATCCCAGAGTGTTCTTCCAGCTATCTGCCCTCAGATATGGACACAGAGGCAGGGGATGGCCAGCAGAGCCTGGTGCGCAGCCATCCTCGCTCTGACAATATGTCTGATGTCGGCCCAAGATGCACAAAGGGTGAAGAGGCTCAAACCCTCAGCAGATGGGGGAAAATCTCTCTCTAGCAGGGTAAAAGCTGCTTATAGAAAAGCAGGTTTTGCAGAAGTTACACTACTGATCATTTATTACCTTACCTAAGAGAGCTTAAAAATCATCTGCTTACTTTTTAGCACACACTATGTTCAATGACAGGAAGCCACTTGCATTTCTAACTTGCAGAAGTAAGGAATATCTTTAATAAACACCGATTTTATGATATGATTTTTAAATTCATAGATTGAGATATCAACTCTGCAGACATGTTTGATTTTTGGAAGTACAGCAACAGTCTTGTGCCTTAAGGCCCAAATGCACTGAAAGTGGTAACTGATGCGTCTAATTTGACACGCCTCAGTTGATGCTCCTATGGCGCACTGCAGGCATCAGATTGAAATTCAACCATCAAAGAACCTGAAGTATCTAAAACCTCCTGCAGACTGTGAAGTATTTGCAATCTTTTAAGTTACAGCAAGCTATACTTTGCAACATGGATCTTGATAAACTTGGGTATGACATCAAGTTTGATGTACGCAAACTGTACGTATGACGTATGTCCAATAACATCAGTGCTAAAGAACAAACGGTCGCCAGTGTGTGTCATCCATATACGCCGCTGTGTTCAAAATGTAAACAAACAAATCGAGCCGTCACTATAATGGCATTTATGTGCACGGGGGACAAAAATTTTGAAGAGGAGGAGGAAGAGAATGTGGATGTGGTTGTGACTGGGGAAAAGAGGCCAACTCTTTTCCCCAGTCACAAGAGCTAGAGGTAAGTATTAGCATGTACTAGCATTTAGCAGTGTGGTGCTGATCGGTGCACCATTTCTGGTTTCAGAATCAGAATCAGAAATACTTTATTGATCCCCAGGAGGACATTGTGGAAATACTATATAATAAAACAGCTAAAAGTACAAAAAAGTAAGAAAATGAGCAGGGGCGACTGCAACAGGCTGCATGCACGTCAGCGCATGCGCACATAAGAGCTGTGTGTAGACATAGGTCGCAATAACGGTCACACAGTTTTTATATGTAGGCAGGCACAAGTTTGTATGCCTTACATATCCCCTCGTACATATAGCCCATAACATTACATAAAGCAGTAGGGCAACTTTGCTGCTGTTTGTTGGCAGTAGAACGCCAGTTAAGCCACTAGGGACCAGTCATCACATTTCATCTTTTCTTTTCTCTTCCAGATAAATTTACTTAACCCTTAAAGACCTGAAGAAATTTTTGGGGGAGGCTGACTCTCCTGTATTTATTTTGATTTTCTAACCCATTCTTTTTTTCGGGGGGGAGTTTCACGTGGACACAGAGAGAACTTTTGTTTGTTTGTTTTTTAATTTAGAAACTTGCTAGATGTTTCGAATGTCCAAATGAATTTGGTCTACCTCTCACCTTCCCTCAGCAAGTTACAGCCATTTCATATAAGATTATCCTGGGTGTTTTTCAGTGAAAAACAGGTGTATTCCAATATTAATACATGTCCACACAGGGCATATATGATATCGCTGGAAAACTGAGATTCTCCACTTTATGTGTTTTTAAAGCATGTTGATAGGATCAGCGGTTCAAACATTATTAAACATTTTAGAATGGTAGACATTTTTAGCCATGGGCAGCTGTCTCAGTCTTTGAGAGTTAAAGCACAGCTACTAATAACCATGTTATTTATTGCTGTTAGGTTTATGTGTATGTGGGGCCCATGTGGGTTGTAAATAGGCTGAAAAATGGGCCCTATATGGGACTGCCAATGGTTTCCATAATTTTTCAGTAAAACAGATAGATATGGACTCGCCATTTTCCTCATCGGTTGCCAACTGCTTTTGTCCAACCTGTGGCACTGAACCCTGCACGACATTCATTGGTTGTCTTGTTTTTTTCCATCAAGACACTAGATGATGTTTTAAGGTCCAACATGACCATGCCATGAAAATAAAGGCATTTTACCATTTAAAGAGAGTGCCCTGGAGTTTTCTTTTGATTTTTCAAGTCTTGGTGAATCCCTACGCAAACAGCAACTCGGACAGCCTAACTTTGAGTCCAGGAACGCTCCTTTTCTTGAATTTTTGAACTTGAATTCAGGAGTGGGTGGATTCAAAGGTCATCACCCAGGCAACCCTCTAGAATTAGCAAAAGCAGTCCTGGTGGTTATTATTCTGTCTGTTTACTCCAATACAAAATGAATCCTTAGAATATACTGTATTGTTAGAGATAATAATTTCACTTGATGCAGAGAAGGCCTTTGATCGGGTGAAATGGGATTTTCTTTTTCATACGTTTAAAAAATTTTGTTTTGGACCTAATTTCATAACATGGATTAGGTTACTCTACTCCTCTCCTTTGGCTGCAGTACGTACTAATAGCAATGTATCCCCTTTTTTTGAGCTCCAACGAGGCACGAGACAGGGGTGCCCCTTGTCACCCTTCCTTTTTGCATTGGCAATCGAACCGTTGGCTATTGCCATAAGGCAATGTATCGATATCAAAGGTATTCATCGGGGGGGCTTGGTACACAAAGTTTCACTTTATGCTGACGACATGTTACTATTTGTATCAGATCCTTTACATAGCCTTCCGAAACTTCTGGACCTCCTGAAAGGATTTGGGGAAATATCTGGATATAAGGTGAACTTTCAAAAAAGTGAACTCATGCCTATTGGGAAAACAGCAGGTGGGCCTCCCTTTACCTGTTCAACTCCTTTCAAAATAAGTCATAAAAAATTCAAATATTTAGGTATCTGGATCACACAAAATCATAATGAACTATACAAAGCAAATTATTTACCCTTACTCTCTAAATTAAAGCAAGATCTTGAAAGATGGGATTTGTTGCCTCTCTCGCTGGGAGGAAGAATAAATACTGTTAAAATGAATATTTTCACGAAATTTTTATATCTCTTTCAGTGTCTTCCAATATTCTTAACTAAATCCTTTTTTAACAATCTGAAAACCCAGATATCTTCTTTTATCTGGAACAAGAAACAACCCCGAATTAAACATAATATATTACAAAGACCTCGTGGAGCAGGTGGTCTGGCGCTCCCAAACTTCCTATTCTACTATTGGGCTGCAAATATTAAGGCAATTCTACTTTGGGCAAAAAGGGATGATACCATATTGCCATGGGTAACCATGGAGAATTCGTCTACTGGTCTGGTTTCATTGATTTCTCTGCTCTGTGCTAAACTACCACTGTTGCGACCTATTTCCAGTTTCACCCTGATCCACTTGTTATACATTCACTAAAAATATGGTACCAGTTCAGACGCCACTTTGCACTCACAGAACTGTCACTTGTTGCACCACCTCAAGGACATTGCATGTTTACGCCATCTATTATAGATGGAGCATTTAGCATGTGGTCAGAATATGGAATAATGTCAATGTATGACCTCTTTTGTGACAATGTGTTTAGTTCTTTTGAACACTTGGTACAGAAATTCAATATTCCTAGAGCTCACTTTTACAGATATCTCCAACTTAGAAACTTTATCGCCTGTAATGTTGACCTCTTTCCATCATGTCCCTCACCATCCCTTTTGGATGAGATTTTTAACTGTAAACCAGATACGAAACGTGCTATAAGTTTAATATATGGGATGTTGCATACACAAAGGCTGGCAGTTCTGGAGTCACTCAAGAAGAAATGGGAGGAAGATTTAGGTGAACAAATCTCAGAAGAACATTGGGGGAAAATAATTGGCCGAATCTGTTCCACTTCTATATGCCTTAAACACTCAGTAATTCAATTTAAAATTGTACACCGTCTTCACTGGTCTAAGGCAAGACTATGCAAGGTTAAAGCAGATCTTGACCCTACCTGTGATCGTTGTCGACGGGAGCCTGCTACCTTAATACACATGTTTTGGACCTGTCCAAAGCTGAGCTGTTTTTGGGAATCCATCTTTAATACCTTGTCGAAGGTTTGTAATTCCTCACTGGAACCATGCCCATTTATTGCTCTGTTTGGAGTGACTCTAAGAAATGTCAGCTTGACTAAGCTACAAACCAATATGATAGCTTTTTGTACTCTTTTAGCAAGAAGAATGATATTACAAAAATGGAAAGATGCATCACCACGCTGGGTGAGAGAGGTCACATATTACATTCAACTGGAAAAAAATTTGATACATTTTAAAAGGGTCAATTCGGAAATTCTCTATTGCCTGGCAGCCCTTCCTGAACTATTTAGAGAATGTGAATGCAGATGATATTGAATTATAGTACGCATATGTGTACGTATTCAGTATGTATCTATGTATTAATCTTGATTTAATTACCTACCTTATGTGGTTTACTTATATATATGTATATATTTTTTAAAATACTACTGTTTTGTGTTCTCAGATTCTTATGTTTTAGTTATATATAGAGCCAGTGAACTGTCAAGCTACATTTATGACCTCAGGCCACCATAAATTACTCTGTTACTCAGTCACAAAGTGTTCCCCACACAAAGCTTAGGGGGGAAAACATCCAAACTCATTTATTTGACCTGTTATCAGGAGCTGGGGATGACCTCACACTGACTGGAATAATAAAATGCGAAACCAGTGTTCAAATCCAAGCGTCTCACAGACTGCTGCTGCGCTCTGCGCTTTTTCTCCGCTGCGATAGCTACGTCAGGCTGAGGCAGTCGCCGGCACAGTCCGGGAATGTTAGATTTAAATGTTGGTTCTACCCCATGAAAACATCTTTGTTATTCTAGAGACACATTTTTGGAATCACAAAAATACCTTCGAGGAGGCAACCCACTGAAGAATACCCGGTTAAAAATATAATTTTGATTTCTCTCCTGATTTGTGCACAGGGAAAGATATTGTTGCATGATCAAGCTACTTTTTTTTGGCAGTTTGCCCTCCTGAGAGTCTACATTCCAATAAATTAACCCTTGCTGTCCTCCAATTAGTATAGAGATGGACAGAGAATGTGCTGCTGTTTCCAGTTTACCACAAGTTTAAGGGGAAGAAGATCAGTCAGGCTACTAAATTCCGTAGGTCGAACACACAAAACCAATTGATGTACATTTCAATTCAATCAGGCGTGGACTCATTTCTCCTACTGAAATGTTAGTTGGTTCTAAAGTCATGCCTCTGTGATTGCAAACTCTACTAGTGTTGACCAGAATTGCCCAAGCTTTTTGATGTGGGACATATACAGAAATAATATAATAGAGTCACAGGCCAAACTAAAGTGACTCCACAGTTTGACACAAATTACATGGCATGAAACTCAGTGTTTCTAGAACAGAATGCCAATTGGCGAGGAAAGTTATTTTATATCATGATTACTACACAACAATACAAAATATTTTAGTGCGTGACAATACAGCAGTTTATTAGTGTGCCCATATATTACAAAAAATAATTCTCTATCTTGATTTTTGTCAGGTCTGCCTCCATGTTTATGAAGGTAAATGCTTTTACTGACTAGTGATCTAATGTCAAAAGTGGAGTAGCGACACCTAGTGTTCAAATTAGGAATGCAGATGCAGGGCTTGCTAGTAGGAGCTACTCAAGATGACAGTAAAAATTTGTTTAGTCTAGTCTGTGCCTTGTACATACAGCGAAACTTATTAGAAATATGCTCAAGCCATATTCTAGTTTATTTTAACACGTTCTCATCCCAAGTCATCACATATTGCCTTTTGTCAGTGGACTTTTGTGTCTACATATAACGCTCAAGGTATCCTCCTGCGTCTGCTGTTGACGTTCTGGGATGCCACAAACACCAGGATGTCAAAAGCACATGGTTAGGATTTGGCAACAAAAACACATGAAAACCAATGCTAGGATGCCAACAAAAGCACATAATTTGGATTTGGCAACAAAGGCACGTGGTTACTTCTAGGCATAGAAAGCGCATGGCAACCAACGTTGGGACGTCAACAAAAGCACATGTTTACTCTATAGATGCAGGATGGTTAGGTTTAGGAAAAAAACATGGTTTGACTTTACATTCATAGGTGAAGTGAACACCAGGCTCCTGGGTAAAAGTCCAGGGTTTGTTAGACCCATCCACTGCCCCTCCCATCTGCCTTATAGGGACCCTTCAGCTCCTTATGTTGTTACGTTTCAATCTGATATCCTCCAGTGGCATATCATATGGCCATAACAGGTTCTGGCAGCGTATCATGCTGCTGCAAAAGGTGGCTTTTGGCATCAGTATCTTATGCTAAAAAATTGCTTATTGATGTGTTTATTTGATGACAAACTAATGAGAATGCATTGCTTTATTTTGTTTGTTAGTTTGTTTTAATTTACTGCTGTTAAAATGGGCAACCGGCCACATTTCACACACAGGCCTCAGTTTGGCCAGCAATGGTGCAAGCTTTCTCTGTTACCCAAAAGTTAATTTTCTTTAACAATGGGTATGGGCTCACCAAAACATAATAAAACTGAAGTGTGTCTAAGGGCAAACTGCTTGATTTTCCTTCCTGCTCGGATGCAGCCACAGAGCATTATGATGGGGCTCTGTGGGGCCACATTTCTTCCCAGCACCTCAAGACAAACTCTATAGTAGCAGTTTCTAAGGTAAAGTGTTTACTGCTGCCTAAATGCTACCATTACTCATCAAGTGTTGAAGCATATAGCCAACATAATGTGGGTGTACCAGTGGGAGCACACCCTACATGCTGTACGGTTGTAATGTCTTTTTTTTTTTAATTGCCAAGATGGCAGATTTAGGTCAATATTCCATCATCTTTGTGTGCTCCTCTGATAAAGGTGTTGGAATCTGAACAGGAGACAATGCTGCTGCTCACATTTTAACGATACTTAGGATTGTTAGGTGCATTATAATAGAAAGTATTACAGGAGAAAGTATTAAGTTCCAGTCATACCGCCAGTATGCTGAAGTCTACTGTATATGAAATACTGCTGCACATGAACGATTGAACCTTTAAACTTTTTTTCCATTTGATTCTCAGCATTTGATTGACCTTTGTTAATTTCATTTCACTTTCACAAACGTAAAATGTACAATGGCCACTTTGATTAATTTCAATTTATGCGTTTCAGTTCCCATTCACTCAGCTCAGCACGTGGCCACATTCAGTCGCTGAATGGACCCTATTCTTTGTCTGGTGTTATTATCCAGTGGATGTGTCCTCATAATTAAAGCTGTGAGAAAGCCTGATAATGCTGCAATGAATTAATAACTTTAAATAACCCACTGGAACTTGATATGCCATTTGGGAACGGCCTTGAGAATGATTTTTTAAAAGGTTACCCGAGAGTTCAGATGTAGAAAATTAGAATATTCAGCAGAATTCTGCAGTTTATTGAATGAGATCTACTGTAAGCTCTGTAGTCTGCATGATAGATGTTATGTCTTTGCCTCTGTGGTGTAAACAGTAAAGTATTCCCACATTACTTCCACAGTGGGCTGGATTTAATAACAACCCCTTTCACACAGGCCCAACAGGAAGACTCAAAACAAATTTAATATTTAATTTGAAACCATATCCTCCTCAAAATTCAGCCAGCATGCCACACAATATGCCAGTCCTCTTCACGACTCTTCTAACAAACATAAATTTCTCTGCACGGGCTAACTACTCCTTCTCAGTAGATGGGAAATCATGAGAGCAAATGAGCCATTATAGTATGTTATGGTTGTAACCATGAGCTTATCAGCGTCATGGCTGCTGACATTAACCCCTTGACAAGGACTAATGGCACAGTTCAAGGGCATCGCAATTAAAGGGACATTATAATGGCCTACAGTTATCTACAGCATGTCGTATTTGAGTGACCACAAACTGTATGCAAATATGATTCTGCTTTTGCTAAAGACACTGAGAAGGAAGAAATATGTAGAGGAAAAATGGCAATCATCCTCCACAAAACCTCTTGATATAAAGTGTTTTTCAAAATTACAAACTCACCAATTCACTAATTACCAAGGACTTTCTCATATGTTTAAAAAATTAAAGTTCCAAAAGGGTTTATCCTGAAGGGGCTGAGGTCCCACGCAGAACCATTTGCTTCTGAAGGACCCTTTTTTGAAGAAAGGCTTCTTCAGGGATCTATGTAAGACTAGTTCTTTAACAAATAAAATCATTATAAGTGAGAGACAGATCTATGGGTAATGTAGTCAATTACCATTTTTAGAGCCCACCCTTGGAATATGAAAATGTTCCCAGTAGAACCTCCTGGTTGGGTTCTAGAATAAACCCTCCAATATGAAAGGGTTATCGGTGGAATCCCCTGGGTAGGTAGTGGATGCAAGGCTTGAAATATGAATGTTCTTGGAAAAAAAAACAACAAAAAAAAACATGGTGAGTTCTTGAATAAACCTTTAGGAATATGGAGAGGGTTCTCTGTAGAATCCCCTCAGTGGGTTCAAGATAAGACCCTTGGAATATGAAAGAGTGCTGGACAGAACCCCCTGGGTAAGTTCTAGATGAAACCCTTGGGATATAAAAGGGTTTCTTGTTAAAATCCTACATGGTTCCAGATGGAACCCTTGGAATATGAAGGGTTCTCAGTAGAATCCTCCGGGTTGGTTCTAGATGAAACCCTTGGAATATTAAAAAAAAAAGGTTCTCGGTTGAACCTCATGGGTGGAGTCTTGCAGCACTCTTAAAAGTTGGAAAGGTTCTGAACAGAACCTCCAGAGACAGTTCTGTGAACCATTACGCCAAAGAATGCTTCTCTGTAGAATCTCTCATAGGAGGTTCTGGGTGAAACTTTTCACAGATGGTGCCCTTTGTGTTGGATTCTAGGTAGATCCCTCTGAAAGTGTTCCAGTTAGAACAGTAATAAGAGGTCCTAATTAGCACCTTTATTTCTAAGAATGCCATCCCCATTATGCATTAAATGAAGGGGAGAAAGAGTGGGGTTTGATTTAGTTTGTCCATAATTTGATGTACATGTGGTGAACTATAATGGATGCATTTCAATCCCCAAAACATACACATCATCAGCAGTCATTACAGGCTAGATTTCCTGGGGGAGGTCACACATGTTGCAGAAATAACAAGCTCTCTGCGCTGTCCCTGGCAGTAATAATGCATAAACCACAGCGCGTCTACCTCTGGTTACTGCAACCGATACCCGACACTGGGCTTTTTATTTTCAGCTATGGAGGAGAAAAAGACACTGCAATCCTTGTTTGACAAGGAAACCAGCTTTGCCTGTCAAAGCTCAATGGCATCGCACACATAACATCTATCTTTTATTACTTGCAGTCGCAGGGAAGAAGAATACTTTTTCTTTCTCTCTCTCTCTCTCGACATTCTCAGTGCACTAAATACATGCTCCTTTTCCCATAACCTTGGCCCAATTTATTTCTTTCTCTCAGCTTTGCTGGCTCTTGGCATTTCCAATGGGTTGACTGAGGTCACAATGGTGCTCAATTAAAAATATGAAGTCATGTGCAATCTCTCTGCAATCGATCCAAAAACAAAGTCAGCCCAAGGTGACGTCCGACACCCCGCAGTTGTGTTTCATAATCATGCCGGTCTTTTCTGAGCTGATCACAGCTCCTTCTGACTCACTGAGCTGGCGTGATCCCTGAAGGAACTGTCAATGAAGGGAGGTATCCCTTGATGAAAAGTGTCAAACAACCCAATATCTAACACTCTGTTTCATTAAAAGCCTTCTAACCTTCCTGTGATTCAGTTTAAATAAACACACACAGACACACATAGACAGACAGACAGACAAACAGACACAGACACACACACACACACACACACTAAAATAGCTGTATATTTATTCACTTTTGAATTTATTTTTATTATCTCCTCATCACTTTCTATCACCTATCTATCACTTACTTTTCAATATATGAATAATTTTAATACTTTCATTATTACTATTGTTATAATATAATAATGATGATATTAATCGTATTACTACTATTATTATGGTTATGATTTTTATAATTATCATCATTTACTCATTTATCTATTTGTTTATTTAAGATTGTTTCTTATTTCGTCTTCAGTTTTCCCACAACAATCTGTAATTAGGTTATTTGAGTGACAATAAATGTAAAATGTTAATAATAGATTTATCCTTACTTGGTTTGCTGCATTTTTATTTATTTTTATTTTTCTATTTGCTCTGTATGTCAGCTTATTTCTTTTTTCTCTACCTGTATGTGTGCTGTAATTTGTTTGTATGTTTTTTGTTTTTTTTTTTTCTACCTCTAAAGTCACCATTGTTTAAATTTTGCACCGACAAAAAATGAAAAAAAAAGGAAAAAAAACAACAAATATTTCTATATTTTTTCTTTTTTACTCTTTTGGAAGCTGTCTGGCAGGTCTGGACGTGTATATTTTTGCTCTACATGACTGAAAACTATTTTAATTCTGTTGCATAGTGGGGTGTGTTGAGGGTTTTCGTTTGAAGAGATCAAAGAGAAAAATGTCATCAGCATGAGAGATGTGGACCAGTAAAAGGTGCCGGGTGGTTGAGCATGGCGAGTCCTGGATTCCTGATGGATCACAGTGGCCTGGGTGAGCATTTGTCCCCTCCAGACACATCCCAACACCACCGCCACTGTCTCAGTCGCTAATTGAATTTGATGTTCCTGCCTTGGTAAAGGTTTCCCGCTGCTGATAGATACCAGTCCGGCCTCTTCCTCTGTCACCTAAGCTCAGAGGAGAAGCCTATTTACATGAACCCCCCCCACCCTGTACACGGTTATTAGATGATCCGCAGAATGGAGGCAGGTAAGTCAAGGTGACAGAGAGAGAATTAGAAATTCAAGGCGCATAGCAACACAGGCAGCCATTTCGCAGATGAAGAACTTCTTGTATGTCAGAAAGTCATCAGGGGCTGTTGCTGCGACTGTGGCAATGGATCGCTGAACGCAGCCATGCAGAGGAAAGTCACCTGTACTAAGTAACAACTCCTGGAGCTGCTAAGGTCAATGGAACTAAGTGCACATGGGTAAGAATAGATTGATGAAATGCAGAGGTTTATTGCCTTATCATATAACCAAGTGTTTGGCTCTGAAGAAAAAGAGAAACTCGCCAGAGGATTAAAAAAAGCGGCAGTGAAAAAGGTTTATAATTGTGACACTCTGTAATGACTGTAGACGAACTGTGCTACGTGACAGTCTCATACAATCTCCTCAAGTAGAGGTCTGCCCTCTGTAATACATCTTTCAGACTATTAAAAGCTGCAAGAAATGTTGATATAATGCAGTACACCAGTGTACTCAGAGCTCTTTATCTGCTGAATGATTCACTTTGGCTTTTGGAATCGAGATAATGTCTCACTTCTCCCTTCCAAAAATGGCTAGATTAACATATTAATACTCCATGACATTTGCTCTTTCCCTGTTTTGCCAATAGCAGATCATTTTGTTCCACCATTCAAGCGTAATTACTGTAAATCCATTCTGCTACATGAAAGAAAGTGCCCTGAGGCACGGTGTCTTTGTTCAACATTTACATAACAGCTCCTCATTACAATCTCCAACTGTAAATCAGAAATTGCTCTACACAAACCAAAGCCACAATGAAATCTGTCAATACCCTGTAGCTTGTTGTGCTTGGAATTCTGATTTCAAACAAGTATTCAGTTATGAAATAACACACACCATATGGCACAGTTGGCTGTGGACTGTCTGCCCCATAATGCTATTGCCTATGATCACTGCACACATGCTATGTTTAATTCATGACTCCTCAGGGTCTGCCCAAACACCATGGCTTGCCCTGAGCTCGGGGCGCTTAATTTGAAGAGGTCAATTAATGATTAAACTACTTTGCTCCAGAGTTTCCCGTGTTGTTGGCATGTTCTCAAGCTGTTGTCTTAATTAATTAATTAATTAATAATTGTCTTGTACTTTTTTTAAACCAATTTTGTGCTATTTTGGGGGTCAATTCTTCCTAACTTGCTTGCCTTCTTTTTTTTTGAAAGCAATCAAATCAATCCTATTTGCTCAGGCTTCAAGGGTAAGAATTAATAAATTATTATTATTATTATTATTATTATTATTACGGTTATTGTTGTAGGTATTACTTATGTTATTTTCTTTAGGTATTTATTTTTTCCTTCTGTATACTCATCTCCATCTCCATGTCTGACGATTATAATATTTATTACTACTATTATATTATATATTACTGTCTTTCTTACTCTCAAATCACACACACACACAAATATTCATAGATACTCCCAAACAAGAACGAATTCAGATCATACTGGTAAGTGCCAAGCTCAAGGCTCGGCTCAAGGCACAAAAAAAATATGGAGGATAACGATCCTGAAAGCTGTTGGGTCAAAAATAAGGTTCAAAGAAAGATAAAAGGGGTTTAACAGGTTTCAAGTAAAATTGCTTCTGCTGCCATCTGCAAATGGCAAAATTGGATTTAAAAACACCATTAGTCTTCAAGCAAGGGGGGGGGGGGGGGAAATGTTGCAAGACACTTCCAATAAGGTCTGGGGGGGAGGAATGAACTGAAAAGATGTTTTGTAAGTGTTAAGACACTTAAGTCCAGCATTAATGCTGCAATAGAATTATACAGTTTGACATTTTCAAATGCGTCACTAAGGATGAAGGGGTAGTAGTAGTAGTAGTAGTAGTAGTAGTAGTATTCGTATTATTATTAATAATAATAATAATAATAATAAATGCCAATAAGATGAAAACAAAAGACAATAGCTTTGAGAATTGAAAAATATAAAATATTCAGTACTCCAAACAAGACGCATTCAGTCATCTGGTAAGTGCCAAGCTCAAGGCTCGGCTCAAGCACAAAAAAAATATGGAGGATAACTATAGTGAAAGCTGTTGGGTCAAAATAAGGTCAAAGAAAGATAAAAGGGGTTAACAGGTTGAGTAAAATTGCTTTGCTGCTCCGCAAATGGCAAATTGGATTTAAAAACAACATTATGTCTTCAATCATGGAGGATGAAGAAGAGTGTTGCAAGACACTTCCAATAAGTTCTGAGAGCGAGGAGAGAACTGAAAATGATGTTTTCTCAGTGTGAAGCACTCACTTAAGTCCAGCATTAAGTGCTGCAATGAGGAATTATTACAGATTTGACATTTCAAATGGTCACTAAATGAAGTGGTTTAATCGAAACAATGGATCTTTCCCAACGCCAATCAACTGCAAACATATCTATGAAAAAAAAGGAAAACAAGTTGTGGATGAGGTATTGCAAGATTGGATATTTTGGTGGAAAACAGGTGATATGTGTTGTCATTTTTGCGAAATTCCAAATATGTTAACTGACTGCGTTTCCACATTATGTCAATAGATAGCATAACTCCTTAGTTAATTCTAAGTAATTACGCTATCTATTGACATATGTATTTTTTTTTTAATTATTTGTATATAAACATAAATTCAAGGAGACAGGGATGGATTTATAGATATTTCAAAAAAATTAAAATATTGACACAAGTATCAAAACCAAAATAGTTGCAAAGAAATGCAACCCAAAAAAGCTTAAGTTGTATTAAACTACATCGAACAGACAGTTATTTATGAGAATGTTGGATATTGGTTTGATAAGGAACTATGTAGATAGTTTAGACCAAAACCTCTCATATGAAAACTCAACCTGGCAGGTAAACACAGGAATACAGCTTCTCTTTGCCCTAACCACAATACACAAAGACTGACAACACACACACACACACACACACACACACACACACACACACACACACACACACACACACACACACACACACACACAAAAACACTTTTCTGCAGCTCACAGTTGGAATTGGTGCTGGACGTCTCGGTTGCATACAGTGTTTGTGACAGTGACATGACAGCATTCTTTTATAACTCCCTTATATTCCCCTACAGTGACAGCGGGAGAATGGAGAGAGCTGCCAGGAATCATGGAGAGGAATCCCTGTCAAGCTCTACCCCGAGGCTTCCCCTCCCTCATGTCAAGATAGATAACCACTAGAACCTCATGGGAAGCAGAGAGAATGGAAACAGAGACAGAAAAAGAGAGAGAAAACAGGCAGACAAAAAGTGACACGCAAAAAAAAAAATACCATAAAAAACACCATAGCTTTCCAAGAAGGCTAGATTATGTCATTTCTTCTAGGTGAGATATCACACGTCTTTTTTTGTTTCTTAAAAAAATGAATAAAAATAGGTTGGAATTTATGAGAGAGGACAGAAAATGCACATATGGAGATTTGTGCTGTTTTTGCATGCTTCTTTGCAGTGCTAGCAACAGTTGGTTTTTCAGTAGCTGTCAACGTGTCCTTGACTTTGTATCTAGAATTATATCACCTGTCATATAAATAAAAGCTTTAATCATTTAAGTAAATGAGAAACTTTACACTGTAAAAAGAAACTATATGTCTTAACGTTAGAAAAGTTAGAGCCAGGACTACCTTAAAAGTTTAAGTTGACTGAATTTGGGAAGACAAGTCAAGGTAATTCTGTTATGATTCTACTTGTCTTTTTAAATTCAGTCAACTTAAAAATTTTAGTTCAACCTCCTACTCATAACAGGTGGTTGAAAGATATTTTATTATCTATTAGTTGGGAGAAACTTAGATTCTCCCTGGAGGGTTTGGAGACCTCTCCTAAATAATAATAATTTTTGACCCCACTGCTTAGTTTTAATGACTGAGCCTCCTTTTTTTTATTTATTTATTTTACATTTCTCCCCATTTTTCTGCTGCGTTTTTTGTTTCTCTTGGGTCATTTTCATCTAAATGGTCATTCTTTGTTTTCTTGCATGTTTCGGGTATTGGTGTTATTGCAACCCCTGACTTTTGTCAGGATTGTTGCAATTGGTGTTATTTCTGTTGTTGGCAGTTTTTGGGTTACCATAGGTGAGAGGGTAAGGAGAGAAAATGTGTAAAAAAAAAATGGGAACATGGGAGAATGCTCAGGTGCTCTGTAATTTGTATGCCTTGCATTGTTCTTCCAATATAAAAATAAAATAAAATACAAGTTTTAGTTAGTTAGTTAGTTAGTTAGTGAAGGAAAGTGCAGTAGTAATATACCAATGTGCCTGGAGGTGTTTGCAAAGTCTTAAAACCAGACATTTTAATACTTTACTTATTACTTTACCTAGAGCTTTGGATATATACTGTATGTATATTGTTCTTTTCAGATTACCCTGCTTATCAACAAAGATTTCTTTATAATGGGGGTAAATTCCTGCATTCTTTTGTGTTTTACTGATTTACGCTACAGGATGGTAAGACAAAGGAACTAATCCATAATTACTTTTAGAATTTAAAAAATTGCCCTAAATCAACACGACATCCATTTCTGGGGCAGAATATGAGCAGTAAATTTAAGACAAGGATGATAGAACAGCACATCAATGCACTCATTTCATTAAGCATTACTGCTGGCAAACATTTGCTGATATTTGTATGGCCATTATCAGACAACCAAACCATTAATTTTAGTTATATTACCCTCAGTGCCAAAGAGCCATCTGAATATCACATGGAAAACTAGGAACTATCCTTTCAGTTTGCCTCTGTCCTCGTTGCCAAACAGCAAACGGGTCAATAACCCATCATTATAGAGCTTCACACTTCGCTGGCTGCAAATTGACTGCCTGAAGGATTAAGGAGAAAGGCAATGATGCCAATGCTGGAGATGAGACAACATTGCTCATCTTCTCTACCTACTAAAAAACCCGGGGTTCTTTGAAAATACCGGAGCTGGGCGAAAGGAGAAGGCAGCGTGACAGGACCTAATCCTGTCACTCGGGCTATTGTTGGTGAAATGGGAGGGCATATACTTACTTGTATCAATGTCATGTCAACGCACAATAGAAAGTAGAGCAAAGTACTAAGTGGGTCAAAGTCACATATTAGACAAAGTCACTTTTGAATTGTGAGTTTTGATTTTCGCTAACAAAATTGCTTCAGGTAAAACTGTTCTATAACGTTGACAAAAATGTGGCTCAAAGAGCAGGTCCTGACCTCCGATCTGGAAATCAATGGATTTGAGACACCTTTTCACCCAGACAGAGACTCCATGTTAGGTGGTTTTCCACTACTGATTTATGCAAAACTTAGGTGATATTTTCAAACAGTTCGATAAAATAAAACTGCGAAAGGACTGCGTTTCCATTGAGTGATGTTATGCCACTTTTTTCGTGATGTTTTGTGACTTCACATCTAATGATAACATTCCAAGAAGCATGGCGATGGATGTTCAAAACATTCAAATGTTTATTTCTATTGCAGCCACCGTACTAGCCATCATTATTTCCAATCCAAGGCGACACAGGCGTGTTATGAGAGCCATAATAGAAGGGCAAGCCCCTTATACGTGGGAGCAGCCACGTATAAGGTTATAGTCCACAATGTCACAGAGGAATTGTGGACTCAAAACGTCCGGAATCAGTTATGCGATGCAGTCACACCTATTGTAGCTCCTGCTGCATCCGGAGAGAGCCAGTTCCTACTGACAAGCACAGTTGTTGAGTTTTTTCAGCATCGATGCATTTCCTTTAGGCGTATTTTATATTTGCAGTTTTAATTTGTGCAGTTTGAGGGTTAATGGAAACCTACCTAGGCGGAAGGCTGTGTCTCTATGTCAACAAAAACTGGTGTAACACGGTGGTCGCTCGGGAGAAATTATGCACACCAGACATTGAACTCTTGTCAGTATCTCCTCAACCCTTTTATCTACTACAAAAAATTTCCACAATGGTTTGTAACACTAGTGTATAAACACCCCAAAGCAAATGTCAACATTGCAACCCAGGCTATGGCTCAGAGCCGGACACACCAAACGTTATTATGGTCGACTTCAACCACTGCAAACCTGAATCCTGTAGCTGTATCTATGGTTACTATGATAAACCAGCCCATTTGCGGAAAAAAAAAAAAAAAAAAAAAAGTTTATGCCATTGTACATTTGTGCAAACAACAAATACATTTATAACATTTCCAAACTGATGTAGTATATGAGCTGACCTTGTCATTGGGAGGAGCCTGCCAAGCTGCAGACCACTTTAGACCTGTCTCAGACCATATAGTGGTTATAAAGGTGAATGACATAACATAACAGCTCCCCAAAGTGAAATCAAAACATCTCAGTCTCCCCCGGTGTCCAGGTATAGGTCATACAGCCCCTCCCGTCCTTGTTAATGACAGGGATATGGTCAAACTAAAAACTCAAAGTACACTTCAAATACATTTCCCAAACAGGGCTTCTATCATTTATGGTAGCCTTTTGGTATGATCAAGCATCGATGACCTATAGAGGGGAATTGACGACATGATGGAAAACTGGGTGTGCTTGTGTTTAGATGGGTGTATGGGCTGTAACTTTCTACCACAGAGATGACTACCACGTCAGTGAAAGATGGCAGTGGCCGTATCCAGGATATTTTGGCTTCATTTTTGTTTATTTTAAGTAGAGACATGCCGTCCATCTTTGTATATAGTCTATGTTTTAAGACCAACAAACAATAAAACCAGGTGGGATTTAGACAGCCATTGCTGTGTTTTAACCAGCTTTTAAGGCACCAAATTAGGGTGTTTTGTAACGAACCAGTGCTATTCTTCCTGCCAGGACAGTGCTTGAAAAACATTTTTTTTTACCCAGACACTGCTGGATTATGCCCCCAAAACTGGGTATTTTAAGCCAAAACATGATCTTTACCTAACCATAACGAAGGGGTTTTGTGCCTATAACTACACGTTAACGTCTTCTATTTCTTTTACCCCTTTTTTCTAGCAATTGGGTTGACTGAACAGGGATTATTGTTTTGTTTCAAAATGTCCTTTCTGGGGACATCTCGAACTGGTGATAGCGAACGCCCTTCATCCTACTGGAATAGGCACCACTATTTTATCTCGGAATATGGACAGGTGTTTAGGTCAAGCTTGACTTTAGGTCATCTTCAGCATGGCCTTGACATGATTAATTAATGTGAAACATCACTTAAACCAAATGTTTTCTTACCATTAAATGACGCTTGCCCACCTCACTACACCAAAACCCATTCTGCTCAGACAATTGCCTTTATCTATTTTTAATTTAACCTTCATTAACCTTCATTAAAAGTCAACTCTGACTGATCAAAATCACCTCCTTCAATTATGACTTGATCAGGCTCCTCTCACTGCAGTAACAAGTACGAACAGTTTCAGCACAGCTCTTTGTAGTCTTCTGAATTCAGTTGCACTTCTTTCTACCAAAACAGTACAGTCAGAGAGGGTTACATCCTGATCTGCGGGTCAAACACACGGTCTTAAGCAGGCCTGAAGGAGATCGGGATGCAAATGGCATGAATCAAAACAGCTTTTAAAAAAATATTTTATCTAAATCAAAAACAGATATTAGATACAAAATAAGTTCCTTGTCTCCAGCTACGTCTGTAAAATCAGCAGTACAATAATTATATAGTAAATCCCAGAGAGAATTCCAAATGAATGCTGTCTTAGCTGGTGTTGTTCCATACCACTTAACTGTTTAAACTTAAAAAAAAAAAGTCTCCTGACTGCTTAAATTGCCTCAATTTGTGAAGACAAGTTGAATCATTACAAAATCACCTCCACCACCAACTTTTTTAAAAAGTTTTCAAAGACCCCCAGGGGTCCAGGGGTCTCTAGATCTCTCTTGGATCTACAATGCTAAATATTGTTAATGTATCATTTACAAATTGTATTGTCCTCTCTAGCTTTAACTCATTTTAAACCCAAGCAAACTGGCCTGATTTATTTTTTAAAAATTTGGGAAGAAGGCAATGAGCAACCAAAGAAGAGTAATGCCCTTGGTAAAAGTGATTAAAATTGTAATAATTAGTATTATAGTTTTTCCCTTGCATTTTTTTCTATCTATTTTTTAAAATAATTTTCTAAATTTTTGGCATCAATTTGCTCAGGGTTCAAAGGTTTAAATATTCATAAAGGTGTCTGAACGCAGCACAAGAAAATTGATGTTGCTCCAGGTTTCAGAGGGTTAAAAATGCAGTGGTTACATGTGTACTCCAGAGACACAATGAGTTTCTGCATAATCACTGATCTCACTCCAACCTTCCATGCTTTTCAAAACTACTAAAAACTGCCAACATACTCAACAGTGATCATTCTGAATCTTTTTCAACCTGCTTTCACTGCCCATCAATCCACTGGACCTGCACTTACTAAAGAGGTAGGTGACCTCATGCTTATTATGGATGCTTCTATTACTGGATCTCAGTGCTGCTTTTGACACCATAGATCATTGTTTACTCCTTGACCCACTGAAAAATCAATGTGGCGTCTCTGGCCCAGCTCTCGCATGGATAATTTGTTGCTTATCTGAAAGAACACATTGCTTTTCCTTCTGTAACACGACATTAACATTTTCTGATATGAAATATGGAGTACCTCATGGCTCTGTTCCTGGCCCTCTTCCTTTACTTTTAATATGTCACCTACTCTTGGCCATTTCATATGCATTCATGAAAAAAACTGCTACGATGACGATACTCAGCTTTATGTGCCAATAGAGGTGGATGATCAGTCCTCAAATTACTAAATTAGAAGCTGTCAAAAAACTGGTTGTTATAATTTCTTGCCTCTAAAATCTGATAAAACTGGGACGCTGATCATTGGTCCTGCTTGATATAAACGTCAGTTTGATTAAGTAACAGTAACTTTTAGCAACTGTGTGATATCCCAAAGTTTGGCAACAAAGTTGTACACGGGCACGATCCTGATCCTTAGATTCCAGCCTCTGCTCTCCTCTCTCAGAGTACAGAGTTCCTGCCTGTCTCCAGCATTAAAAAGAAGTCAGCAGACCGCAAGGTCTTTTCCTATCCTGTCCCCCGGGAAAATCTCCATGCTGACATAAGACAGTCTGACTCTGCTGAGGCCTGTAAGTCCAAACCTAAAACTCTTATCGCCTTAACTGTCAGTTAGTTCTTATTCTTTGATTACTTCAGGCCTTGTACCTGTTATCATTATCCTTCCGGCAGGTCAGTCCCAGTCTAAATTAATCTATTAAGCCTTACAGTCCCTGTCCATCCTGCCAATGAGAATACGGTAAATTTTGTGAAAACCACTTAATCTCTCTACCACAAGCACATGAGGGTCCAAGCTCTCTCTCTCTCTCTCTCTCTCTCTCTCTCTCTCTTTCTCTCTCTCTCATGTCCTATCTTTTTAGTCAAGCGTCTCTGTGCTGGACCACCATCCTCAAAGAGCTTGCAAACTAAAAATTGACAATCAGTATCACAGGGCCATTATAGAAGCTGGACTCTCTGCAAAAATGTTTGAAGTGTTTTTGTTACTGTATCTTAATCAGTGTGTGCATAGTGGCTTACAGAATCTGTTAATGTGTATCTGTGGATTTTTACAGAGTGTTAAGAGTCTTATTTTTGTAAAGAAAAGAAAAAAAAACAACCTCCAAATCTGTTTTGGAATTGTGTTGAGATTTGCAAATGTGTGCATAAATCTGTAAATGTGTAGATCATTTTTATGTGTACAAAATTAAAAAGGGCAGGGAAGTGTAAGTATTTTGCTCCAAGACCTGTAAATACAGACAAGGCATCAATTACATTGAGGCAGATCTCTCATTTGCTCTTTGTTTTTTTGAGAAGTGACTTAACTACATGTATGCAATTGCATGGATCTACAAATGTAAACGGAGATGCATATGCATATATGTACACATTTATCCACACATTAACAAGTCTCAATACACTTGCAATGTTTCGTTTAACATTCAGAAAACTAATTATGCACACATGGATTCTAAATATACGTTTGCAAATTCATAAATCTCAGTACGTATCCTTCAGCACATTTACACACACACTGATTGAGATTGATTGACACAACTCAAGCTCCCCACACATTTGCAAAAAGTTCTGCTACAATACTGGCCCAACAGTATACACATTTTTTAATATGAAAAAACATTCTAATCTTATTTAATGATATTTAATGATATATTTGATATTTACGAGATAATGTCTATATTTTTAAACGTCAGGTATTGCAGTTTTAGTACAGAGAAAGCCATATCTTCCCTCTCAGAATACGTCAGCTGATCTCTTATTGTAATACAACCACTCTGATTCCACAGGACTCAAAGTACTCATATGAGCTCATGATTACAGAGATCCTGTTCATTATGTGCTGGAATGAAGAGACAGCCCATCATCACAGACCTGGAGCCAGAGTGCAGCTGACAGCTATCTGTTAGCGTCCGTGATTACAAATCTAAAGCTCGTCTTTTCCTCTTTTCTTTCTTTTTTCACAGTTCTAAAGAAAAGCGGCTGATGTGGGGTGGAAAGGGTTGGGGGACACAGAGATATTTCATTTTAAGGAGAAAATGTGAAAGGACGGAGAAAAAATAATGTCAGTCAACGTGGCTTTATTACAGCAGCATATCCCACAGGAAGTGGGAGGGAGTGGCAGTGGTTTGAGAGAGATGGGAGCTGTTTCTGATTCGCTGATACAGTTTTATTATCTCTTTGACTCCCGAACAAGTTGCTGGCTGGCTGACTGGGTTGCTATACTATATAGCTGGGGCCGATGGGGCTAATGGAATTCGAATGCTGGGGCCTCATCTCTCAGTTGTGATGGCTCAGTGACAGGCCCTGATGGATCGCTGGAGCTGAAGGCTCGCCTGACAGTCACGCTCGGCTGATGAATTGTGAAATGAGACAGACATACAAAAGCTGTGGGCAGCCCAGACCTGGACTGACACCCCCTGCCCCCCACCCCCCACCACCACCAGCCTCCTCGGTCAACCACTATGCTCCGTACGACAGTGAGCTCGGCGACGCTCGCATCCATCTTCCACCCTGACTTGTTACCGGGGTAATGTGGGAGGCTCCTGCAAGGCGCCATGGAGACACATCAGCCAGCCTTGGGACCTGGCCAAGTTTTGAAGTCTTTTAATGACGGACTGTGGGCATCCATCACCCTGACATCTCTCCTGAATGCAGCCCTTGCAGTATATCCCTTTAAAGAAACTTGTGACAGGAGTGTATTATCTACTTCACATCAGCATCTACATCAACAGCTGAACCAAAGTGGCTCCGGGTCCTGCAGTTTCTGACCATGTGTGAGACAACTGTTACACGAAACAGCGTTTTAGAGGAGATAATCTGACAGCAAAAACTAACTCAGTGCTCAGCAAGGCCTAAATCTTCTTAACCCTTCGAAACCTGTGCACAGTGGCTTGATTTCTCACAAAAACATGGATAAAAGTGAGTGACATGAGTAACTTAACAAGAATTGCCCCAAAAATTGAAAGAAATATGTGCCAAAAAAAAAAACACAAGGAAAATACAAAGAAATTAGAACAAAAGTAAAATTAAAAGCAAATTACCTGAAAATTGTTTTATTATAATTCTAATTATTATTATTATTTATTTTACCTAATCTTAAATATATTAGAATAATTATAAATATAGATTTAATAATATTTTCTAGTCAAGTTATAATTTTCTGTTAATTCTCTCTCTTTTTAAAACAATTGTTCAGGTGTTCCCCATGTTTTTTTAAGAGATCAAACCAATGTTCTTCATTTTCAGCAGTTAAAAAGCTTGTTAAAAGTGCCTGAATGAAGTATGGCAATGCAAGTTTCAAAGGGTTAACCCTTTGAACTCCATGATAGAAATGATCTGCCAGTGGCTTTTTCTTAATGTGATGTCATTTCTTAGAGTATAATCAGATTACTCCAGCTCTAAAATCCTCACACTGGCTACCTTTCACTCAGAAAATGGATTTCAAAATCACGCTGCTCATCTATAAATCACTCTGTGGCTCAGCGCCAAAATATGTCTCTGACATGCTTGTGACATATGATCCTTCGAGGGCCCTCAGGACATCATGGGCTGGCCTTCCTTTTTTACACTGCCTACTCCACCTGCTATTGACTACAAATGTATTTCAAACTTGATTTTAAATCATCATAGATAATATTTTTTTTTATTTTTTATGTTTGCACCTCTTGTCTCACTTTTGCTATTTTTAAAAGTGATTTTTATTTTAAGAAAATCGTCTAGTAATTAACTCTTAATTGCCCTGTTGTGTGACATGTCCCTTACACATAAAGCTGCCTTGCTTTACACCTCTCGCATATCTCTAAAATCTGTACAACCTAAGCTAAAAGGCTATGTAAGTTAAAAAGTTTTAAAAAATCCTTACACTGCCTACTCCACCTAGTAATTTCTGCTTTTTAAGTGCAATTTCAAATCTCTTTAATAATTGCTTTGTCTTTGCAACTCCTGTCTGTACTTTTGCAATTTTTAATGGTGATTTTTTTTTTTTTTTAATTATAAATCATTAGTAATTAATAAGACATTTTATGTCTTTAATCTTTACTCTTTTATAAGTGTAAGTGTCTTTTAAAATGTTTTATATTGTATTGCTCTGTAAAGCACCTTGAATTGTCCTGTTGTATAAAATGTGCCATTCAAATAAAGCTGCTGTCCCTTGCCTTGCTATTATGTTTTTTTTGGATCAATATATACAGAATTATGCAAACAAGGATCTCCCTTAACCATGATGGGGGAATTCCAGCATAATTCCAGAGAAATACTGTGTTTGCGCGGCATGGAGGGGGAGGTAACATAAGGAAATGATGTGAGGACAGGAAAGACAGAAGCCTTGGCTTTCTGTTGCAAAAAGAATGAATGTTCTAGCTATGTGGTTTTTATTTTAGGCTGATATATACACAGAGTTATGCTATCAGCGATCTCCCGCAGCCATTATGGGGAAAAAGTATCATAACTATGGTGAAATATCACATATGCACGGCATGTAAGGTAAGGTGATGTTAGGTCAGGATGGGACAGAAGCCTGAGGAGTAACTAAATCCCCCAGTTTGTGCCTCCTCCCTGGAATGTGGGAAAAAAAAGTCTCAAAAATGGGCAGGACTGAAATGGGAGTTATGACACACCCAGTCATCCAATAAGGCCACCTCTCGATCCACAGCCCATCCGTAAACCGCACACATGTACAAAGAAGTAGGTTGGTTAGAGGATGACAACAGGGCAACGACTGGGGGGTCAGTTAGTGAATAAAGCAGGCTCCTGCTACCAAAATCAGCCAATGGCTGCTCTTACACAGAGATCGCTCAATAGGGCCACAACGAAGCCCCCCTTTATACGCATATACACCCATATATACTGCGAAAAGATGAATGCCAAAGCTATTATGGTTCTAATTTTAGAATGATTTAAACGCAGTGCAAACAGCAATGTCTGTTTTTAAAGAACTACGATACAGATCTCTCCTCTTGTAAAAAGAAGGAAACGGGTGGACAAGCAGATAGAAAAAGCTAAAGCGTAATGGTTTATTAACAGAAAATAAAATTTAAAAAAACAGAGGCAGACAGTGAGTCCACCAGAGGGCTGTCTGCAGCCATAATTACACTCTCTCCCATCGTAATCATAAAAAGGCATAATTTAACAGTTTGATGGTGTTGCTTTTATTAAGCCAATATGACAGATGGCAGTTAAAGCACCCTGGATTTTTTTTTTTCCAAGCTGAGGCCGAGGATTAATGGAAATAAGCAGAGAGCTGGGGGACGTCAAGAAAACTGTTGCCTGTGGACATTAAAAAGACTTATTACATGTTTATATGAAGGCATATTTCTTTTAATTTTCACTCCTCTTTCCCTTTCTCTCTCTCTCTCGCTTCCTGTTGATCTGCCACCTTTGGGCACTTGTGTGACCTGTAATCAAATTCGGTGAGAAACTCAGGTGATGCTGCACTCTCAAAACAGAGTGTGAGTGTGTGTGTGAGTGTGTGTGTGTGTGTGTGTGTGTGTGTGTGTGTGTGTGTGTGTGTGTGTGTGCGTGTGTGTGTGTGTGTGTGTTTACCCTTTGGCTCCTTTGTCTCTCCTTCACATATCTCACTAAGCTCCTCTCCCAGCTAATTTAAATCCAATGTTAAGGCACAGCCATCCTAATTTTCCTTGATCTGTAAAATAACCGTCCTCATTTGTGCGATTTCTATGAGACTGATAATGATCAAGTCGTCTAATACCCACTAGAGAGGTCGATATCAAAGAGCACTGAGTTATAAGTAAACAGTTTTTAAGATGAATAGCAGCACTCAAACACAGCCTACCTTCAAAACATTCAAGTTTTCCAAAGTTTTTTTTTCATAAAGTGAAATCCCAAGGTTTTTCTCTCACATCATCAACATCAGGCAAGAATAGATGTTTTGAAGTTCACCTTGATTTTTTTTTTCTCCCTTCAGTCTCGAATGAATGTGCACTGAGATGAAATAAAATCCATTTAAAACTGAACTGAACTTTTGTATTCAAACATTTGGCAGCGCTTGTAAATGAAAAGTCAAATCACTGATGAAGGCTCTTTCACCTCTCCATTTTTTTTGCAGACTTACATATCGATGGATAAGTACATCTGTGTTTAAAGTTTTACCATTCAGTCAAAGTCTTGACATGGAATTATGTAAACCTAAATTTGTGTGAATACATGTTATAAGTAAATGTGTGTTCTTGGGTAGATATACCGTGAGTCACAGGCACTGAGAGATGATACAATTTATATGTTTTTCCCTCATAATTTAATGGTATTTCAAATTTGGAAGGAACACAGATAGCTATAAGGAAAAAAAATGTCCTCTATTGAACAATTAAAGATAAATAAAATAAAACACTGACTGGAGATATTTCAGCAAAGTATTCAATCCTAACATTGTAAAACAAAAAAATGTATTCTTCATTTAGCCTGTTCATTCTATCTTGAAGGGCTACATTAATCAAACATTAGTCAAATTGTTTGCAGAACTGTAATAGAGTATAGCGCATGGCTGTCAACTACTCGCTTTCCAGCCATACCCTCTTAATATAAGACTGTTTAGAGAACCCAGTATGCAGAAACATTTAAATACACTATTTTGAAAAAAATGCAATGCCACCTTTTTCTCCTTGCCAAAATATGGCGTAACTTTGGGGCTTTATTTAACACCCTTTCTAACAATATAGCACAACATGGGTGCTATGCAACTTTATACAATACTATAACCCATGAACTGTACTTACAACAATCAGCACTTAACTTTTTGTTTTGTTTGTGGTTGTGTTTTTCTTCTGGTGTTTTTTTTCCTTTACTCACTAATATTTTGTTTTTTTTTTAGTGTGTGCCTTTCTTCTCTATGTATCTGTTACAATTGTGCTTACATCTATTATTATAATATCTTTGCTGTCATCCTCAATATTGTCACTGTTGATGTTTGATGCAGTTTCTATTGTACTGATTGTCCTCATATCTCTGTATAACAGGATACTGAAAACTCAGTAAAACACAACATGGTCTACTGTAGCTTTAAATCTGAGCCCACTACAGCAGGTTTGATTTGCTAACATTAATCTGCCTATCTTGTAACATCCAATTCTGCCTGTTATACCTTGTCCTTCCTCACAATTTTTGACCAGACATTTGGCCTTTGTCTCTCTGATCCTTTCATGTTCTTGTACTCTCTGCACCCTGGCTTTTCTTTAAGGAGCCCTAGTTTCGGGTGAGGTATTTTGACTCAGGCTGCAGTTCACCTTGCATCTTTACAATAGCGACATAGCGACATGTATGTGTTCTTTGCCGTATATCTGACCAGCGCTGTCATACGGGACATGGGGTTGGGTGGGACGTATAAATGTGTTTCAGGCCACGTTTCGACAAGAATGGCCCTGCATAAACGGAAAAGTCTTTCCTTGGCATCTTTAGAAAATCCATATTAATATCATTACATTGTGAAAACGATCCTTGTGTTCATGGATCTGCATAAACAACTGCAAATGCTGTTGGCGATGTAACTTTGTAATGACATACCATGCATGTGCAAAGTACAGCTGTGATGTCACCGTTTTCATAGGATCTGCACATTGTCAGTTTACACTGCGACAGAGGGGGTGGCGTTTTAAAAAAAATATTACACTCTGGAACCCAGTTTAAAAAGTTTGCGTCTTCAGGCCCCCAAAACCATGTTGTCATGTGAACAAAAGGCCAAACTGCAGCAACATTTCATGCAAGAACCGTTGCCATGTAAACAGCCCCTTAATGACAACAATAAAAAAAATGATCACGTAAATACATATAACCTGTATTGTCAGTGACATAAGTCAGTAAATTGGTGTACTTTATCCCATTTAAGGGTCAACGATAGACCTTTCCATGGTTGGCTTCCTTTTTGAGCCCCGAATGTTGCCACTTGGGGTCAGCTTACAATCAAAGACTACATAACATACACAGTAGGGAAATAGAAACAGGTTGCTGCAGCTTTGGTCATTAAGCTCAGTGCACGCTGCAACATAAATCGGTTCAGAAAATATCAAAAGTCACTATGTCCTTTAAGTGAAAGGAAATGCCTGAATGGTGAAGCCAAAAAAATAAAGGCCCACTGAGCTACAGCATGTCAAAGTCATTGGTTTTGCCCAATAGGGGGCGCACTTGTTTTTCTGAAGTAAATGAGATGACAGATGCACAGTAATCTACAGTTTTACAGCCACACCATTAAAAATGTGTTTACCCAAGAATGCAGCATGTAGTACAGACAGCAGAGTAGAGTTTCTACATCAGCTCCCTCTTTGCTAAACAGATATACAATTCCTTGACACTGAATATTTTCCAGAGGAATTCAGATTCTGCCTTTGCATCATGATGTTATCGCACTAAATTGATCTACCACAGCAGCAGCCAGTGAATCTGTTACCTTGAGGTGTCATCTGCAGTCTGAGCCCACAATATAGAGCAGCTGTGATCAGTGTGAAGCATCAGTAGCTCAGCGCCAAAGTCAGGTTTAAGCGGCAGGAAGCGACTAAAGAAACAGGTGGGTTGTCATTTGCACACATTTATAGGTCGAATGCCTTGATCTCTCTTGAACTGATATTTCATCAACATGCTGTTTTTATCTGATAAAACATGGCTGTATATCTTGTTTCCTGTCAGCAAAGTCTTCAACAGCATTCAAGTTAGCTGAGTAAATGAAGACAGGAAATAACTCCCCGCTTGAGCTGATGAAAATTTCATGAAATATATAAGAAAAGGGAATACATGAAGAGAACTGAGAAATACAGCGGTTTTGGACGACAGCTCAATTATTGTAGTTGATGGAATGGCAACCTGACCCTTCATCTGCATGCCGGCGAGACGATATTAACTGTGATCGCCATACCTCATGTGTCAGGTCCTGGCAAAAACGCTCAACGGAGGATATTCATCATTTATTACAACTCTGCCTGTCCTAGTTTCACTGCGGCTTTCACCTGATCAATGCAGTGTGCAAATAAGGAAGGACGAATCCGGCATCGAAGTCTGATGAGGACGGGGGCCAGGACGGGGTGGTGGTAGAATGATATCTTTGTAAGAGGATTTGTCAGATTGGGTTTCTCAGTGTGAGGACAGGAGAGGCTGCAAAGACACGTGCCCTCCATCCGGGCACCATTAATGAGGATCATCTGCTCTCAAAGAGTCCGGGGACAAGGATGAGGACATCTAATACCCCAGGGGGATAGAGGGAATTTTAAGGCTCCGATGGTGAGTCATGCTCAGGGAAGAGGGCATGCACGCTCACCTAACAACAACCCTACACGCTGTAGACAGATCACAGAACACAAGGAAAGGAGTAAGAACTCGCAGTCTTTTCCCACGGATGACCTTAAACAACCCATGACTTTATCAGATTGAGTTAAAAGGTTGCGGAGTTCAGATCCAAACATAGAATCTCTGAAATTAGAATATTTACTTTCAAACTAGTAACTAGTCCTGTCCTGGTTTTGCCTATGTTTGGAAAATGACATCATGGAACACAGAGAAACCTCATTGCTCTCATCCAACACGTTTTCATCCCAATTCGTCACATATTGGCGCTTTGTCAGTGGATTCTGCATCTACATATTATGCTCTAGGTATCCCCCCTGTGTCTGTGGTTATGTGTGGGCGACAAAAAGCACATGGCAACCAACAACGGGACATCAACAAAAGCACATTATTAGATATGCTAAAAGTGGGTAGTTAAAAACACATCGTGAATTGGTTGCACATTCTCACTATACATTAACACTACTCTAGTGAAAGTTTGCAGTTAATTGGACCCATCCACCACACCTAGGGACCCCATGCTCCTTATATTAAGTTATTACCAGCAGTCATTCAACCTGATGCCATTCTTTGGCGTATCATACAGCCAGGATAATTTCTGTCAGTTTGCTGTTGCCTGCATATCATACTGCTGCACCAGGTGCCATCTGGCTGACTGGTGGCATATCTTAACACCCTCAAAGGTTCTGTCGGCCATGTTTCAAACTGATGTGCTCGGTGGCGTATCATACAGCTGTGAAAGGTGGCTTTTGGTGTCTGCACCTTATGCCAAAATCACTTACAAAGCAGCTGTATTTAATGACTATGGAATCAGAACAGTCTGTCTTATCCTGTGTAGTTGATTGTAATATTGAAGGCTGTTCTCATGCACTGTTTGTATATTTTTCTATGAAAAAGAATGCACTAAAATTTGAAAGTATTTGGGAAGGCTGCAATCACATGACGCATACTGACAGGAGTAAAAAGAAAGGTTTCCTTAAAGCGGTATAGGTTGGGGTGGTGGATGGCTTTACTAAACCTTACCACAGTAACTTGCTTTAACCTACATTATTTTATGTTAAGTACATACTATCATTCGTGGGGCACTAATTCATAGGATATGACAAGGCATGTGAGGATACGTTGAATATTCTCACAGTTTTCTAAATTTTCATCTCCTCCAAATCCAGACACTTGTTTCAACTAAATTAACCAAGCAGATGGGGATTAACCTGTTTTAGTTTTTCTGCAGTATCAACCGCTTGGCTCTTTCTGCTTCATCTGATCACTTAGAACAAGATGAGAACAATGATGCAATGAATCCCTCATTCTTTCACTTTCATTTGAGTGAGTGCATCAACATTGCATATTTTATCATGTTTTTTTGTGGGGTGGGGGGGTTTACTAGACTTAAAAATGGGATGCGCCTACACACATGACAGACAGTGATCAGAAACCTGGATGAGCTCTTGACATGCCACAGTATCTTGTTTTTTTATAAGAGTACTTCAGTTCTTTAGCTAGTATTGTCAGCTTTCTGAAACCAGCATATAATGTTGACATCCAGGCTGTAAGACAAAGCCCCCAGTCTGTTTTTGAACTGGTATAACTCAGAATAAATTTACCACAGTAGCTTCTGTAAAAACTGCCTACTGCCTCCTTTTTATGTGTTGTATTGTTTATTTCTTACTTTTTCACTTATACTCCTCATATGATGTATATGTTAAGAAACTGAAAATACACAAAACAGCATCTTATTTCAGAGCGAGAGAGAAAGCTATTGAGAAAAATCTAAAAAGCCGCCTGGTTGAATTCACATGCACTTCCAAGACAGTCCCTAACTGCAGCTCGTCAGCTCCCGTCTAATGTCAAGTCGTGCAGAGCGCTGAGCCTCCATATCATATCATCATGTACTAAAAATAACAGCTGTGCAACATCACTCAAACTTCATTCTACACTGAACAACAAATCCACTGATGAAAACTTTGTGAGGATGAACCTTGCTGAATTTCTTCATACTGAGCTTTGGCAACTCTTCCTGTTCATACCATACAAACAGCAATCACCTGCATTACTATGATAGTAAAGAAGTTTCCAAACTAATTTACAATTCTACTACTACCAAGAATAGTTCTAACTGATTGCAACAACAGGTGTTTTTGGACAGGAGGATCTTTTTTATTGTTCCAAGAATTACCCGTACCAAAAGAACTAGAAACACTTGTTCTTAGAACACCATTTTGAGGAACTTTTCTAGCTCCATTTTCGGAGTAGGTGGCACCAAAGGCACCATGAGTGTCATAAGTGTACAGCGATTGGTTGATATTTTGTTAAATCTATGCTGATTGGTCCAACACAGCCAATGCAGCACGTGTGACCGCCATTTTTAAGTCTATTGGTGATGTAAACAACAATTGGTCGAGTGGATCGAGTGGATCGATGGTGAAATCCAGGGTTTACAGAGCATATGTGATGGTGGAAATACAGCATGTCTAATGAGGTCCCTATGAGGTGGGAGGAAGGGGCGAGGATATGCCCAACAAACCCTGGGCTTTCACTCGGGAGCCCACTGCTCACTTCCTGTTTGAATTCTGAGTCAAAATATGAAGCTTTTCTTTTTTTAACACCTGACCACGTGTTTGTATTGCACAGGAAAATAAATGTAAATATGAGGTGTTTTAGTGCTGTTGTAATCTTATTTCTTAAAAAAGACTCTATGCATGTAGCAAGCAGAAATTGTACATTTTCTCTGAAATTGAAAATGCAAAATGCATAAAATAGGCATGAATCGACATGCTGTTCTGGAACATCAACACCAGATGCAGGAGGATGCCTTGTGCATCATATGTAAATATTAACAGCACTGATCAAGCGGCGATATTTAATGAGTTGGGATGAGAATGTGTTGTGTGCATGGAAAAAGAAGTCATCAAATACAGCCACTTTAGCAGTGCCGTTGGTGTAAGATTCCAACTCCAAAGGTCACCTTTCATGTCTGTATGATACGCAGCTGGATGTGTCAGCTGAGAGCGTGGCCAGACAGAACGATTTGTGGTGTTATTATACACCGGAATTGGCTTCATGTGCTTGTGTTGTCTGACCATAACCACGTGCAGCATCATCCCTCCATGTGCATTTGTTGACTTCACAGAAGCAGCATCCAGCAATACCAACAGCAGAGGCAAAAGGGTACTTAGAGTGTAATATGTCGACGTGAAAGTCCACTGCAAAGCAGCAATATTTGATGACTTGGAATGAGAATGTGTTGGTAGTTCTCGGGGAGCTCCTCAGTGGGCAGCTCTTCTCCCCAGAACTGTTCGGTCCAACAATGCCTAGTGTGTGTACACGATCAGTTTGTTTAAATTTGACTGAGTTATGACTCTAAGAAGAAGCCACGTGGATGGAAGATCAGTGGGGAAAAAAAACTAAAGAACTGCAAAACTTTCCATGCTTTTCATTTCTGTTCAGGGCTTAGTGCCTGTACACTGCTAAATAATGTATTCATATTTGTTTACCATTCAATTTTATATCCATAAACACTCCAAAAGCCCGATTATGTATTGTAAACTAGTATACATCTAAAGCCCACTACATGTCCTTCTCCTATCTCCTGTGCTTACACTATTCAAATAACTGCAAAAACATCCCGTCTTCCACAGAAGGTCCCTGCAGTACAGAAGCACCAGCATCTATGCAAAACCAATTAATGCTGCCTGGAGCTAGGCATTCAAAACGTAGAAATCACAGGATCGAGGTTCATACCATTGTGTACCTTAGTCTCCCCCAACTGTGAGTATCCCACCCCAGAGGGATCAATTAAAACTTGATGCATAATCTGTCTCAGTATGAGAAGAAAAAGAAGCAGAGAGCTCTGTGAAAATTCATGAAGAGAACTCGAGTGGGTGGTGGTGATGATGGTGGGTGGTTGGGGGTGAGGAAAGCTTGTCGCATCTCTTTTGCCTCTTCCTGTCTCTTCGTAAGACCAGGCAAATTGGCACCTTTGCAGGAATTTGAAGAGGGGGCAAAGGAGCGCACGGCAACACCGCTGATTGATGTAAACACGCCGCTACAGTTCCTCACAATAGGCCCCGTTCCATTTGCAAATACATCTTAAACAGGCGAGCTGCACACTAAATTGCAACAAAATCATTTACATCCAACACATTGCAAGGATTGATAACCTGCCATTTCAATTTCCATAGCAATTTCCACTGCAGTTGCACTCTGTGTTGACCCTTTGAAAACACCTCAAACGCTATCAGCTTGGTTTCTTGGCTTGTCTCAGAATGAGGAGCGTATCCATGAAAACTTTTGGCAATCTTTTTAAACAGCTGCTGCTGTCAAACAGAAGGCTCCGAAGGATTCACTTAGTTCTGCATTACTTATGAGAGAAATGGCTATCCACATTCAATAGCAGTGGAGGATGCAACGCATGAGCAGCCTCTGTGATTTCACAGTTGTTCAGATAAGTGAGTGGAAATCCACACAAAATATCACACCTTGCACACTGTTTGAAGATGCTGCAGTTGGTTTGTTTGCAGGCCCTTTCAAGACAAATTTGCCTCCAGCAAACTAGAACACAATGCAGGTGTGACTAATTTCAGAAATCAAACCATTCCTTCAGAGCGTGGCACATGTGGACAAACACTACGCCTGGAGTGGACATTTCCAGAAGAAAGAGAAAGAGACTGCAGCAGACAGTCTGCGCTACAGTCAAGCACCTACTCTGATGAATCGGTATTCTTTTTGAGTGGAAGCAGATGACGCTGGTGCTTCAAACCAAGTGGACACATTGAACTTTACTGTCAAATTATGGTCAGCATGTCAGATTGGCCTGCAGACGTGAAAGCAAGTGAAGTCGTCTCATCAGTTTGTTGTATTGTAGAAAATGTGAGGTTTCTTGGCTGCTTTCCAGGATTCTGTTTTAACCAGATGGACAAACAAAAGAAAAACCAAATACTGTGTGTTCTGCAAGAACGGCTGCGGCCAACAGGACCTTTTCACGCACTGAAAGATACTGAGGCCCCTCAAAACTTAATAAAAGCTCCCTTAAATATGATTTATGAAATGTATCAAACAATAAAAAGCACAGTTAGGGTCTAGTCACGCCAAAAAGTGGTACAGCAAACTGAATCTGCCCGTCTTTGCAAAATATTTAACTTTTAGCTTGGTGACATAGGGACTACTCACTGGACTAGCTGGCTATATACTGTGTATCATGATATAGCCTTAAAATATCACAATATTATTTTACTGCTATATTGCTCAGCCCTACCAAAAATGTATCCAATATGTGTGTTTTTATATGTTTCACTAACTGTATGCTACATTTTGGGATAAACCCCTCAAGGTCAATTTTCACCATCGCATCTTCTAAAATGCAGCATGTCATAACATCTGATTAATGCATTAATTAGCAAATCTGTCCACACTTCTGTCTTTAGATTTCTCGTGGAGTATTAATATCATAGTTATATCTGAAAACATTACAGTGATATAGTGTCTGTCTTTCTGCTCTAATTCATATGCAAAGTATTGCAGGTTCTTTAAAATCTGAATCTGTAATGTAAGCATGATTCTGTCAAATTCTTTTGTGCTTGTGCAAAGATAAACCTTAGTGACACTGCATGTAGCATGTTGACTTCAGAAAATGAAAAAGACAGTAGTGATGGTGCTAAAATTTGGATTTAATATACCTTCTCAATAGGGCCATATGTTAATGCTGTTATTGCTGTGTGGGTGAGAAGCAGCACGATTCAGCAGTCTCCCACCCACAGCTTCCTTAGAAAATAGGAAAAGTACACTATTAAGAGCAACCATAGCAAAAAACGGGAACTGAGAGCAATTTATTTCATATGTGCACTGTACCTTATCACTCTGTAAATGAAAGTGTTGACAAAGGCATGAAAGTAGCAATATCATCTTAAGGTGATTTTATTAGCTATTTGTACAACTTTTAAAAGATTGGTTTTGTTTGGATTAATTACAAAAGGAGAAGCAAGTTAAATTGGTTTTCATCCACAATAACAACTTCAAAATCAGTCAGATACAAAGAAAAAAAGCAGCGCCTACCTTCCTGCCTTGTTTCCATAATGTGCCTCTTAATATCTCAGCTTGAAAGCGGAAACTTTATAGGAAAAAAAAACTGCCTGTATTGTTCCTCATAAACAAACCACTGATGGCAACCTCCAGCTTACAAAAACAATTATTTTCTGATTTCCATGGCAATTACTGCCATGTTGACACATTCTGATTTTAACGCTGCCTCGCATAGAGACCAGTTAGTGCTGACTGTTAAAACCAGCCTCTGAGATCAAGACTAAAGACCAACTTGTTACTGTTATAGCACAGCTCCAGCAGCTATAACCACTGCACAGGCAGCATGATGTAAATGCAGCATACAGGTAATGTTGCAGTTAACTGCATCGTCAGGCATATGTTATTCCCCAAAAACCCACGAGGAGTCCCAGGAGCTCTGGCAAGCTAATCTGCTGCAGGAGAGTTAGCCAGCTGTGGCTATGCCATATGATTTAATGTCATTAAAGGGAATGCCCTGGTTATACCTGACGTACCACACACCAGCATGAGCGTTCCATTTTACTATGGCCATGAAAATACGGTGTGGGAATGTCACAGCAATTTTTTGACTTTTTTGTCTAGAGTTGAAAATAATTCTAAACATGTTAAAATAACTGCCTCTAATGAATTTAAGAGGTGGCAAAATTGTAATATATTCACCCTTATAACACACTTCAATTTAAATTGTATCCACATACAAGGACATTTTAAAGCTTAGATTTTCTTATCTGTCATCCAAAACTGTTAATGCTGAACAACATTGAACACCCATAGTGGGTTCTAATTTACTGATAAATTACCCAGAGGCCATTTCAAAATGTCAAAAGTAGCAAAAATGCGACATAGGAGAGTTTAAATAAAATATTAGCTGATTGGCTCTATGCCACAGGATTTATGTTGAGACATAAAATAGAGTGTTTTATCTGGACCAAAATATTTTTCAGTCTTTTTCAGTCTTCATGATTCCTCCAAGAGGTAAAGATAAAGAAACTTAAGGGAAATAGAAAAAATTGAAGTTTCTGGTTCTTAGACATTAAAATAGTCAGATTCGGTCTGTCTTGATTTTTCATTACTGACTTATGGTTATGGACTTGATCATTGTCATGAGCTCCATATTGTTTACATGCCTGTTTCTAAACATAAGAATTAATTAAACAGCAAGGTTTCCTCGACCATTATAAGATATGACACTTCAAAGACGACAGAGTGGAGCTTGCTAGTAGCCTGCAGTTGCACTTTTTTAGCTTCTTTGTTGTTTTACGCTCTAACAGCTTCAGCTTTTATTTCTTAAATCCAACAGTAAACCAGGTAGCCGACTACAGCAAACCAGAGGGATTATGGAGCTAACTGCAGTGTTAATGTAGCTTCACTAAGCTTGTCTATTTATCGCAGGGGGCATCACTTGATTTTGGTGTCAAAATTTTGTATTAAGTCTCAAACTGAGATTTTGGACTACTCCTATAAAAGATGCGAAGATGAAGATTAACAGATGTTAATTGCTTCAAAAAAAGTTCTTTTTCTATAAATTCCCATACCATTGCCCAAGTATTCTTCAGTTAAAAGTAAAAATTGCTCCTTGATTGGGTGTACTTGCTATCATTTCCAATCTTTTTTCTTCATTTTCAATCTTTGCACCTTTTGTCAGCACATTTGCTATTTTTAATGGTAGTTTTTTTAATTCTAAATTGTTGAGTAATTAATTTGATCTTTTATACCTTTTCTTCATCTCTCCTTTAATATGTTTTATAGTTTATTGCTCTGTAAAGCACTTTGAATTGTCCTGTTGTATAAATGTGCTAAACATCATTATCAGTATCATTATCATTATTATTATTATTATTATCATTATCATTATGTAAGTTGCATACAATAGTCTCAAAGTGACAATAATATGTTTATAGCAACAGTTTCTGGGACAATACATTGTCCAACCAAAGTAGTTTGTAGATATACTGTATACTGTACATGGGCATTTTGTAGTCAACATGTACAGCATATTCTTTACCTGCATTATATCTTTCTTCTTGTTATTTTAGTTATTAATGGCCTCTTGATCTTTGCAATCCAATTAATGGGGGAGTGAATGCTTCCCCATACACACTACATTGCTGACAGATCACAAAGGGCTGTCTCCATAAAAACTCGTTATATGAATATCCTCCCATGAGCTGTGTTGCTGCCCACTGCACATGTCTAAATGCTGACTTAGGCTTGTGTTACAGCGTCCAACAGAGGAGAGAATTTTACAGCTGCTGCATTTTGCGGTCAGCAACATGTCCATCACAAGCTCTCTTAATATAAATGCATGCAGACACAAAGCCCCAGCAGTGTGTCTGCGCAGCCTCCGATGAGCATCTCGGAAACATTATTAGGCTTTAGAGAGGTAAATGTCCTCAGCTAGTGTGAGGGCTCTCTGACCAGCAGCCTCCTGCTGTCACTGTTTGGTATGCAGAGGCTGAGATGCATGTTGTTCATCTGCAGCTCCCTCGCTGCCTGGAAAGCTCTCCTCTGTCTCACTCTCTCTCTCCAGGCTAATTGACTGTAATGAAATTGCCGGAGACAATCTTGAGAGCAGACTTAATTGATAAAGGGAATCATGGAATTGGAGGAGAAAAAAAATCAGAGAAGGTGACAGAATGTGGAGGCTTTTGGAATGTCCTGATGACATTTCCCTCTATCTCTGTGAAAATAATTGCGTCTGCCTCCGTGCATATGAGATTGGAGGCGTTGACGGTGGCAGGGGGGATAGTGGTGCTGACTGAAGGGGGTAGTGATGCTGTATCACATAAATCTCCTAAGCAAACGGCAAGATTTCAACCAGAAGAAAATGACAGCTGTTTAAGTTCGAATAGATCCTGTAACCCCGCCATCTTCAGATATATTGTGTTTTTCTTTGTTATTAATCTCATCTCAAATGATTCTCGTGCTGTGAAAAAATGATTTTTAAGCTCTCATGCAGTGAGGGATAAAGCACAAGGACCCCCTGCTGCTTGTACATATGATGTTGTATTACGAAACCTTTGCGAGATGTGATTGCAAAGATGGTGAAATGCTAACAAAATGTCTTTGAGCACAAGTGTTGTCGTCACACATTTGCTGAAAGAATTAGGCCATGTTTGGATGAGAATAGCCCTGCTAAAAACAGTAAAGTCTTTCCTTTGGGTTTTAAAAACATATGCGTTCATATGATAACATTGTGAGAACGATCCTCACAAACTCAGATCTGCAAAAAACAACCAAAAATGCTGTAGTATGCATGCCAGGCCAGCAGTTGGCGGTGTAAAACCATAGAAGAACACAACACACAGGCACAAAGTGTGGTCACCGTTCTCACAGGATCCGCACATTGCTATTTTACACAGTGACAAAAGGCGCTACATTTTTAAAAGATTACACTCCAGTAGGCAATTTCAAAAGTTTGCGTTTTCAGGCCCCCGAAAGCCATTGTCATGTGAACAAAAGGCCAAACCGCAACAAAAGTTTAACATTCCATGCAAGAACGGTTGCCGTGTACACGGCCCCTTAGATGATAAGTTCAATTTTTCTAAACCTGTTGGTTGCGAGTCATGCAAGCAGTCACTAGATGATTACAAAGCAGAGAATTAATTTAAAATAAATAACTTCTGCTAAACAAAAATAATATTTCCAACAGACCACCATAGGACCTTATTTCAGAAATAAATACATACTGTAGGTCAAGGCAAGAGAGAAACAGTTAAATACATGAATTGTGCTATGAATTAAACATATTAAGTTTGCTTATATAAAAGATAATTTTGCAAGTGTGTTGTAAAAGTATCAGACTGGAAAAATACATATTTAGAACTACTACACAAGTTGTGCAAGTGTTGTCATAGCTTATTCTGTCACTGTCACTTATTCTTTAGCCCTTACATTAAATAATCCAGTCATGAAAACTACTCTAAAACATCATTTAAATTTGATGAAATTATATTATTTATGCATTATATTTAAATGTTGCTGAGCTGGGCAACAATTTGTGGTATGTGAAAATGAGATGTTTTTCTCTTATCTTGGTAGGAGTCTTCTGGACCACTCGTCAAGTTTTCGCTTACCTAAGAAAAAAGCAGAAACAAGAAAACATTAGTAGATCCCAAAAATCAATGGGTAGAATCAAAGTAAGAACAAATCCTGGATACGAGAAAAAATTAAAGTAAATTTGTTAGTGTACAGTTTCTTGCAGGAGGCATGATGCATGTAACAGGCGCAAATTGACATGGTCCCTTAACTGACTTATGGCTTGTGTGTGATTGCTGATTAATGTAGCTGTTAATTTGGGAGGTCGGGCAGTTTCTCAGCTGAGCCACTAAAAATCACAATCCCAAACAGATCAATGGAGGGGGCCATTTAATAGATAGCATTAACAACATCACAAGAAAAAGGTCAGATATCTGCCAGTTGCTATGACGACTATCACTTGACAGGGAGCACATGGATCATTTCGGTGTCTGTTTTCTTCTTACTTACGCTCACCCCAATAAGCTAATCTCCCATTAAGTCCATGTGCGCTTTCACCGGGTTCAACCACAGCTGCAATATTCCACTTTTCATCCGTGGCTAGCTGTGCTCCTGAATAAGGTCAGCACAAAGGGCTAGATGCTGCCAATGTGGTGGCTGCATGAACATCTGTGACGGGGAGCTGCCGCAGTTGGCAGGCGCCGCTGCCAGCTGTGTAGACCCATGGATCTGCCTGTCCCACCGGAGCGCCGGGCCACAATGCTGCGCCGCATAGCAGAATTGCAAAGCGAGCTGACTGTCATCTCATCAAAATATCACTTTGCTGCCACACAAGCTGCTCGCTGCCAACACCTGGGCTCCTCAGTGCTCGGGGAATAAGGGGAAGAGAAATACGACGGCAACAGCCAATAGGAGCTTTTAGCGGACTCGAGGAAAGTTTGGGGTATTGCTCTGCATTGTCTGACAGCGCAGCTAAAGTTCAGTCGTTATGTGACACAGTATGAAGCCTTGGGGTGTTGTCAGGGGTTATTCAGGCTGAAAGCACAGACGCATGATGGATTTTGTGCATTCTGACAAGCACTCAAATGTAATTACATATTAGGAAGACAGCTACAGTGTTCCAATTACCCCTTTCTAAATGAAACAATGTCCAATTTTTGTTTGATGAAAATACAAAAAAAAAGAAAAAGGAATGTCTTAATCAGGACCAGAGTACTGATTATGTGGAGGACCGAAATGGCCCTTGATCTTTCCACAGACACAGGGAACCATTACCGCTGTACTATCAACTCTCCATACATCATGGCCTCACTGGGAGTAAAGTGTGATGGCTCACCTTAAGGGCCATTACACGCTGTAAGTGATTGCCACCCGGAAGTCATTCATTTTCAACGAGAAATGAACAGGCAGGGGGAGAGCTGCAGGCAGCGTGGCAGTCAGAGCAGCACTCACTCATCAAACAGAAACAGTCACACTGCGGAGTTATTATCAAGGACTTCGCTTGACCGTTGAAAATGACAGCTGTGACTTTTCTGCTGTGGTGGGAACGTGGAATCTTGCTGTGTGGGTTCTGTTAATTATAGCACTGTCACAGAGATGATGGGAGGGAATTTGCATAGCAAGGTAAGTGGGTCGATGAACAACGCAATGTTAAATGAATGTTGAATTGTATTCTGTGCTATTTTACTCCACAATAGCCAGGATTGTGTCCAGCTGCTTCAGATTGCAGGGCTTTGGGTAATTTAATTTCTTGTAGAATGACTTGAAACTCAAGGAGCTGGTGTCACTAAATGGTTTTAAATCAAGAATGTAAGACTGAAACAGGGTTTCTTCTACTTGAGACAAGTGGAATGAAGACTTTTTAAGACTCTTTTGGTGCTACTTAAATGGAAATTTATGACCAATTTTACAGCAAAAAACCATGTACCAAAATTGATTATTTAAGGTGAGGGGAAATTTTATTTTACTTTTCAAATATTTAATATGACTTTTTGGTGATGTAACTGCAAGAGGCATTTGATAAATTACTGTTATTTTTTAAGTTACCTGTTATTTTGAGCTTTTGCGATGCAATGTCAGAAACAAAAGAAATCCGACCTCCAATATCTTAGCATTTTTAAGAGTTGTGAAATACTTAAGATATTTTAATGACAATTAAGGCCTTATCTTTAAAATTAATGAATGCAATGCCCTTTACGGACTTTTTAAGGATCTGCAGGAACTCTGCTTAGAAGCAACATGTCCATGTTTTTAGCTTGCCTGATTGTACAGCTGACTCCCAGAAAGATTTCTTTTGACTCATAGATAGTTCTCTTTTAATTCTAACTTAAGTGCTTGTGAAATGTATTTTATCTCCCCTTGTGTCTCCGTCTGCAACTTTGTGTTTTAACTGCTGACTGTCATGGCGAGGTCTCCTCTGAAAAAGAGATTCTTAATCTCAATGGGATCAACCTGGTTAAAAAAAAGGTTAAATAAACTAAAAAATAAAATTGTAGAGTGTAGTTTACTGGCTGACCTGTCAAGGATCAGTAAACCCAACAAGTCTTTTTTTACCATTTCACAAAATTAATACTCTTTACAATATTTGCCATATATGAATGTACATATGTGTATAATAACTAAAAGAACATGATGAAAGGCAATGGTATAATCCTAAAGACTTTAGTCTAGGTTGATATGGCAACACCTGTGTTGATGATAACAACTGCATGTTAATAATACACATCTCAAATTTAACTTAAAAAATGAATGGAGTATTGAGTCACTGGGGGCAACAAACATGCAAGAGGTCTATCTGTTTATAGCGAGCCAAACCCCAGAAATTATTGAGCGCTAACGCTTAAAAAAACACTAATTCTCTACAATATCTGGACATAGACACTGGGCTATTGATGAGGATAATGAGTTAAAGAAAAACAGGGGAAAATGTCCAGAATTTTCATTTTATTTTTTACTTTTTTAATTTTTAAATATTCTGTTTTGTTCTTGCTAAATTTCAGGTAATTTTCTTGTAATTCATATTCAGTTGTCAATTATGAGTTATCAGTTTAATTTTGGTGATAATTGTGCCAAATGGGCAAATAATTAATGCAGAAAGTAATACTGCCATGTCACATAACTTTAAAATCAGTGTTACTAGTATTGTTACGACTAACACTTTACTGAAAACTGGGGTTTGATAGAGAAAAGGGTTATAACTTTAGCACAAGGAAGCACGTAACTCTTATCCTGGCATTACATGGGCTGTCAGTCAGTTTCAGAGCTGATACTAAGATTATACTGATTGCTCTGACGTCTGGTTCAGGTCTCGCTCCAAGCTAAATCTCAGACCCTTTAACCCATCAGGAGCCGGAGTTACAGCGTCAGGTCCTCAGGCGGTGCTTTGCTGCCTGTTCATAAGTATAGGCCGAAGACAACAGGTGATCTGGCGGCCTCAGCTGCGAGGGGCTGCAAGGCTTCTGAACAACCTGCCTGAGGTGAGAATCAGTTTTCTGCTGAATAACTTCTCAAAGCCATGTGACCAGACAGGCCTTGTCAGATAAGTACATACAATTTGTTCTTTTTTCCCATACTGCACAACATATGTGTTGTGTGATAGACTGGCAGTGTATTTGGATTTTATTTTATGAAGGCCCTTTGAATCATCCCCAGCTTGTCACTTATTCTAGCTTTCCATCAAACTGCACAGTGCAAGCAGTATATTTCCCTCACGGGCAAGCTGAGGATACAAAAGTGAACAAATAATATTGCATAAAAAATATGCAACATTGAAAAGAATGCAAAATATAGAAGTGCCTGGGACAAAAAAGCAGTCCATGCCCTGCAAATTGACATTCATTATCATGGAAGCAACTCAAGCCTTTTGTATCTGGCAAACAATGTCATGGTGGGTGTGGGACCCACAATGCATATTTGCACTGTGTGAAGAATTACGCCTCCTCAGTTTGATGAGACAGCTCATCAAATGTGGTCTTTAGATTCAGACACAAGACAGAGGGACTCATCGCTTCTAAAGTTGAGAAGACTTTAGCAGCTGGATCTAAAATATGGTGTGCGCGCTTGATTACGACATCAAGAGGAGGCACAAAACAAAAGCATCTCTCAGTATCAATCCACAGCCGCAGTTGCAGCAGTTAGCCGAGTGGCTGCATGGGGTAAAACAGTGGGGTTGTAAACTGAAACGATCATCATCTGGTAATGCACGCATACTGTGATCCAAGATGTGATGCTGCTGGGTGGCGAGGAGCAAGTGGGTCAAAGGTAAGGGGGTGTATCGATAAGATACTGCGGGGAGGAAATGAGACGAGTACAGACGCCGGCTGGTTCCACTGGGTACTTTTGGAATAAGGAGGGGAGGAGTGTTCAAGGATGCTAGTTAGAGTGATGGAAATGGCTCTGTGATCCTCCATTATCTGTCTTCCTTTCCCCATAATGTACCTTTCCCTCTGCCCCATCGATTGCGGCTACTGGATGTTGTCATTAAATCAATTCTTCCCAGAGGAGAAATGGTTTGTGTATGAACAGTCCTTGCCCTTACTATCAATGACAGCACTAGCAGTGGCATTGAAATGGATAAGGATGAAACCAGAGACAACTGGAGTGCATAGAGCAGGAAATTTATTTTCTGCTTGCCCGAGTCGTTCTATTAGGCATGCATGTTTGTTTCCAAATAGGACCACATGCCACATGCACGTGGACTGCCAAGCACAATATTATCTGACAGTCACTTATTCTTCCCCCCTTTTCAAGGATGAAAGTAATTTCAGAAACATTGTATCCCCCAACATAAAATTCCACTGAGGTAGGGCTTTTTTTTTTGTTTGCGAAACAACAAAGAATAACTTTGAAGTGCCTCGACAATATGACGCCAGGAGGAGATGTGGAATTTTGATGGGCGACACGGTTTCTATAAGCCCTAATAATTTGCTACTGCCTTTTCACAGTGGCCTAAATGGGCACCGCTCTAGGATCAGAATGCTTTTAATGTATGACACACATTATGTGTGGCTTCCAGTAATGGAGGAATACCTTAACCCTGCAGAGCATCATTGCTGCACTCATGCTGGAGCTTCAGTTTTATGGTCTTAAAGTCCTAAATGTATTCGCTGTTAGACTCATTTCAAGGTAAAATTAGCTGCAGTCATTACCTCTCAACTCTCAAGTACCTTCAGGATTAATTCAAGAACTAACATTCACAATGATGCAGACACCAGAATACCTCTCTGAAAAGAAGATGTCATTCAAGGTGCAACTGCAACATCGGCTCTTTGGTTTTCTAACATCTTGTCATGAAAATCCCAAGAGGATCCTCTCATTGTCTTCCCCCGCAATACATCATCAACTTATTCGACATACTGAAAATAACAGAGTGGGTATGTCAATCTGTACAGAACCAGTGTGATACTCATGACATCTACAACTGATTTTCGCTGCCTTCCTACTTCACTGAGGAAGAAGTCTTTTTTTTTCCCTGCACAGGGAGGGCGCAACAAAGAGAAGTACAGTAGAGCTCTTCTGCCACCAAGTGGGCGACTATATTCAGGCTCAGTTTTAGAAATGTTCACTCACACACATACTTGCCTTTGATAACACACACATAGAAAAATCTAATTTGGCAGGATCATTGTGCAAAGTCACCCTTTTCAAGTCTTAATATGGCCAGCAGTAAGAAATACCTGAAGCACCCAGGTAAGGTGCGTCAGGGCAGACACAAAGCCTTACACAAGAGGCAGCCAGATTAACCAGGCTTTTGTTTTGCCATGAAAACTTAAAGTTTCACTGACTGTGTCCAATTTGCTCACTCTGACACCCCCCTTTGCTTTTAATTAGCGCGTCTCAGGGGGACCCTTATCAGTAATGGACTATGCTCTTAATGAGGCTGTTATTAAGTCGTTTTCCTCTGGGCTGATAGACTCGCAGCCACCTATGGCATGTAGGCTGATAATACTGAACCTCAGTTAATTCCAATTCCCTTTCTCTGCCTAAAAGTGCACTCAGAGGTTTTTAATCCCCCGGACAAACACCACACGCAAGATAGTCATGCTGTCAGAAGAATAGGGGGACATAGGAGGGGATCCTGATGAAGATTAGGTGAGGAAGAACAATGGGTTTTGCCCCCTCCCTCGCTCTGCTTCTTTGCAGAGTCAGGTCTTGTTCTAATAAGTGAAGAGGGGGATGCTCAGGATGGCTCCCTTGGCCTTTCAGACACCCGGTTGGCTGGCTCTCGGGGTGGTATGATCGGCTCTAATGAATGAGACTTGAAGTGAATGGGTGCTTTCAGGGATAAGGGAGAGGCAATCTAGTGTGGGAGGGTTCTGCCTCAGGGCTGACGTGGTTTCGAGGCCATTTGGTGTTGGTGGATCATGCTCTGAATTTGAAATTTAGAGAGCAAATCTCTGTGCTGAGATGGTCTTACTTTTTTTCGTCCAATTTTACTTTTGTGCTACTGAAAAGTCTCTGTGTGACCTACTTTATGAATTCATCAAGATTTGCAGCTCAGTCAGAAATCTTTGTGGTTGTTATATGTCATACAGGCTCCATCCTCTACTGGACTGTATATACTCTCCTCCAATCAAGAGCAGGCATTTACCTTCTTAAATTTGCAAAGAAGTAGCTGGAAAATTTGGATGTGCCTTTCCAAACACGTGAGGAGCCCACAGTATACATGGGGAGATATATGACAGCACGACTATCAGTTTAACTCCTTAGTTCTGGCATTTGATCACTGGACAAAAGGGTTGAGTGTATGGCAGCTGTATTGCACCTGGCATTCATCTGGGCATAATACACCTACATCACTGATACCTTACGGACCAAATCTGAGCCTCAACAAGGTGCCAGGTGGCCCCCAAACATTGTCTAATTCATAATGAATATACATTTATTCAAACTGGGAATGTTCTGTTGTACTAAAATTGTAAATACGGTGCCAGAGTGCATAAAAAGCATTAAAACAGAACTTTGTTATCAAAAAAAGTGACAGGGGAGGATACCCCAATCCTACGACAGAGGTTTAGCCCCCCAAATGTCCTTAAATCTTACAAATGCCTCTGTGTACACCTAATTTGTGTGGGGCTGCTGCTTCTGGCCCCTGGCCTCTTGCCATTTTGCATAAGTGGAGCCCAGGCAAAGCAAGTTGAGTATCCCCGACCTACATGTTTCCGTGCTCAGTGATGACCCAGGAAACATGGTGTGTCTATTGCTTGTCTTTTGACCCCTGCAAAGTTATGTCATGGACCCACCCACTTTGGTTGCTTACCACCTGGGTTCGTTGGGGCCCTATTAGTAACCCTATTTCTATTAGTACTGGGGTAGTTCTCTACCTAGGGGCCCTGACACTGCTACGTCCCTTTCTGATTTAAAGGGTAGTAGATGGACCTACAACTGAAAGGACCCACAATTCCCCTACAGGATATGTATGTACAGTATTTACAATGTGTGCAGGATGCAAAGAAGTGACTGAAATGAACACAAGCTCTGCAAAACTTGCACTCGCAGGTGTAGCTGCCTTTCAGTTATTACACTGACCTTCTGCTGTTGTTAATGCTGTTTCCCTGATAACACTGATGTCAAGCAGAACTAGAACAAGCTCTGAAAGTTTCAGGATAATAATGAGTAAAACCGAACAATGCCCAGAGTACACTTCATCTGATGCTTGTCTGACCTTTGGATACTCGAGAAAGATGAAATTTGAATGCATAACTGTATTCTCTAGTTCCTTGGTCATCATTTCCAAAATAATTAGAAAAGGATTAGTAGTATTTCCTGCGCTAATGATGAATTCTATTGGTATAAATGAGGAAGACAGGGAGGGGACAAATCATGAAGCAGTGAATCCTGCAGATGTGTCTTTTTCTTTTACTAATTCAGTGTTTGCTTAATTAAGTGATTTATATACAGTCTGTACGTGTTGATGCCATGTTATTATGAGGGAAGTAGGTGAAGAGGGGATGGTTGCAACAACTCACACTGCACATGCTTAATTATTGTAATGGTCCATTCATAAATTCTAAAGCCATTATTGTTTATCATACACTGAATAAAACTTAAAAAAAATTAAAATCTGGGGACAAAAAGTCAAAGTTAATTAGTGTAATTTAATGTATTCCTAACTAGGGCTGGGGTGATGCGTCGACGTAATCGATTACGTGAATACGTCGATTCAAGTAACGTGCATCGATGCGTCGCACCGTTTCACACAGCGCGCATAATGAGAGCGTGAGCAGCGCTGGGTATGTTGTTTTTTATTTCGGCGCTCATGTATAAAGTTAGAGTGTGCACACTGTTCGCCTGAGCAGCGCCTATCAGGCGCGTCTGAGCTGCATGCTTGTTGACTCTATACTACTTTATACTGCAGTCTCTCTCTGTCACAGAGACGAGGAAATACAAAGATGTTTGTTTTACCTCAACTTCCTAGCATTAATTTCATTTTGGAGAGTCAGTATATCAGACTGTAAAACACAGATTACCAGTTAAGACTGTGCTATTTTGTTGGGGAATAATGCCCTGCAATGTAAGACAAGATTTAAAATGTTATTTTCAGTATATTTGTTGTTATATTCATTGAGTAATAAAAAAATAATAGTTAGATCAATTTAAAAAATAATCAATAGATTAATCAATTAATCGAAAAAATAATCAATAGATTAATCGATAAAAAAATAATCGTTAGGTACAGCCCTAGTCTTAACGGTTTGCAACCATACCTGTATCATGTTGCAACTGTCATCACAGTTGGGTCAAATGCAACATCTGACTTCTTCCATGTGTCATATGAGATCATGTTTAAATGGTATGGGTAAATAGCAGGTAGATGTAGCTTTGATATATAAAATCTACATCATAGCTATGGTACGACCCTGGAACTTACCTCGCTCACTTACTACACTGGTTCAAAACTTAATACAGAATTTTAAAAAATTATTTTTCCTGAAGGTTGAAATTGATGATTTGCATGCAAAAATCAGAAACCAGCATGAATCTGAGGAGTCCACATGAAAACATAATTGTAAAAATTCTGTTAATATCAAATTGTGGCAAAATATGGACCAAACACACAACAGGAGCACACTATTATTTTGGAGAAAAACATGCAAACATCTTTCAGGGCCAATGTGCTGGAAGCTAACAAACTACAGCTTTCAAACCAACTACTGCTGCAGTCCATCAAATCAATGAGCCAGTGATTTGAAAAATAAAACACCTATGATTAAGGGGTTTTTGTAGTTGGGTCTAATAAATCATTCTTTACAATGTCTAGTTTATTTGCTTAGAAATTGTTTCTGCATAGAAAAGTACATGTAGAAAACTTCACTAAAAACCAAAGCTATCCATGTGCCCATACACGAGTTGGTAAGAACGTATTCATTGACCTCATATGGTCAACAATCTTATGAATTTATGATAAAGACATTTTCTTTAAAAGCTGGATTCAGTGGCCACATAGTCCACACTACAAACTGTTCTTACTCAAACAATGGGATGAACTGGTCTGACACATAAACATATTTTGGTCTGGTGTGCTACAATTTTCAAACTGACGTCCATGCAGGAATGTACAGACAATAGCGTGTTCTGTGGAATGGATGCTGCACTAACTCTTGGAGATGAATGTCATATTTCTATATACAGCACACTAGACGGGTTTGACTATTTTTTTTTAGGCTTTTGAAGCCCCGTAGAGATATTTTGGTTTTTAATCTCCAGCAGCTTCCCCTTTGTGCCAGTGTTTATTATCCTAAAGTGTGTGCATTTTTCTGACAGAAAGTACAGATTTCCTCCAGCATTGTCTTCTTGTTAAGGTGGAACAGCTTCTGAAACAGCATTGAGAGCATTTTAAGGCTTACTGAACTGTGCACATTACTCCTTCAAATTGACAGTGAACACATCATCTGGCTTCTTCCCCGTCCACAAATAGCCTGGCAATCCATTTTTGATGATGATGCTACAGCACTGGCCAAGCTCGGCGCAGCCTGCCTGACGCCTGCATGGGCTTCCTAGATACATGTCTAATCAAGTTTAATTATGCTTGTGTAGTAGCTTTGTGTGGATACAATGAATTTTTACTTTTTTGTTAAAGGGTGAGGCTGGCATTGTTCTCTATCTAATTAAAGAGCACTGGCAGTGAAAATCAAGTGTTAACCTTGTTAACATGTCCAAATGTTGTTTTGTCTTGATTCTGCAAGACATAAATAAAATAAGTCGCCAACACCAAGACTAAGCAAATCTCCCTTGGAACTCCAATTAAAGGCTCTAAAACATAGATCAGTATTCCTAGATGTGTGATGTCACAAGCCCAGAGAACCAATCCCTTCAAGTCGCGGTGTTGGGCTTACACTGCTGTGGCAAAACAAGGGGTATCAGAGGAGAAGGAAGATGTAGCTTTGTATTTGTATTTTGCAAGCTAAGTTTCACTTTTACACCAACTTGTCAGAGATGGTATTCTGAAGGTGAACTTGCGTTTCCTAGGATGAAAAAGGCATAATCCACTTTTCTCCTGATTGGCTAGTACTTGTTACCTTTGTTGGTTGGGTTGATTAGATTAAAGCAAAAGAGAGATCAGGGTAAGAATGTCAGGCTAAGCCAATAAGAGGCAGCATTAAGCAGAGTATTGTGGGTAATGCCTTCGCTAATCTGGAATAAACACATTTTACATTCAATACAAAGGTTTATTGAACATTAACAACACATTATAATCTCATCTTATTTTTTACTGTTTACTAGGGGTTGACAGATTATCGGCCTGCCAATTATCGGGACAATATTTTGCATTTTGCCGATTATTGCCGTTTTATTTTAATGACTGCCCATAAAATCAATTAAAGAAAAAGTTTGCATATTATTCTCAACCAACACCAGGGAAGGTAATCTGCAATACATGCAAAGAAAGTGTCATCATTGGAGGAACTTTCACTTTGTAAAAGGGAGCTATTTTTATTCAATTATTTTTTATTTAAATATTCATTGTAAAAGTTGAATTTTTGTGTTGGAGTTTGCTATATTCCAAATTCCAAATTTCAACAAATATTTACATTTTTAATGTAAATGCATATCAGTTTCAAATTTTAGTTATTGGTCTCATTAAGTACTAATAATAGTTAGTGGTAAATCAATAATGGTCGACTCATACTGTTTACACGCAGGGATAGGTTGTTTATTCATAGATCTGTGTATACTTAATGTGGCAAAGGTTCAGAATTACTTTATCTAGGCAACTTTAAGACGAGGCGATTTTATCATGAAAAAAAATCTAAATATGTAATTTATGATGAACAGAGATGATTTGGTTGATCAATGCCTGCAAAGTAATATTAACTGTCAATAAATACTGTCAAAAATTATGAAATTATATTCCAACAATGAGTCCATCTTTCAATAGCTGAAGACTTCGTCTGAACTAGACGGTATTTCTTTATTGAAAAAGAGAAAAGAACGGCACTTAAGGTTTTTCTGGATGGCAGAAACATTTTTCTTCTCATTTTGGTAACATTTTGATTAACTTGCTGCGCTGGTAGGATTATTGATCTGATCAGTTGGTCTGTGATAAATGGTAATAGACAGACGGTTCATCTAATCAGCTACCAGTGTTTTTAAAAGGCCTTGCCCTTTTCCAAATAGTTTCCAATGATGGGAAAGTTCTGTGTAACAAACAAACTGGTGCATCAGGTTAATCAACAATCACCTGGAGCTCAATATCAAGAGAAACAAGAGAAACCCGGTCCTGGATTATTATCCTGGGAAGGAAGTGGAAAGGTTGGACTCCATACCTTGGGATCAAAATCAACAAAAAAAAAAAATGGTTTGGAAACAAACTGTCAACTCTCATTGTTTCCAAGGAGACTGAACTTCAATGGCACTATAGCCATTTTCCTGTTCTTTGCTTATGCGGGTGGTGGCATCAACACTGGCAACGCCAGCAGGCTTAACAAGCTGTTAAGGAAGGCCAGCTTTGTGGTTGGGCTGTGACTGGACTGTCTGGAGGCAGTGGTGGAGAGAAGGATAAAGGACAAGATCAAAAGCATCCTGGATAACCCCTCCCACTCTCTCCACAACGAGCCGTGGCAGATGGGCAGCTCATTTAGCCACCGGATCATCCCACCCAGATGCAAAACGCCTTAGGGCGCCCCTTTGTGCCCACTGCCAGCAGACTGTACAACAGCAGTGGAGAACACAGATGATGCCAATCACTCTGACCAGCCAGCCCCAAGTATAGGACATTATTCATCCTGATTGCGGCAGAGGCCTCTTTTTTTTAATTCTTGAGGGGCTTTTATTATTTCACAAAATATTTTTTGCTGCAGTTTGCAGCTGTGGATGGTTGTCAGTGTAAACTGTACCGGCCATAAAGTGTGAGATAATTATGTGCTGTCTACAATTCAGACACAATGATTATCTGAAACAAACACAACCATTGACAAAAGAAATCCTAAGAGCTTTCTATAACATTTAAAGTATTTCTTGGCTCGTCTGATTAGCTTTAATTTCCAGTGTCTCAGAAACCTACTACTTAAGTTACACATATGAAGTATTGGGACATCCATATGTCTGTTGACACCCAGTCCATACTGAACTGCAAAGGCGCTAGTGTGTTTGCAGACAAGGACATAAGCACTGTAAACTGAAGCTTTAAGCTTGTGAAAAATGAGGAAAAATTCCATTACAGTAAGCTAACAGGCCAATGGATGAAGCTGAGGATGGATCCACAGGGTCTGATTAGCTGATGCTGAAACAGGAACTAAGTGCTATGCTGGCAGAGGATGGATAAACCGAGTGCTCCACCTCAATAAATGTGGATATGATCTGTCCAATCTACATTTGAAAAAATAGCACACTAAACCAATTTGATTATTTAAATCTTTTTCTTTTGGGGGGCTTAATTACATGGTGTCAGCTGGGTGATTATAATTTAAATTAGATGTTTGAATTAGAACAACCATATCACTGTTAAAATGCCAAAACACTGACAATGAGAGAAAGAAAGCCTGGCATAAAGGGATGTTTTTTATACTCCCTCTATCACTGTTCTGCCAATCATTAAATATGAAAAAGTTTTAGAGATCCCAGAGAGACAGAGCAAAAGCGAAAGAGAAAGACAGAGAGAGAGAGACAGAGAGAGAGAGAGACAGAGAGAGAGAGAGACAGAGAGAGAGAGACAGAGAGAGAGAGAGAGAAAGAGAGAGACAGAGAGACACAGAGAGAGAGAGAGACAGAGAGAGAGAGAGACAGAGAGAGAGAGAGACAGAGAGAGACAGAGAGAGACAGAGAGAGAGAGACAGAGAGAGAGAGAGACAGAGAGAGAGAGACAGAGAGAGAGAGACAGAGAGAGAGAGAGACAGAGAGAGAGAGACAGAGAGAGACAGAGAGAGAGAGACAGAGAGAGAGAGAGACAGAGAGAGAGACACAGAGAGAGAGAGAGAGAGAGAGACAGAGAGAGAGAGTGATAATCCCCCTGACACTATAAGGCTTTGATGAGGCGTTAGCTGGTCCCAGGCCTGATGGATGCTAATAGTCTCTACGTCATTGAACTTCACTAACTGGGTCTGCAGTCGTTTCTTTCAGTTGAAAAGTAGCTGGAAGTTTGACAGAACTCAAGAGTCTGGCGTCTATTCACCATGACGGCAGTCCTAACTGTTACAAATTTTCTAATGCCTCCTACAGTTTCAAACCTCCATACATCTTCATAACCATACGCTGCTTATTCAAGCTTTGGCTCCTCACTTGAACAAGCAGTTAATTTAGCGAGCGGAGAGCAATGTGAGTACATCTTGTATTCAGCTTATCGCACTCACACTGCCGCAAATATCCATCAGAACGGGTCATGTCATTTATTTTCTGTCTCTTAGTTTAGAATGTGGAAACTCACTCTGGTATAAACAGATTCTTAACTCATTTCCAAATCATTTGCATACGCATTTCTGCTAATAACTGACCATCTTGATACTGGAAGTAGAAAATCATGAAACTGCTGAAAACACTGAATATAGAGGTTCCTTGCTGTGGAATTCCTGCCTGCATATTGCCAAAACATCATCATCTCTTAATAATTTCAAGCGAGAATTGGGTGCCAGTCTGATGAATCAAGCCCCCTAAAGGACTTAGTATATTGTAACCTACGGTTTAATTATGTGCACCTGCACACATGCAGACACACTGACACACTCACATTCATAATTTGTCTTGATCTTTGTGTTGTTCATTGCTGACCTCATTGTTTATTGCTTGTATCAAAGAATTGTAATTCATTGTATTATCTTCGGTAGGCATTTCTATAAACCCATTTGGGTCTCTAACCTCTCTGGCACCTGTTTTTCTGTCTTATTTCTGACCTGATTTCTGTTACTGATTTTAATGGTGTGAATAAATAAAATGAAAATCACATGGTCAGCAGACCTACATGTTTTAACATTTACATTAACCTGTATTAAAGGTGCATATGATGTCTCATTGATTACAATAATTACCTTTAAAAACAGCTTCATATATAAACTGAGGTACACAGATATTAGAAAGACATAATGGAAAACTGTATTGTTTTAATTGCTTTCAATTAGTGAGACTATTTTTTTACTTTTGTTGTGCAGTTTTACATTTTATTTTTGTGTGATGTATTTTTCTAAACATCATTGTAAATTATAGCTTGCTCCCAATGATCTAAATAAAGACAGCTTCATATAAATAAATCAAGATTTACAGATATTAGGTAGCAAAATGAAAAAAAATACTACATATATTGACAAGCAAACACGGTATATTTATATATTAGTAATTCTTGAGTATGGGTTAAAGAAATGAGTCCTTTGTAGAGTGACAAATATGAGCATTCATAAGCTCAGGAATTCAAAATGACCACTGTAATCAAGTCCTCTTGCCACATGCAGGCCTGGTTTAACTGTTGAGTACTCAGTCAAATTGCTGTGGAGACTGAAGCTCTGATCATCACTGCAAACCTTGATCAACACAGAAAATTATTCTGCAGCACGTTTAGCTAATGCTACAATCATTCCGAGACTGACAGAGCTCACATCAGGCTGATTTCTCTCTATCACACAAAAGCCTGCAAACAGATGATTCACAGTTCTGTCAGTGAGCATGAATGAAATGATTCGGTATTGATCAGCCCTGATTAATGGAATATGCAAGCCAAAGTGACACCGAAATAACGGCCATTTTTCCTGCTTCATTCCCAGACAGTTCTGTTTGTGTTGGTGTGATGAAGATAAATAGCGCTGCCTTTGCCTGCCAGAGACAGGAGATGGGGCTGCTGCTCTACAAGAAATATCCTCAGGTTTGTTGGGCCTGTTTCTGCTTTCCTGTAGAGTTTGCAACAGTATGTAATTGTGTTTTTTGGCCGTAGCATTCAATCACAGCCTATCAGAGTCTCTGACAGGCAATAACAGTCTGCAGACTATAACCAACGGTCAAATTCTGGCTTGCTTTGGAAAAGAAGGCATGCCTGGATACTCCTATCGTATGATAACTAGACTTAGAGAAACAGCATTTTTTCAGCAGTGTCAGATAACTGCAGGAGAGCGCTGCCTAATCCAACAGCAAGCGTCCTCCCTCTATGTACATTATGAATAAAAGAATGGGTGCATGCTCTCTTATGCTCTCACTCCCAACATCTTTTTGTTGGGTGAGGGAAGACAAACAGCATTTATTAACATAAAATTCAGCTAACAAAACTGTTCCCCGGGGGGAAGTGGTGAGTAAATATCCCAATGAGCAGATACTTTGAAGTTTTGAATATGAGGAGATGTGCAGCACAGGAGAGAGGGAGGGGGTGGAGGTGCTGGGCTGAATTGTAAATACATGTGTTTTTCAAACAGTGGGCATCAGCTGTGAGCGCAGCATGGCTGTGTTCATATGAAACATACTGTGAGAATAACATTTTGTTAATTTGAAATGTATATTAAAAAACGTGTGTCCCCAGGTGTTTTATATTCATGCATATTCTATGTGTCGCTCATAATGTCTTGTTAAAGGTATGTTCACCCAAAAATGAAAAAAATCCTTCATTATCTACTCACCCTCATGCTGATGGAAAGTCAGGTGAAGATTTAAAGTCCACAAAACACTGCCGGAGTCTCACGGGGAAAAGGCATTGCACTCATCTCCCAAACAATTTAAGCAATTGGTGACCAGGATTCAAACAATAAAAAAAATACTAATAAAAGCACAAAATACCATCAGACTGCTCATCCAAAGTAATCCAAATGTCTGAAGCCCCGATGTGCCAAATTGTTTTGAAAGACTTCACTGGAGACATGTTTTTAGCCTTGTTGTAGCCTGTAGCTCATAGTGTGTCTGCAAGACCATCGAGAGCTCATGGTATATGCACGTCAGTGTTTACATGCTGCCGAGATGCCTCTCCCACATACAGTAAATTTAAATCCAACAAACTGACGATGCTAATTCTGCAAGTCTCTTTCTGTCTGTGTGGGGAGGCTTCAGGGTAGCATATAAAAACTGAGGTGCAGATACGGCGAGCTCTCGTTGGTTTTGCACAAAAGGGCATACATGAACGTGGCTCCCACACTAGGAGCTCAAGGCTAAAAACATGAAGCAAGTGATATTTTTCAAAACAACTTGGCAAGCATTTTTTTAACGTTTCAATCCTGGTCACCATTTGCTTCAACTGTTTGGGAGATGAGTGCAATGCCTTTTCGCCGTGAAACTCCGGCAGTCTTTTGTGAACTAAAAAACTTCACCCAACTTTCCATCAGCATGAGGGTGAGTAGATAATGACAGAATTTTCATTTTTGGGTGAACATACCTTTCATATGATACCAGTATCATCTAGCTTTAAAACTTATCCCAGTACAGCCTTTAAAGGACAGGTATGTCAGTTGTGATCACGGATTGACAAGTTGTGTATGGACCTTAACAGCATCGCGGTTAACACTTACGTGGTGTTAACACTTACGTGGTGTTAACACTTACGATGTTAACACTCACAGCCTTAATTGTAATCATTATCATTTTGACTTACTGAAAATCCCCCCTCTCCCAATGGATTTACTCACTGACAGTGAAATAAAATGACAAGCCAGCAAAGTTGTTATCCAAATGCTACAGTGGAAAGGCCATATCCGCTGCAGTAATTTACACTCAGCAGAGCTTGCATGGCCACCAGGTGTGAAGTTTTTCATTGGTCACATTTGTAGGAATAGTAACGAGGTCAGTCCCACAGTGCACTCCAAGTTGCAGAAAGTTCTTTTCAGTCATGTTGATACAACACCAAGTATAAAGATATACATGCCCTCAAAGAGCTGTTCTGACTGACCGGTGTGCAGGTAATAACAGATGGTAGAGAGCACAGCTAGTTTTGCCAGAGGCATCAAGATGAACACTTTTTCCTCTTTCTCTCTCTCCTTTTTTTTTTTTTATAAAAACCATTTCCGTCACCACTTTTCACCCTGCTCAATGGTGCAGCAAAAACATTTATATCCATTCGAATAACTCAGAACCATTAAAGAAGAAAAAAGGGATGTTTGGGATGTCGACTTGAGGCTGGGCCAAAGGGGATGAAGTTGGATTGGAGGTGATATGCAGTAGATGCTTGGATTACTTTTGTTAGACTTTGCCACTTGGAGTTCACTTCATCAGATATATTGTTAACATAGTGGTATAGCTATGAGTTGTATAGATACAAGGTTTAAATGGGTTAAATGTGGGTGAGGTCAAATAAAAATAGTGCCATTTTAATTGTAATTACAAAAATGTTTTGAGTTGTGTATAGAGGAAAAAAAAACACATCTCAACGCTGCTTAGAGCTTTGATTCCAGATCTGTAGACTTGAGACAGATAAATCCATTATAGACTTTGTAAAGAAGGACAGTAACATATATAGTGTTAATCAGTAGTATATAAGGATTAAAGACTTGTGCTATGCCTCAAATCGGAGTACACTGTGCACACTATGGGAAGCTTAAGTCAAACTAAAAGCTAAAATGGACATTTATTGTATTTTCAGGACAACGCATGCGCAAAAAGAACGCAGCCAGAGATGAATCGCCTTAATCGCTTTCGTGGTACAAATTTTCTTTTGATTGGTTTATGAAAAGGTTTGAACGATCGGAACCAACCAATTGAAATTTGAATCGGTTTGGGCCTGTTTAAGCTGATTGAGGTGTTTATATGGATCATGTTTAATCTGTTTGGGCTTTTAAACCAATTCTAACCAGATTAGTAGGCTCCATGTAAATACGCCTAGTGGTCACTGAGTCTCAATCAAGACGATCTGGTAATAATGGAATTGCAACATTACAAATTAAAAAAATGTAAATAATTGTGATTAACTATTGAAATTCAGCGATTAAGCGGGATTTTAAAAAATTAAAAATTTGACAGCCCTAAACAAACACCACAGCACACAACAGGGAGGTTAAGGCACTTTAGTTCACGGGTCAAGGTGATTCCTCTAAGTTCCCTCAGGCCTGCTTCTTTGGAGTAAACCTCTGATACACCAAATGCTGCATGCCATACGTCCTCTCCTGCATCTTTCAGACATCATCACCATTGATTATTTCAGAAAGATGGAGGCAGATTCACACCTTTTTCTGCAGTAATACAGGGTTGCCAACACTAATGCATTTGGCTTTTTGCGCTTTTAGCCTTTGACTTACACTCTAATGTCTCCAAAGCAGACCATGATACTTCCTGAAGAGGATGTTGGATCTTCAGAAAGTAGAAAACACTCAATTATGATTGATCCAGTGAAAAGGGGAATAAACTTGGAGAAGGGATGAGATTTGCCTCTGAGAGTAGGCAAGGAGCGTCTAGACTACCTGCTGGACCTGATACATACAAATGAATAATAAGTGTGTGCTCTGCATTCACTGCTCAGCAAAAAGATGATGTTCCAGTCTTATCGAGGGTCTACTGCTGGAGGTATAAATAAGTCTTGCTTTGGATTTACAGGACTACACAGCGCAGACTCTTTTCAAGTTTCATTAAATGCCACTATGCTTATAAACAATCTTAACCGAAAACTTCATATCTTTTTCTCTTTTTGTTCAATTGCCGAGGACACTGAAATGGATTTATGTGTTGTGATCATTCTTGCATTGCTTTTACACGCCTTTCCACCCCCTGCCGCTACATTTCTGCCCATATTCCCATGCAGCTGCGGAGCGTACCATTGCCTTCAATTCATCTCCCGCTGATCTCGCAGCTTATCAACACACTCAAGATTTGCTGCATAATTTCAAGAGGGCACATTTCTGCCTTCCACCGAGTCGCGCGAGCAGGATCGAAGGCCACGCTCTGGCTCACTGACCAGATTTGTGCTGTGTCAAGCAAACACTGCAAGGCTGAATGTAAATGCACGACACATTATAAATTTTTTTTTTTTTTTTTCATGAAATCACACACTATTTGAGAAGTGAGAACATGATGCAAAAACAAAGATTTCTGTTTTTCCACTATGAATCTTTGCACAGCCAGAATCAGGCTATGGTTTTATTAAATATGACACATGCATGTTTTGTAGCTTTTTCCTCTGTTTTTCCCTCTGGTAAAAGAAATGAGAGGACCACTCGACCAACAACACAAACATACTTGTTATGGCCCATTTGCAGGGGGCAGAATCACTGCCTGACAGAGAAACAAATGGATACAAACATCTTGAGGTACAAAAACTGCACCCCAAAAGACATCTTGACTGATTAGACAAGTCAGAAACAACAGCATCCTTTCAGACATATAAATACATTTCACAGGTGAGTGTCAGAGGAATGCACAAGTACATTAACTCAAGTACTGGACTTACACCAAGTACTAATTTTTGAGATGCACCTTGTATTTTTGTACAGAAAATTCTTAAATTATTATTTTTTTAATGTATTATTTTTGTATGAAACCGCCTTTTACATATGTATTTACATAGATAATTTTTTTATTTTTTTGAAATCTTTTTTAGCGTCTTGAGCCAGATTCAACAAAACTGCATTTACTGTGTACCTGTATGATATAGAGTCTGAATGACAATAAAGGAATCTTGAATTATGTTCAGTCTAAGAATTTACCAAAGAACATGTACGATGGGCTTCTCACTTGGTGCATTGATGATGCAATGTTTCACTGCTCAGTGAAAGAAATATCTTCCATTTTATACAAAACTATTTCAGTCTGTAATTTAGCCCATTAAGTCTTATTTTTCTCAAAAAGGTTAAGATTTCAATGCAGTTAGAATATCCCAAATGTGTTCAGTCCAAATCAGTTTGTCCCAAAGAGCAATTTATGTTGCAAGTTTTTTTTTTTTTTTTTTTTTTTTTTTTAAATAGGAAAAACATATAGAAGCACAAGCATTATGACACTGAAAAATATAAAAACAACAACAACAGACATTAATCTGTGCACAGGGTGACTTGCACCTGTGCAGATTAATACGTGACCACCATAACTCCATAGGACCCACAATAATTTAGTGAGCATTAAATATGACAGCATCAGCTAAAAAAAACAATTTCCAATGTAGTATGCATCACCATCAACAGGTCATGACATTCACAATAATGTAGCATTAGAATAGCCACCATGGAGACTAATGCTGCAATATAGCATGCAGGTACAATGTGTTCTGCTACTGTCACTCTGTCACATCATCATCATCAGTACTTCAAAGTATATTAGTCCTTAAAATTGTTGTATATTTAAACTACCCAGTGGAAGTTGTGCAGGCTAAGAATGTGTGCCTTAATCACCTCCAAGCTTGACTACTGTTATACCCTTTTGTTTGGTCTACCTAAAAAAGATGTTGGCTCCCTGTAATTTAGTCAGAACACAGCAGCCAGAATATTGACAAAGACTAGAGTGGTGATGTATCATACCGAGTCGGGATCTTGTGCCGAAATCACTGCAAAACCAACGGTATTTGACGACTTGAGTATGCAAACAGGCTAAATGAGACCACTCCCTGTTCATGCTATAAACTCCCAAATTTAGATATCATTACAGAGGCTTGAGTGACCAATAAACGGAAACTTGATGACTGGTGGCTCTGACTGGACACACACATCTCTACTGGATACAGTAATGTCTGCATCCGATTAGAGTCCAAAGCAGCTCTGCATTCATAAATGTTTGTTAACGCTATAAATATAACACATGTATTTATGTTCCAATCTCCCAGATGACCTGTGCTATGTAACAGCAGTGATATAAACAATGACACTTAAGCTAAATTTGAATACGCCATGGGGAAATTACAGGTTGCACCTCTGCAGTACAAAAAGTCAACTTTTCTCTCCCCATTGCCAAACAAAAGCTCTCCTCTCCAACAATAAACTGTCGACAGCACTAAAGGCCATGCTCATATTTGTATTTGCTCGCTGACAGGATGATGTATGTGTCATTAAGACACAACTACGCAATTAAACTGTGTCAAATTAGAGAGACAATAACAATGAGAGGCATGTGGGAGCAAGAGACTCATGCTGGTCCATTAACCCACCCTCCTCTCTCCTCCCGCTCCCAGCCACTTACCCAAGCTGTTGCCTAGCTACGAGAGCAGGGGAGAGTCTTTGTGGCAGAGGCGGTAAAAAGCATTGTTCTGTAAAGTCTCGACTGATCTGTCAAGGAATTAGAAATGCACCATAAATGCATACAGTGTGTCCTAATGCAAAGACTGTGGAAAGATAAATATGCAGAGCTAGTTTTTGAAACAAGCCGGGGACAGAAAGAATTCTTGGAGGCAAGAATGTCAAAGGAACTGGACCTGTGAGGGAGGACAGCAGGGGCATTTTTACCAAGCTCCTGCAGATTATACTGTACATGTGCTCTCTATAGTTCTACATGACTCACAATACTTACCTAAGGTTCCTATAGTTTTCAAAAAGAAACTCCTTGTGGGATACCAGTTATTGTGCTGACCTCTGTCAGCAGATTCAGCTGAGCTCAGAGTCAAGAGCAAGACTCTGATGACAAGTGGAGGATTATACAATGTAAAAGACTCTACTTCTTGATCTCTAACGGAGAGCAGCAGCCTCGGCAAAACACAAAAACGCTGATAAATGCTGCCTTCACATGCTCCTTGTAAATATCATGTTTATGAGTGACGAGCACAGGAACGGCCCTTCCAAGTTATAAACAGAGGTGTGACACTGGGAAATTTTGTTGATACCCGAGTTGCCAGGTTGTGATTTTTGCTTTCTACCAGAAATGGCAGAAAGCTTGGAAACAAAAGCAAACAAAAAGCATGTCAACAATCGATGGTAAAAAATTATAAATTTGGTTATTTTGTTCCTAGTAGCTATCATTTACTGTTAGTAGTTGGACATTTAAGTATATGCATCTTTTAGCTGTAGCAAGCAAGCAAACTTTGAACTATACAGCACACCAAGGGAGGACAATAACATTGATAACTTTATTTTATAATACAAGTTGATGTCATAAATGCATAAACATGATGGGCAAAACTCTGTGTTCTGTCAATGGTAAGAAACTTGTCTATTAAGTCACATACTAAATCTAAATCTATTTTTGATCATATGTAATGTGGAATATGGTATTAATGGTAGCTGCTGTCCATGTAGAGTGACCTAAAAATCTAAAAACCTAAAAATATGTAAAAATATATTATATAAAATACATTAAAGGTAAAATAAATGATCTGGAAACAGCTATCAACCTCTTATTTAAATACTTTTAGCATTCAAATGTAACACATCTTATTTGTATTTCCATGTAGTTCCCACTTTATAACTTCAAAGCACATGAACATAATGAAGTCGGAAGAACTACTTCCCAACTCGGAAACTGCAACCTTCTGGCATCACATGAATGCAGCAGAAGTCCCAAAGCATGGCTTCAACACCAGTCTACAATCTAAAATGGTCCAACCAAGACTGCCATATGCAGGGCTGGTGCTTGCACATTTGCAGCTTTAGCCAGAAACAATTATGCTGCCTCTCTATTTGCAATGTACCATACCAGCAATAACATACAAAGGCCAAATATGTAATATATATGCCATATAAGTACAGCAAAAACCAGTAACAAACACAAATATGGTCAAAAATGGTCAGTAAAACGATTTTGTGCTGAAAGTGTCAACAATATCAAAGTATGCATGACTCATCATGCAGGGTCTATATACAAATAAGCACCAAATACTTCAGCAGAGTGTTGACAGCACATAGCTTTTTTTTCCAAAAATGATGTAATTTCAGCTCTCCAGACTAAATAATACTACTGCAAATCTCTCTTATGTGCAGCTGTGCATCAAACAAACACATATGACTAATAGACTGCAACTTAACGACTAAGCAAACAACGAGCAAACAAAGCTTACCTTTCAGGAGTGAACACAGTGTTTTGTGAGGCCAAACTTTCTGTATGTTGAGCTGATTTTTCATTGGTGCCAAGGAAACTTGACACATTATCCAGTCTTCAGCAATGTTTCTTGCAAGAGGTTACTGTCCTTCACTTTCAAAAAAAGTTTGCAACAGAAGCAAAATGTAACATCTTTGCTTGCTGAATAAACAAGCCAGCGCCTTTTCAGACACTCTCCATTTGTTCTCATGTCACTATGACACAGGCAGGTGCAGATTGACTGACACACATCTCAGCAAGTCATTGCACTTACAGAGAGCGTAGCCTAGCATGCTAGCAGCCTGCACTTACTGATATTGGTTACTTTGCCATTTCACTGCGCAATAGTTGGCACACATAAATCTCCCTGCTCTTACCAAAGTGCCTCCCTGGGCAACTGCCTAGTTCGCCTACATGGACATGTCGGCAATGACTATAGCTTTATTGGTTTGATAATGGACATATTTCCATCCATCATTAAAGGGACAGTTCACCCAAAAATGAAAACTGGAGAGACTTCCAGGTAGCATGTGAACACTGGGCTGCAGATACTGCGAGATTTCGTTGGTCTTGTGAGTGCATGCATACGTGAACACGGCCCCCACACTAGGAGCTACGTTAACGTTTTAAATCCTGGTCACCATTTGCTTCAACTGTTTGGGAGATGAGTGCAACGCCTTTTCCCCGTGAACCTCCAGCAGTGTTTTGCGGACTATAAAACTTCACCCAACTTTCTGTCGGCATGATGGTGAGTTGATATTGACTGAATTTTCATTTTTGGGTAAACTACCTTTTTAAGATGACCTAAACATCCCCTGAACACTTTTACTTCTTACCACATCTCCACATCCCCAAACTTTGATCTCTTAACCACAGACAATCAAACACAAATTTTCAGTGTGGTTAAGTTACGAAGAGTGTGTGCATATAACACTATTGATAACAAAACTGGAGTTACAAGGTTTCTTTATACCAACAAGGACAGGATCCTCCAAATCCCTAAATATGGCCAAAAATGTAAAACAAAAATTCATGTTTGTGAACAGTGTATATTTGGATTAACTTCTCGTGCCAAATTTTAAATGACTGTCTGTATAATGAGCGGTGTAGTATTAGTGTCACTCACAATAAGGCTCATGATCCTCGCTTGTTAACTACCCCATTTATCTACTGCACAGTATTAAGACTCTCATGCATCTGCTGCTGCATCCATCACATCTTTGCAACCTGAACTGTGAGACCAAGTGGAGAGTAACTTTGTCATCTTGGATGTTGAATCTCCTATCTATGAATGCTCAAAATATAACACATTGTGACTGCTCCTATATAGCATTTTAAATGAAATGACTAGATTTATTTATTTGCATTTGAATTTTCTAAGCTGTCTTTTTCCATTATCCACACCAAACACCACATCAAATCCATGCCATGTTCATTATAAGCAGATGAATGGAAATGTCAATTCCCAATATATTACATTGACAGCAGCATTGTCTTGTCCATTGCAGCAGGTTGGACATGCTCACAGTAATATATTTCAACCTTATTAGCGGGTTACAGTGTTTTCCAAACGGTTACATTCAAAGCACATGTCATACAGGACATGCAGACATTGGTTAGATTTAACATATCCCAATTAACCTCCAAAACACATGAACTGGTGAAAAGGCAAAACCACAGGCTAATATCTTCCATCTTGACTGTAACCTTGAGCATCTTCAATGCAGCCAAAGATAAAGCCACTTTGCTGTGTGACTGTTCTGCCTTTGGGGGAATTCTGGAGAAGATCTAGGACTGTTGGACTCGCAGGTATTACTGTCACATCTGTGAGTGCTCCAGGTAGTTTGTTAGTTTAATCTGATCTAAAAGAACAAAAAAATCTTGCTGAGTCTGGATCCATGAGCGGAAAAAACAGGGCTGTGCTTTCAAAATGAGACTGCACATTTACTTAGTATTTTTTCTCCACTGGTTACGTGAAATGGTGCATCTTTTATACACTGTCAACACTGCAGAAAAAATATACGCAAAAGCATGTTATGGTCCTGTGTGTAAGATTTAGGTGGGTAAATTGGCAGAAATGGAATATAATAAATATATGTGAGTATGTTTTCTTATTCAATCAACTGTAAATAATAATAGTTGCATTGTTGCTACTTAGAATGAGACATTTATACTTCCATGTTGCACCACCATGTTTCCACAGCAGCCCAAAATGCTCTAGACAGTGACATTCGCTTTTCTGGGTTTTTTCTGTGTTTTCACATCAACCAGTGAGGAGCCCCTCTCTGAAAAGGGTTATATGACACTGCTTTATTTATTATTTATATTATAAGGCAGTGTCATATCTTTCTTATATCTATTATTATTACTTATTATTACTTTTTTGTTTTGGTTTTACTTTATCTTAATACTTCTTTCAGGTCCTGTTACTCTTCTTTTGTGTACTCTTTTTTTCACTTTTTATGAAACTTTTTACTAATATCTTGCTAACATTTGGGTCCTTTCTTATTAAACTGCTCATTGCCTTCTTTTTAATGTTTTTGAAAGAAATCAAGCCAGTTAGGCAAGGTCTGAGAGAATTAATACACACAGACATGTTGTAACCAACCACTCTGGTTAGTATTACATTGTACATGCAGTTGGCTCAATGCCAAGCCAAACTAGCATTAAGTTAATTGAAATAAATGTAAAAATGTTTTCAAAAAGATTCAGAGAGCAGCTTCAGTCAACCCTGAATGCTCTTTATCCCCCTGCATTTAAATTGGCTCTCACTGCTCTACAGTCTGTAGTGCCAGCATCCAGGTACAATATATGAATATTTATTTACACCTGTGTACTTTATGCATTAAAATGGGAGAGAGAGCAGCTTGCACAGACAGCAAATATAGTATTAACTCTGCGAAAATGCACGGGCAAGTGTTTGCCATGTTATGTGTGTCACAGTGGAGCTTCTCTGGAAAGGTCAGTGAGCTGTGCTTTGTGCTCAGGTAAACAAAGACGTGATAAAGCCCCAGCATTCAGACATGGCAAAAATACAGATGGACGGAGCAGATAAATCAAAAAGGAGCCTCAAAGGCTGCAGACAGACAGAGGTGCTCAGAGTCACGCTCCACAATAAAATTTGTATCAACACATCCGCATGCATTGTGCTGTGTGTTTGACAGAGAAGCCAAAGCATGTTAAAGATTTGAAATATCTAAAAAAGTGAATTTAAGGTAATGAATGAGGAATGAAAACATCGTAATAAAGGAATGCGAGGGAGACATTTTTCAGTGTGTAGTCATTCTGCCCCCCCCCCCCTTCAGATGTCCTTGGTCAGTCATACACTCTTTTGCAGACACTGCAGAGGTGAGAAGTTGTGATGTGCCTCAGTTTCCTCTAGAGGACAGTAGAGCTGCAAATAATCCAACAGCTAAGCTTGTTGAGCCGGGGAGTACTCTATCAAGAGGCTATCGCTTTGTTTGTTTATTGTCTTCTCATCCCCACATGGTGCATTTACCCATATTAGAATTTGCTTTCCAAATTGCCCATCAGAAAGTTTTGAATTGCATATTTTTTTCTGTATTTATTTGAATTTTCACTGTCATCCCCTCTTCATTGACTTTGACAGTGCATGAGAAATCAGCCCACCCACAAAGCAGCTTATTCCACAAACCCAAAGTCATGCTGGCAGAGTGTGTGAGGAGATCAAAAGCAGCAAAGAGGAAGACAGAGAATGACTCATTTTCACAACCACTTCTGAGAGCCTCTCTGTTCACGGCGCCGTGCTCGGCAGCATTAGCCTGGTTTGCTAATGTTTTGCTACTAGTTTTTCTATTAATCTCCTCCACAATAGGAGGGCGAGGGCGCCGGTCTTAATTCTTCCTGATTGTGTGCCTCTGCCCCGCCGTACAAACAGAGAGGATTAATGCAGTGGGCGCAGTGACAAAGGTTCATCCAACACTGAGCCACAGAAAGGTGACAGCGCAGAGAGACTAAAAAGAAAAACAAAGTTTTATTCCGTTTTAAGACAAGAAAATGGGAAAGCTCAAAGGATGTTCAGTGACAGTAGAGAATGGCTGGAAGACTCCAAGCAAGGGGATCAATTTTCTCTCTAAAGGGCTTGTGTGGTGTCCCCGACTAAATGCAGAAAGACTGTTGGAGTGGAAGGATGGAATAGCTGTATTTTGCCATCTGTAAAAAAAAAGCAGCTAGATGGAAGGGCCCTGCCGCGGCTTAAGTATGGATATTTGCCTCAAAAGCAGAGCAGCAGATGACATAAGCAGGGCTTAATTTGTGCTGGATGCCGCCGGAGCAAAAATCAGACACCATTCAGCTCTTTTTTTAAACACCACAGGTCCTTCACATCTAATAATCACTTCTATAAAAATCCTCAGATAGCTAACCTGCAGTATCGTCATTTTGCTCTCCTCGCGTAATACATGCCTACAGATTTCCTGCCTGCCATTGTGCTCGTAGTTCAGAGTTGTATTGGATCTGAACTCAAGAGCACAAACAGCAATTCTAACTACTTGGGTGGCTGTTATTGAAGGACGGAACCATACAAGTACAACTCAATGTGCTTCACAGTACCTATATCACCAGAGACCCCGAGTATCTCAAAGGCCTCCATTGTACAATTGGCCTTGGGACTGGAGCTGCTGCTGCTGCCAGCTTGTGCTTGCCGAGGTTCAACACCAACATGCCTTAGATCCTCGGGTGGGGCTGTTCCAAAGTTGAGGTTACAAGGGCCCCTTGGCTTTGGAATGCCCTGCCCGTGGAAATAAGGCTGGTAGACTCAGTGACAAGTGCAATTATCTACAATCCTCCTTGTTTTTTTAACTATTGCATCTTGTTTTCTACTTTAAATTGTGTCTGTCCTTAGTTCCACATTGTTGTTTCGCTCATGTAGTTATGTTGCCTCACCTTGATTTTCAAAGCACTTTGTCAACTCTGGTTTTAATAATAGTTATTATTAGGGAGGTTTTTCCATGAGCCAAATTATCCACAGAGGTCTCTTCCTCAGGCAAAAAAAATAAATTAATTAAAAATTAAGACAGACCCCTTAATTTAAACAGGTAGAAAAACAAATCAGCATTTGTTTCATTGCTGCTCAATGCGGTGGGGCAGCTTGCTATTGTGGACAATGCGAAAACAAATATTCCTATCTCGAGTCAGTGTTTGGTTTGTCCATTCTGTGCTATGGTAGAGACATGCAAGTCTAAGATGCTGGACTACAAGGAAAAAGACCCACTAACTATAGATATATAATAAATATAGATATAAAAAGCTCATACTAAGGTAACAACGCTACAACAATTTCTATTTTCAGCTAATGATACACTAAGGAAACATACCTGCTAAATTTTATTCTTATTTATTATTTTCTGCCGGTATGTTTCCATAAATCTTACACATAGGAACTTTTGTTATCATATTGACAATTTTTTTCAATAGCATAATTGAATTCCTAAAATTCAGATATGGCTATCAGCTTTGGTGTGCTACTCCAAGATTTTAAGAATCCCATTTGGCCATCCCTCTGAAAAATTTCCTGAGGTGCCACTGGTCACATCTATGGCATGTTAGCCCTTTGAAACCTGGAGCAACATCACTTTTCTTATGCTGCTTTCAGACGCCTTTTACAAGCATTTGAACCTTTGAATCGTGTGCATATTAGTGTGATTTCTTTTAAAAACATGGGAGGGGTGCGAAGCAACTTGGCATAAGTGTTTCACAGATTGCAAGAAAATGGTAGATTTAGATTAGGTTTTTTTAAGCTAGGTTAAATGTCTTTCTTTAATTTTCTAAGCATTTTTAAAAGGTAATTCTCTTGTTTGTTTGATTTTATCTGTTTTTCATTTTTTTAACAAATTTACAGGCAATTTTTTAAAAAAAATTTAGGTCATTTCTTATCAAGTTGCTTCTGTCCTTTTTCCTGTGTTTTTGAAAGAAATTAAGCCAATTTGCTCAGATTTCCAAGGGTTGATAAAGACCTGTTCAAAATACACAGTACTAATATGAAGGCTTTTGTCAATGTAGTTGAGATCCAATAAATCAAAGAGAGTTCTGCAGCACCAGCCGCAGCTGCAAAAGCGCTGTGTTGTTTCAAACATAACACTGTCCTGCCTATGCACTGGCACGAGGCACAGGCTTCGAGACTCTAATCTCTGACATGGCACATCAGCATGGAGATTATCTGTGTCTGATGTCCTTATGTTAAACAGCGATTTCGCAAGTGTTCTGAGACCGCACTCTGCCTCCTGTCCCAGCGGATTATCTCCCTCTCCAGACTCCAGCACCTTGTGATTTATAAGTGAATTAAGCACAGTAATTTTGTGTTGCTTTATTTATGTTCTTGTCTTTTACAGTACTTTGTCTTTATTTTCGTTTCCTCTTTATACGCATATACACCAAGGCAAATTTCTTGGAAGGAAAAACCTGAACCTTATTCTTATTCTGAACATAAAGTGCAGCATGCTATGGTAACTTAAAGGATCAGTCTGATGAAATGTTTTTCTTTTTGTCAACAAATCTCATGAAAATAACAAAACCAGCAATAACCGTATCCAACTAATAAGTATTATGTGTGTATCAAAGCCTGACATGTCTTCTTCCTTTGTGCCACAAGCCACACTGTTGTCCGGAAAACACATCAGTGCTTGCCACTGTTGCTTCAGGTATCATGTTCCTTCATTACTATGAAAACACTGTGGTTTATTTTGACTCAATCACACATATACCATGCTGCCACAAAAACTCACTAGAACATCAAATGCGGATTGATCCACCAATGAAAATAGACCCCCCCAAAGTCACACTTTTTTCCTGTTTGTTTCATAAAAACAAACATCTACTGTTTAATGAAATTATATATAATATTATGATTTAAAAAAACAACCCACTTTATATTCAAGTTGTTTTTATGCTTTGGCATCAGCGATAAATGTGGCCAGAGATATTATGTTTTCAGGTTGTCAGTCTCTCCATTAATTTGTCCAACTTTCATGAACATTGTACCTCAAAACAGCCTTTAGGAAAGTTCATCAAATTTGGCAGAAATGTCCACTTCAACTGAAGAATGCACCGAAGAATTTGGTGGTCAAAGGTCAGAGTGACCTTGTGTCCGTCTCATTCTTGTGAATGCATTATCTCAGAAACAACTTAACGGGGTTTCTTCTAATGTGACAAACATCCATTCAGACTTGAAGATCAACAAATTAGAAACTGGTGGTCAATGTCAAAATGCAAGGTCATTGTGACCATGTGTCTTTCAAATTGTTTGTGAACTCGATACTTCAAGAACACCCTGAGGGAATTTCTTCAAATTTGGCATAAACATTCACTGCGACTCTTCAGTTAAGTGCTTAGATTTTGGTGGTCGAGGTGACCTATGTGACCTCACAAAACATGTTTTTGGTCACCACTCTATCATCTATCCACTAATTATGACAAAATTCACACAAATTTCTAAAAGAATAAGATGAAGTTTTGACATTTTATATCAAAAGTTAATGTTCAACTTCACTGTTGCATCACAATTTTATGAAAAAAATAAAAATAAAAAAAAACTTTCTGGCAATTGGGTCATTTGGACAGATACTGAATAGGGATTAACAGTTACCGGTTATCACAATAGTGCTGTAAAATTCCCCGACGGTCAGTAATAACATTCATGTTTGATTATCATTATAACTGTGTGTAATTACTGTGCTCTGAAGTCATGTTAAAAACAGTCAATGGGGTCCAAAATTATAATCAATAATATTGATTGTTGCGATAATTTTGGTCATGATAACCGTGATATGAAAATATAACATTGTTACATCTCTAATACTGAATTATACTAACTCTGGGTACCCACTTTAAAAAAGTACTGATTGTATAGATCATCTGTGCTGCGGGTAAGAAGATGTTTGCAAAGCATCCACTTTTAAAGCACTGTCAACTGTCACGGCTACATATTAATCTGGACAGATGTGGATGTAAACTGTAAGTGCATCTTGACTGGTTTGCGGAGGCATACGGCCTCACGGTGGTATATCTAGGTTAACATGTGCACCCTTAGCGCGGACCGACATCCTTGGGGCTGAGAGCCACAGACGGCATTGTTTTAAAGTAGGGCTGATTTCAGCGTGAAAGCCCACTCAGTTCCGTCTTTTCATGAGATTTGTTGACGAGAAAAACACAGAATAATGACAGCCCCTTGAAGGACTCAAGTGTCACACTGAAGCGTTTGCATCTTAATAAACACTCATCCATTGGGTAAGACTTGCAGATATTGCATAAGGTGGCAGGTGCTCCAGAAACATCAGTGCAGTCTTTAAATAATAGGCATTTAATATTTGACAACCAAACACTCAGTCAAAGCAGGGTCTGGCACAAACGGGTTATAATTTAAATGTCAAATGTTTGCTTAATCAAAACACTGGCTGCTGTTGAAACATGTTTGATTGCACACATTCACAATGTTTTCTGTATTAACGTCTGTGGACCTTGATGGATGATTCCAATTGTGTATCTAGGAGGAGAGCAGAGGACTGCACCACTCCAATATAGACTATATAAACTGTACTGCAGCCTTATTAATATAATGGAACTGAAAGGAATTGCAGTTTATGTAAGCAACGAGCAAGTTATAAATATCACAAAAGTCCATAAAAGAAGATTGACTACAGTGCATTTCATTGCGCCTTAATCTACAAATGTTATCATCATGAGTGAAGTACCTTTAATTAGCGTATTATGCTAAGCACTGTGCAATTGAAATGGAGTGTCTGCTGTAAACACTGATTGAATTTCAAGTACAGTGGAAGCGAGTGGAGACAGTTGGCTGCAAAGCATGTTATAGATCCGAGAGGGCATCCTGAGGCCACGCTACAAAGATCAGCTTACTCAAATGAAAGATGACATATTTCTCCTCTAAACATAGAATGGGCTCTGGATATAATGGCAGCCAATGGGTCTCATTGATCTCAGTGCTTTCATAATGTTGCCATAACGAGCTCCACTTCATATGACAGGTTAATGATAAGGGCTTACAGTAGAAATAAATGTCAGGATGCACAGGAGTTTAATGCCACAAACTAAAATGCGACTTAAAACGAGAGCTCAAATTTTCTCGCCAAACCCTAAACATGTTATTATTGCATAAACTGTACTGTCACTATTTTTTTTTTGTTTTAACTCAAACAACAAGAAAGAGTCTCTGAAGCAGCTGTACTGAATGTGTCTATTGAAAGTTTGACAGTTTTGTGCACAGGCAGTAAAACAATTATCATGATGAGCAACTGCAGGTATCTTATATTAACACAGAGCAAGTGAGATAATGAAAGAACAAAGCTTTAATTGAAATGTATATTTAGAACTCCAACACTTCAAAGGCTATCATAATGACTACCTGAGACTCTGATTAATCCATCTCCTAAACTTCATTCTGCTTGTATGTTAATGGAGTTTCTATTTTAAAGATTCCCTGCATTTAATTTGTGTTAATGACTTGGCGCGCATTAAAAAGTGACAGCTGTCTAACAGCTCCACTGAGAAACTCAGTAGCTAAAGGGATCTAAAACTGTGTTCACATTACTGGGTTTCATGCTTAATTCTAAATTTTTCCCCCAGATCAGATCTTTTTGCCAAGACTGCTCACACTCATGTTTTGAAGTTTAAAAATATTTAATGATACAAGAGGGCAAGCTTAATCTTCTGTATTATTTGCTGTGAAGGTTTAAATAACATCATTATATGCTTCTGTGAAAGCACTCTCCCAAACAGAAGCACATGGATAATTATTTTCCAGAAAAATAACATTGGACCTTCTGACTATGGCGATTGTTTAAGGTTAGGGTAAGAATATCAGGGCAAGCCAATCAGGTGGGTCATGCCTTTGCCATAGTAGTAAGGTCCGATTAAATTATTTTGCATGATAATAGCAATGTGCTTGTGTTTGGGAGCGTGTGTAGCGCCATTTTTGAAAAATGGGCACTTATTTTTGGTATAATTGACTGACGTACAAATGGGCCTTCAGTCCACCAACGTTAGCTGTATTTGCAGCTATTGTTTGAGAGAGAGCGGTATGGGTGCAGCTGGTAGAGGTGGATGTCCAGGGCAACATTCCAAGATCTCTGCTGCTGTCTCACAACAACGCTGTCACAGTTGGACTCAAAATGTAGGAAAGCATCTAGCAATTGGGCTCTACTAACTGGCGACTGGCACTTACTGCAGCAGTGGTAAACTGTAGAAGACTGCTGTTGCAGTCTTCTACAGTCTCAGCCCCCATCTTATTCCAAAGTCATCAAATACGATTAATAAATGTGTCACTGATTCAGAGGAGTCAGGAGTCAGACACCAATGACAAAAGCCTCCTTTCTCTGTGGTATGATATGCCACCATGCGGCATCAGTTTGTAAAGCAGCCAGCCTGTGATGATTTGCCTCTGGACGGCATCTCATCCAGCAGTATGAATTGTACACAGACAGTCAGTTCATAACACAGCCAGACAGTCCTGTCGGAACTATATAATATGCCGCTGGACACTATCACGTTAAAACACTGCCAGTAACGACCACAGACCATATATAAAGATGGGCAACAACACAGTTCCCCCAGTGTAACATTTCAATCTGGAAAAACAAAAATGTGTTTGGGCCAAATTTGCTTGTAATGTGAATGCAGCCTAAACTCCCCCCCTCAGGGTCAACAAAAACACATTTGATAGAGGAGCAGGTCAGATGCATCCATTGTTGAAACAGGTCACACAGTGGATAGACCTCTGACTTGTTAAAAAGAAAAGTGGAAACTGAAATTTGAACTGAGTCCAGCACTATTAAGCGAGGTGCTGAGAGCGGGAGAAGCATTTGGCATTCTTAATGGACTGGAAGGCTACTCACATTGTGGCAAACCACAGATGTTTGTACTAAACACAGATGGGTCATATTAGCACCAACTTATTAGAGAAATGACAAATACACAGTTAGTTTGCAGCAACATACTGAAAAACTCATTTAGGTTGCCTTCGATATGTGCTGACATTACAACAAGAGCCCAGCTCTTTTTTCCCCCACAGTGGAAGAGAGGCCTGGATCTCTTTATCAATCCACTGCCTTCTAGGAGCTGCCAGTGAAATAAACCTGTTTAAATGTTGCAAATTTACCCAACTCCTTTGCAACAATATGTCATGTCATGTTATATAAGATAATGAATGCTAAGAGTTGTGTCACACCCACTCAATGCATGGCAAATGAAATAACTCGGAGCTGCGGCTTCCTCCTGCAAGGAAACTGAGAGGGATCATTACATCAATCCAAATCTGGGAAGACAGATTGCTGGTGTCAGCTGTGGAAATCTGTCAGAGCGCGACAGGGAACACCTCAGCCCCAGCCGAGCGAGCCCCAGGAACCCAGCAGGAGAGGGAAAAATCTATTTGTTTGTGTTGTTCCCCTTGGGATGGACCAAGTCACCTCCAACAGAGCTGCCGCTATGGTCATACCTGTCTGCAGCTAGCAGGCCGCCCCCATTTATGCACTTTCGATCAATTCCACACCCATTGCTCATGTGGGCTAAACTTTAATTGATTTGTAGTTGGTGATTTTCCTTTCTTTCTTTTTTTTTTTTTTTTTTTTTTTTTTTTACATTTTCCATCTAGATAGTCTGCAGGTAGGAAGGCTAGTCAGCAACCATTTCAGGGCTATGTATAATTTTTCAGATCTGACGATGTCTTCAGGTACAGGCAAGCTACAAATGCCTTCTCGGTCAGGATAGGTAAGTTAAACAAAGTCCTTTGATAAGTAAAGAACATTGCACCATGTGGCAGGGCTTCTTCTTTGCCCACCGCACAGGGATTCAAGGCCCCAGGACACAAATCACATTACACTCCTCTCAATTATACTATCTCCAATATCTTGAGACATGAATTTTCAAAGAAATGGTGTCAAAGGCGTGGGATGTAGTGTATGAGAGTGCTTACTAATGTGCGCGCACACATTGTACTGTATAGGGATGCACATTCTCCCATTCTACTCTTCACTGTATTTAATGATAGCTTTGTAGTCATACTAAGTTTAGATATATAGTACTTGTAAAGCATAGAAAATAATACGTAATATCATAGATTAGCATAGATTCTTTGGGAAGAACGCAAATAATGTTTTACAACCTGAAGCATCATACAGATTAGTTATGCATTAGTACTGTTACATTTTTTAGAGTAAGAGTATAAATTGTACAAATAATGGATGTAGCTACCATGACATCACCCACTGGTTTGTATACCCCTGCTTTCAAGACTCAAGTTCAGCATTTCAGCCATTGCCGTCTTGGTTTTTTGAAGCCAGCAATGACCGTGTTAGGCAAGAGGGCGGCGTTGTGGAGGAGCGAGGGGTAGATCAGTGTGAGAAGTCAAGGACACTATCAGCAGACAGCCTGTAACTCAAAGAGTCGCGCCCTTAACTATGCATTCCTTAATAAAATGTAAACTGGTAAGAAATGAAACAATTCACTTCCCGTACAGGTGTCATGAATGCTGAAATTATCTATTGAGAGTAAAAGGGTTTTTTAGCACCAGGCTGTAAACATGTTTATTTCTGCTGTAAATTTGGCCATTTTAACATGGGGGTCTATGAGGAATAATTAGCTTCTGGAGCCAGCCTCAAGCGGCCATTAGAGGAACTGCAGTTTTTGGGACTTCAGGGTTAGCTTCGATTTTCAGCTCTACAGGTTGCCATCTGAGTAAGATATGTGAGCTAGTTGTGCAATAGTCATGTTGGAGGTTAATTTACATAAAAGATCATACTTTAATCCAATATATGTGATATATGTGATGTATGTGATGTATGTGTGCTCAAAACCGTGCAGTGGACATGTGTTTTCAGCTTTGAGAAATGAAAGCAAGCATCTGAACCAATCAGGAAAGAGAATTTTTAACTTGTATTTACTATAGTCTATGATAGTGACAAAAAGTTACAACAAAGAAGAACAAAGGTCACAGACTGGCACTGGATTTGTCACATACACAGTGATATAAGCACTTAACTTTCATGTATTATGATATCTCAGAGTGTATTATCATACCAACATCTTCATATAACGAGCACACTGAGAGTGATGCTCAGACTTTTGACCAGAAGCATCCTGTTGTACAGTTTCTGTCATCTAATCATGAAAATACAATTTCAATGGTCATTGCACTTTTATTTATTTTATTTATTTATTATTTTTGGTTTATTTGACAGGGACAATGCGGTGAACATAGTAGCAAGTTGGAAAACCATTTACTGATGTGTTGCGTATGGGGTTTCTAGCCAAGGCTAATTTGCAACCCATGTCCCTGTTTGGGCTTTTCTATCCAAGAATAAAACAGAACAGAAACAAAACATATCACTACTCATTGGAATTCTTGCAAGCCAGGACCCATTCGCCCAAGGCTTGATTTTTGGTTCCTGTCCTGATTCTGTTGTTTTGTCCCAAGTTTTAGCAGCAACAGTCATGATATACTATTTAGTGAACTGATTTTACTGAACAAAATTCACTGAATGTGTTTACAAATTAGTGCTAGATCAGAAAATATGATGAAAATCTAGTATAGAAGCATCAACAATATTGGTTGACTCTGTTAAATTCTTGTACAGACTTGGAGCTAAACAATGACAAAAGACGTGGAGAACCGCCATGGGCGGACTGACCGTGTTTTCTGCTGTGCTGCGACACATATTGGGCCGATGAAATGAAAAACTGTTTAGTTACAACTGTTTAACATAGTTTTCTGCACTGGTTTCATCAAAAATTCTGACTAACTTTCTGTGCATTTATTTGAAGTTTTTGATATGAAAATCAATTAGCAGAAGCTCAATAGAGTTGGGCAGTCCATCACAGTGAACATCAGTCAATTTTTTATCAAAGGTACATTATCATAAGGTAATGCAATGCAGGCTTTTAAGCTCAACCTCAATTAAAAAATAATAAGAAATGATGATAAGAAATGTTCACTGTGATGGATTACCCAACTCAAGCAAGCCCTGTTGAAATGTATTCTGTTCGTCCTCAGGGAAACATTGACTATCTGGGTTTAGATTAAACACAGGCTGAAAGGGACAGCCCAAAGCCCCATCAATTGAAATAGACATTCCTTGCCTGTTGATGGCAAGTCGTCCGTCTGCCCTGGATAACAGTGTGTGTGATATTGGGGCTAACCGCATGCCGAGTTTCTGATGGCCCTCGGACCTTGGGAAGCGAGCTATAGAAGGCTCACGGCTCTATTGAACCTAAACAAGGCTGAGGAAGGCACTCTTTAGAGGGCCGATGGACCAGCAGCTGCTGAATAACACACAGACAACACGGAAATAAAGACACACAGAGCAGGTTTATCCACAACCTGTCATGAGCAGAGCTTTAACTAATACCCTCAGGTAACATAGGTGCCGCGTGAGCAGCAGGAGGAAATGGGCAGACTTTTTCAAATTGCCTTTTTGACGGCTTCACTTTTCATTTTATTTTAGTCTTTGCCACACCAAAATTTCAAAGTGATGACAGACAGACAGCGCTGTATTTTTTTCTCTCCCCCAACAATTGCAAACAGTTTATCCCAAAATAACGGCCTTGCTTTTGAAGCTACCCACTGTGCACAATGTGCTGTTGCATGCCAGCCGAAAATATTCGACTGTAATACCTTTCTTGTGCTACTTAGATTTAGAGGCAAACATAGATCAATATGTCCTTGTCTGGCAGATCGAATTGAGAGCACGAGCAGAGAAATGCTATTTGCTCTGTGAAAGCTATTGAAAAATCCACCCAAGGTAAGAGAGAGAAAGAGAAATGACAACCTGCAGGCCCGACATCATCAGCAGGCATATTTTTAGTATAAAACATTGGCTCGATCATTAAAACAAAACCTTAAATGGTACATGAGCAGATGAGATTTTCTGCAACGCTGGCTGTTCATGGTTTATTCAGGCTTACATGTATCATGCTGGAGTTAAGCTACTATGATGCGTGCACAGACCATCTAGGAAAAACATAAGAACTAATGGAATATAATCTCCCACTGCAACCTACAATACCACTCTGCTCCCTCCATCAGAATGAAGCAATCTTTGGATAATGGAGCATGATGGAGCCAAGAGCATTAGCAAGAATTTGATTCCGATGTCAGACTTTTTCATGTGGATCATCAACAATCCACACTGTCCTGATAAGCAACCATTGCTCTTTTTAAATCCCTATCTTCCTCGCACGGTCTATTTATTGCAATGTCCTTAGAGCATGACTAAGGACTCAAACAGACTTCCTTTGAGTACTCACATAAAGGTTAATAAGATGAAAATAGCCTTCTCAGGCCAATGATAAAGAAGGTGAAAGAGAGGACTGCTCGGCTAAAAGCACATGTTGTGGTTATTATGTGTGTGCCATTATACTGATATTAGTTTTGAAGTGAGAATTGGTTTGACCTTAAGAGATAAAAAAGCTCTGTGTGGTCAATCCTGTGTGGAATTATGGCATTAATGTCCATCTTTATTGATACTGGACGATAATGATTATGTGAACAAACCTCTTAGCAAGAGGTAAAAACAAGGAAAACAGACTTGAGTCCAAAATCAATGTCGTCTTACATTCCTAAGAGTAACAGCCCAATCACCAGGAAAAATGTTGGCATTGTAGGTTTTGATAGTTCATAGATACAGAACTTTAAAACGGGGTTCCTTGTGCATCATCCCACAACATGTGGGAGGGACTGGAGCACACTGATCAATTTACAGCCTTTAATGCAAACAGACTAACACTTGAACACCACTGCGTCTTCCTTAAGAGTCAAAGATACATAACATTTGCATGTTATTATGTAGCAGGTATGTTGAAATTTTTCATTTTCATTAACACTTTGGTTAACTCACGGTTAAGTTTAGACACAAAAACAAAGGTTACAATATTGTAACCCTAGTTCTATTAGCACAGGCAGAGCCCTCTACTGGACTCATACAGTAATATCAGAGACAGTGGATAAACCGAGTGTGCCTACTTTAGATTCATTTCCTGTATCTGTGCCATGTGGGTTTTTGCTATTGCCCTGTCCCTTTAGGATACTCGGAGTCCATTCATTCCAAAGGGAAAAGTAAACAAAAGTACATTTTATGACCGTTTCCTTAGTCCCATAGTTACTGAAGTAAATATTGGACCCTTTTATCACAATCCCCAACCCTTCTTAACATTCTGACACTGAAATAGTAGTTTTTCCAACAGAAACATTAGGAGGAAATTAACTGTGTTAGAGGCATGTCTTTGTTTTTGCAACATTCTTTTGCGAGATCTGGCAACACCTGATGACATCTCAAACTCAGTTCATAGCAGAAATTAAGCTAGAAGATAAAAACTAGTTTAAAAATAAGAAACAAACATCAATGTTGGAACGTCTACAGTGCTGTATTGTTTTGAACCATATTTCATACATCCACACTACATTAACTACACCTCCTAACGCATAACGGATTGGGGGTATGGGGGTGAGAGACGACCACGCCCACTTAGGAAAGTGGGCGTGAAAACCATTTCATATCACTGGTGCTGCTTGTAGTCAGGTATCTTTTGTTATAAAGTATCTTTGGCAGTACTATCACAAGCAAGCATCTGCATATTAAGAAAAGCATTAACATAGCCAGCCAACCAGGATGTGAACCAAGAAGCTACAGGAAACACAGTAATACTCTCTAAAAAATGGTTTGCTGTTTGTTGGTTTTGAACAGTGGTCTGCAGCTTGGCAGGCATTTCACCTAGGTGGCCCCGAATCATCCCTTCCATCTCTCGATGACAAGGTCAGCTTATATACAATGCCACTATAGAAATGTTGATATGATATGTATGAAACATGCAATTGCAACAGCATAGGCCTACAATGCCAACTTCCTCTTCTGGCAACTGAGCTGAGGATAAAGTCAGGTCCTTGATGATCTGGAGCTGCAAACAAGCAACACCAAATTGTACCAGGCAATTAGTTTCACAGAAATTTGCAAAACACAAGCCCTCATTTCCCCCCTGTGATCATTTCACACTTTTCATAGACCCAAATTATATCTACAACTCCCTTCATGCTTCGCAGTTACCAACAAAATGTACAAAACCAAAGCCGCCAGAAAGAATGAGGCAAGGTAGAGTATACCTCATTAGAGAAGGTGTTGCCTCATCCATTAGCAGCAGCTACAGCAGCAAAGATTCATCACTGAGCAGGAAAATGAGCCCAGAGATCCCAAATCATTAATTATCTGTTAAAGAATGTTTACTTTTTTTGGACCATACCAACAGGACAGACAAATGAGTCCAATTTATTCCTATTAAATGGGCACCACAGTGGGGGGTGGAGTCTGTGCCATATGGCGTGCGGGTATATGGTGACATGAGGCACACAGCCACAGTAGACACACAGCTGTTCAAGTAAGAAGGCAGAAGGATACCTGGCTGCTTTCCCCTAATGGCTACATGGATGTGCTCCATTTGCTTTAAAATGCAGCCATGTGCTGCAGATATGTGGCTGTGCTCAGATGTTTGCGTGTATTTTACAGTAGATTTCAGGTATAAAAGTCTGTCTCAATATTTTCATGTATGCATTTATTTCTTTCCAAGGGTGAACACTAAATCAAATTTTATATTAATTTTAATTAACTCAAATCTTTCCTCACGTATAAGCTGTCAAATACCATAGACAGCAATTAAAGCCTCCACCAAGTTTTTGCCTGTATGCATTTTATTTGAATACAACACCACTAATAAAATGTAGTTACTCTGAATTAAAAACCATAGGATATGTACTAGGGGTTATTAAACCCTTGAGAGGCATAAAGGATTTCACACCCCATACCTCTCGAAGCCATTTAATTTGGATAAGTTATTATAATACTGGGTACATTTCTAAAAGAACAAGACAAACTGAATGCTTTTTTAAATGGCATTATCAAAAACACATAGTGCATGTCTCTTTTCACTGAAATTAGTTTTTAGACCATGTGCCTAAATTCCACCAGCACCATCACTGCCCCAATTGCGTTATAAATAACAGAACAAATAAAATAAAATGAAATGAAGTTAAATTAAATTAAATTAAACGTAACGTATAAGTACCACTGCAACACAAAGTAACCTACTCTGTGTGATTCTGTGTAAATCTTGCTAAACAGAATCATGACCTGCCTGATAATCAGACTCATGTGCCATTTTTTTTCTCTTCATGCATTAAGCATGACATTGCATTCATCATAGCTGGTTTCTGTTTGGCGGAAGGGGTTACGTTCAAGTGACAAGTAATAGAATGATGTTAAAGATTCTGTTATATTGTTTTCTACAGTAAAAGCAGTTAATGTTTTGCACACTTAGAGAGAAATAGGCTCATTTAAGAAGTATTATTTCTGTAAGTCAGTGTACAATCTATGAAACAGCGTTGATCATGTTATGCCTGTTTCCACTTGTGTGGCAATTCATCTATTATTAATGTAGCCATTTTTCTGGCTCTGACTCAGACAAATGACAACCCCATCTGTAATCCCAATAACACAGCTCTTGACACAACACCAGACCAATTTGAACTACAGAAAAATGTGGGAATGGTGACAAAACAGCCAAGCTGGCCAAAGCACTTGAACCTTTGGGTTCTGCTTGCATCAATGATTTTTTAAAACTGCCTGCTTGCAATTTACCTTTCGTTAATAGGTTTCTTTCTCACTTCACCCCAGTGCTAAGAATAGAGATATTTAATTCAGTTTATCACCCGCTTTCAAATTTCAATTAGTGCCTCTTAAACTGGAATACAGAATATTCTCAAACGGTGCACTTTCATGCCGCTTTGCTGTGAAGTCAGCAAATGCCTGCTCGAGAATGCCTAAATAAAGTGTTATGTGCTTCAGCTGAAATCACACAAAAACAAGAAAACACTTGAACTTCCTGAGTATCGCGACATTTCAACACTCAGACCAGTGAGTCTGGGCTGCAGCTGTGACTGTGTTTGAGATGATGAAATGCAGAACATTAAGAGACTTTGTCATCTGCTCTGCTTCACTCTCGCCTACATAAGATACGCCCACTCACTTTCTCTTTAGCTGTGACCTTGACAAATCTCAGAGATGACAAGCACATGAGCTAGGGGGTGTGTGGATGTGTATGTGTGTGTGTGTGTGTGTGTGTGTGTGTGTGTGTGTGTGTGTGTGTGTGCGCAGCAATTAATTTCCTTGTATATTACACCTATAAGTGCTAAGGCAAAAGAGGAAAAGAGCCCCTCACATAATTTGCCAGGAGTACCTGCCTTCGTTGTTATCTTTGATTGGAAAGGAGGCTCAAGTGGAGCGCGTTAGACGATAGATTGCTCCGATGGAGTCGCGGTGACAGCCGTGCGGGTTGTTTAAAGGGCCATTCGGATGCAATCTGAGAGATTTCAGCCTGGATTTATACCTCCCCTATTGCCGGGGCTCCTCACTCCGGAGCTATGGTAAACGGGAATGAATTATTGTGTCAGGAAGCAGACTTCCCCCTCTCCCTCCCGGCCAGCGGGGCCCTGAGCTGTGCAGTCTGGCTTGTGCTTTGCATTTCATTATCACTCTAGAGCACTTCACCTGTGTGTGTGAGGGGCATTAACACTGTCATTACAGGAGCTTGGTGCATGTTGTGTCGAGGTCAGAGGTGTCCCCTTGCTGAGAAAAACAAAGCCAGATTTATTCAGCTAGTCCATGTTGGTTATTCTTAAAATCTACCGCACTTCTCAAATAAGGCTGATTCTTAACCCTTCGAAGCCTGGATTGACATCAGTTTTCTTGCGTTGCTGAGACACCTTTCACAAGCTTTTAAACTCTTGAAACCAGAGTAAATTGGGTCAACTTATTTTGAAAACATGGAAATAAGGCAGGGAGCAACTTGGCAAGAAATGTCTAGCAAACTGTAAATTGTAAAAGGTGAAAAGAAAAATGGCCTGAAAAAGATAAGATTATTAGAAAATTAACAAACAAAAATCCAGAAAATGGTTTACATAATTTTTATAATATTACAGAAAAAAATATTAAATTTTTACATTGTTTTCAGCACTATTTTCAGGTCATTTGCTTGTTTAGTGTTTGTTTTTAATTTTATTTTTTTATTTATTTGGCATATTTCCAGGTTATTTTCTTGAAACTAATTTCTTGCTAATATTTTGGGTCATTTCTTGTTAAGTTACCCCTTCTTATGTTCTTGAAAAGAATCAGGCCAGGTGTCAAATTATTATGTTATATGTTATGTTATAATTAATGTGTTAAATAAAAAAAGATGAATTTTTAAGGTAATTGTTAGCACTATTTTCAGGTCATTTGCTTGTTTGGTATTTATTTATTTATTTCAAATTTCCAGGTTCTTTTCTTGAAACTGTTACTAATTTATTTTGCCAATATTTTGGTTCATTTCTTGTAAATCTACTTCTTATGTTCTTTAAAAGAATGAGGTCAATCAGGTTTCAAAGGGTTAATATATGTGACAGCAAAGTGCTACAGCTGCTCTCTGTTAGATATAGTAGATAGGAGATTTTTTCAGACACAGAATATAGAACATTGCTGTCTTCATCTATCTGTTAAAAGTGATGCATTTTGTCATCCAGGCAGGGCGAGTAGGTGTCTTTTATGTTAATGTTCCTTGCAGCTTCATTCAGACATGACAGGACATTTAGGGAAAGAGACACAATGCTCAGGTAGTACTTGGCACCTGGTGAGGAAGCAGTGAAGGAGGGAAAGCGCTGCAGTGAGTTAGAAGAATATTTTTTGTTCTCTCAGGCTGCATCAGTGATGGATTTTAAAAGCCATTTGCCATTTGATCCCTAAATTATCATTATCAGCAGCATAAGGGATGCTCACGTCTTACAGTAAACTGACTACAAACCAATACATTCACATCAGTTTCATCAGTTAACATTATTAGAGGACAAACTGAGACTCCCATTCAATTCATGATCATTCCTATGTTCCCGGGGTCCTTCTTTCCCAGGTCCTATGTTCTGTCCACAACAGAAACTTGAGAAAGATGTCTGCGAGCTCTATATTCTTTTAATATGACATGGGTTAGGTAAGGTAACTAAAATCATGTCCCTGAGAGTGATGAAATTGGCACAGGCCTTTGACTAAATATAGTTGTTGTACAACAGCTCCAAAACTAATTGCAGCCCAAAAAACTTAATTAGAAGAATGAATAAATTGACTAACCAATTAAGGAATATAAACATGGCTAACTAAGGGTTAGAAGCAAGGTCGAGGGCTAACTTTAATTCCCATTTCTAAACAAGTTAAGGTAAGAAAGAGGTCAAAGGTTGGTTAAAGGTAAAAAATCCATAAAAACTCACTATTTCTATGTGCAAACAGGTGAAGGTTAGGAAAAAAATGTATCAAAATATGCAAAGTAAACCACAACTATTTAAGACACAAAGAGGGACAAGAAATTGACGTAAACACAATAGGAGGGTTGATGTTTGTTTCCAGAACACAGGAACATATGACCCTGTGAACAAAGGACCCATGGTAACACAGGGCCATTGGAACGTAGCACCATAGAGCCTGTGGGAACATAGGACCATGGGAACAAAGGCTCATGGGAACATAGGGCTGTGAGAGCACAGCCCACTGAAACATTTGGCCCATGGGAACACAGGACCATGGGAAAATGGGGTCCATCAGGACACAGGAACGTGGGAACATAGAACAATTCGAACATAGCCCCTGAGAACTTAGGACCATGGGAACATAGGACTGTGGGAACATTGGACCCAGGAAACTAGGGATGGTCAATAATAGATTTTTGGGGGATTTTTACGAAATGCCAATATATACCAACTCATTTGGCCTATAACCAATATTGAAATATCCACTTTTTTCCCCACCTTATTTCAGCATGTTAGCTGATGGAGATATTCCATTTTAAAGCCAATACTGGCCGATACCGATGACGTGCCGATATTACCGTACTTCCATACTTTCGAAAAAATAGGACTATGGAACAAAGCCCATGGGAGCATACAGCCAATTGAGACAGAGGACCGTGAGAGCATATTGCAACATAGGACTGTGGAAACATAAGACCACGGGAACATAGGGCCCGTGGGATCATGTGACTGTCCGAACATAGGACCTATGAGAACATAGGTCATGAGGAACTTAGATACGCTTCCGTTTAAATCCTGTTTTCTCAAATTTTTCCTGGATATTCATTTTTTCATCAATGCATTTGGCATGAATGAAGATTGACTGTTGGTCAAATTATTACTATGGTTTGGTTTATTTTATTTGCTTATTTTGCTACAATATGTGAAGAATCTCCGACACGATTGGAAACCTTTTTTTTCAATAAAAAGTTAACTAGAACAGGTATGGTATCAATGGAAGATATTTCTGAATAGACTGAAATGCAGCTTTATCATGAAAACTCTGTATTGTCTCACTTGCTGTAAACAGAGCATTTGCTGGCCGAGGGTGTAAAGGGTTAAGAAAACAAAGTAATCCGCCTTTTCTCCTATCAGGGCATTCTGTGGACTAGAAAAAGAAGTTAGAAATTCTTTAATCCAGTAGGAGTCAGGTTCAAGGCCACAGGAACTCAGCCAACAGCGAGGTCAAGCAGAAAGAGAACCAGTTGCCAAATAGCCATTGTGCATTTTTCAAATCTGTACCTGTCAGGAGCATCCTGATGTGAGTCAGCTCTCCTGCAGTGCTCACTGATAAACACTCAGACTCAGGAAGCACAAAGCAATACCGTGATCATAACTTCCAGAATAGAAACTCACTTTGCTCTCAAACGAGACCACAAACAACAAATACTGAGAAGTGAAAATTACATGGGAAGCTCTGATTCCTCTGAGCTGTCAATAAACATTGACGTGTTTATACAGAAACATTCAGCTTTAATTTAAGTAATCTGACATATACAGCCATCATATCTGGGACAAAGTAAACTCAGATGACAGATTTTAATTCATAAAGAAGCTTAGAAGATGTCTGTCGCAGATCAACGTTGAGTGTAATGCAGCTGCGGAGACAATAATGGAACTGATGTTTTCTTCACAACACGTCTGTCTCTTTCATCAATAAGCATTCTCAAAAACAAAAATATTGTATGATTAAAATGTCACTGTAGCACAGTTAAAATAGCTGAGCTACTTGCATGTCATCTTAAGAACAATAAGATAAATACCTGAGCACCGAGGAAACATTGCAGGTATTTGTCTCTTTGGAAACTGACAGCAATCATACTTAAAACCTGTTGTCACATGCTCATTACTCATCTTTTAAGAAGAAAAAAAGGAAAAAGAGCACCCATGCTAAGTACACCCACTGCACTGTGGTAATTCACACCCTTTTAATCCCTAATGAACTACAGAGCACACTTAACATTGAAGCTTGTTTTCACTTTAAAAACACAACCTGCCATTGCAGCTACACTTACAGTACTCAAGCAGCACCTCAGCTTCACAGCTGAGAGCCATTCAGCGGGGGCCAAATTATAGCTTGCATTTATTGATTGAATTCTGTCGGAACAAATATCAACACCTTTAATTAGTAAGTGTCTGTGCACACCCCTTCTCAGCAAAAAGATGTCCAAAAAAGTCAATAACAGCAAAGAGGATGACTCAGGAGATCGCTGAGTTGAAAAACTGTAATTGGTCACATCATGCAGGTTTTGTGCTTGAATAGAATGTGCTGGATGCACGACATAATCTGAGGATAGATCGGGCCCCTAGCTTTTTATTAGGTGGGTGGTAACCTTCAAAGCTACAGGCAGGAACTTTTTATGGAAATAATTTTTTATCATATTTGCTAAAGCTATCACTATATTCACACAGAAGTACCAAATCAAATCTACCCTGACTTACAAGACTACAATCATGTCAATTAGGGCTGGGCAATATAAAGATGTTATATCATATCAAGATTTGAGACTATATGTCGTCTCAAATATTGTATATTGTTATATTATAATATGGAATAAATGGTGTTTTTTCCTGATCCTGATCATAAAAGGTTGCATTACAGTAAAGTGATGCTCTTTTCGCAACTTATCAGACAGTTCTACTTGTTTTAGTCCTTGTCTTTACCCACTCAGTCAATACATCTTCATTAACAATGATTTTTGATCAAAAGTGGAACTGTGTTAATATTTTTTCAAAGCACTAATAGTCATTCCTACAATACTGTCACATCAAGGGAATTTGGTTTTAAAAAAAAAAAAAGCAATGTTCAATTCTGTCTCCTAGTTGTAGCATCAATAAAGTGCTTTTGAGGATATTTAAAAATATTGAGATATATATTGTGTATCAAGAAATTGCCTAAGAATATCACAATATAATTTTCAGCCCATATCGCCCAGCTCATTACTGCTCGTGAACTGCTGTCAAGAGAGCACTGATCAAATATGATTCAAGATTCTGTTGCTGTGTTGCCCAGATCTGCCTCCAATGTTTTCACAAACATATTTTAGTGTAAATTCCAGCTGTAACATGAGAAACTGTGTATTCAAATACCCCTACTATAATACTACATAGTATGGCAGTATGGTATTTATTGTTTAAGTGACAAAATAATTATAGAGACTACCACCAACAACACAAAGGGGGGGATAATAAAGAAATGCATTTATAACTATTGTAATGAATATATATAAACTGTTAGAATCCACATTATGCAGTGTTTACTTAAAAGTTAAACTTTACAGGGTTAACTTCCATCTCTGGCAAGTTTGGCGAATGGCAGTTTGTTTTCTCTCCATAGTAATGGATATGTGAGCAAGAGGGTCAAAGTTCAGGAAGCAGGGTTATATCATCCCATTGTGTGCATACAGCATGCAACAGTACAAACTTTGTGAGGGCAGCCGAAGTATATAAAGTATAAAAGTGAAAAGAATAAAGTCCTGCTGCATTAGTAACTTGTCTTCTTAAATTCAGTCAACTGCACTAACACTAGTTCTAAAACAAAGAGTTTCTTTTCATAGTGTATGACAAAAAATAATTTCATACAAGTTACCAACTACAGCTTTAAATGCATCACTTCTGAATGTTATTTGTGTATTTGAGACACTGCTTGCTTGTTGTTTTCTCTGTTACTGATCTAACAGATACAGTAAAAAACAAGACCTTATTTTTATCCATCTGTGTTTATGATACCAAGCAGTCCACCTCTCACTCCCCCCATTATCCTATACAAATTGAATACATTTCAGTGCCATATCCCAGAAAACAGCCCCTGAAATAGCCGCTGTCAGTGACATTTCAAAGAGAGAAAAATTTTATCACTCCAGTGGGCAAAACATTGTCAGATTATTCAGAATGCTGTTGCTAGCAGTCAAAATGTGCTCAGAAATGGTTTTAGATGTCCACACTGTGCTGGAGGCTTCACTTGCAGACCACACAAGACAGTATGAAAATAATGTTTGCTGGAGTCGGATCATAAAACGGCAGCGCGCGGCACTCTGCAATCACTCCATCTCCTCCAATAAAGCAGCAATGTCAACACGGAGCTAGGTGAAGGACACGCCTGCTGAGAATCTGATGCCTTCTGCTCCACCGTGTTTCACTTTAAAAGTGGCACATTTAGGAGCCCTAAAGGGGGTCACCTCATTTTATGGCACATATATTTGGGTACATTTATGACCCGAACCTCCAGGCCCGCAGCTTTGCTAGGGTTATTGACTTATTGTGTGTGTGCGAGAATGTCTCATAAACTCTGATGTCCCTCTTTAGCCAGTATCGAGCGCACTTCATGCCAGAAGGGAGGAGAAAAACAATCTGATTTGCCACTGGCTGGTGGCATATCTATTTCCCATTCAACAGATTTTTGGGCAAGCGTGTGTGTATGTGTGTATGTGTGTGTGTGTGTGTGTGTGTGTGTTGCATGCAGCAGATGGAGGGAGAGAATTATCCGAATACCAGTATGGAAATGTGATAAATATTCCTTTGAGATGAAATCATCTAAAGCCTTCTAACACTGCAAGTCTAATTAGATGATGGTAATTAATCACATGTTGCTGTGCTTGTTCTGAGTAATGAGACTCCAAAAGGTGCAATTTATGAATCTGAGTGGGACTAAGCACTCTGTTTATTATTGATCACTAACATAACTTGATGATCACCCCTTGGCTAATCCTCAGAGAGGCTGAGAAGGCTGAATGTATTTATTTTCTCTCACTCTTTCCTCTTAAAGGGACAGTTCAAAAGTGGGCTTGTATGGGGTACTTATCTCTGTTAAATCTGACAAGTTGATCTTACTTAAATTGTTTAAGTAAATATATTACTGGTTACATATTTTGTGAAGTTGTTGCAAATTGCAAGTGGAATTATCTTGTTGTCTCTAAGTGTTCAGTAAACCAAGTTAGTCTGACTTAAATTGATCATGACAAGAAAGATTTTTCAATTATGAAGTAAGGGGACCAACAAATTCTGTTTTGTTCACGTTTAAGAAAAGTAAAGTTTAAGTAAAATTTACATTGATCCATAGATCCAGTTTTGGAGTCCCACACAGAATCTAAGCAATGTGCTGCTGTGGATGGGGGTCAGCAACAAAATTTATTTTAGCCACCGAAAAAAGCCCCACCGTGAAAAAAAAAAAAAAATCATCAGTTTAAGTGTACGCTACGCTACATTGAGATTATTTTCACTGCTTCACCTGAATGTGAGACAGTGATTTCCAAGTGGAAACCAAACCTGTAAATTGGTCTCGTCAAAGCCAGACTCCAATTAAAAAAACAGTAATTCAAGATCACTGATCACAGGAGCTGCTGGTCTACCCCTGCCTTTATCATTTAGTTTGTGTGTGTTGTTGTGTGACTTTGGTGTTTTAAAAGGTTAGTTCAGATTCACCAAAGTCACACCATAGCATAAACTAACGAACTGGAAGAAGCAGCTGCAGACCAGCAGTGTTTGTGTTTGGTGAGCGAAAATTACTGTTTTTCTCAATGTAGTCTGGTGGCTTTGATGAGAGCATTGAAAGGGAACTGAAGGTGTTAACAGCTTGAAATGTGCCATCTGAGTCTAAGATAAGATAGTGAAAATACTTATGTATGATAATATCAGCATGCCATCAATATCTGCTAATACTGGCTTTATCACAGAACTTTTTAAATTGACAAGGTGAACTTGTACAACACATCAACCCTGAATGAAGTATTTTTATTATTTTGCATAATCAATTAATAATGCATACACTGAAAAGCATTATATTTTATGGCTCCATCTGCTGGTGGGCCATCAGAATTAGAGTATGCATCATATTAATTCCACTACAAAAAAAAAAAAAAAATTAACGATCATAAAAATTAGGTGGGAATTGATATCAGTATCAGTTATCGGGAAAAACAAGCTGTCAAATATCAGCATATCAGATATCAACAAAAGATCTCATGCATCCCAAGAAAATACTCTCAATATAGTGTACACTTATGTGAATAATGATTCTTTTTAGATTGGACTTTTTTTTTTTTTTTAGATGGCTAAAACACATTTTGTCGCTGCCTCCCATCCAGAGCAGTACATTGCTTTGCTTCCATGTTGGTATTTCTCTGTGTTTCTCCAAATTAGTGGGCATACCAACTCACATCTACTGTATATAATACACTGACTATAAATAAGTGCTCCATACAACACCACTCCAAAAATATCCAAACTACCCCTTTAAAAAAAAATTTCAGAGCTTATAGCACACTTACAGAAAAACAAATAAAAGGGTACTGTGCTGTCTCTCTTACCCCCCTGTTATGAGCACTAAGCATTGTGAAGTATTAATTAAACTGCAGCTGATTAAACAATATGTTGATATCACATCATCAAATGGCATATGCTAATTGTGCTTTCCCGGACCTCATTATAGAATTCTGCTAGAGTAATTCCAAACAAAGTTATGCCAGCGCTTCATCGGGGGCAGCTTCCTGAGGGGGCTGGTGTAATTGTATCATCAACTGCAGCAAGTCATCTTATCCACAGTTTCACTCCACCACATGGGGAGCACTCCAAGCTCCACTCCGATAAGCCTCCTCCTGAATGGAGCCATTGAGAAACACTGATGTAGAACTGTTGTGGTGGAGAGCGGCTCGGCAGCAGGGCCTCCATACAAGTAGCAGCTTATTCACGGTAAAATGAAGACTGGAGAAAAATATGCCCATAAACACCCTCTTCATGATCTTTTAGCTGCTAATTATGATGACAAATCATTTAAATGGGAAATAACTAAGATTTGTTGTGCACTAAAGCAGTAAGATAAAATAAAATAAATTAGTGCTGCGAGGGGTGATTGGGCAGAGGTGAATACCAATATCTGAACCATTAATGTGCAGAGATTTCGGTCTTCAAAAGTCATTTTATAATCCCTGATTTGGAACAGAAATGTAATTATTGAATGTCGTAGCAGCAACCATACCACAGGGTGGATGATTCTGCAAATGTTTTTTTCAAATTCTCCTCATGGCAACCACATCATTTTAATGCTATGATTAGAGTTAGGTTTGATTAAAAAAACAAAAAACGACTATTAATTGCTGGTGTGTGACAAAGCCTGAACTCTGTGCCCTTTTACATGTCCAGAAAGTGGAAAGAGAATACTACATACAAGTACTGTTACTTTCAAGAAATTTTACTAAAGTATAAGTAAAAGTATTTGTGTAAAAATTAACTTAACCCCTAAACAAACAAATGGACATCAACTTTCTTGTGCTGCATTCAGATGTTTTTCCATAAGCATTTAAACCTCTGAAATTTAAACAAACTGGGAAAAATTTAATGAACACCTTAGCAAGAAATGTCCCGCAAACTGCAAAAAATTAGTAAAAGGTGTAAATGAAATCATAATAAAAATTGCTGGGATGTGTAATTAGATATTATCAAAAAAAGGGGGAGACTGTCCAGAAAACTATATTTAGAATTCTCTAAATTATTTGAAATACATTTTTTCACTATTTTCTTACTTATTTTTTTGCCATTTCTAAGCCATTAAGCTTGTTGTCCTCCCATGAAAGTTTTAAAGGGTCAACTAAAATTAAACTGTTGGTCAGTTATAAAATCTATTCTGAATACTAGTAACTGCGTTGATAAGATTAAATGTCAATGCATACACGTAGAACAACAAAATCAACATGACCGTTTATGCCTCCAAACCAACAGTAAATTGTATTTCTACAGCTGGCACTTTTGCAACCTTTAGGGTACAATCAGAGGTGGAGAGACTATGAGAGTACTGTACTCAAGTACAAGTACTGTTACTTTAAGAAATTTGACTCAACTACAAGTAAAAGCACTTGTCTAGTAAAATTAAGAAGTAGGTCAGTGAAAATGTACTCTGAGTACTAGTTACTGTGTTACAATTTTAAAGGACGAATGTCAATGCACACACTTAGAGATCAACAAAATCAACATTCAATGACTGCCAGTGTCTCCAAACCAACAGTAAATTATATCTATAAGCAGCACTTTACCAGCCTGTCGGGTACAACCAGAGATGGAAAGACTACTCGAATACTGAACTCAAGTACACAATTTTACTCAAGTACAAGTAAAAGTGCTTGTCTGAAAATTTACATGAGTAAAAGTAAAAAGTAGGTCAGTAAAAGTGTACTACAAGCACTCAGGGGTTTGTCGAGGGAGAGGCCTCGGGTGGAATGGGACACCTCTGAAATAAAGATTGGCCACTCCAGGTGCCAACCCGTTACAGATGGTTATCTGCTCAGTCAGTTTGAACTGTTTAAAGAGTAAACTGGATTTTCATTTATAGGTGATGTGCTAGAGTAGTGTCTAGCCTGTCTGACTCCACATTCAAATAACTTGATACAACTGCTAAAAAACGTGTCCACACAGGCTCGTTTATTTTAATTTTGTTGGCACTTTATACCTGCTGTTGTACTAGTTACTTTTGGAGGAATATTTCTCAAGTAAGTATGGAAGCATTTTTTACATTTGTGTGGTGTCACTCTGTTAAGTTGTGATTGGAAGGTCTATTTATCTTTTAAACTGAACTATTAACAGAAACCTAAGACACTGTAATGTTTGTAATTTAAGTAAGTCTGAGTAATAGAGACAAAAATACTAGTAAATTACAGCATTGCCGACACATTTGCCCACAGCAGTGTTCGTACTTCATGCCACCCCTGCATAAGACAGTGCCCCACTTGGGCCACACAGTAAAAGAAAAATGTCTGGACATGCCACTGCAAGTACTAGTTACTGCATTACAATCTTAAATCCTAAGATTAAAAAAATATATCCCGTCCAATGTCGATGTACACAACATTAACGTGACAACATATGTCTCCAAACCAACAATAAATTACTTTTCTATAGACAGCACTTTTGCAACCAGTACATCTGATTATTAATCCTTAAACAACAGTGAAAGGTGACAAACAAGTAGGTTATCTAAATAATTAGCTGGAGGGTTTTTTAAATTATTTTTCAGAATATTTCATAGACCTATAAAACTTTATTGTAACTCTCTTAATTATATATTTAAGATTACATTACAAAAAACAGAAAATATACAGTATGTAATTGTTATAGAGCACTTTTGAGGTTATTTACTTGTTTTTTGTTTGGTTTTTTTCTGTTTTTATCACCACTACTACTACTATAATAATAATAATTATTATAATTAGTAGGCTAGTAGTAGTAGTGGTGGTGGTGGTGGTGGTAGTAGTATTAACAGTTGTGCCATTTTTTCAGGTAATTTACTTGTAATTTTTTACCTATTTCTTGCTGTTTTTGGGCCATTTCTTGCCTTTTCCCATGTTATTTAAATAAATCAAGCTAATTTGCTCTGGTATCAAGGGGTTAATCAATCGAGCCTCACTTGAGTCAGTCACAAAAGAGACAAAACTCAGACAAATAGGCAGATAATAAATACAAAGTCTGCCCGTGCCAAAAGCAATATTAACATACACAATTTGAATAACCCCACACCTCTTGTAAAATCATATCATCACATTAGCAGTGAAGTTGCTTTCTGAGCATTAACCTGCAGAAACACACGGGCTATGGCAGCGAGGAGACACTGCACGCGTTACGCCGGCGCGTGCACAGGCAACTAGCAAGCAGCTGTTGATGATGTTATCAGGTACTCACCTGTTTGAAGTCCTTCTGTGAGCGGTGTGCACCATGTAGCCTAGTCCTCCTTTTATACGGCTGAACATCTTTGCTTGTTGATTCTTGAAGCATAACGTACAAAAAATAACCAGTCCGCTCGGCCAGTCTGCCCCAGTATAACAAGTCCGCTGGGCTTCTCTTTTCCACCGCGCTTCTAGAAGTTTGTTCCGGTTACATTAGGGGTTATTGCTAAAATAAAAAATAAAAAAAAAAAACAACGCACGAAGTCCTCACACAGCGCACGGAAATTAAAACTTCCTCGGAGAAAAAGCAGCCGCTGCTGGAAACATGTTGGTACCTCAGCATGCTAGCTGGAGTCCGTCTAAGGCGACTCAGGTGTGTTTTCGGTCGCACGCGCGCGCTCAGCGGGCGGAGCAATACATGAGTCATCAATTAAAGGGACAGTTCGGGATTTCTGAAGTGGAGCTGTGTGACACAGGACTTGGACCCCACTGCTCAGCATGACACTGCTGTATGGAGGGGTGGACAACAAAACGTATTTTGGCCACTTTTAAAAAAAAAAAAAAAAACATCAGTCTTAGTGGATGCTGTATTTAGAGTATTTTTCACCGCTTCAACTCACCTTCACACAGCCTTTTCCTTTGGGACTAGCCTACATTTCTCAACCAAAAAACTTTCCTGTTTCCTATTTTTTCTATTTCTGTTCCATGTCTGTAATGTTCACTAAATACCAGGCTCGATGTTCTGTTCGGTTTGCCATTCTGCACCCCTCTCATGCCCTTTCACTAGGTTGGTGTTGCTCATTCTCATTACAAAATCAAAAATAGCACTTCTAGTCTGGCATAAGTATGCCAAGCCAATAGACACCTTTAGTGTGTGCATGGAACATTGTCAGACAGCTTCAGCTGACTGCAAAAACAAAACAGCTTTAAAACAGCTTATGCTGACAGCTGGTTTTAGATGGTCCTGACCCAGTTCTTGATGGTCTAGCTGGGTGGGCCACAAGTCGGACATGCTGGTGTGACCAGCCTGTCAAACTGCGCACATTTATCTTTATGCATGTCGCATGACAGTAGACTGAACTGATTTATGCCCTCTGCTTTTCATACTTCCCCACCATAACACTGTTATTTCTCCACACTCAAGAACATTGATTTGGTTTCAATTTTACAGGAACTTAAATGGATGAACCAGCTAGAGTGACCATAATAAGCTGGTATGACAAGCTAAACCTTCAAAAATTATGTGAAAAACATACCTTAAACTGGTCAAACAAGCGAGTCAACCAGCTTAACCACCTTTTTATTTATTACTTTTTATTTCTATATCTCAGCAGGGGAGAACACAGCTGGACAGAACCTGTGGTGGTGTACTTATATGCCAGAGGATTGCTGGTCGGCACCTGCCGCATTAAGTAATGACATAATACAGGGGCTTACAGGGCGGGTAGAAGGGTAGGTCTATGGGTCCCACAAACACGGCCTTTAGTGCAGAAGCACAGTGTTTGCTTCCTGTCAGAATGTGATTTTTTTTCTACCCCTTACCATGTACCTCCTTGCCCTAAACCTATCCATCACTGACCTTGTTGCCTGAACACATCCACGTGCCATGTCATGTGCATTTGTTGACATCATGATAGGGCATCCCAGAGTGTAAATAACAGACGCAGACGGATATATTACTCTCAATATGTACACATGGAAATCCACTGACAAGAGCTGCAACATGTGATAGTATGATACTTGTGATAAAAAGTACCTAGGTACAAGTAAAATTACTGATTTTTAAATGTACAAAAAATGGACATTTACACAAAAATAAGACTTTGTTGCAGTTACGTAAGTATATGTAATTTGTTACTTCGACCCCTGTACCTGTACCATCCTCATATCCACACCTTTACTTTCGATATAGGGCGCTCTAATTAAAATCCACAGCAGCTCAGTTTTGATGGGAGTGGTGAGAATATGTTAGGTTCAACCGGAAATGGCAGCTTTGCCTTAATATTATCTGACTCTAGCCGGATTCTTCAAGAGAAATATGACAGTATGTAGCCTACTTTAAAAGCAAGTAGACTAAAATTGCCTGTGTGAGGTGTGGTTGATGGACACTGTTGTCCTACAGCCTAAAATACAAATGTGAGTTACTCACAGCTGGAAAAAGAGGATGTATGCGACAGCTCCAACAGCTGCTCAGACAACCAAAAATAAACAAAAACATCACAAGAAAAACATTTCGCTTATTATTCAGTCGGAAAAACAAAAATACCCTGATGAATGTCCTTCAGTGCAATGCTGTTATAATTTAATGTTTGTACAAAACAATAAAGTCAATTAATTTTTTTTTAATTATACCTTTGATGGCTAAAAACAGCTCATTGTCAACAATAGTGCGTCATAACAACAGTGCATAGCAGGTAGAACAGACACCACTCATTTTGAATGTGCAGTGTAAGAAAAAATATTTTAGAAAAAAGCCAACATAAAGACTAAAACGATTCAGTTGAAGAGCACGGTTGTTTGTACATGTGTCCTAGGATGCACTGTTAAAAAAAGTAAGGAGCTACCTACATCCGGAAAAAAAATTAAACCAACTGTGAGCAGAAGTAATGAAAACAGGAAAATAACTATTATACAGTTAGGGAAGCATTTTGTCTTTCTTTGTCTTTGTTTATTTATGACATTGAAGCATCACAGTGTGATCTACATGCACCAGTGCAAGTGCTAAGTAACTTTGTACAAACTGGTTAAGTTTGTTGAATTTTGGTATTCTAACTGCAAAAGTCCAGTTCTACTGAAAGAGTGTCCAAAGACAATAACTGTATGGTGCATAATGAATACATTTCGTAGGTTAGTCCTTTGAAACATTAACAAATTGGTTTTGTTTATTATTTTTTTAAAAAAACAAGCACCTTAACAACAACACATGGCCCCAAAATTAGCACAAAAAATAATTTGAAAGAAAAGGTTTATTTTTCTCATTAACTTTTAATTTATGGATTCAAAAGTTTATTAAAGCTTGTTTGTTTTCTTTTTTCTTTTTTTTTAAATTGCTAATGATTTCCGTTATTGGCCAATTTACCAGCCCGTTGTCATTCTCAAGTTGTCAAATACAGCCGCTTTTGCAGTGATTTTGGTTTAAGATCCCGGAACTTAAATAGCGGATGCAAAAGGACATTGAGAGTGTAATATGTAGATGCGGAAGTCTGCTGACAGAATGGCAATATACGACGAATTTTAATGGGAACATTTTAGATTTATATTTCTGTTCTCAGGTTAGATTTATTTATTTATTTATTTATTTATTTATTTACTTTTGTGAGCATCTGGATACGAAATCTTGAATTGCCCATCCCTAGTCTAGAAAATCTTAATCAACCTTAATCACCTCAAACTCAAAAACAGATGATAATTAGAACTGCAGGGGAGGAAAAACAGCTCTAAAACTTTATTGCATGGTTCATTAAGTTTCATGTTTCATGCATGAATGTATACCAGATCAAACCCTCATGTTCTGTTCTCCTTTTGAGCGACAGTATCCAGGTGAATAACTTCATTAATTTGGAAAAGGCTAACAAGCTGTTGACAGTGTGTGGGACAGTAGCAGTCACTTTAATTGTTTCGGGGTAATTAGATACTATTTTCTTTGCACTCATTTATATATGCAGTGAACCATTAGCGGTAATGTGCTCCTGTGAAGGTGGCACACTATTGGCTGGAGACTGTTCTAAGCAGCGAGGTGGTGTTGCAATATTTAAGAGAAGTGTTCTCATTTGAACCCTACAGCAAAGCAGGTGCCAATGTTCTTCTTTAAAGGCAGACTGCAACGTCATCAAAGCCCGCAGATAAGCCACTGAAAGCAGTGTTTACTCTCCATGCTGAACAAACTCAGAATCCAGTTCAATTTATAAGCGTATTGACTTTATTGTCTTCTGCCACAAGACTCTGGACTCAAGATAAGAATTATAAATCAAGGTAAACAATAAAACACAGGTGCCCGGCATTGCTTGGAGGTGAAGCTTTACTTTAGTGCTTGTGATTCTTTATTTACAACTATGAGCCTGGATGGCAAAATCAGTGTGGGCCGCCGTTAAAGATGTTTCAATATGCTGTTTACCCCCATCTCCCCGTTTAATTAACTGTCATTGATTTGTGTTGACTTGGTGCAGGTTTATGTACCTTTTCTGCTCTTGTAATTTCACCACGTTTCCACACTGAGTGATTGGTGCTACAAAGATGCACCCAAATTAATCTTGCATTTAAGAGCCATTCTCCTCCAGCAGAATGCAATTGCTGAGATCTTTTTTTTCTTAGCAAGCTCAGTCTGGGCCAATGCAACTACCAAACATTTTCATTAGCAACACCGGCATTCATGCCTGTGCCCTTGTGCCCTCTTGATTGGATATCTTATTAAAATTAACTTAATGGATTGCGCACGATTTATCAATGCCTTCCACCGCCTAGGCTTTTGAATAGAAATAGGGAGTAATCTGAATTTCCATTTGGTTGTCTGATAAACGCAGGAAATGTGCAATTTGGAAGAAAATTAACCATTATCAGCCTGAGACCATCATGCAAGCTGCAAAGAGAGTCCCTCAGCCCCAAAAAAATTTCATAGCTTGAGGAGACAGCTGAGAAATTGTCAATGATGCTTTGCTACAGGATGTGGACCCACATGACTTCACTCTTTCTTTATGCATTCTTTATTTTTTGATAATTTTGGCTGTTTTAATGCATATGACACATATTCTGGAGAGATTGTGTATTTTTGATGGGTATCATTCTGGGCTTTTGCCTTGGACTTGTTGCACTGTGCAAACAATTCATTTTTTTGTGTTTTTTTTTGTTTCATCTAAAAACATAGTGGCACCATGACAAAAACCTGCCATTTAAAAGGCTGAAATTCTGAAAATTGATGAGCAATTATGTTTATAATTAGGACCGATGTTGGTTAAAAAATGAAGGGTTAACACTTTGAAACCTGAGGAAATTTATTTGATAGAGGTTGTCCTGCAAAGTTTCAGTACTCAGCTGTCTCAAGAACAAAATGTCTGCAGCTGTCTCATGCCTTCCTCACCTCCTTCAAAGTGATTATTTTGCACTCCAGTGAGCCATTAGCAGGTTTATGTAACCTTTAGGCTAAATTCACAGAATATGTGATATATTACATATTGGCACTGTCAAGACTTCTCATTATGTGTAATGTCATCTTGTGCAATCAGGGGCCTTTCTCATGCTTGTCTCCATGTCTGGGAGTGAGAGAACATATTATATCGTGTAACAAGATTGAGAACTCCAATGAGATGAGAGACTGCAGGAAAAGACTGAATTTAGTGAAATGACTTTATCTCTTCAACGTCCTGCTCCACCGTTTTGTAGCGCACTTTGCACATTTACAGTCACTGTATCTTGACAAAAAAGGTGTTGAACTTAACTCAACCTAACTGAACTATATCTATTATTCAGTTTAGGTATGTTATGCTAAAAAAATCCACTAGATGTCACCGTGTCTATAAACAGTGTACATTTCCAGTTGTACTCTACAGGAAATTAGTAACAGAAAAATAAATAAATAAATAAAAAATCACTCCAGACGGGAGTGCTCTATGTGGTGGGATTTTCCAAAGGTAGGCATATTTATTTGACATGTTACACTTTCTGAACAGATTTATGTAACTTAATACAAAAAATAAAAATCTAATGAGGGTCAAATATTTTTTGTAAAAAACATGCTCTAGCAAACAGGTAGTTTGTCCTTTTTAACAATAAAGGTAGTGCAGCTAAATAAGAAATTTAGATTTCTTTTATAGTAATATAAGAAAGGATGACTATTCACTTCTGTTAATACCATATACAGCATTTAATTTTATTCAATTAAATATTTAATCAAAAAATGTTATGTATGATTTTTTTCCCCCATTTTTTAGGATGTTTTCAAAGTACTGTAATGTTAAACCTAAAAATAACAATAACAAATAGAAAAAAACATGGACATAATTATTAATTAATTTATTATTAATTATTATTATTAATAATAATAATACTGGCAATGCTACTTATTCTATGAGCATCATCACATATTGATGATTTATGTTGCCATATTCACATAATACATGCATTATAATGGAGCACGATTTGTCCCTTGTTTTTCTTTGTCTTTTACCGTTATCATCAATGAGGATTTTAAATGTTTGGTTAATTTTTTTTTTTCTTTTTTAATCCACTGCTTTTTTCTTAGTGAGGATTCTTCATGAAAAATAACCTTACATGTCAGTTTTATTCCTTACAATGTTAATTCAGTTATAAATATAACATAGATTTTTTTAAAGAATAACCAATTAATATCTTGAATTGATTGGAATCAAGCAATAATTTATCCCTAAAGTCACAGCTGAGGCATGGCTATTGATAAAAGAGAATGGCTTTTTGTATTGCCAAAAACAGAACCATTTGTTGCAATGAAATCCCCCCCCCAGCATTTAATAATTAGATGATAATATATTAGGTTATAAAATTAAATGATGCAGTAATACTAAAAATATACTAGAATGTAGAAAATAATATTGAAAGTGCTCGTTATTTTTCAGCTATTTACTATCCATCCATATCTGTTTGTTGTTTTTGCATAAAATTGAACGCTTTCCTGAGATGACAAAATAACTCAGAAGTGTCTGCGTTGATGTGCCAAATCTGCCGGAGCTCCCTCCTAATGCCTGGTAAATGTGGCCACCTGTGCTCACTTAGTCATCCTCACAAGACCAGACAATGGAGGCAGAGTCATTTGCATCGAAAACTGTGATAACATTCGAATAAGCGAAAAATAATCCTTCATTATGTGCGGATAAAAAATGAAACCTGTCAACTTTTGTCTCCTCCATTTCCCTTTCCTTATACATTTTTTTTAAATCCGATTTTGTGTCTCGGGCAGCTCTTTTCAGCCAATCTTTAGAGGTTCTCAGAAATGCAGACAAATGAGTGTAGGGCTGTATATGGACCTTTGTGTGTTACATAAATCAATGACATTGCCCACAGTGCAGTGTGCTTTGTTGCTCTGGCACAAAGGGCAGATTTAGAAACTTACATGGGCAGGAGGAAAACAAATCAACAGCTTGTTACTTTGTGCCTACAAAATCATGAATGCAAGAATGACATACATGTGCATGAAGATAGAGGTCAATGAGTTCTGCAGACAATGTGATGATTGAGAGTTTGTCATGATGGGCTGACAATCAACATGACATTCCATTATTCCCACCCCATCTGTGATTGACATTCATTTCTGCCATAAACATTTTCATCTAGAAATTGGATGAAATCAGGCGTCTGCAACATTGTCGCCACAACTCCTGCAGAGCAAGTTTATTTGACACATTTAACTTTACTGCAGCTCTGCTCTCTGTTACGATGCACGGGGAAAGAAAGACTGTGGAGTAACGAAGCGTGATAATCACTCATCGCTAATTAGATCCACATGCATTGTGTTAATCAAAATGGACATTTTGGTCAAATTAGCAACTTGCTTTATTGTGATGAGATCTAATGAGGCCAATATAAATCTAGGATGAGGACAAAATAAAAAAATACTCCCTTGTCCTCCTAAAAAATTATTCTGACTCCTAATAGTATTTGTGCCGTTCTTTAACCCTTTGACACATGAGCAAATCGGCTTAATCTTTTGCCAAAACATGGAAAGTAGACTATGAGCTTTTTTTCTTTTTTTTAATGACCCAAAAAGTCACATAAAATTAATAAAAAGTTACACTAAAATAACCTTCAATTAACCAAACATACAAATAAGAAAAATGAAAAGAAAAAAGAAAGAAAGAAAAGTAAAAGAACAAACAAAGGAAATGACCTGAGAGAAGTGCTAAAAAAAAATTAAAATTAAAAATGTTAATTATAATAATTTTCTATAAATAATACATACATAATAATACATGTTATCATTTTTATATATATAATATATATATATATATATGTGTGTGTGTGTGTGTGTGTGTGTGTGTGTGTGTGTGTAAAAATATAAATATAGTTTTTCTTGATATTTTTTTTCTTTGTTGTTTGAAATTTTCTGATGATTCTCTCTCTCTCTCTCTCTCTCTCTCTCTTGCTATTTATTTTAGGTCATTTTCTCGTCACCTAGGCAAATTGGCTAGATTTTTTTTCAAAAACATGGGAAGGATACTATGACCAATGAAAGAAGAAAGAAGAAATGATCAAATAATGAGCAAGAACTTAGTTTAAAAAACAACAACAAAAACATTTAGAATGTTTGTCAGTCAAGTGATGTGTTTGTGTCAAAATATGATGATTGAGAGTTTGTCATGATGGGCTGACAATCAATATGACATTCCATTATTCCCAACCCCATCTGTGATTGACATTCATTTCTGCCATAAACATTTTTATCCATCCATAAGTCTGAAATCAGGCGTCTGTCACATTGTCGCCACAACTCCTGCAGAGCAAGCTTATCTGAGAGACTGTGGAGCAACGAAGCGTTATAATCACTCATCGCTAATTACATCCACATGCATTGTGTTAATCAAAATGGATGTTTTGGTCAAATTAGCAATTTGCTTGATTGGGATGAGAACCAATGAGGCCAATACAAATCTGGGATGAGGAAAAAAAAAAAAAAAAAAACAAACCTCCCTTGTCCTTCCAAAAAAAAATTGCTCTCACTTCAGCTGAAACTCTCCCACTTGTTTTGACTCGCCCTCTCACCTAATGATATTTGTGCACTCCCCAAATACAACAGAAATCTGGAACAGCACAAACTTGTACCTCAACTGCTATGAATTCTGAGGCATTTTTTTGTATTATTTTATTTTATTATTTTATCACTCTCAGTTTTAGATTAAAATGCAAACATTTTTGGTCATTTTTATGCGTCAAAGTCTTCTTTAACGAGATGAGATCTCAAAGCATTTAGTCGACTAAAAGTTTATACATTTTGGTCAACTTTTAGTCGTCACTTTGAGTCAATGATTTTGTTTTTTTTTCAGCTGATCCATGAGGCTGACAGGCATCAGATATTTGAATCAAGGTGAAAAGTTGTATCAACCTGTATTGATGGTGAATTGCTGTGTGTGGCTTTTTTAATCTTTTTTCTCTTTTTTGTAAGTATTGACTGCTACATTTGTGACAGACAGACCATGTATTTCTATTGTTGATTTATTTTTGAGAAGGGGGCTGGTAAAATAAGACTTTCTTCTATCTGCCTCTTTTCGATCATGGAATGTAATGCAGCAAATATAACTTGTGGTTTGATTTCAAACTGTCTTTTTCCATGAGCAGAATAAAGTTAAAGTTAAAAATGTGGAAATTTCATTTACACTGGTCATTACAGGTCATAAGCAAAAAATTAATGAACTGCATTCTTTTCTAAATCTGCAATATGTTTATCTTTAAGGCTTAAACTCATGTACTCATGAGTTTCTGATTGAAACTGGACTTTCAGATTCAGAGAAAACTGACTGATAACTTACAGAACAGTTACACCCAGACAAACGAGTGTCCTACCTGTCTGTCAAACAGCAAACAAACCACAAACCCTCTACAGACAGTCAACAAATGACCAACAAATGTAAAGTCCAGCGGCTGCTCGCTCACTCTGCTGTGGTTCAGCTGCTAACAAATGGCGCTAGCTGCTAACAGCCACCGCTGCAACTAACAGACTCCACAAATCCATTCAACAGCTCCACCAGACAGTCAGACACACACACTGCTTATTTAATTACAGCTCACAACTCATACAAACCACTGATGCTGCTTTAAATTGACCATTTGCAGGCTTGTGAAAACATCCAGATAAATTACTTTATTAATAATTACTTTATTAATTTATTAAGTAATGTATCATTCAGTTTCTCCTCTCATTTCATTTTGAATGTCCAATAGAATGTCCACCACTAACATTTTTGTCTTATCGTGTAATTAAAAACAATCAATTCCCAACATTTCTTTATAGTTTTATTTTCAATTATTTATTTTTTGGCTGGTCAGCGACTTGTCTTTGTCACAGAAAAAAAACGTTCATTTAGGAATATTTTTTCATCATAATTTCTTGTTGATAAAATCAACACCAGTGCAGAACAAAAATAAAGTATGTTGAGCATTTTATTACGGAAGCCCTAAGCGGACGTGTTTTTTTTTTTTTTTTTTTACAAGCCGTTTTCTCGATATAACGAGATATTATCTCGTTATAACAAGATATTATCTCGTTATCTCGAGAAAACGGAGTTTGTTTTCCTGAGATATTATCTCGTTATCTCGAGAAAACGAACTTTGTTTTCCCGAGATATTAAGTCGTTATCTCGAGAAATCAAACTTTGTTTTTTGGTTTGTTTTTTTAAACTTTATTGAATGAACGTCAGAAGAAGAAGTGGCGGGTGGATGATGTGACAGCAGGTGCCGTGCGGTGTTCAGCGCGGACAAATGCGCAAGGTAAGATGATTATTACAGGAACACATCACCCAAATTCATCAGTAACTGTTATTCCGGTGCTTTTTGGTACTGCGGGGCGAGAACCTGCACGCATTTGTCCGCGCTGAACACGCACGGCACCTGCTGTCACATCATCCACCCGCCACTTCTTCTGACGTTCATTCAATAAAGTTTAAAAAAACAAACCAAAAAACAAAGTCCGTTTTCTCGAGATAACGACTTAAAATCTCGGGAAAAAACAAAGTTCGTTTTCGAGATAAATATCTCAGGAAAACAAACTCGTTTTCTCGAGATAACGAGATAATATCTTGTTATAACGAGATGAGATAATATCTCGTTATATATCGAGAAAAACGGCTTGTAAAAAAAAAAAAAAAAAAAACACGTCCGCTTAGGGCTTCCGTATTTTATTGCAAAAGTCAAGTGTATAAATTCAGCCGATTGTTGACTTACTCTTTACTTCCAGTCATTGGTAAAGGTCATACTGAAGGCGTGTCTGCAGGGGACACCTTGGTGGTTTTTTGTTTTGTATTCCATGCACATCTACCAGATCTGTAGTGTGTAGACTAATAAACCCTTTAAATAACCCACCACATTTTGCTAAACACATCCGCAATCTGATAATATGAATCAGCATGTCAGTAATTTGATGTCTTTTAGTTTTCCAGAAGATCTTGATTATCCTGCATTTTCGGCAGCAGTGGAAATTATTAATGTGAGCATTGATAGCATTTTACATTCCAGAGGCTCATCTAGCCACTCAGCATGGAGATCCACTCAGAGAAGAAGCACGCTCAAATCAGTGAATTTGAGCAAAACACAGACTTCATTAATCCTGCAAATGCAGAACAAAACACACAAGGGACTAAAATTGCAAATTACTTGGCTTCAGACGGAGCTGGATCCCCGTCTGTGCTCACTGTTGCCTTGGTGGAGGTGACCCCCTACGCTTATAACCCACAGTACACACAGGGAGGCATGAATGTAACGGCCTTTAAAGAGATCAGCTTGAATAAAAACAGATGAAAGTTTTATACCTGTGATACTCAACTTATGGCCCCCCAAACATTTACTAATTTACACTAAAAACAAAGTGATTCACACTGGAAATTTTTTTTACTTTTAGTATACATAAGGGGTCAGAGTGCATAAAAAGCATCAAAATAGGGCTTGTTTATCCAAAACAAAGTGCCAGTAGAGGATCCCATGCTAAGCCCCCACTATCCTTAAATCCTAGAAATGTCCTAAAGTCAAAGAAATGCCCTTAAATGCCAAAAATATCCTAAAATTCTAGGAATGTTTTAAAATCCCAGAAATGTGATAAAATCCTACAAACGTATTAAAATCCTTGAAATATTCTTAAATCCTAGAAGCATCCTAAAATCCAATAGATGTCCTAAAAATCTTGGAAATGAAACATAAAAAAATAGTAATGTCCTACATCCTCAAAATTCTGAAATTTTCAAAGTCTTGGATACATAAAAAAAATCCTAGAAATGTGCAAAAATCCCAGAAACGACCTCAAGTCCTGGAAAAATGCTAAAATCCTAAAATGTCCTAAAATCCTAGAAATGTGCTGGAATCCTAACATGTCCTAAAATCTTAGAAACATCCAAAAATCCTAGAAAAATCCTAGAAAAATCTTGAAATCCTTGAAGCATCCTAAAATCCCAGAAAAATCCTAAAATTCTAGAAATGTCCTCAAATCCTTGAAATACCCTGAAATTCTAGAAACACGCGTGGGGCCGCTGTGACTGGCCCTAGGTCTCCTGTCATTTTGCAGAAGTGGCTCCCAAGCAAAACAAGTTGAGTATCCTGGTTTTATACACAGTTACTAAGAATGCATTACATTATAACAGGATAAAAGCTAAGATAGGATGCTTATATACCCCTTTGTCATCAACTGGACCCATAACTACCACACACACACACACACACACACACACACATACACACACAGTTTGTGCCGCCGTCATTAAAAGCCACTCTCGAGTTAGGGGGAAGCCTATTTTTGTTACACTGTGATCACCTCCAAAATTGTCAGCACTTTTGCAGTAAACCTGTATCAGCTGTGGCTTGCTTTTCACTCCTCCTCTGAACTAAATTGATCCATTAGTGTAACCAATTGTTCAGAGAGTGCACTCATTCATTTCTCTGGTCTGCAGCGGTTACTGTTTCAAGGAGTGGAAAAGGCGACGGAATAAACATCACTCCACACTCTAAGGACCACGCTAACTCATTCTGGCATCTTGTATTTTCTCTTGCATATAAACGTTCAAACTGCTATGCACCAAATCCTGTCGAGTGTGTCTGGTCAGAATTGAAGGCACATTACCTTGAATGGGGGTTCTGTGAGCCACAAAACACTTCTCTCTGGCGAGGCATGATATTAGCTTAATATCAGGCCCAATATATCACTGCACAAGAGTCGGGGAGGCGACTCAGAGCAGCATGTGACAACTGCAGAACATGAAGGCTGCATCTTTTAGTTAGAGCTCAATAATTCTGTCACTGTGAAAAAAGGCACATCATAAAGGCATGAATTAATAATAGTTGTAAAAATACTGAAGTGTCACTTAATTACCAGTCAGAACAATGGAGGAACGAGACGTGCAATATGTAGAATATGAGCAGCGCAAACACGAGTGAACATGAAACTCGTCTATATTCATCACAGGGACTCTGCTATGTTGCATTTCATTAAAATCTACAAAAGCTGAAAAAGAATTTGTGATCAAACTGCCGCAGATTCCAAGGAGAGATTCTGCCCATAGCTATTCCTGCAGACTGCAGATACCTATACACAAAAGAAATCTTTTTTTTTTTTTTTTTTTTTGCTTCCCTTGATAATAGCTGGGGAATGTGACAGCTTTTGTTGTAGTGAGCCCGGTAAACATTTTGACATTGAACAGATGTGACGGCTCGCCCCAGCATTGAAATCCTGTGTAAATGCAGCGGGGAAAATAAGGGCATCCATAGCTGCTACCTGCATGATGCTGAGACAGATAACGTGTTTATATAATGAGCTCACCAAGCATCTGAAGAATAAGCTGTTAAAATAATGATTTTCCAGAAGTTAGAAAATCATACAGATTGAACCTGAAGCATTTGTTTAGGTTGAACTTGCACATCGACATCAATCAAACGCTGTCTGGGAAGGCACACACGGAATATTACAAGAGGAATCATAAAACTAGCTGGACAAAAATAGTGCAAAAGGTTGTTGCTGTGATTTAGAATGACAGCGTACAAGATGTGCTGCAGTTGTGTTGGTAAATTGAATCTGTTTCTGTTCAGAATGTCTTCTTGTCATCCAACTAACACAAACTTAGGCAGTTTTATACCCTTAACAAACAAAGTCAGTCTCTGGAAACATCACGTGAGATTATATGAAACATACTTAAGGAGTAACTTCACCCCAAGCCAGTTTTTTTTCAGCTGAAAAGGAATAAATTTACAGTTAAAATGAGTTATTTTTCCTGCTGCATAATGTTTTATATGCATTGTTATTGTTGTTGTTGTTATTATTATTAGTAGTAGTGGTGTTTTTCTGATTATTATTGTTAGTGTTATTATTCAAAATTAGGAAAGTATATTTTTAATTATCGTTTTTATAATTGTATCTAAATTTACTTAAAAAACACTTTACTGATTTATTATAATTTTAAATCACAGTAATTTATAACTTATTTTTTTCCCCAAGTCATTTCCTTGTTTTTGTTTAGTTCCTTTTATGGTGCTTTTTTCTTCTTACTTTCCCTTTTTTGTTTTTGTTCGTTTGTTTTTTTTTTGTGCTAATTTTCAAGCAATTTTCTTCTTCTTCTTCTTTTTTTTTTTTTTTTACTAGTTTTTGCTAATATTGAGGTAATTTCTCCTTTACAGCTTCCCTTTTGGGACAGGCTGTCTGACAGAAAGGTATGCAATTAAAAATTTCTCAATTTAGCGTGCACTTACACTGTTTTAGGGGCTAAAATACTTCTTGCCACAGCCCCTTTTCACAACAAATTGCATACCTTCTGTGTCAGTACTCCAGGCACTTCTCCAAACTGGACATTTAATATATTTAATACACTCACTTTGGATAATTACCTCATACAGCTTTATTTAAAACATTTCTGAACTATCCCTTTAAATGGTAATAGTTTATCCAGAGAGAGGAACCTCATAAGAGACTCTATAGAGACACAGCTCCATAATTTACCCAATCTCAAACATTTATTTGATTATATTATGCCCTAAAATTTCTGCTGTTCCTTGGTATTAAATGCTTGGTATTAAAACATTCTGATGTGAAAATGCCAAAAACTGCAAATCAATGCCAATCTGTTTCCAGACAGAGTCTCAAAATTCGAAGGGTGTTTTGAGATTTGAGGTATGTAACTGTCTTTCTGAAAGTATGCTTGTAGCAGGTGATGGTAATGACCTCATTTTGTGACAATCATACAATAAATTAACGGAGGAGAAGTTTGATTGTGTTGGTTAAGTGTCACAGTAACACAGCAGAGCAGAACCTTCACTGAAACTGGCATGCTGTTGTGACAGTTACCACAATGGTGAGGATTATATCTTTGCCAAGTTATCAGTCTGATGATTCGGGAGCAGAACTGGAGCACGAGTATGAATAGTCTGGATGAGATGAACCTGACAGTAGTAATTTGGCAAAAAATAAATTCCAGTTTTCTTCAATCCTTTGAAACCTGAGCAAACTGGCTTGATTTCTGTCAAAAACATGGAAAATAATGTAATCAGCAACTTCACAAAAATGATCCCAAATTAACAAAAAAATAATAAAAAGTTAGGTATATAAGAAAATGTATATATATATTATGATAACATCATTTTCTTTTCTTTAAATATGCGTTTATGTGGTTTGTAAATAAAGTTTTCCTGGTGTTTTCTGTAGTTTTATGATATTTTTGTTTTTTTCTTGTCACCTTTTACTAACTTCTTGCAAAGAAATCAAACCAAGTTGCTGACATTTCAAAGTTTAAATGTATGTGAAAGGTGTGTCAACACAGCACAAGAAAGCTGACGTCAATCCAAGCTTCAAAGGCTTAAGTGCACAGGATTCCACATTGTGATTTTTACATACAATTATGTTATCAAACTTATTACTGGCAGTTTGAAAACATACATTTTTACCATTTTTCAGCTGGTTTTTGATAAATATCAACATCATGGGTATAGCATGATGGGCGAGGTAGAGGTAGAGACATCTCAAATTTCATTTTGGAGCTGTATTTAGACAGACTTTTTGTGTTGATGTTGGCTGATATATCCACTATTCAAAGTCAGAGTGTTTGCTGGGTACACTACAGGATATAATCTGTTATACTGGCACACACAAAGCCCAGTTCACCTGGCACTCCATAACACACTCTGTTAGCTGTTAGCTTCAGACCGATTACCTCACATAAACTCATCACTTTTGTATTGCCTCTGTATTTATAATAAAGCATATTGATCACCGATAGTGAACAGTGGCAGAAAAAAAGACAAACACAAAACCTTGTTACTTTATTGCTCAGTGCTGATGTACTCAGGAAAACAGGCTCCTGTTTCCTCTTTTGGGTGTTTTATGAGGACGGATGCTATTTGCAGCCTGCCAGCTTGCCTTCAGAGGAGACTGGGCATAATTTGATCTGGTTACCAAATGCAATTATGCTTGATCTTATTTTGGAAGGTACAGGCTAGAATTTAAATAGATTGAGTTTGTCTAGAGAAGTACACAACAGGCTGTCAACGCAGGTCAGCAGGTAGCTGTGGTGTGTTATAAAACCTTTATCTTATTACCTTATTGATGAAGAACAAATGTTTCCAATTTACATGACACATTTTTAAATCTTAAAAAGAAATTGGGGCTATGTTGCTAAAATTTAGAGTATTGTCAGATAATGATAAAAATGGAAAGAGCTGGTTGCACTTATCCTCATTGTTACCTGATTTAATGACAAAGGTGAATGAACATATGTAGCTGTGACCATGTTTGTGTAAGCATCCCCATGCTCACTGGTTCACACCAAGCTGTCTTACTTCCATATTGGACAAACCATGCTTACACTATTTTATCGTGCTTTTATTGAGTCGGTTTTATCCTTTTCTTTGGTGGCATGGTCTGGCAATCTGGCACTGAAAGACAGGAACAGACTGAGTCAGATTGTTAAATGGTCCAGTCGCTTGATTGGTGAGTCACAGCTGAGCATCGAGTCCCTGTATACTAAACAGCTGCAGCGGATAGCCAGTCATATTACAAGTGACAACTCCCATCCTCTTTCTGAGGAATTTCAGCTCCTACCGTCCGGGCGAAGGTTTAAAGTACCTGGGTGTAGGACCTCAGTCATTCATTTAAATAAAGCCTAGCATGGGTTGCACACTAATTTAAAAAAAAATAATAATAATTTATGAACTATTTATCTAACTTTTAGGCTATATTTGATTTGACAGTTTTGCTTCAGTGGCTTCTTATCTTGAATCCTGTTTCTTGTAAGCTTGTGAGTACCTGGTGTTTGTCGTGTCTGTTATGCAGGTGTCCTCTGTTTCTCTTGTTTAATGTTGTAAAATAACATGGATGCTCTCTGTTATGCTGCAAATTTACCTACGCGTACAAATAAAGTCACCTAACGTAGCCTAACCTAACCTGACCTAAGCAGCAACCAGTTTCACTAAAAAGCTCAGGAATACAGGTAATACAGAAGTGCCAAAAACTGCAGCATCTCAAATGTCCACTTGAGGCTGGCTCCAAAATCAAGCCTTTTCCCAAAGACCCCTGTGTTAAAATGTCCAACTTAAAGCCTTGTACAAAAAACTGTTTTGGTCTCTAGCGCAAAAGTCAACATTCATGACAGCATTTCAGTGCATGGCCTCTTACCACCACAACAACCAAATCAGTACAGGCGTAACTGTCACTATTTCAATGTGCTCAGTCAATGAAAGTCAATTGTCACCTAAAAAAAAACCTTGTTCTGCATTTAGTTGAAATAAAAGACCCTCTAAGGAAGTGGATATTCACTTTTTCCCAGATACTTTTTGTTTTACATGGTTTTAAGTCGTTTTTCACTGCCAAAACTTCAGCATCAGTATTGAAGTACTGTTAACCATAGCTGTAAATGCACTGTGCTAACCAAGCTAGCAGCTAGCATGACAGATATCTTCACCCTCACGTTCAAATTTGGTCACTTATGGCAACAAAAATTCCAAGACTGATGGACAAAATGGGAACCGGTTCTCGTCCCAAGTCATCGGTGCGTTTCTTGCCGACAACAGCACGTTTAAAATTAGGCAATGAAAGCATATGGTTATGTTAAGGCAACAAAAGCACATGGCAACCTCTGCAGGAGACCTTCATATGGGAAGTGAACACCAGTCTCCCAGATGAAAGTCAGGGTTTTGTTAGACCCATCAACCACCATTCCAACCCTTTCAAAATGGACCTTCCAGCCTCTTGTATTACATCTTTACTAACAAAGTTTCAATCTGATGCCGTCCAGCAGCAAATCATATAGCTGTGACAAGTTCTCTCAAGCCACATCAAGTAACGCCACCTGTTTGTGTCTACTGCAGTGACAGCTGCCGTGTGGCCGACTGGTGGCTTATTCACTGCTAAAGGTTTTGTCACTACAAAACTGACACCGTCCGGTGGCGTATCACAATGCTACAAAACGTGACTTTCGGCATCAGCATCTTATGCCAAAATCAGTGACAAAGCAGCTGCATTACAATTTTGGAATGAGAATGTGCTGAAACACCAAGCTCAAGGCTTCAAACAGGAGTCCAAAAGCCAGTGGTTGATGTAAGTATCACTGTATCCATGACTTTGTACAGTCTATGATTCACGCATGCACGCACGCACACACACACACACACACACACACACACACACACACACACACACACACACACACACACACACACACACACACACACACACACACACACACACTCACACAAACAATTGCCACAAGTCCATTAAGGCGTCCTTAATATTGCCAATTAAACCTCCATGACAAAAAACAGCCTCCTCAGGCAAAATCTCTGGCCAGAAGAGTGGACGAATGTTATCGGACCAACAAACCAACCGCGGGACCAACAGAGTGACCTATCGAACTGCTGGTAGCAGTTAGTAAATTCATGCAGACTTAAAGTCTCATGCTTAATGGTTAATACTCAGTTGTGCTTGGCTGGTGCTTAAACAGACATCTCAAGCAAATCTTTCTTTTCCTTCTCCCCATTCTAAATTGGTGTCCTCTCAGCTTTACACCAAAGTAAGAGTTTGAAGAGGCAGTGATTGAAAAGATGGTTTAAAAAACAGCCTCTTTGACACACAAGAACTAGCAAATGGAAGTGCCTAGTAGTGGTGTCAGAGGACAAGCCGCCTGTGCTGATCCTCTGGCTCTCATGTCATGTCTCTCTCTCTCCCTCGACCGATGCTGTTTAATAGGGCGTCTGGAGAATCACTTGAAAATGTCTCTCGTCTGCAGATACCGTTTAATCCCTAAATTAATGTTTTGAAAAATCAAGTGCTGTTCTTGTCATTAGAAAGCCTTCTTGCAACTAACAGGTGAATGGACTCAGTAACAGGCCATGTGTGTCTAAAAAATCTGTCTAAAAGAGGCACATTTGTACAACAGGTAACATGTTATACTCAAATCTATTAGCTGGGTTCCAGGAAAAACTGTACATGTTTGCAATATAATCAAGGCTTCATTTAGATAAGGATGATGATATATGATACTTGGAATAAAAAAAGCTGCAGACGGTAAAGCATGTTTTTTTTCTTTCTTTCTTCAGTGTAGACCCTTCTGACTGGACTGTAATTTCCTATCCAAACACCAGAATTTGCAGCTGAAATTCAGTCATTTGGGATGAGCCAGACTGTTTCTAATAAAAGGCAACATTACCCTTGAACTGTAACAACCTCTATATACTATAACAAACTCATCAGGGGGCTCTACCTGTGATCATAAAGCATCCCACTCTATTTACCCAAGCTGTGCCCCCTAACAGAGACTCCTTCACCTCCTGCCATGACAATGAGTCACATTAGGAACGTGATGAACTGTAGCCCATGGTGCAACAGGTCAGCCAGAAACCAGCCCTTCCTCTGTGACACGCTGCACAGCAAACAGAAGGTGTGGGACAGTGTTCCTCCTGCTAAACCTTCCTGTCAACAGGCAGATGGCCCCTGCACCTTCTGACTCCCAGCACAAGACGTCTCACCCTCATGACCATTTGTTCCAGACACGTGGAAGAGGTAGAAACTGATGAATAGAGCTGTGGCTGTATTTATGCTGTGTGGGCACAAAAGTGGCATGAAATGTGTGTACAAACACTTTCTAAGCAACATTGAGATAAAAAATAAATAAATTTAAAAAATGTATTAAAAACCTAAAATTTGCTACGGAAACTATGACCCGTGAACATTTTGGAGATGGGGAATTGGCTACATAAATGTTGAGGTGTACAGAAATGAAACACGAACAGAATCATTATTATTGTGTGGACTCACTTGGGTTAGAACTATTTTTAGAACTGTTCATAAATAGTAATTATTATAATTATTGCTCTTTGTGTGAAATGCCCTTTGGAGTCTTCAGTCATGCCACTGACTATGAGGCATTGCTTACACTAGACTCACATTGGACACGGAAGCTATGCGTGGCGGTAACCTCACTGAACTGCAGTGTGTTTCACACACGCAGTGTTCACACTGACAGCTTTGTGGCTGCAACGCTTCTGCAGAGCTGCCTGCTATTATAACTTCTGTATTTCCACATTTATGAGCACAAATTCCTCTCATTTACAGTATGATGTCATACAAGCTCCTGCATTATCAACAATGCAGTCCTGCAAATATTTCAAATTAAAATGCCTTGTGTCAACAACTGATGAGATTCTGTCAACAGAGATATTATCAGAGGGCTTTATTTTGAAACAGAAACAGGGAAGTTCGAGTAAAATGAAGATATCTGTATTTCCTCATCTCTGTGACAGATAAAGGCATTGAAACTGTAATAGAAGGTAGTATAGAGTCAATATAATCATCAAAACGCCATTTCCACGTCTATTTCTGCTGACAACTGTGCGCACCATAAAAAAACCCCAAGAAAATGGCAAGCCACAGTTTCTGTAGGTGTGCTGCAGCTGGCAGGCAGCTGAGACAAGCGCTGCTCATGCAGGCAAAGTGGATGCTCTAACGTGTCAACAAGGGCGCGGAAACCCCCCCAAACACAGGTTTGGCGATGCTCATGCTCTGCTTCCATGTCCACTGTCAATCTGGCATTAGGCACACTGGTGCTTTGAGCTAAACATCAGCATGCCAACAGGCTTACAACAGCAATGCTAAAATGCTGATACCAAACAGGTAAAAATTTACTATCTTCATCATCTTAGTTTGAGCATTTTGTACAGATAATGTACTTTTAAAGGTGTAAGTATTATCTGAGTAAAAATGTGCCAATATCTGGACTCATAAGGAAGAAAAATCCTCATGAGGGTAGCTGTGTTATCATTCTCAAAGGGCTCATTTGTGATCTTTTTACATATAAAAACAGATTTGTGAGTTTTAAAGGTTGAAAATGTCACTGCCCTCATACTCCCCAGCTTCCTTTAGGATAGCATAAAGATACAGCCAATAGATGGCAGTAGAGAGCAGAGTCCACCAACACACTCTCACCCCATACTGGTACATGTCGGCGCTTTGTCAGTGGACTTTTGTGTCTACATATTATGCTCTAGGTTTCCTTCTGCGTCTGCTCTTGGATGGGGCTCTGGGATGCCACAACCAATGCTGTGATGTCAACAAAAGTACATGGCAACCAATGCTGAATGTAGATAAAAGCACAAGGTTAGGATTAGGCAACAAAAGCATGTGGTTAGGTTAGGTTACGGGTGAAAGTGTGAGGTTAGTTGGACACATCCACCACCCTTATGGGACCTTCCAGCTCCTTCTATTACATCATTACCGGCAGCATTTTAACCTCACACCGTCCAACATTATATCATACGACCATTATAACACTGCCAAAAGTTAATAAAAGATAATTTACTGGACATTTGTTGGACAGATGAAAATAAAGATAATGGCATGTTTTCATCTCTCTTTTTTATGATTACTACTTTGTTTTAACATTTGCTCTACTTACAGCCTTTTTATAATATGCTTCATTTCTGGTGAAGTGTCATTTTTCATCGTGGCTATCTTTTAAGCCTGATAGCTTTGCAAAGTATAACTGACAAATTCACTTTCACAGTGATGGATTACAAAGTGTTTGAAGTGTATTGTGTAAACTGCGCAGTCAGTGTGTGATACCAGAGGAAGAAGAGAGAGGCCAAAGTTGTGGTGAGCCCAGCTCTCCTCTGGACTCGTCTACTGCGGTTCAGAAAAGTTTCTAAAGTGTTCAAATGTCAACTTGTCACTTCCTGTGAGGGATGAAGAGCCCGTGCCTAACATGAGATTTTCACTTGGGCAAAAAGGTTGATTATACATGGTCTCTCTTAATAAGGAAGGGACACTCTTCTCCTCTGCTCTTACTACAGCCCCTGTGAGAAGGCTGGGAACGATTTTTACATAAAAAATATTTCACCTGGTGTGACTGGAAGCTTTTTACTTTTTTTGCCACAGCATAATTGACAATATCTGGATTCCAAGCAAATCTCAGTGGGTTTTTTTTATATGAGAATACTCACACTTGTACATTACCTGCTAGTATATTTGCATTTGACCAACAGCTTCATTCAGCAGTGGGGATTTAACCCTTCGATCTCTGCAATAGAGATGGTCCGCCAGTGCCTACATTGTTGGGTTCTTTTTTTTTGCTTATTTTGATGTCTTTCTGTCCATTTGCCATCAGGAAAGATATATATGACCTTTACCCTTTGGCATCTGAGTATATTGGCTTAATTTGTTTCAAAATCATGTGAAGAGGGTGATGAGCAGCTTAACAAGAAATGGCCCCAAAAATAGTAACAAGAAAATTTATCTGGAAATAACCAAAAAAAAAAAAAAAAAAGACCTTAAAAGAGTGCCATTTCTTTCTATCCTTTTTTCAGTAACATAATTTTAAATATGTAATTAAGAGAATTATAAATACAGTTCTTTTTTGTAGACATTTCTCCCCTCATGTTTCCGTTCCCATTTTTGGATAAGATATACTAATCCACTTCAGCTTATTTTCAGATAATTTCCCTGTCACCAGTCACTTACATGTTGCAAATTTATTGCCAAGTTGCTCATTATATTTTTCCCTGTTTTTTGAAAGAAATCAAACCAATTTTCTCACAATTCATAGGTTAAATGCTTGTAAATGTTATTTGACAGCTGAAGTCAATCCAGATGTTAAAGGGTTAAAAACCCAGACTAATAGACCAAGGGGCGGCTCCTTCTTCAGAGCTGCAGCACACACATGCACACACACACACACACACACACACACTAACCCACATGAACTTTAAATCATACGTCTTGAGCTGCAATGCACTTCAAACCTGCTGCTGCCATGTATTTATTGATATGTAAGACACACTTTGTTTGATTTATTATTATTTATGCTTGAAGGTATTTGTCACTGTTTTATCTCATCATTATTTGTGGTTTCACCTTGTTTTTATCTTGTTTTAATGTTTTAACTTAGCATTCATTGTCAACCTGAGTAACCAAACATAATTTTATTGTACTTCTACAATGACAGATGAAGTGTCTCATGTTTTTTGGAGTATCCTCAAATGCTTCATATCCCAAAAAATCTGCACAACCTAAGCTAAAAGGTAATGTAAGCCAATAATAACTGAGAAAAAAAATGAAATATTGTCATTACCACGACATGTTTTTCCATCAGATAATTCATGTTTTAGCCACTGTTGAAAAAATGAATATTTTAGCTATTGTGGTTGTTATTTTAGATTAACAGGATCATGAAAACAATCGCTCCCTGGGGTCATATACAGGATGTCCGTTTTCAAAGGGTTAAAGGACAACATAGCTCATTCATGCTATACTTTATCCTCAGTGTTACTTGTGACAGGTTTTACATGCGTCATTGTTAAAACAATCCGGTGCACTAAGCCTCTTAGCCTCATTCATTTCCATTCGCTTCCAGATGACACAAATAACAACCCTCGAGAGCTGAAACTCACTCGGTAATCTATCACGGTGAACGAATCGCCTGCATCTGCGGAGATGAATCAGAACAGTAATATCGGGTTATGAACTTTTACAGTCTGAACAAAGCTCCAGTCATCTTTTCATATTAATACACACATTTGGGGGTGATGTGTGTGCCTTAACCAGATGACATGAAGGGTGTCTGCTTCTGGCTGACGTGTCAACTGCTTGAAATATTTCAGAGTTTGCAGCTGCTTTGTGTGAGCAGCAGTCCTCCAGCTGTCACACTTTGATAGCGCTGCACTCACACCTCTCATGCACAACATTTTGTGTAATTTCAACTGAAAAATGTGAACTTTTGCCGCATTGTGTTTTACTTGGCTGAACCGTACCTATTGTATTCCATTAAAGCTAATGTATCCACTGGTGGGCTCGGCCCCCGGTGAGTTCCACCGAGCTGTTATGTCGGCCGCTGTGGTGAAACACATGGCTGACTCCTGATGACATTAGAGACATATTCACTCTACAGGTATGTATTCTCTCTTACACTGAGTGACAGCGCCGGGGATAGAGGTATGCTAATGTGACTTTATCCAGGGTGCACTCTCTCTCAACACACCCCCACACACACTCGCACACACTCATACATATCCAGATTAGGGGAGAGAAGGGAGGTTACTGTTACTGATTAATCAACACTGCTCTTTTGCAACACGCAGAAAAAGACCCCTGTGCAAATGAGGAAGTTATTTCACTGAGACGTTTGCTTGACATGCGGCATCCCTCCTCGCCGCAGAGATCCTGTGTATCATATGCCGGCTTTGTAAATGCCATTGGCTGGGGTGGTATTCCTTAAGGATCTTCCACTTTCGGTGTGTGAATGACTCAAGTGAAAGACACGCGAGGTTTCTGACTGTTGTGTATCGCCGCTGAGAGAGCTGCTCAGTATTCATGTCTTTTTTCTTTTTTTTTGTCATCTCCCAGTCAATTCCACTCTAAGATCTTGTCTGTCTCAGAGCAGTGAGCACCTGTGCAGCACCGCTGCTCTAAACGGAGTGCCTGTCACAGGTGAAGTGCACTCGCCCCTCCTGTAGAGCAGGGATACTCAACTTACTCTGCTCAGGGGCCACTTTGCAAAATGACAGGAGGCCAGGGGCCGGTCACAGCAGCCCCATATATGTTTCCAGGAACATTTCGAGAGATTTCAGCACACTTATAGGATTTTAGGGCGTTTCTAGGATTTTAGTAAGTTTTAAGGATTTTAGGATATTTCCAGGATTTTAGGAATATCTAAGATTTTAGGAAGTTTCTAGAATTTTAGGACATTTCTAAGAATTTAGGACATTTCTAATTTAGGACATTTTCAGGATTTTAGGAAGTTTCTAGGATTTTAGGACATTTCTCGGATATCAGAACATTTGTATGATTTTATGTTTCAAGAAGTTTTGGATGTTTCTAGAATTTTAGGATATGTCTACAATAAAATCAAACATTTCTAGGATTTTAGGACTCCTCTAGGATTTATTGCCATTTTTAGAATTTATGGCCATTTATTATAGAAAACTTCTACAATTTTAAGACATATTTAGGATTTTAGGAAATTTCTCGAGTTTCAGGATGTTTCTCAGGTAAGGATGTTTTTAGGATTTACGACATTTCTCACATTTAAGGACATTTCTCGGACTTCAGGACATTTCTAGGATTGTAGGACATTGTCTAGGATGTTTTGAGACTTTAGGATGTTTCTGTCTTAGGACATTTGAGTCTTAGCCAGGACCTTTGTCTTAGGATGTAGAGGATCCTCTACTGGCACGTTTTTGATAAACAAGCTGTATCTTGATGCTGTTTTATGCATTCAGGCACCTTATGAACACTAAAAGTAGAAAAACAATTCCTAGTGCAATAACTTCATTTTGATTAAATATTGGAAAATGGTTGGGGGGTCATCAGATTTGGTCCACGGGCTACACTTTGAGTATCACTGTTGTGTTTGTGCAAGTGTGTTTGTGAGTACATTTGTACCTGCGCATGTATGTTCACATTTGACTGAGGCTGCTGGCGGACGATTAACCACGTCTGGTAGTTTGGCAAGAATTCAGTCAATTAGCTTCTTCCCATTACGCTAACGAATCACTTCAACAGCATCGCCTTGTGCATTAGCATAATGGCAGTGCCAATGGAGCATGCTGTATTAGAATGGAAAAATTGTCTCCTTGTACTCAAATACCTGCCTCTGATTATGTTGCTGTGTTGTTTCATATAATTTCTCCTCTTTCGAATCCACATTGAATCACCATGTAAGAATTTCAGCACCAGACCCTAAGACACAATATTTACCGCTCTGGTAAGAACAATAGAGCAGGGGTTACAGTGCTTCCTTTGTGCTGTGCAGCAGAGGCGTCTGACTCATGGCTCAATCATATTCTGATGCTGATAGAAAGCGAAACAAAGTGCCCTTATTACATGGCCAGAAGAAGAGCCAAAGCAGCCTCTTTGACAGAGAAGGTCATAATGCCTGAGAGAAAACTGAAGCAGCAAGAAACAGCACAGAGCTGATAAAAGACAGAAGGCAGAGGAGAATGATGAGGAAGTGAAACACTAACATGTGTTTCCATGCACACATCCCGATTAGCAGAGATGTTTTAATGTTCAATAGTCTGTGTTAATGTGATACATTGAGTGAGATATTTTTAGATTTTCCACCTGACAACACCGCTATATACTGATGTTACAGTTATAAAAGGCCTCAAAAATCTCACTGCAAAGGAGACTGGATGCATTAAATCAACACTGCCTACACTTACATGCATATTAATACCAATGGGAAATAAAGTGCACAATGCAAAGTATACAACTCACAGAGTATATATACTCCTGGTCAAATATTACTCCAATACAAGTCAACATTGCTAAGTCAAATTATAATGTGAGTGAAAGCACTGGAGTACTTGCTTTTAAAAAAGTATTACTAAAAACTTTTATGGCAAACAAACTTTTATGATACTTGCACGTTTTGTTCAGCAAGAAAATCCTCACAAATGAACACCACTTTTAGGATTTTTGAAGCCTAAACATAATTGCCAGAAGTAAAAAGCTATAAAGAACTACGCCAAGGTCACATGATTTAGTGTCACCCCCACATTAAGGCTGTAAAGTTGTGTTCTGTGCGGGGCAGCGTAATGACATTCTGTAGTCTCTTCTGTAGTGTCGAAATTCATTTACTGACGTATGTATGACATACATAAGTCTCTTTCTGTGTTAACCACAGGCCCTACTTCAGGCTTTGAAAAAAAAAAAAGAAAAAGAAAAAAATTAAAAAGGACATTTCCAGGATTTTAGGACATTTCTGGTATTTGTTTCTAGGATTTAAGACATTTCTAGGATTTTAGGAAGTTGCTAGGTTTTTAGGACGGATCTAAGATTTTAGGACATTTCTAGGATTTAAGGATTTCAGATTGTTTCTTGGATTTCAGGATGTTTCAAGGATTTTTATGTCATTTGACATTTCTGGGATTTTAGGACATTTCTCAGATTTGAGGACAGTTGTTGGATATCAGGATGTTTCATGGAATTAAGGACCGATTTCAGGACCTTTCAAGGATTTTAAGACATTTCTAGGATTTGAGGACATTTCTAGAGTTGTAGTAGGGTTGTATGAAAGTTTTAGGATTTCAGGACATAGTAGTTTATGACATTTCTAAGATGTTAGGACATTTCTCAGATTTCGCTGTGACCCATTGACCTTGACAATGAAACCAGGAGTGCTTACTCATTTCCGGATTTTATGACGCATTACTGGGGTTTATTATTAAGGACAATACATCAGCTGCTTGATGACAATATTTTTAGTCTATTATAGTTTTATTAATAGTTTTTTCATCTCTAAAGACTTTTTTTTTTAAAACAAAAATCTCTACATAACCACTTTTAAAGATGTTAACAAATTTGGTCTATGACTAAGTGGGGTCAACAGATTGTCATTATCTACAAGTGTACAACATAAAGGGGAGTGAAACTGCACTGATTCTGTCTATGAGACAGATGTTGTCTTGACATATTCATATTCATTTTAGCATGACAGGCCCCAGTGATGAAATCCCTAATTGCAGTGTTGGCGCCATATTCTATCAGTGACTTATAACTCAGAGCCACAAAAGATTATCATGGCATATTTGTTAAAAATATAAAAGGCAAAAGCTAAAGAAAAAGTCTATTCAATAAATAAATCTTAAATAATAAGAGAAAATCACCATAAACAAGTCAGTGTGTCACTTGACTGTTTGTCTGTCACATAGGAATATGTTACAGAGCGTGAGAGAATATTATTAATGGCATTAAATCTGGGTCTCTCTGGAGTAAAAGCATCAGGGAGAGACCAGGAGTGCATGAAATGTCATTAGGATATCCAAATTACATCCTGTCGCAGCCAAGGTCTGTAATTAAAAACCCTAGGATTTGAGAAAAGTACTGTACCATGCCAGGTGGCAGCACAGCCAGTGCTGGATGGATTAATACAGAAATGTTCTCCGGGGTGATTGCTCATTAGTTACCTAATACAATATTTTGGAATACGCTCACGAGGAATTCTAAAATTATGAATTACAGTCCCCATGAATTGTGATTGTTTTAATTCAAGTTGTTCATCTGAGGGACTGAAAATTGATTCTTACAACTGACACACACACACACACACACATACACTAACACTACTGCCAATACAGACACACACAGTGTACAAAAGACAATTTCACCATTTGATACTTGAGCAAACTGGCTTGATTCCTCTCAGAAACACAGGTCTGTCAGCCTGTTAGATCAAGTGGGGCTGGTTGGAACACTGAGTGTTATAGTTAATGACTAATATGTTGCACAGCATACACTTTTCTTAAGGGTATGTTGTATGATTTTGTTGTTTTGTTAATACTTGTTCTGTATTTTTGCTACTTATGTGTATTTATGTAAAACTATTGACGCAAGACAAATTTCAGATTTTTTTTCTGAAAATAAAACAAAATAAAAATCCAAAATATTAATGAAAAAAGAAGGTGACATACAACTTAACAAGGAATGGCCTGAAAAATAGCAAAACATTTGTAGAGTAACCCCCAAAACAACTAAAATATCTTAAAATAAGCACCAAAAAAATGGAAAAGTGGACAAACAAAACAAGAAAATGACCTCATGAGAGTGCTAAAATGTCAATATAAATTTAAATTGTGACAGAATTTTAAATATATGATTAAATATAATCATATACATAATTTTTTTTATTATCTCATAGGGATGCATGATAATATCAGCACACTATTGGTATTGATAGATATTGGCTTTAAAATGAAGAATCAGAATCGGCCAACATGCTGATTTCTACCATGTCATTATCGTTTTTTTTTTAACTGACAAAGTAAACATGTACAAAAAATCAACACTGAGTTGATTTTTTATTTTTATTTTTGTTGTTATTTTGCACAATCAATGATTAAATACATTGAAAAGCATTGTTTTTTATTTCTTCATCTGCTGGTGGGCCATCATGATAAGAGGATGCATAATATTATGTTAATTCCACTACAAAAAGACTTGGTAATCACTAAAATCAGGTGTTGGGAAAAAGTGGATATACAAGTATGTGTATTAGTTATCGGCCAATGTGTTATATTTTGGCACATCAAACATTGGCAAAAATAATCCCCCCCAGCTAATCTTTATCAGATAATTTCTTTGTCACCATTTGCTATTTTTTGCAGCTTGCAGGACATTTCTTGAACTAATTTGCAATTATTTCATGTTTCAGAGGTTTAAATACGAGTGAAAGGCACCTTAAAGCAGCACAAGAAAAGTGATGTCACTCCGGGTTTCAGAGGGTTAAAGTAATAATATTTGTTTCCACGGTATCTGCAAATCTTGTTATTTAATACCATTTTGAAATGCAAGAGTGACTTCTTATTCAAAGTCATAGAATGTACGATAAATAAATGAAACAAACAGAATGTAGCGACTGTAATCAATCTGATGAAAAGTAATGAGGCGGCCTACAGCGAGCCGCTCCTCTGTCAGCCAGCAGCATGACCAATCTGAGGAGAGTCATTGTGTGCCTGCATGGATGCTTAGGTATTAATGTCTGAGGACTGTGGAGATTTGTCTACCTCCTGTCCTCACAAGACACTATCCAATCCTCCATTAATTGCACTGATTGGTAGCTCATATTCAATTTGAACTCAATTATGACGCATGACATGCAGCACAGACAGAGTCAAACACAAACACAGGGGCTTCACCTCGAAGCCGGCGGCCGCAGCGTGGACACACAGGTGGCTGTGGTGCCGCTGCAGAGGCACACACTGTGAGTGGTTGCCAATTAAAGCAAAGCTGTTAGAAGGCTACAGAAGCAGAGAGCCGGCTCGTAATGAAAAGGTACAGCACTATTGCGGGAGGTTATAGTTGTAATTTGTCCGACACATTTTTTTTTTTGAAACAATTAAGGCAACTTGAGCTGCAAATGTTTTGGCTAAGTGCATCTCTGCCATTAGAGGATGGACCAAGTTCATTACCAGCATGCTCCCTTTTGTTAAGTTCCTATTTTGTTGTCAAGGTTGGAGATGAATATTACATAAAGTCTGTCAAACACTGAAATGCTAAAAAAAAAAATACCAACCTAATTGTTTTATTAGATATTAATTTATTTTCCCCTTGAAAACTTAAAGTATCAGTTTTTGATGGGGAGTGGAATGAAAAAATGTAATGTTGGATACAATAGAATATTGCCTCACATCTCTGTCATCTGGCTTCATCAGAGTTTTCATATGACCGTGCAAACTAGAGCTGGTTCGACTTCCCTGCTGACAGCGTTGTTGGTTTGATCATAGCCTGCTGAAATGTCCTTGAACCCCAAAATTGCACATGACAAGCACCTTGCATGTTACAGTAAGTCTCTGCTATCACTTTGTGTGTGAGTGGATGAATAACAGTGTGGACATGGGGAGGTTGGTGCTGAGGATACTGCTGCATCCCTGTAAATAACAGGCTTTTTAACCATAACTAATGGGCCATCTGATGATTTAGTATCTTTAAATGATTCAAATCCCTAAAATCTGTGCAACCTAAGTTAAAAGGTTGTACAAGTCCATATAGATAATTCATGAAAGTATCAAAAAAAATCAACAACTTAACAATAAATAAAACAATCCCTAAGTTTTTTGAGCTACTAACATTGAGTTTTGCATTTTTATGAGCAGAGTGCAAAGCTATTGTGATGGACACATCATTCATTCCTCTGGTGCCACTGTGTGTTTTTGCACTGCATTATGACGTCATTACTTGCATACTACATGATGAAACGGAAGACGGAAGCCTCCACTTTCTACAGCAAAAAGAATGAATATTCCAGCTTTTATGGTTTTTTCTTTAGATCAATATGTGCAGGATAATACAAATAGCAATCTCCCAGGACATCTGTTGGGAAATTCCACTGTAATTAAGGTAAAGTAACATAAGGAAATGAAGTGATTATATGAAAGACAGAATCCTTATGCTCTAGCTATTATGTATTTTATTTTAGGGGCCTGTAGCCATTATGGGGAAATACAGCATAACATATATATTTTTATTTATCTTTTTTCTTTTTGGCTTATTTTCAGGAAATTTAATTTTATTTTTTCCTTATTTCTTGCTGATCTTTAGACTATGTTGGTCATTGCCTTCTGGCCATGTTTTCACAAGAAATCCAACCAATTAGCTTAAGTTTAAAAGGGTTAAGTTCCAGCTGCAAATGAAACAAGCTATTATTTTTGCTGGTAATTGATCACACCCTTGCTAAATACTCCTAATGAATTACATGTGCAGTGTTATCATACAGAAATATGTCACATGGGATCCAGTAATTAAACCTTGCTGGCAGGACAAGGTATGATGAAAGTGAAATGCTGTGGTTCAGACGAGTGCTACCTATTGTGTTTCAACTCCAGCACTGCAGAGCATCACAACACTGCAACTTTGATCTGATCCTCAGTACAGAGTACAAAACCAATGCTCTTCACTGCACAATCACCCATCAAAATCCTCTCAAAAACCCCTGGAGGACTTCCAAAGCCACCCCACTATTGAAATCAAGATGTGGGCAAAAAAACAAAACAAAAAGAGAAGAACACGAAAAAGAATGTGTAACATTCCACCATTTGATTTCCGCTCTATGTGTGTGTTAATTGAAGCTTCATCAGTATGACGGCTGGGTACTGTACCAGAGCTGGGTGTGTTGTTGAATGTTATACCCCAAGGCGGTCCACTTTCAATCAGCCTGAGTAATTTGTTTCACTTACCTAAAGAGAGAGAGGGAGAAAAAAGAGAAAAAAAACAAACAATTACATCATGCATTCAAGGTGTATGCTTCGTTAGAGCGAGGCGTGGACTCATTCGTTCACTCATTGTGATCTACTTCAGCACTGAGGTGCCAAAAGGGACTAACAATTTGATTAAATTGAGATATCATTCAGGATGTGATAGTATGTGACACGCAGCTATTTGAGCCTGAAAAAACTGATGTACTATAAGTGGTAGCGCACTTATTTATCATGCAATGTGGTGAGCAGAACGCTGCAATACCCCACGTGTCCCCCAACACTTCACTCATGGTCATGTATTCATTGACTGGTGATAATATCATAGGTAAACGTAATAATTGAATTTCAAGCAGTTGAAATCTATATCGCTGTCAAATTAAAAGGATTATGGCAGATAAGCAGGGGGGAGATTCTGTTGGCATAGAGACTGTGTCTCAGACATCACATTGCAGCTGTCCTGTTTGGGGCATTGAGTTACATCAGACTTGTACAATTCTCTGGTTGTACACCATTATTCTCACATCACTTAGTCTGATACAAAAGTTCAGAAAATCCACAAAAAGACTCCAGTGAATTGTCAGTGATGAGTCATCCAAAATCATTGGCCACCCCCTGTTTCATCAATAAACTCTCTCCAACAAAGAAGAAAAGTGATCTCTTCGAGCAGTTACCTTCTTGGGTAAGTGATTTAACAGGTCTCAAAACCCTTGATCATGACATCTAGGCATGTGCACACAATACGAGACACCACAAGCGAGCAAAAAAACATCCTTGAGAGACAACACGTCTACTCTGCAATTGGGTCTTGTGCTCTTGCACTGGGTCACCTCAGATTTTGCCATTTTTACTTTTACAATTCTCTTGTTATACATGATTATTCTCACATCACTTAGAGCGATACAACAGTTCAGACAATCCACAAAAAGACTCCAGTAAATTGTCAGCAATGACTCATCCAAAATCACTGGCCATGCCTCACATCAATAAAATAAGAAAAGTGATCTCTTCTAGCAGTTACCGTCTCAGGTTTAATTGGTCTTAAAACCCTTGCGCACAACATCTAGGCATGTGCACATGAAAGAAGACACCACAAAAATGTCCGAAAGCATAAAAACATCCTTAAGAGAGAACACTTGTACTCTGCAAGTTCACAGAACAGCTTCCATGACAGAAAAGCACCATTGCACTCCTTGGACAGTTGTGGCTCAGGAGGTAGACCGGATCATACACTAATCAGATGGTTGGGGGTCAATCCATGGCTCCCCCTGTCAACATGAGTGTTTGAAAACTGAGAAACAGGCGGCACCATGTACATTGCCTTGGTTTTACTTGTAGAAATGCAAGTCAATTTAACATTTACAAATGCAGTCCCATGAGCACAGGGCTTTGGCGTGGCTTGCTCAACACTCCCTATGCACTTGCAACTGCTCAACAATCACTGGCTAGTTAAGTTGACTTTCTAGACTTCGGAGGATGGGATGAAATAGACAGTGGTTGATTTGGACATGCAGTTATCTGATTGGACTTTATTTATTCCCAGAGGAGGTTTTCTGAATTAATCTTAACTAAATACAGCTTTGTCGTCTAGTCTTTATCTTGCCATTTTTAACTCTTAGCTGGTGCAGCTTCAGTGAGCTGCAATAAGCACTTTAACAGTTATCCACACAGGTTGCTATTGAAACTAACCAAGCTTTAAGACTCCAGTTTGCTTTGTTCATTCCTGCGTCTTAAATGCTGCAGCCTCACTGCTGTTAGACCAATGAACAGCCCATGAATAATACAATACATCTCCGTCTGTGTGCTCGGAAATAATGAGCGTTTTGGATAGAACTGCACTTGAGCATAAATTATCACATTGAATCTATAGTCAATCACTGATGTATTGATTTGCTTGTAGCAGAGAAAGAATAAACACCACTTTTTTCCTGACAGTTATTTGTTGCCTGCTTGATTTTCTGGCTCTTAAAGATTAAATCACATTAAATCAAACTCTTCAAGTCAACCTGCATTGTTGGCACTGATGGAAATTGGGTGACACTCTGATAAAAGGACTCAAAAGTCAAATGAAGCATTGGCTGGGTCCTTGAAGATTGTCAGATTATAGAGGTACTTGACAGTTTTTTTTTTTTTCCAACAAAGAGAAAATAAAAAAAAAAAAACTTCTCCCCACCTTCTGCTGCTTCCTACAATCAGCAGGGAGCTGGCTTTGATGAGGTGAGTTGGAGGTAAAAGCATTATTATGCAGAAAGTGTTAAAAACCACAGCTCTCACCCATAATTACAGTGTGATTACACGGGAATCAAATGTAATCAAATTTGCAGTAGTTGATTCCATTGTTACCAACAGGCCCCGAGTGACTTTCCACTGTTCATACTGGTCACAACTGATGATTACATAAAATAATGACATCCGCTGCCTGAATGCATAACAATTAACATACAGTTTACAAAGGTGATGCAGTTTGCAGAGATGCTATGTGCTGAATCAAAGAAATTTCGACAGGCTGTAATAACACACAATATAATGATGACTCATCTACCGAATGGTAGCCCATGAGTGGAGGCTATATCATGTGCATTGGACTACCATTTTAAACCCCACCATCTGTTCTGTGTTGAAATGAACCCACTTGAGCAAATATTGTTTTGCTGAATACATTCCAACCATATGCCCCTATAAAGGCAGCAAGCTATAAGTAATTGACTAAAGCAATCTACAGACTGCAAGAACAGGTGTTAATAGATCTCCGCCTAAACACTAGAAGTAATTGAGGCATGTAAAAACATTAACAGGATGAAATTACAATGACTAGACATTACTGCATACTGTAGCTGCATTACACTTTATGCTCTGCAGTGCTATGGTAAGGTAAGGATGGAAAGACACAACTGTTGCCAAATGCAGATGTACAGGTAGATACTGAGGGAGTATACTATAGAGCAGACAGTAGGTGCTGCTGATCAAAATATACTGTATACTGTAGGACAGCAGTGACCCCAGAAGTCTTTTATAGGGTCGGCTAGATGGGGTCAATGAAAAACATGGAGTGGCAACAAAACCAAGGGCCTTAATCCTTTGAAACCTGACAAAATAGTTTTTCAAAAAAGGCGGGAAGAGGGCAATGAGCAATGAAAGAGGAAATTACCCTAAAAGTTATTAAGAAAAAAAAATTGCAAGAAAATTACCTGAAAATTAGTTCCCCCGCCACAAAAAAATAAAATAAAAATAATAATAATAATAATTAATTAATTAAACTAAACAAGGCTTACACGATGGGAAAGGGTGCTTAAAATGTATAATAATACTGTAACATAATTTTAAATATGTAATTATGATAATTAGACTTAGTTTTACCAATTTTGTTAAAAATAATTTTCTAAATCTAATCTAATTGCTGGCAAATGTGTGGAACATTTCTTATCAAGTTACTTATTGTTTTTTTTCCCGAAGAAATTGCACCAGTGTGTTCAGGATTCAGATACTTTTATAGGATATAGGCTAGTAAAGAAAAAAAAAGAGAGTTAAGAAATTGCTGTTATGACCACACACACACACAGCTTGCTGACTCCCCACACTGTATTGCTCTGCCAGAGAAGCTCTCTGCCTGGGCTTTGAGAAAGGACAGAGAGCCCTGCATGGAGCCCGGCTTCTCTCTCTCTCTCTCTCTCTCTCTCTCTGCAGAGCCTAGACCGAACCCAGCCCGACCCAACACGCTTTTCAAGACCTGTTGGGACTGGTTGGGCTCGGGTTATGATTTACAACTCTAGGCCAGATTGCACCTTTCATGGCAATATGATATGCCGGGGATAGCAGCTGTTGTGGCAGTATGATTTGCCATTGGTATCAGGTTGAAAGGTTGCCGGTAAGGATGTGATATAAGGAGCTGGAAAGTCCCTATAGGGAGGGTTTGTGGATAGGTCCAACAAACCCTAGACATTCACCTCCCATATATAAGTTGAGCCAAACCATGGTGTTTTTTTCTATATCTAACCATGTCCTTCCTTGCTTTTCTTGCACAAGGAAATAAATATAAGGTGTTTTACAGATGTTGTAACTTTATTTAAAAAAAAAAACAACCTTCTGTTTGCATCTAATTCGCAGAAACTTCATCTCCTTTGAAAATTGAAGTATAATTTGAAAAGAAAATGCAATATATTGAAATGCTGTACCAGGATATCAACAATAGACTCAGCGGGATATCACATAATATGTAGACGATAACAGCACTGACCAAGCAGCAATATTAGACAAGTCTGGATGAGAATGTCTGAAAAGGGCAGAAGTAGCTCTGAGAGGTATAGGAAGAAGTAAAGATGTGGACTTGCCTGCTAATTGCATATGCTGTTCAGGCTCAGTCCAAATGGGCCCTGGCAGCTGTGAAATATTACACTTTGAGACAGGGAGAGGGAAGGTACTGTAGATTGAGGGACAGTACAGATGGAAGGTCAAGGAAGAGGACAAAGGAGGGTTGATTAAGAGTAGACAGGGGAAAGAGATGAGAGAGCTCTGGCAATCACGATCAATGATATCCTGGCATCTACATATGTTACCATTTTTAACCCTCTGACACCTGGATCAATGTCAGTCTTCTTGTATAGCATTTAAATGCCTCTTGTAAGTTTGTAAACCTTCGACACATTAGCAGTTTGGTGTGATTTGGTTTGAACTTGGCATGAAATGTCCTACAAATTGCAAAAAAAAATTGTAAAAGGTGACAAAAAAGCAACAACTTGAAAATAAACTTAAAAATTCGAGAGAGAATCATTTGAAATTACAGAGTTAATATATATTGATTTGTTTTTAGAATTTATTTTATTTGAACACTTTTCAGGCCATTTCCTGTTTTATTGTTACTTTTAATGCCTTGTGCCTTTTTTTTTAAAAAATTTGTACTAATTTCTTGCAAATTTTGCAAGTTCCTCATTGCCTTCTTTCAAGATTTTCTTCAATTAATTAAATATGTTTTTTTAAGAAATCAAGCCAATTTGCTCAGGTTTCAAAGGGTTAATGTACAACTTGCTAAAGAAAACTATACAAAGTTCTTGAAATACTACCAAGCTCTTGCTTCATCCTCCTTACAAATAATCTAATTTTCAATAAAAAAGACACACCCCAGCCTCTCCTTATCTGACAAATAAAGTACAATCCTAAAACACTGGCATAGAAGCTCAGTCATATGCTGATGTGGACGAGGCCGCAGCAAAACACATTTAAGCAACATTAAAAAATCAATATCAGTTTAAGTTTACACTATATTTGAATATTGTATCCTCTTTACCTTCCACAGCAGCTGATGGAGGCAGCAGTAGAGCAGCAGGGCTGTCATACAGCAACATATTGTAAATATAGCATATACCTTAATTGATACTGACATTTTAGGTGGCTTAAATCTAATCAATGAAGGCAGAGTTTGCTATGCGCAGCTTGATTATATGTATGTGACTCAGAGCTTGTCTATGATGAAGTTATAGTAAATAAACAGTTGTGATTGTGATTCGGTCTATATCACAGACTGTATAAATAATATAGCTTTATAGCGACTAGCTGAAAGAGGGCATATCACCACCTGTGGCAGACAGACATACTTCTATCAATAAATGGATTTTCCCCCGGTGCTTGTATACTGGGACAATGACAGCAGTCCAATTAAATGTCCTAATCAAGCTAGAACTGTAGCGCCACTAAACTGTGATGTACATGTATCAATTTACAGTACAAGAGCTCTTTGCCTCTACTGCAAAAAAATGTCCTGTGTTGTCCCCACTATCTGTAGCCAATTTAAATTTATTTGAGCTTTTGCATTAGTACAAACCACTGAGGACTATTTTAGTATTTCAAATTAAAACAGTCTGTTGCTGAATGCTAGACCTCATTGTTTTTGTAAAAATAAAAGCACCACTGGCAGTTAAAATATTTGGAGACTTCATTGTCTAAAAATCAACTAACAAGAGTCTACAGTGATACTAGCCTTAGCCATGCAGAGGGGGCTTGAATTACCTAAAAAACTGACTTGCCACTGAGGGCTTCAGGGGCATGTCCCCTGGGAAAAAAACATTGCTCATCTAATATTAGTATTTTTTAAACATTTGGAGGACAAAAATCAGATAACAATAGCATAAAAAACTATAAGAGTGGGCAGTGGCATAAATTATCTGTCAAGCAAGATGAGAATCAGTGTAAATATTGCAATAAAGGTCCCTACTAAAACTTGAAAATACAGAAGAGACTAAAATGATCTTAGAACATCTTAAAATAAATGTTTTTAATTAAAGTGTTCAAGTAAAGGAAAACAATTCTGTGGACAAGACATGTAATCGTGATTATCTCTGTCACTCCCTGTATTCACTGCCTGTCTTTCTCTGTCACTCCTCTCTTGTCCTTCATGCCAATGTGTATTAACAATTGTTTGGTAAATTCTATACAGCTTTTTTTTTTCTTTTTTAAATCTTTGTTTTTCAGCATCATTTGGGATTTGAATTATTCAAATGTGACTCATGCTGGACATAAATGTAAGCTCAATGCATAGTTTCTAATATTTATACAGTAATACTACATTATTTTACTATATTAATTCGATGTGTTTGTGTCATTATGAAATTGAGCCTTTCAATTCCACCAGTGGTGTTTTGGTAGTTCATGAGTGGGATGTACTAGCACGTACACCTATCAGCCAAAACATTAAAACCACTGACAGATGAAGGTAATAACATCTGGTTACAATGCAATGTTTTCCTGGGAAACCTTGGGTCCAGGCATTCATGTGGATGCCACCTGGTGCACCCTACCCACCCAAACACGGCTGCAGACTGAGTACCCCCTCATAGCAACAGCACTTTCCAGAGGCAGTGGTCCCCCCAGCTGATCAATGCACTATGCCATACCTTGAAAACTGCTCAAGAATCATGTGAGGAATGTGACAGACCTAAAGGCATCAACCTGGCCTCTAAATTACCAAGATCCCAATCTGACTGAGGATTCATGCTAATACCCAACCTCGCAATCCACAGGACTCAAAGGATTTGCTGCCAATGACCCAGTGCCAGACACCACAGGAAACCCCCAGAGGAGTTGTGTCCATGCCTCAGCAGGTCAGAGCTAAGTCTGATCCAAAGAGGCCCCACTGTGGATCAGGGGTACTTCTAGGGTACTCAAATGTCCCACAGATACTCCATCAAATTGGGATCTGGGGAATTTGGATGCCAGATTAATTCCTTGAGCTCTTTGTCACATTCCTTGGTCCATTCCTGAGCAGTTTTTGCAGTGTGGCGTGGTGCATCGCCCTGCCGGAGGGGCCGCTTCCATCAGGAAATACTGTTGCCATGAAGGCGTGTACTTGGTCTACAATGGTTTTTGGGTGGGCAGAACATGTCAAGTAGCATCCACATGAATTCCAGGACCCAAGGTTTCCCAGTAGAACATGGCTTTGTAGCAAGATGATCAATGTTATTCAGTTCATCTTTCTATGGTTTTAATAATTTTGCTGATCGGCATAGATGGGTAGGTTACCCAGGAGGAAGTGGAAACTGTAAACGGCCAAAACCATTGAATGAAGAAGTGGGCTAACCCTGTACACCCACATACACCCTCAAATACACTACTGGATTCCACTGTTGTTACCAAGAGAACATATTTATTTCTGTGGTAATTACACTGTTTGAATTGGATTAGGTCAGTTTGTGTTGGCACAGGGACATAATGCTAATCCTACCTTTGGCACAGTAGGTAGTACCTACTTTCTCCCTGTCTTGTTCTCTCAGGCTCCTCATCTCGTCTCAGATCTCTTCCCTTCCCAAAGCTTAGCTTTGATTGACTTTGATTGATTGAGTCTTTTCATTTTTTCCGTCTCATTGAAGAAAGTAAACACAGGGTCAATGAATAATTATATAAAAGTATTACAGGCCTCTGCAAAGATAATCTTGCAAAGAAAATTAAAAAAAAAGGCTATATAGAAGGAGAAAGTGAAACTAACCAGCTGGCGTCATGATGGATGGCCTCTGCTTAACGTAGCTCGACTGCCCAGGAGCTATTCATCAGCTGATGTCAGGGGATAAATGGCATTGAACTACAAGAAGTCCACTAGTAAAATGATCTAGTTACCTGTATTCTGCTTTGCAAAGATTCAACTGCGGTTTGAAATTGTTGACAAAATCAAAGAACCACCTTGTTTATAAGATCACCCACTTTATCACCCATAAACACACACAAGCCATGATGGAGATCAGATAAGCACGTTGGTGTCCCTGGCAAAAATCTTTGCTGCACCAAATATAAATAATTTCAGGCAGTTATGTCACAACTTTTCTTGAACAGGCAACACTTCAGAAAAAATACCTAGTTCTGGACCTCAGTGTCCTTTATGCTGGGTAAGGCCATGATGCTGGCAGCTCTGTAAGGCTCTACTTAAGTACAATGCTTAATGGTAAAACCACTATGCTAACATGCTCACAAAGACAATGCTAACATACTGATGCTACAAAAGTATGTCCATTTTACCATCTTAGACTAGCATATTAGCATGCTAACATTTGCTCATTAGCACAGCTAAGGCTGATAGGACTATGACGTTAGTTTTACAGGTGTTTGGACAAGTCAAAATGTGAATCTAATGATGGTGTTAGAGGAAAAGTTGTGGTTACTGCATATGATCCTAAAGGGGGAAAACTGTCTAATTTATCCGGTAGTTGTTGAGAAATTTGAGTCAAAACCACACAAGTAATGTGATATAACTTCATGGCAACCCATTTAGTTGCAGGAATATTTCATCAAAGCAATTTTGATGATAAGTAAGGGACAACAAACAATATTTCAGGACATCCAATGTAGCAAGTGGACTACGTCTTCTGGTCATAGCCGTTAATATCTATAATAAGATGCGCACATGAATACACACATTTTTGAAGGAAGCTAGTAAAAGCTAACTAGTCCTAAGACAGTCGCTTTCATCCAAGATTGCATTTGGACAATGCATTCTGCCTCTTCACACAAAATGTTTACCTGCTACTCAAATGTGTCATTGGTACTCTGATCACAAATGGAAACCAGAACACTTCTGATAACAAGATCTTCTACATTGCCATTCCTAGAGCAATGCTGGGTAAATATTAGTCAATTAGTCATAAATCTCCGACAATGCCAACAAATGATTTATTGTTCAACCCTTTTAACCCTGATCCCTTGATGCAGTTTCTTTTGGACACATTTGGAAAGAAAGAAAATGAGCAACTTTATAAGAAATGTTGGACAAAGAAATGAGTAGACTTCAACAACCATTTCTTAAAAAGCTACGAGTAAGTGTCTAGGGAAAAAAAAGCTAAAAAGTTAGGGGAAGAATTCTCAGGATAAAAGAAATAAAGGTTGGTAAATTTATATGAAAAAAGAAAAAGGCTTGGGATAATTATTAAAGTTACATATTTAAAACCTTAACTATTTTCATGTCATTTTTTTGTACTTTTCACCAATTTCTTGCTAATTTTTGGGTAATTTCTTCTGTTTTGCTCATTGCCTTCTTCCCATTTTTATTTGAAAGAAATCAAGCCAATTAGCTCACGTTTCAAAGAGTTAAATCATTCATTTGTCTCTTTTAATTGAACATCTTTGGATTCTGGACCCTTGATCCAACAAAAAGTCATTTTAAAATGTGACTTTGGGCTCTGAGAAATTGTGATTTTTATTCTTGGCATTTTTTAATAATCACATAATGAATTCATATCAATATACAATGCTCAAGTCACTTTCTAAGGTGTCAAGAGAGAAACATCGACTCAGAAAGACTGTTTTAACTCCGGTAAAATTAGCACGCACATTGTGTAGCTCTTACATAAGGAGTCCACTGCTCCCCAATTCTAAAGCATTCACTCCACAATGCAGGAAGATGACAAATCCACTCTTCACACCTTTGCTGCTCACCACCTATCCCACTGAATTGCATTAGTTCATTCTTCAACTGTGCTTTGCAATCTGCTTTTATTAGTGCAAAGCTAAATCCCGTCCATTCAACTGAATCTAAAGCAGAAAAAGAAAAAAAAAAGAAATCAAAGACTTAATTCTGTCCTTGAAAGGAACCTGCCACAATTTGGCTTGCTAGATACATTCTCAGAGAATTTGTTTGTAACTCTCTCTTGGAGGTTTTAATTCGCAAAGATCTCAGTGTGCTGCGTGACCTTGTTGGAACGGATAAGTTCAAGAGATCGATTTAGTTGCTAGGCTGTGACTTGAAAAGCCCACATTTGCCTGACTGAGACGGGAGAGCAGCACACTGAGCTCTTAATGTATCGAGGCACAGATTGCAGGCATGTTGCTTCGCTCTTTGGGAAATTGACTTTTAATTCATAATGAGCAATCGCATATTAAAGTACTAATAGCCTCTAATGGAAGTAAATTTCCCCCCCTCGGGACACGATGTTAAGCAGCATCAAACGTCACGGCGAAACGGGGATTGGAAGGATAATATCAAAGATTCTTGAAAGTTGTAATTGTTTGATATAATCTGCCACTGTGGATAAAAGATGCCTCTGACTTAAAGGATTATGGGTAGCTGTGACTTCTCTTGGAGACACCCACAGAGGACAGCTTAAGACAATTCGCTGCAGGATCTGAGAGCCGGTACGAGGTCAAATTTAGACTCAAATTGCACTCAAATTGCAATAGCAGTGTAATTGCTTGATTAAAGCACTGTAGATCCAGCATGAATAAAATATAGCCAGAGGGAGGCAGAGGGGAAATGCTTTTCAGCTAAAGGAAGATATTCCTCAGCAGCCAGTGCACTTCTCATTTGGCCTGTACATCACAATAAACACAGACAATGCTGCTGCAAACTGTCTTTGTACATCAAGAGCGTTTTGGCCTAATTTGACCTGTCAGCAGCGTTTCTCAGTGTTTGCGTTTCCCTCAATGAGAAAAATAGCTTAAATATGACAGACATATTTAATATTAACAAAGCTGCGTTTGATGCTTTATGGTTAAGTGTCAAAATCCCCCCCTTGCACTTGTTTTTCTGAAGTGAAATATTATTTATCAAAGTTGAGGAGGAAGAATAAACAACATGAATTACTCAGAAAAATGGCTTTTGGTTGAGATATATGCTAAGAAATTTTTAACGTTAAGTGTGAATGCCATGAGTTTACTCGTACTACATTCAAAATAAAATAAAATAAACAGAGGATACAATTTACACACAGTATGCAATAAATTCTATATAAACTAAATAATAATAAAAATATAATAATAAAAATAAACTAAATTATAAAACCTATATGGGGGGCAACAAGCTGGGTTGCCTATGGTGCTAAATGCACTACATCTGGCACTGTGCATTCTCAATTAACATAAATACATTGTTTTATGCTACCTGAAAAAGCACAGGTTTCTCACACATAAAGTAAAAAATCCGAGAGGTTCCTTTCATGAAACTTTCTCGGTCAGCGGTACGGAGCTCATGCAGCAGTCATTAATTTGTAGCATTAGCTGAATGGACTCATCCTTCATGTTAAAGGTTCATATTATTTCTCGACTGGCTAATAAGTTAGCTTGACATTTATTTCATGCATTAATCACCTGCAGTGGATGTTCCACTCACTTTAACCTTGGCTGTGAGGAGAAGAGAGGGAACTCTTGTGTGTAATTTCCTTACAACAGCAAAAATCTGTCATTGTGCTTTTCAAATTTCTTTTGGAACATTGACAGAATTATTTGATGCCATCAAAATTCTAAAATCTGATTTTTTCTTTTCTTTTTTTTTTCTTTTTTTTTTTGACTTTTTTTGTGTTTGTTTTTTGAGATACCCTGCCAAAACGGACAGGATGTGAAAATACAATATCCTGTACGTTTGAAGGACTTTAATTAGCCTTAGGAAGCTAAATGCTAAAATGATTGATGTTCTTTTATCTATCATTTACTAAACTGCCAAACTAATTGTGAACATCACTTGTATATTAATACTGTATTCTACTCAGTCAAGCTTTTCAAGATGAAATTACATTATTTTTTCATCATCTTGGCCCAAAATCTGTCATATATACAGTATATATATATATATATACACTTGAAACTGATAAGTATAAAGCAAATTTCCAATCTGAATTCACACAGGAGACCTGTCTACTTCTCCTGCTGACTGGAGCTATAAGGAATCAAAGAGGGAAAGATACCTGTCATCATTTAACCTTTCATCTAGAGATTTGCTTGACTGACTGCAAATGGTATGTGAAACTCAACCTGAGTGTGTAACAGACTGTTTTAAATTCCCATGAGACCGAACCTTTTTCTTTATTTATGGCTCAGATCCCCTAATTCGTGGAATGATAGACTCTCATTTGAATTTCAATGTGTAAACTCCAAGAATGACACTGTGACAAAAAGCTAACACTGCTCAGGATATTCAAACATCATCTTACAAGAACATTAGAGGAGTAAAGTCTATGAATATTGCTCCAGTTCTCTTGTAAAGCTTAAGACCTCTTTATATGCACATAGCTTAAACTGAAAAGGTGCCTTTTCTCCAATAATTGCTATTAATATGCAGACAAGAAATTGCTGCGGAAGGTGCAAATGAAAATATGCTAGAGCGAAGAGCTAAAGATGGCAAATCCTTGTTAAGATTAGAAACTTCAAACTAGTGTCAAAAAAGATGTGTTCTTCTGGTTTGAAAACACACACACACACAAACACATAAACATGAATTCCAATATCACCACTAGGGGACTGTCGTTGAACCCTATACAAGTGAGGACTTCTGTTTGTGGTCATTTTGAAAGTACAAAATTAGAATTGAGAATTTACTTCTGAGGTCATCTTTTGTAATGTTAGTGCAAATATGCTTTTTATAAATTATTTAAGAAATTGCCAAGAGGGGACTTGTATCCTTGAGAGACGTCTGTCTATCAAAAAGGGGACCTCCATCTACTGCAGGGAAAATGTCTATCCCTATTCTCTCACTTAATGAGTGTTTCTTTTCCACAAAGACTTAATTTATTTCTTTCAAAATGAACAGTTAACACACACACACACCAACGCCACGATTCTCTAATAAAACGGGTCTTAGAATTAAACGTGTTACATTTAATTGAAGCCAACGACCTTTAACAGGACAAGTATTCCTTCCCAAATTACACAAATATAAAATTAACCAAGATGTTCCGTGCCCACCAGACAAGATGGGTGCCATTTTTGAACCCACCTCTTCTCCACCCCTCACCCCTGCACCTCAAACACTCACTGATGACACACACAGGAAGTCCCATGTCCCCATATGACAAATGCTCTATATGAGAAAAGGCTCATGAGGCTGAAACCACCACACGATGATCTGTCACCGTAAGAAACAAATGTTATTTCCCTTTTCATGTGGTGAGACCTGCAGAGAGATGCACTGGCTCTGATGTTGATGGTATCAGCCGTACTGCAGGTGCATTCAAGCGCCAACATGTACTAAATCAGGCATAAAATTAATTTCCAAACCACGTTTCAACAGGGGCCTGTGTAATATACCCATTGTAGTCAGGATCGGTCATGTGTGGTGGGGAATCCGTCATTTGATTTGTCTTTCACAATCGGCAGGTAGTGTTGTACATCTCCATCACAGAGGCTGTACGTGTGTTTGTGTGTGTGTGTGTTTGTGTGTAGGTGTATGTGTGTGTATGTGTGTGTATCTTTTGTACGGGTGTGTGTGTTGTGCTGCAGGTTGGCCAGATTGTCTCACGACCGTGCCTCAGCATCCATTTATATGCTCCTTGCTCCTTTGTCCAGTATCACAGATGTTGCTGATCAGATGTTAACAGGAGGTAAGGAAATTAAAAATTATAACAGAGCATTTGAGTGCAAAGTGCATCAGTGCTATAAGGGGCCAATCACACTGCGATGCATTTCACCAGGTGCAAACACTGTAAAAACGCCTTTAAAGCACATTTGGAAAAACAGCTGAGAGTGCCAGTGGAGCAGGGCTGCCTGCGAATACTGCATGTGTGTGGCCAAAAGTGACATTAGGCAGGTTTCAATTAACCCTCAAATTATGTAAACTGATATTACAATAAAAAATACCCCTTATAGAAACACATCAATTTACCATTTATAGTAGAAAAAAATTATACTCGCATTAGGTGGTACTGAAGCTCTAATGAAGCATAAAGTTCTATAACATCTGGAAAAAAAACCCAAACGAACAAAATAATAGTTTATTCATGCTGCAACAAGCTTATGAAAAGACTACAAACAACTCTGTATAAATCTTGTCAGCCAAAATCAGTGCCCAGGATGCCACATTTTGCTACACTTTAACATTTTGGCAACATAGCCCTCATAAAATACAGCTAAAAACCTGCTGGATTCCTGCTCTGTAATTACAGCACCCTATCATCACCTCTCATCTCATGCACATTTCCCCCCCTCTTTTACATTATAATATGGATGAAAAGCTCATTTTCAATCAGTTGACGCACTGACCTTGCTTGATAAGTCAAAAGAGCGACAACTGCCAAGCCACTGTTCTCTGACTGCTTGGACTGCGTCCTATTTATCTTGCTCTTGCAGTAGCTGCATGAGAAATTGGAATTCAGTTAGTTTTGTGCTGCTGAAAGCTGGAGTCTGCAGGTCAGGATTGCAGGCAGGGTTGCTTCATACTGCTCACCTGCACCAGCAGGGTTTTATTATATCTCCATCTCATACTTGAGTCCGCATCTCTTCCTACTGACATTAATTAGATTGGCAGTAAAATAAACCAATGCAGCTTCCAAACCTTTTTGTCTTTTTTGACTCATTCCCACATTTCAAAGTGTTAGTTTGTTCTTTATGCTCTGCTGCCTTTGATAACTTTTTTTTGCATGTGGCCTGTCGACAAGAAATAGTCACCCTTACTGCCGAGGCCAAAAAAATCTGCTTTGAAATTACTTTCTTCTTCAAGATTCTAAAATAAAAATGCTCAAACACAAAGTCAGGACAAAGAGGTACAGTCTATGTACTGTCATGTCTATAACAACATGTTAACAAAGAGGAGATAAAGCATGGAACCACAGGCATGTGTGTGACATCACCAAGAGGCTTTGTTTTGGATCTACCATTTTTGATCATCTCTCCAGAACTGAAAACATCCATCCATCCATCCATCCATCCATCCATCCATCCATCCATCCATCATCTATCATCGTACGCTTATCCAGGGTTGGGTCATGGGGGCAGCAGGCTAAGCAAAGTACTCCAGATATCCCGCTCCCCAGCAACACTTTCCAGCTCCTCCTGGTGGACCCTGAGGCTTCCCCAGGCCAGATGAGATAAATAATCCCTCCAGCGTTTTCTGGGTCTGCCCTGCAGTCTCCTACCAGTTGGACATGCCCAGAATATCTCTAACTGGATGCGCCCAGGAAGCATCCTGATCAGATGCCCGAACTACATCAACTGGCCGCTTTTGATGTGAAGGAAGAGAGGCTCTACTCTGGGCTCCCTCCGGATGTCTGAGCTCCGCACCCTATCTCCAAGACCACGTTTAGACAAGAACAGCCCTACTACAAATGGAAAAGTCCCTCTTTTGCATTTTTAAAGATATCAGTGTTTATATGATAACATTGTGAAAACCATCCTTGTGTACACAGATCTGCGAAAACAACCAAAAACACTGTAGTATGCATGCCAAGCCAGTAAACAAACAAGACGACGATAGCAAACGCACACATGAGCTGCATAAATAAACTCTGTAGAGTCAGCAGCACAATCACATCTTGGTAGTTTGCCATTGTTTTTATTGTTGTCCTTCTCTCGAGAGGCTATTTATCTGAAATGTAATGTGCATGCATGAAGTGCTGTTGTGATGTCACTGTTCTCACAGGATCTGTAAACTGCAAGTTTACCAGTTGTTTCAAAAGTTTGTGTTTTCAGGCCCCCGAAATGCTGTTGTTATATGAATGTAAAGCCAAACCACAACAAACATGTAACGTTTCATGCAGGAACCGCTGCCGTGTTAACTGCCTCTAACGCTGAGGAAACTCATTTAACCTTACAACCTTCACTTATGGGGAAACAGTAAAAACCAAAGTTGGGCAACCACTGTTGAAGCCTTTGTATAGCTGAGCAACAACCACCGCAGGATTAACACGGCCCAAACCTGCTCACCACCCTTGCGACAAGGAGTGGGTGGTTTGTCAAATTTTCAAAACTTCAATTACCATTTTGTCTTTCAACAGCCATAAAAACAAGATAATTGAGATAATAAACGATTATTGTGCTGCACTGCGTTTCACGATGATGATCTAGTCTTTCATTATGGTTCCCAATGTCACCGGCGGTCGAACTGGCAAAATGTGCCATTAAAGAGACAAAGACAAGGGACAACCTCAAACCATTTCTTCTCTGTCTCTCTCGCTCTCTGCCTCTCTCTGTCTCTGTATCTCTCTCTCTCTCTTACTAAATGATGGTGTAAACAAATGGTAGCACAAAGTTTGCCAACTTTAAAAAGTTTACGATAAAAAGGTTGACTTATGAAATTAATGTATGTGATGTGAATACATTTCTTAATAGAATATTTATGTAACAAATGACTTCATAACACGTGAGCTAATTTATAATCCAATCATTTCTGTGGTAGTTTATTTTTTTAGCCCGTTCCTTAAAGGTTCAAATTCACCTTCGTCTGTGCTTTTTTTTTTTTACTTCACCTCACACTAGTTTTTCAGATGAATTTAATTTAAAGATGTTTTGCCCTAATCAGGCAGCTCTTCAAGGAAAAACATCCATGTGATAATTCTGCACTTCCGCATGAGTTATGGACAATGCAAACGTTCAGGACCGATGTAGTATGTCACATTCAGCAAGTCATCAGTAAGGGTGAGGAGGTCAGATGCTGGATTGCTGAATCTTTTCCTTAACTTAACTGTAATTTGGTTGCCATACCAAATTATCTAAGAAAGTGAGAATAAAAAAAAAAACATTAAAAACAAAAATGTTGTCAGTAATTACAGCCTATGTTTTGGCTAAATTGTCTACTATCAGTGTTGTTATCTAGCTACAGGATTTCCCCAAAAGGAAAAACAAACAAAGAAACATACAAACAAACAAAAACTATAACTTATTGTGTGTTTTCTAATCATCATTATTTTTGTATGTATTTTTTTTATTGTATTATTACTATATTCATTATTATGTATATTTAGTTCATATTTACTTATTGCTATTCTTAATTTCTATAATGTCAATTGGTCTTATCATTATTTGCTCAGTCTTTCCTGTCTCTTCTGTCTGCTATAAATATATACACACTCATACATATAAACACAGGTTCCATACAGAACTGGCCTTAGTACAGTAAACACAACAGGTTTGCATAACTGCAAGGACTTTAATATAACTGACATTTGTTTTGTCTACATTCCTGTTAGCTGTTTTGCTCTTGTTCTCCACTTGCTATTTGTAAATATTAACCCATTTAACCTATTTATTTATTTATTAAAACCATAGCTCTTTTATCATCCTTTTAGCAAAACATTGAGATTCAATACAGGAGCTCGTTAGAAGTGTATAAAATGTTACTGGTAATTCACAGCTGAAATGAACTCACAAAACCCCCACATTCACTGAGACAAGAGTAAAGAAAGCATCTCTAAGTTGAAGATGGAATGTGTAAGACCTTTACTGTCCCATGCCAAAAAGGTTACAGTATATCTGTTTTTTTTCTTCTTTTTTTCTTGTCAATACTGATTCAGCTATTACATGTCCAGCTGCTAAGGTTTGATTTTTGAGATTTCTGCCTTGAAAGGCTGACTTTCCACCCCGGACTCTTATTTAAAGAAAAAGCGTAGTTCAAAAAGAAAAAGCCTCTCCCACTGACTGACATTTACAGCGGTGGGTTGTGCGCCGGAGACCCATCAGATGCTGCTGCGCCCACTGTTTCCTGACAGAGGTGGACAGAAGTCATGCATTACTTAATGCATCTTTAAAGTGCACAAGAAGTGTTGCGTGTCATTTCCGTACACAAAGACGGTCTCGTTGACCCCATCAGATTTTCAAGGACAGTGCTTCTCTTATGAGTTCTCTTCTTTGCTCTGTGAAGAGGCCGACGGGGGAGCGGCTGCAGAGGAAGTGAGGCAGTGACACGCCTGTGTTTATTTCCAATCATGCTGCATGCTGGGACAAAAGACAATGGAGTGGAACGAGCCACATTAGCACTGCTCTGACCTGCACTCCATGTGACACACAGTCACATCATTTTTGAAATTTATTTAATTGATTTGTACTTTAAGAAGATGTGTTATGTGTGTAAGGAATACAAAGATGAATTACCAAAAAAATATAAATAAATAAAGCTCAGCACCTACGATATGGCTGGATTGTGTACCATCAATGTGCTGTATTTTGGCCATAATAATACATAGATAATCAGTGGTGTCTATAATGTAAAATAATGGATTCTATGTTCATCTGAAAAATTCGGTAGTAAGTAACATGTCACATGGCTACGATATACAGTGACATACATAAATACATACACTGACATCAGGGATCCTATTGCTTAAGGCAAGGTAGATTTGAAGACTTTTCATTGCTATTTGGAATAAAATTTAAGACCAATTTTACAAAAAAAATATTGTATAATATAATATAATATATTATATAATTATTTTATTTATTGTATTACTTTTTGGTTTACTAATGGAAATGGGTAATATCTGGCGGCTGTTGGATGGTTTTCTTGATGATTTCAAGTATTTTATTCTGCAAGTGAAATTCCACTACCTGGATTCCCATCATGATGAGTTTAAGAAAAGAGATTTGTTAAATTATCTAACAAAATATATATGTTGCCAGTTATTTTGAGAGTGTTTTGGAAGGTTTTTTTTCTTTACAGTGCAGGTTAACTTTGTCTCTGTAGTTTTTCATGTGCAAAATAATTTGTGTTTCATTCTCACTCTCTTCTCAAAATGTTTCTCAACATCTACCAGCAATATGGGGACTGTTAACACCAATTCAGTGTAAAAAAAGCAACAGTCCATAAGGGTTAACTCACTTGACTGGCCAATGGTGTAACCTCACTCACCCAGTCAGAGACATCGGCTAAGCATTTATGGGACATGTGTCCTTCAAAATAAAACTGAAAACATGCATAGCATATTTATAAGTATTTTCCTTCCCAGCCAGGACAAAAATGTACCGTTACATCATTGACAATAAAAACAACTCAACTGTTACTGCACTTCACTGACAGATATAAATATAAAATTAGATATTTCTGATTATTTTTAATGTAGTTTTCTGGATATTTTTTTTCCTAGCTTTATATTTTTAATGACAAATTTTCTTTATCTTGATATCGGGACAGTAGTGCATTGCTTTTCCTCCCATCTTTTATCTTTCTTTATTTTTATTAATAATTCAATTTGCTCAAGGTTTAAAGGTTTAAACACTTTTTAAATATGTCTGAAGGTGGCAAAAGAAATGTCAGGTTAACTATTAACTATTCAGGTTTCAAATAGTTATCACTGATGTAGATGTAACTCAATTTTATCCACACATTGCTAATGTCAAAATGTTAATGTTGTTAATGTTACAAGTATCTTTAGAAAAATGAAGGTGAAGCCTTGCCTGCCTAAACGATGTGTGCACTTTTCTTTCTTGGATTTTTTATCTAACTTATTTAACTTGCTGATTTTTTTTTTCTTTTACACAAAAGATACAAAAACTCTCTCATTCTGAGTCAGTAAAAGGTCAGATATTTTCTGAATCATTAACTGAAGTCAGCGTATTCAAATGGTAATCTTGCTTACGAAACACCCCCTTGTCCTACATTCTTTTGAATTAAAATTATTATTTTTATTATGTCCTCTAAAAAAATCAGACATGCGCTGTAAGACGTTCATATAACCTCAGTAATACAACAAGATCTGAACTGTTTCTTTTACACATTATATTCAAGATTTGTGTTTTTAAATAATGGTTTGATTACAAGTTTGCGGGTTTCATCTTGTACCTACATTAATTATTTTAGGTAAACAGAAAGTGACCTGAGTTCATTTTGGCTGATTTCTTATGGCATATCTAATACAGCTGTTCCATTGTTGTAAGATTAAAAGCAACAGTATTTGTATTATTATGCTAATCAGATTCAGGAAACAGTCTCATTATTCTTTTGTCACCCAAGGAAACTTATTTTCACAAACAAGAGGGGTCAAGACAACAACACAAACACTCTGCAGCACTGTATGATGCAGCCCAAAAGAAACGCTCTGTAATGATGTGTATTGCTCAGAAAGAACCACGTTTAGGTGAGAACGGCCCTACTAAAAACAGAAAAGTCTTTTCTGTCTGGCCTGGCATGCTGTAATATGCATGCCAGGCCAGTAGCTGAGGGTGTAACTTTGAAATGGCAGACCAGGGAAGAACACAATGCACATGCACAAAGTATGACTGTGATGTCTACAGGATCTGTCCATTGCCAGTTTACAAGGAGACAGAAGGGGCTGCACTTACGAAGGTTTACACTCTGGAATCTGGTCTCAAAAGTTTTGCGCCCCACACGATTTTTTTTATATTTTCATTTTATTTTTTAATGACAGGCCAGCAAAAGTTCAATGTTTCATGCAAGAACTGTTGCTGTTTAAAAGGCCCTTAAGACTGTAGGACAGGCAATGGCGTTACATGAGGATACAATAATACTGTTACAGTACTTAAGTATTCTTTTGGAGTATCTGTACTAAGTTTTTATATTTCTGTCAACTTTTACTTTTATATAACTGAATTTCTTAATTAAAATGTGTAATTTTACTCTGATGCATTTCCCCCAAATAATGAAGGAACTGAGAAAGGAAGGAAGGAAAAACTGGATTTTGTCCTCCTTTAAGTTGTAAAAAAAATACTTCAAGTGTAGGTTCATGTAAACCCTATTTATTAGATTGGTGTATTTTTAAATTAACTACAAAATCCTCAAAATTCTTACCTTTTCCTTTTTTATCACTTCCGTTTAATTGTACTTTCACTTTCCACACATAATATCATTTCATAGCATAAAATTACTTCTGACACTTAATTACAGATACTCTAAGACTTTTACTCAAGTAATAATCTAATAGGTGACTTTAATTGCTCATTTTTGGGTCAATTTTTCTATATTTGCTCATTGACTTCTTCCCATGTTTTTTTGTTGAAAGAAATCAAGATGATTTCCTTATGTAATAAAGGGTTAATCTCTACCAAATACATTTTCTGGTGATAAATCTGTACTTTTGCTTGAGCATGGCTTTCAGGTACTTCATGCTGGTGTGGATTCAGCTTTATGGAAATTCAAATGTCCACTTTTAGTCAGTGTTGGTGGGTATAATCACCATCACTGCCTTTAATCGATGCATCCTGCAAATTAGTATTCAGTTTAACATAATTTGGTCAGCAGATGAGCTTTAAATTCTGCAGGGAGAACCAGCACACAAGGAAACCACAGCAGTGAACAGTCAGATTATGAGCTGCGGCTGACAGGCTCTAATGTGCACAGTGCCGAGCAGCTCCAACATGTGATTAACCTTTTGACTGCTGTGCTGTGGAATGACACTTGCACCATGTCACCACAGCTCAAACAGGCATGGTTGCTCACAGCTCAGCTAGGCAGTAAAAGTGGAAATCATGTAAAACAGCAGCTACACAAAAGAGTTCTCCAGGCTCATGAGGACCTGATGCCAAATACAGACGAATTGGAGTGATCACAGTAGACCCTCACCATCACTGACTGAAGTATACTTTGCAGTGTGTTGAAAATCATAACAGTACTAAATCAACACAACCACAGTCCCAACAACACTTAGCATTCAGTTTGTCACAAAAGAAGAAATTTCAGGCATACTTTTCTGCTGCAGAGCTGTGTACACATAGACAGATATATAGATAGCATAATTTTAGCAGGTTCACCTATGTTAAAAAATCTGCATAAACATGCTCATTTCAGCCCTTTCTCATTACATTGCTTTTGGTGTAAGATCCAGATGCCACCAGTCACTTTTTGATTCCACACAATACACCGCTGGATGACGTCAGCTGAGAATGTGACCAGACCGAACCGTCAGCAGTGTTATTATACGCAGCTGGAAAGACGGACAGCACCTGCTACAGCAGTACAAAGTGTTGGCAGTCGGCGTCAGTTGATATCATGCCAGCTGGAACTTATCACTTCCACATGACATATGACATCTATCAAGGCAGGTGGGAAGGGCGGTGGATGGGTCCATCAAACCCCAGACTTTCATGCAGGAGTCCAGTGTGCACTTCCCATCTGATTGTGATTTTTTTCCTCCACCTAACTTTGTGCCTCTTTTGCCTAATCATCTTGCCTGTATGTGCGTTTGTTGAGATCCCGGCGTTGGTTGCCATGTGCTTTTGTTGCCTAAACATAACCATGTGCTGCGTCATACGCCCATGTGCTTGTGTTGATATCATGGTCGCAGTGTCCTGGAATGTAAATAGTGGACACAAAAGGATATCTAGAGCGTGATATATAGATGGGAAAGTCTACTGCAAAGTAACAACATGTGACAACTTGGGATGAGAATGTGTTGGTGACACCAAAAATGACACACCAAAAAACAAAAAAGGAAAATACCCCCACACACAAACACAGAAAGGCAAACTCGTCAGCTGCAGAGCGGTGTACACGGTTCTGCTCTGCTTTTCTGGCAATGGCAAAGGAGTCTATTGCCTATTTTTAGCGAGTTTGGCCATGTTTAAAAAAACTGAGTACACATGCTAGTTTTGCTGCAAAAGAGACAAAAAAGTTACAGCCATGAATTAACTTCATGACTTTCTTTCAAGTCAAACTTTTACAGAAAAGTCTGCAGTTGTCTTCAACTATAGGTCAGCACCCAAAATAGTGCCTCTGACCTGTGCCTCACTGTTCATCCACGCATAAGAAAAGCATCCGTTGCTTTTAATGAGCCTCAGTCCCAAGGTGGAGCTAAATTAATGCTCTCTGGTTGCTGGGGATAAAAAAAAGTGCCTGCGCTCTAATGCCTGACGGCAGTTGTAGCCCAGCTGGCTCCTGGGCGACTGCATTCATTCATAGCACCTTAACCACATACCCCAGAGGATCCTCACCTCCTTGCCTCACAGTAAATAAGCCTTGCTGTTCAGCCACCGCAAGCTAATAGCAAAACAGAAAGGTGACATTGCCCCCAGGCAGAAAAAAATGACTGCTCTTTTTCAGATCCTGCCGTGGTAATCTGTCTTCCCAGCATTGCAAATCCATACCCCAGGGGGCAGAGAAGTGGTGCAGCTCTGTCTCCACACCTGCAGGACTCATATCACTGACCAATCAACACTTTTAGTCTTCCTTTCCTCCGGGGCCATGGTTGCACATGCCCCATTGATTGAGACTGTGTCACACGATGTAACAAAGTGCACATTCTGTGTCCCATGCACTGCAGAGGAAAACTTCTTTTTCCTTTACAGACCGGTTTTTGTCTCAGTTGCATCTAGACCTTATGGAGCAATGACAGTGACTGTTAAATAAATAAACTTCCTCTTCCAGTTAAAATGCATAAATACTCCTATCCAATTTCCTGAATCCTTCATGCGCAGAGATTTTATTGCACAGAGAATTGTGACAAAGTGAAAGTTATGGAACTTTCTGCAACAGTAAGGAGGGTAAGCCAAATGCAAAATGCACTTTTTGTACCCAGCAAGGAACCAGCTACATTTAGTTGTTTACGTTTTGTGTCTCAATCAACTGGGGCTGGAGGTCGATCTATTATTAGGCAGCATGAGTTGGAAAAACAACTTGACATTTATGTGTCCAAATTAGCTCAGTCCTCAGCTCTGTCGCATTAGTTGCATTAGCATGCAGGTGTTTTCTAAACAGCTGAAATGTCTCAAATTTGGCATTCTTGTGTCGTAACACTGGAAAGCTTCCACTTCCAAAATGATATATAATATACTGTGTTGTTATTTGTAATAAATAGTTTATATATATACAGTTGTGCTCATAGGTTTACATACCCTGGCAAAATTTGTGATTTTTTGGCCATTTGACCTGTCGGCCTTTCATTGGCTACAGCAGAAAAAAGGGAATGTTCTGGAGTGGCCATCTCAGTCTCCTGATCTCAATATCATTGAGACACTTTGGGGAGATCTCAAACGTACAGTTGATGCAAGACAGCCCAAGAATTTACAGTAACTGGAGGCTTTTTGCCAAGAAGAATGGGCAGCCATCCGAGAAAATAAAGTGCCTCATCCACAACTACCACAAAAGACTTCAAGCTGTCATTGATGTTAAAGGGGGTAATACATGGTTTTAAGAACTAGGGTATGTATATACACATACATACATAAAGTTTGTTTCTGTTTTTTTTTTTGTGTGCAAATTTTCAGATTATTTTCTTGTGCTCTTTACAACTGTATGCAAAATTGCATTTGCAATTTGCATTTCTTCTTTTGTGACCCATTGCCTTCTTCTCAAGCATTTGAAAGAAGTAAATTTGCTCAGCCAGGCATAAGAGAAGTTTAAGAGTTAAACAGTTAAACAAATCCAATTATTTGACTTGGAATTATTGTTGCTGTTTGTTGTATTCTACTCCCCCCTGGTACTACCCTCCATGCTTAGCTAAGAAAACCACATGCCCATAATTATCTATTCTTGTCCAAAAACCTTTTTCCCCCCATAATGTTTAATTATTGCTTAAACTCCAGTAAATTTGAGAATAAAGCAGGATTATTGTTCAACTGAGTGTTACACCTGTAGAGCTGTGTTAACACTTTTTGGATCATAATACAGTGAATTACTTGCTTTTGTGCAGGGTGAGGAGCACAGTGTTGTTGGCTAAAGCCTTTGAAAACATTCCTTTGGGACTCAATTTCGACCTTCAATGGTACACCACGTTTTCGGTTGACTGATTCCGCAGTGTGGTCAACCTCTAGTCCCGTCTCAGCTTTGTCTCCACATCATTAAAACTGATACTGAGTGGCCATAACAGCTGGCCAAAGAAAAGCAATCAAAGTTAGTGGAGCAAGAAAAGCTTTTTAAAAAGCTTCACATTTTTCCAGCATGCTTTTCAAGAAAGAATGCACAGAATAATGCACAGAGTTGGAGTGCAATTAATTTTCAATCCTCAGGGTCTGTGCTCAGATGATAACAAAAGAGACTATATATAAATGACGGTTTTCGAGCTGTTTGCGATCCCCTGTGTCCCTAGCTGTAAAATATCACACCTCTTCCTCTATAACAAATGTAAAAGCAGCAGCAAGATGAAAAGCCTCTGAAAATCAGAGCGTGTGTGAGGCTCCTCTTCTTATTCATGGTGATTGCAGCTTTGACCCGTGTTTCTCTCCCGCTGACAGCCACCTTATTGTATCTTCACCGTCGCAGGCAGACTGGAATATAACAGTGATGATTCAATTAACAACAGGTTCAGAGAGGAGCGTGAGCCCAAGCAAATCAAATGAATTCTTAAGAGAGAGAGCGCTCCATGTGACAATGTTTGGTGAACAAAGTTCTTTAATGTGTGGCACAGAGCCAGACTCCAGAAAAGAGCGATCAATAATTAAAGAGATCTAAAATCCTGTACTAATTGCTTTTTATCGATCATATTCCAAATGTAGTAATTATCTAGTGAGATATTTGCCAGAAGACAGCTTGAGGTTTATGCAGAAATGATGAAAATGAATAATTGCACAGGCTTAATTACCGACCTTTTTTTAAAAAACAAGGAATTGCATTTACATTTATCAGACCTTTGATCATTCTGTGACTACACAAAACTAGAATTACTGCCGTGCTGTTGTATGCCTACGCACACCAGTGAAGTTGTACTTACAGTTTACATTCATGTCTGTGTGGATGCTTTACACATGGTTTATATTTTAACATCTTCCCTGCAGCAGCACACAAGATCGCTACAATCTGCACAGCTCCAAGGTGGACAACCAAGATTAGTCCCCAGTTCAGTATCTGACTAAATGTCTCCCCTTTTGTTCCTGAATTGGGACATTGAGAAATGGCTAGAAAAGTGTTTTTACGAGAGATATGAGATCACAGTGACCTTGACCTTTGACCACCAATTTCAAATCAGTTCATTCTTGAATCAAAGTGGTAGTTTTTTACAAAATTTGAGGAAACTCCCTTAAAGGCCTTTTTTAAAATATTGCATTCATGAGAATGAGACAGATGCAAGGTCACAGTGACCTTGATCTTTGACTTATAAATTCTAATCACTTCTTTGTTAAGACTAAGTGGACATTTTTTGTCAAATTAAATAAAAATTCCTTAAAATTGATCTTGAGATATCACATTTACAAGAATGAGATGGATGCAAGGTCACAGTGACCTTGATCTTCTAACAGCAAATTCTAATCGATCCATTCTCTTATCCTGTTTGGTGTTTTTGTTTTTTTGTTTTGAAATTTGATGAAACTTCCTCAAGACTTTGTTGAGATTCTGCATTCACGAGAATATGACATATGCAAGACCATAGAGACCTTGACTTTTGAACACCAAATTCTCACCATTTCATTATCAAGACTAAGTGGACATTTGTGTCAGATATAAAGAAATTCCATCAAAGTTTTCTTGAGATATGATGTTTGCAAGAATGAGACTGATGCAGGTTCACAGGTTCTTTGACCTTTGACCACCAAATTCTACTCAGATCATTCTTGACTCCTAGTTGGTGCCAAATTTGAGGAAACTCCCTTATGGCCTTTTTCAGATATTGCGTTCACGAGGATGAGACAGACACAAGGTCACAGTGACCTTGAACTTTGAACATCAAACTCAAATGAATGAATAGTCTAATTCTAGTATGTTCAACTTTGAGTCAAAGTGAACGTTTGTGCCAAATTTTAGGGAATTCCCTCAACACTTTCTTGAGATATTGCACTCACGAGAACGGGACGGACAGACAACCTAAAAACATAACGCCTCTGGCAAAAAATGCATTACATGATAGAAATAACAGGCAGACAGACAAGCACAAGAGACTTTTTTTCTCAGTCTGGAGGTTTAAGCCTTTAAAGGTGAGGGATCAGACTCGGTAAGACCAGAGTTTAAAACTGCTGGATTCTACTTTTAGCCAAGATCAAGCTCCTGTCTTATTATGGATTGAGGGCCTAGGTGGCTTCACAGAATATTTCCTACAACTTCAAAATTTCAAATCAAACTTCTGTTTAAATTTGGACTCATTTCATGCTGTTTAACAGTGTCTTTGCCTGCGGAGGTCATGTCTGAGGTGAACTAACTGCAGGCTTTAAATGTTTCCAATAAAGTTCAGATTTACACAGAGGTCTCTGTTTCGAAGTTCATTCATCCACCTTCACGACCCACTTATTGATTGCCAAGCAATCACTGGTGGTAACTGATCTGAGCTGAGCAATGAATGATAACTCAGTTTCCCCTTCAAAGGGGGCACAAACATCTTGATGGGAATGTGACCTTCAAGCTGGTGAGATAATGCTAAATTTTTCAAAAACCTTTTCAATTATTCATGACACTTTGCTCTCAAACATTTCCTTCGCCAGCTTTCTTTCCCTTTTTTTCCTGCTCTGCTAGTGCTAGGTAGCTAAGCTCATTGGAAGCCCCTTTTATGAACTTGTTGTATTATTCATCAGAGGATGGCCCCATCCACATTCTAATGGCGCTCAACAGGGCCCCAATGCAATTACATGACAAATACCTTAAAATGTACTTGGCACGGCTTAGCATTCTCAGATGTGTGCGCACACACTCGCCGTGACACACACACAATCATATGCATATTATGCATGTACGACACACACGTGTTTTACTCAATCCGTCAGGGAAATAAAGACCTATTATGCTCTGACAGCCATTGTGAGACTGCGAGAGCGTGGATATACAAAGAAACACATGCACACACATATTTCTACATCTAAAATTCACAAGTGCAACACTGTCATACAGCCACATCGCAGGTGCCACCTCTTCAGCTTCCTCTGCTGCTTTTCATTTCAAGCTTACCTTGAGCTTTGGGAAATTTATTGTCATTCTGCAGCAGGTAGAAAGCCATCGAAGACAAGCAATATCCGCATGTCTTTTAGGCTGTCACCATATTTGATGTTGAGCTGCCATCGCTGTGGTGTTTTTGCATTGCACTTCCAAGAGCGCACTCACCAGCATTCAAACAATGTGTCCGGTGACGCTATGTTTCTTGTTTTCTGTTTGTGACACACTTGTCTGCTCAGTCTTTATAGTTATTGCCATGCCGACTACATATTTATTGGAAAAAAAAGTACATGAATACATTTTTCACTTTCCTTCCTGTAAAAAACTAGCACACTGTACATAAAAGTATTCTTTTTTTTCCCCCTTGCACATATTGTTACTCTAATTTGTGGATATGAACAAACTCGTCTGCACCGAGGTGGGCGGGGTGACACTGCTTATGTTTTGTTTATGCAGATGTGGTGGCATAGGGCAATTTTGGAATTCATCTTAGCATGAAACTGTGCTGTGTTCTCATCTGCTCTGACCACATCTAATTGCAAACACACAGCAAGTGCAAAAAAGAACTTTTGCTTTAGTAAGTAAATGAGCAAAACCGACCTCTCTCAAATCACTTCTCAAATTATAAAGATCGCTCATGCTTTTCCATCAAATAGCTACATTGAGTGCAGACACTAAAATGCACACAGTTGAATTAAAAGGTGATTCTTACAAATAATGTTACCAAATCACTTGAGGGATGTATAAAATCCCCTTCTTCAGCTGATAAAACCAACTGCTGCATGATGCTCTATGCTGCACTAGGGGTACCTGGGTAAATTGACTTGACTTCTTTCAAAAACATGGGAAGAAGGCAATGAGCTTAGTTCTCTTTAGCAAGAAATGAGCAAGAGATTACTAAAAAAGTGTAAGAAAAGTATGTAGGCTCGCAAAAAGGAAACTGTAACGTAAAAACATAAATAATTAAATAAATAACAGTAAAATTACCTTAAAAATGCTTTGAAATTTAAAGAAAATCTGTAAATTAACTTTAAATATATGACTGATAAATAGAAATCTGAATCTCCCTTCTTCAAAAATATATTTCCAAATCTACTGTTTCCCCCATGTTTTTAAAAGAAATGAATCCAGTTTGCTTTAGAGGTTTAACAACTTGTGAGAGGCACCTGAATGCAGCAAAGTGGTATCAGTCCGGGTTTCAAGGGGTTAAGAACAAGCACACTCTGGCATGCTGCATGGGCACCCAGTTTTACAAGAAGAGTGCCCAAAGTGTTATGAAGAGAAAATTTTATTCCTTTGAGCTGGTTATGCTTTTTATCACTATTTTGTTACATCTATTGAATATAGGCTAGAAAAACTGATTAAAAAACACCAAACTTGAAGTGCAGTGTGTGCAATAAAATTGTATTATTATTTCAGTTATTCTGCTTTTACATTTATAGTTTTCTTTTATGACTAGTTTAACACCAGGGTGAAAAAAATAGTTTTGTTGCCCTCTCTAGTTGAAAGTTTTAAGTCTTTTCACCCGTGACCTCACCCAACTGTGATGTCATACAGTCCTGGAGTACACCTGCACATCATGGCAGCAAGATAAGCAGATAACCCACTGCAGGTCGACCACTCTCCAAGCATATCCTCTGAAACACTGCTGTAGTTCTGAACAACATTAAGAGCCCTGATCATTAGGGGTGTCCTGATCCAATCTCAATCATTTTTTTTAACTAACTGGGCTGACTTTATAAAGCCCTATCTCATCCTTTGTTTACAGCAACTGTACCTGTCACGCAGGCATTCCTACTGGCAAAGCTGTCATGCACAGAGACGCAGTCTAGTTGTCATTATTCTACAACTCTCCTCGACTCTGCACCCTGCCCACTGTGAAACACACACCATAAATTAAAGCAAATGCAGTGTTTCTTTTCATATTAATGAAAGTTAAGAGTACTTGTTTCAGCTCATTTTGAGTGTCTCTTGTGCTTTACTATAGACTCCAGGACACTGTGAGTGTGACAGCGGTCTGGCACACTCACCACACCACCACAAGTGTAATAAAAGCCCCACAAACAAAAAGCTAATTTATCAGTGTAATTCACAGAAAAAAATGGGACTCCATATCAGCAGATACTCAATAACTCATAAATAATAAATAACTCAGATCCGTATTGGGGGCAAAAAAACTTGATCAGGACATCACCGCTGCGCATATCTGTTTATACTTTGCAGCTTATTATTTCAGATGTATTGTGAATGGCTGTCTTGCCTTGAAATCTTATTATGCCAAAAGCCAAGAAATTCATCTATCAGTTCATCACTAGATTCACAGAAAGACATTGCCTTTATGACTGATTAAGCCACAATGCTCAAAACACTGGAGAAATATGACAAAATGAGTGAACTGAAACAATATTTATGTATTTATAAGACTGCACACTGAGACTTACATAGAGTCACCCAGTGTTGATTAAGTTAAATACAGCAGATTCAACAAAATTGCATGTTTTATTTTCGCTGACTAGAAGAAAGGAAAATGTTAGTGGTGGACTATCAGACGATCAAAATGAGACAAAGGAAGAACTGAATGATATATTATTTTAAGACACGTATTAGACACATGTTTTCGCCATGTTAGAAAGCTGAACACGGCTGTGCTTGGAATGATTTTGCAATGACGTACGAGTGAGATAAGGTTGGAGCGAAAACGGCTGGCAAACTCCAGTAAAAATGGATGTTTTTGCTAGCCTGCAAATGCTCTCACTGCAGTAGGATCAGCTGCCAGTGCGAGTTGTAACTGGGCAGTAAATAAGCGGCCATGTGTGTCTGGCTGTGGATGGTGGAGCTGTAGAGTGGCTGGTTGCAGCGGTGGCTTTTAGCAGCTAGCTCTGCTTGTTAGAGGCTGAACTGCAGCACGAACAGCCACCGCGTTTCACATTTATATCCCCGCAGGACTCCACTTAGATCTGGACTGTCTCAAGCCCGTTTAGGTTTGATTGCTGTTTGACAGGCAGGTAGGAGACTGGGTTCTATGTGAGTGTAGCTGTGCTGAAAGTAGTTTAACTCAGCTGCGTTTTCTCTGAAAACAAGCAGTTCTAATCAGCGGCTCTGTGAGAGGACACAAATCTAAACCTCCACACTAACATGTTGCAGATTTAGAAAAAAATCAGGCTGAAACAAAGTTATTATTTTTGCTTTTTACCTGGGATCAATACATTAGAGGTTACTGTGAACCTGAGCAGAAATCCAGGTTGTCTAGTTATCTCAAATTTGTAAATGATGGTGTCAGTTTTTACTTAAATTTCTAGAATTATACTATATGCACTTGGAATTACTCTCTAAAAAACAACAAGAAATAAACCCCACTAAAGCAAATTGCAGCATCTGTGATTCATCTGACTGTGGCACAGGTAGCACAACCCAGGCAATAAAGAAGTGCCCTTCTTTTGCTGTAATGGAATCTTGGTTTGTGCTAAATAAATAAATACAAGTAAATAAAAGATACTTCACAACCAACAGTGATCCGTCTTGTAGTGTTGTGGTGTTGGGTGACAAATGTTGTCAGTGTTCTGGTACAGGGGGCGATTCTCAGATGTGTATCAAATGTTTTGGTTGCATTTGTGAATTCTGGATAACACGGTAACTGTAAAGTGATATGTCTGAACAGTTTTGAAAAAGTGAACTCCGTATAGAAAAAAAAATATGTTTACTGTAAATTAAGACCACATTTTTCACAGCAGGAAGATGCTCTCTGTGAGGCTATTTTGAAGCAGCCTAAATTTACCTGAGCCACAGAATGCCAGCGGAGGGAGCCCATGTCTCAATACTCCCCAACAATATCAAGCAAGTAAATATTTCTCGTTCCGAGCCTCCCTCTCCCCTCTTTGTCATAAACCCCCTCATCAGTCAGCCCCGGGTCCTCCCGCATCTAATGTTTGACATAATAAGCTTCATCGCTGGTATGGTTCCTGTGATCATGACGGTGGTAATACCAGTGGTAATATGGTTTTATGAGGCCTCTCATCCTCCCATCTGCTCCACTCTCCTCCCCAGCTCTGGCTGCCCAGGACTCCATCTGAACTCCCTCCCGCCGCCATCTGGCCTCTTCGGCAAATCCCTCCTTCATTCCTTCTCCCTGTTGTTCCCTGTTAACCCTCCCATCCGATTCATTAAAAAAAAAGGTAGAAAACTATGACTTGTGTCTTAATGGCCTACATTGATAATTTTAGCAGTCATAGATAGACAGACAGACAGACAGACAGACAGACAATCATTAAACACATGTATCGTCACTATCTGTGGACTGCACAAACCCCAGCAGGACTGACCCTGATGCCTTTTTTATACTCACACTGGAGAACAGCTAAGCATTCTGTAGGAGAACAGCCGGACATAATGTAGGAATACAGCTGAGCATAATGACAGAAACAAGCTGAGTGTCATGTAGGGGGCAAATAAATGTAATGAAGAACGGCTTAGCATTCTGTAGGAGAACAGCTGAGCATAATGTAGGAGAACAGCTGTGCATTTTGCAGGAGAGCAGCTGAGCATTATGCATGAGAACAGCTGAGCATATTGTAGGACAGCTGAGCATAATATAGGAGAACAGTTGAGTATAATGTATGAGAACAGCTTAGCCTATTGTAGCTGGACATAATGTAGGACACAAGCTATCATGCAGGAGAACAAAAAGGCATAATGCAGAAGAACAGCTAAGCATTATGTTGAAGAACAGATGAGCATAATGTAGGAAACAAGCTGAGCATAATGCAGGAGAACAGCTAAGCATTCTGTAAGAGAACGGCTGACCATAACGCTGGAAATCAACTACCATTAGTCTCTCAGCACTAAACACAAACACTGTTTATACCTGCATGTTTTATGTTTTCAGTTTTTTGGGGGGGGTTTGGTCAATATTTTACAGCCTGGTTTTGCTTGGAATGTAGTTATCACAGCAATAGTATTTCAACTCTGGCAGTGGATGTATTAATGAGCAAGTTGCTGTGGGGAAATCTGCTGAAAGGACTGGTCCAGGCTATGGATGGCAAGCCATGTATAGAATGACTTCATTAAGCGCTGAGCAGTCCGCCAAATTACAGGATGCAAAAGTTCGTTAATGTCTTTAATGAGAGTAGAAAGACAAATCCAACTGTATTGACATGTGGATTGACTAGTTCTCCCATCGAGTGGAGCATCTCAGTGACAGCAGACACAGAGGCATTTTCTGGCAGGGTGAGGTGAATTAGAGAAAGGAATGTTTGGTGTAAAATCCACACCGACTCTTGTCCTTATGGTCTAGATTAAGTGAAACTTGATGAATATAGAGATATGAATTGTCACTACATAATCAAGTCCTTTTTCTCCTGCTTATGTCTACAAATTAGATAGTGACATTAATTTGTTGTTGTCTTCCAAAATAAAAAGGACTAAACATCCTAAAAATGAACTGGAAATCAAAGTCTTTCATATCAATACATGACTCCTGATTCTAATGATACGTTATTTTTGGGAAAAAAGCCATGTTTTTTTTTTTTTGGTTTTTTTCAAATGCAAAAGTTTCTTTTTCACCGTTTTCTCTTGATTTAGAATATGAAAGCTCTCCTTGGAAAACCTGATAGCAATTTCCTTTTGTAAAAAGTCTGCATCGACTGTTTGCTGCTCAAGCTGCTGTCACAAACACTCTCAGAGCATAAGCCACACAAACAAATCCCATATGACTAAATATATTTCAAAGCAAATGAAAGTGTTTGCCAAATACTGTAGATGTTCTTTTTTTCCATCTCTCATATGAGACACCAATAAACACTTTAAATGCTTGTCAGCTCTGCGCATAGCCAACATTAAACTGATCACCATGCATGGAATGACTGTACCATGCTGCATGAATCACACATTAATGTGTTAACATCGCAGTGAATAGGGTTTCATTTTCTTTCTTTTTTTTTTACAGAGGGGATTGGGTAAATAGAGTAGAAAGAAATGGATTAAAAAGGCAATGACAATAGTTTTTTTCATATTTTATATTCATTTTGAGAGCTAACACAATTCTCCTGCAGTGTCAGAGTTTAAGAACTGAACAGAAACAATTGTCAAAATTGCAAGTTGGTTATTCAGAGGTGAAACGCTCTATTCTCCAATACCAGTGTGCCACTGAAGATCACTGGTGTAGAGCACTTTAGAGAAATCAAAGCATCATGAAGCACAGTTTTCTGTGAGTTGTTGCCATGACACTGAACATAACTTGGCAATGATTCAGAGAGAGATATTTTAGCATATCATTTCAGCTTTATATATATACCTTTTTGTACAATAAAAGGCAACTACTGAGGGACAACCTGAGCATGATTACTTAAGCATGGGTCAGTATCACTCAAGTTGTCACACCGTATAACCCTTCCTTATGATTAAACAGACAGAATTACTATTTAATCCTCTCACAACAACACTATTATTATTAACCCATCCATACTAAAAGCTCCAAAATTAAACATTTATTGTATGGCCGTTAAGGACAAAATGTACACGACAGGATCAGTGCACCTACAAAAATTTGATGATGAACAGATTGTGGGGAAACATAGTGAGTGTGTTGCTGCAAACATAGATGCTCTCTGAAATCGAGATCAGTGCTTGCTGAAAGCCTGAAAATAAGCTACACAAACATGCCATGAATAACGAGAAAAACAACATAATGTTTGTTCGAGGACTTGATCAAAGCACTCGGCTGACATGGTAGCCCTTATTCACTCAGTCTAATAATAGAGTAGTCACTGTGTCTGGTTCCCAATAAAGTGCTTTTTCACACTGCCTCAAGTGAAGGCCAATAACTGCCGACATTATCATCCCCATCCCTCCTTTTACGTTGTTAGACACTTTCCCCCTCACTTCTGTAACTTAAATATAATTATCCCTTTATAAATTTATACATGCTGGAAAGATGATCTTTGTATAAAACCAGGCCGTCTATGCAGTGAAAAGACTCAAATACTTTTGAAATTGGTCCTACATGACCAGAGAAAAAGATCCAGATAAGAAGCCAAGATATGAAAGGATCTCATGGTTAATATCTATGTTTAACATAGGAGCATATGGTTATCAGCCACAATAAATCCAATATTTTTAGACTAATGCTTGTAATACACTTGGAGACATGAAAAAAGAATTCTTGCATCCAAAGATAATGTGAGTTTTTGGTCAAACACTTTTGCAAAGGCTAGGGATCTTGCTGGGTTACACTTCCAAGACTACAACTAAGATTCCTTGGGAGATTATTTCCCATCCTGATCCTAGTGGAAAATACTACACCAAACTCCCATTAAGAAATACAACATATTAAAGATTCCTTACTTGTTGGCAAAAACACACAGTGTAAAAAACACAAGATAAAAGGCGTCATATGTTGACAGTACTCTTGTCAATTCGGCATCAATTTAATCCAGAAAGATTGACTGTATCGGCAAACAAGCTTCACATTTTTGATTATGTCGCCTTGACTTCCTACAAGCCTCCATTGGTTAGTTGAACTATTTTAGTTGGATGAAACCGTAGGCATTAGAGGCAGAGGGTTTCAAAGGTTTCTCACTACAATAAGTGCTGATTGGTGGATCAGATACATGCCAAATTTAACACTGACTCTTATATACTCCACAACTCCAACCGTTTCTCCTCTTTTCCAACAGAACATGTGAACCAAGATTGTTCATGTTCTTGCACTTCCCCATAGTCCCCTCCCCGTGTTAGCTGTCCAAGTTTACTGCTTCTTGTTTGGTGCTGAAGAGAGTGCAGCCATTGGTTGTTTACAATGTTCATGGTGTTGAACTTAAGTATTAACTATAAGTAAATATCAAGACTGAAAACTTACAATAATATTAAATGTGTTTAATTTTGTGTAAATATTGAGCCAAGAAAAAGACAAACTTATGACAGTTCAAACTTAGTTTTATGAGCACCTTACACCAAATGATCGAGATCATGAGAGCGTGCAGCAACTGAAATTAAACTCTCATTTCAACATCGGAAATTTGTCTGCAACAGTGAAATTGCTTGAAAAGTCATTTGGTGTAAGGCCAGCATAAACAAGCCCATCAAGGATAAAAGATTACCAGACAGAAAGCAAAGGCTGCAGCCTGTGTGTGCAGGGCCATGTGTTCACATTGAAAGATGGGTGACATGACGTGGCCTCTTTGAAATTATTAAATAAATACTGTAAAATGATGTTCAGTGTTATTTTCCCCATCTGACCTTTACCAAAACCCATTCACTAAATGCCACTAATTTAAAAATGCAGCGCAAACTCAACAGTTCCAAACCGAATCTTATGAAGACCTTAAGTTACTCAAAAATCTAATACTGGATGAATGTGCCGGCTCTGTAGTATGCAACTGAGTGAACTGGGTGAAAAATGAAAAAAACAAACAAAAAAATAGCATGACATTTCACATGTGAAATTTAACATGTAAAAACTTTTTTAAATCACATATGAACACCTGTGGTTTGCACATTGTGTAAAGCCCATGCAAATTCCCATGTGAAACCCAAATAAACTGCAATAACAAACATGTACAACTCATGGGAATGCATGTTAATCCTATGGTATTACATGTGAAACCCATGAGATTGCTTGTGAAACCCCCGAGATTACATGTGAAGCCTTTGAGGTTACATGGGAAACCTATCGGATTACGTGTGAAACCTATTGGATTGCATGTGAAACCAATGTATATTCTCATATGAAGCCCATACATTTCACCATATGGAATCTATGAGATTACATGTGAAACCCATGAAGTTATAAGTGAAACCCATAAGATTACATGTGAAACCTTTGGGTTTACATGTGAAACCAGTGATGTTGTGTGTGAAACCTATGGGATTAAATGTGAAACCCTTGAGATTACATGTGAAACGTATGAGATTACATGTGAAACCTATAGAATTACATGTGAAACCTATAGAATTACATGTGAAACCTATAGGGATTACAAGTGAAACCTATAGAATTACATGTGAAACCTATAGGGTTTACATGTAAACCAATGTGATTACATGTGAAACCAATGTGGAGTGACCAACTGATACTGTCGGCTCTGGAGCCACGCCACTAACATAACTGGCTAAGAAAAAGTCGAGAAATGTATAGTTTAGCTGATATGTGAGTGCAAGCAAGGGCTGGTATCCTTTCCTAACTATATGACGTTTGACACTATTGCTGTACACAAGTGAATGTGCAGTGATGCCGACCCTTTAGTATTATTTCTGCGGGTGTCACCTTCATAGGGGTTAATGGGTCAACACTATTCACTTACATTATCATAATAGGTGAGGAAAGCTGAATGTTGTGTCAAGGTTATCGTGCTGTTATTTGTACAGCACTTCCGCACTCTCTCTCAGATGTAAACCTTCCACAGGGAATCGAAGTAGAAAATAAGTGGCAGCACACCCAGTAAACTAGATTCAATGAAACATCCATTCATTGTCTGTAACCACGCATTCCTCCTCATCAGGGACTGGAGTCCATCCTTGTGTGCAGCGCATGGAAGACAGTGAGACAGTGATGGACAGGTTGCCAGTCCATCACAGTGCTAACACATACAGACACACAAATCCTGATCTTTGAGCAGTTTAAAGCTGTAGTCCACTTCACTTAAATGCAATTGTGAAGGGAACTTGGAGGAACCAAAAATTAAAATAAAAACTGCAAATTTTCCACAAAAAGGGATCACAATAGTGACACAATTTTCCAAAGAGATTTGTTTTTGAATAATAAAAGGGTATATGGTTTATTATCAGTCTAAGCTGACCTCTGTGTGACTCTGTGCACTTGTATAATTCCTTGTTTGCTTGAAATTGGCTTTTCATTGACTCTGAGGATAGCACTTGCATTGGTGGTGACCAGCTGTGAGCTCAGCTGTAGCTAACAAGCACAGGAAGTCTGAGCAACAGCAGCAGAAAGCCTCTTAATTTGACATTTCTCTCTTCCTGTTCTCTTCTCTTTTATCGTCGGTTGGAGAGCTGGAGGAAGATGCTGGGAAACAGAACATTGAGGCTACCCTACTTGTCCTTTTGCCACATTCATTATGTTTAGAAGATGTTAGAAAAAGTAGAATTATTGTGTTAGTCTGACTAAAACTTGACTTTTAAAATCACATGTAAACATGTTAGACCGACTGAGATTGTACTTAGTGGAATTTCAGACTAACACACCTAGATTGTTTGGGGTCGATTTACTCTGTCATGTATACACCTCAACTGGACCGGATCTGGCCTAGGTGTTTCGCACATGCTCCAGGCTTTGACTCAGACATTGAACAGCTTAAATCCATGGAAGAAAAAATAAAAAAGACGAAAGGAAGAAAAAAGAAAGACAAAGGTACCAAGTAAAGTGAGGACTATGTACAAAATGTACAGCACAAAAAAGTTATCCATGTTGTTGCCTAAACATAACCACATGCAGTGTAATACCACCATGTGCATGTGTTGACATCATGGTAGTGGCATCCCAGAACTTAAACAGCAGATGCAGATGGATGCCGATAGCAAAATTTGTAGATGCAGACGTCCACTGCTAAGTTGCAATATGGGACAACTTGGGAGGAGAACTTGTCAGCATATTGGCACTTAACGTTGGAGTTGGACATTCTTCCATCGCTAAATCGATTCTCCACCAGTGCTTGTATACCAGGAAAAGGACAGTAGTCCAATTAAATGTTTTAATCGAGCTGTAACCAGAGCTCGACTAACTGTGCATGTAAACATGATAAGTGACCAGGGTGAGCAACATAAAATACATGGATTGGGCCAGCAAAGAGATGTAGAAAGTATGGGGATGTGTTTGATTTGCAACCTTATGATAAAGGCATGTTTAAATAAACATAAACTAAACTGACAAACTATGGACTTGCCGTCTCAAGGAGGTACAAAATGTGGCTTCCTTTATCAGTGATAAGAGTAAGAGCCTGAGTGACTGGATTTTCTCTCTGGCTTGTACCGTTACTGCGGAAGAGCAACACAAACACAGCCACGCACAGGCGTTAGCTTAATTCCCCCATCTTCCTGCTGCCAGGCTGCAAGGTGAATCTAGATGACAGGGCAAGTGATTTCCCTTTATTCAGCTGGCACCGGGGAGCCTGCTGTGGCCTTCAAACCAAAGGTTTACAAAGGAAAGAACAACACAGAAAAGGTAAGGGATCCCCAAGAGTGTTTTGCACTTTGGAGCACTGTGCACAAGCGCTGCTTGTCTTTGTTCATGCATTTAATATTAATGTATGGTTGGAATGGAACGTGTGTATCATTTCATCTTGAAGAGTGGAAGCCAGTCTGATCTGGTCTGGGGTGCTGCACAGACGTGGACATGAATATCCATTGGACATCCTTTTTGAATTGTGATCTCATAAACACCAGTCAACTGTGAAACATTAAGGTTGTAATAGTTGTAAGGCTTACAAGACATCAGCATTGGGTGTTGGCCAGTATTTACTTTTATCATCGAAACTGCTGCTTTCCATTGAAAACAGCCCCTCCTCCCTGTTTCTTAATCATTTATGAGAATTCAATCATACACCATGATCATCCCAGCACACTACTGTTTTGACTTAATATGGCTCCATTAAGTGAATAGATAATAATACATCTCTTCCTTTCGAAACATGAAGCAAGTGCTCGTAGACTGACCAGTGTCGCAACAAGTGAAAGCAAGCAGTTATTTTCCATATGCAACAGTGCCCTATTGTTTGTAAATTTTACTTTGAATATTGTAATATAAACTATATTCAGTGTGTATTATAATTAAGCGCATAAATTATTATACTAAAATACAACCTTCATTTTCATTTTATTTTTATTAACAGAATCACCATTACCTACGGCAAAGAGGTTCTGTTTTTGGTTTGTTTTGTTTTGTGTCGGTTTGTTTGTCTGTCAACTAGATTATGGAAAAACTACGTGATGGATTTTCGTGAAATTTCATTTTTAAATTAATCAACATTTTTTTTTTAATTCAAATTTTTGTATACTATATTTTTCCCAACACATTCTAATCCAAAGTCATCACGCCGCTTTGACACTGGACTTCCACATCTTTATATTGCACTCTAGGTGTCCCTCTGCGTCTGCTGTTGATATTCCAGCATGCCGCAACCAACACCAGGATGTCAACAAAAGCACATGGTTAGGATTAGATTAGACTTCAAAGGCATGGGTGTTTAGGTTAAGGAAAAACATCATGGTTTAGCTCTACATGCAGACAGGAAGCAAACGCTAACCTTCCAGTGAAAGTCAAGGGTTTGTTGGACCCATCCACTGCATCTCCCATCCACCTAATGTGCACCGTTTTGCGCCATATATTATGTAGTTACTGGTAACATTTCAACCTGACACTGTCAGGTGGTGTATCATACGTGACTTTTGGTGTTGGTATTTTACATCGAAATCACTGTAAAAGCTTTGGAAATTGATGATTTCGAAATGAGAATGGGCTGATTATACTTCTAGGGACAAGTATAGCAAAGAATAATGCAAGAGAATTTTAACCCTTATCTGGTTTGCAATATGCCTCCATAGGTGGGCACAAAACAAAATACACAAAAATGAAAAGTAAGATACATACAAACTGGCACAAAACACAAGCATTATAGTATTATAATTCTATTTCAAAAGAAATGTATTGATCGGTGAATAATTTAAATCATTAAGTTGAGCAAAAGAGTCAAATGTTGCTCTTTGCAGCAATGCAGCATCTTCAATGTGAGATTTTTTGCTCTTCTGTTGATTTCTGATTTCTGAAAAGTACTTTGTAACCTTGTTAATAAAAGTGCTATATAAATACAGTTTATTATCATTATTATATGTAAACTTGTCAAGGTTGTCAGACAAAATAAGAAATTTGAAGTTATCACCCAAGTTTTTTGACTCAGAAAACTCATGACAGAATCAAAAAGGTGCTTGATAGATCATTTGACAATGAAACTATAATTATTCATGAAACTTGGTGGTGGAAGGGAGTAGTATCGGCCAAGGAGGAACCCATTAAATTTTGGAGTGGATCCCAATCACAGGGCAAATACACAAATTACTTTTAAAATTCGTTAACATTGTAAGATAGGGCATTTAGCCTTGGCAGAGGTCTGCACTTGCCAAGTGCCCTTCTAGTTTTAAACATATTCATTAATTTTTGGCAGTATATAATGATGTGACACACCTAGAAAAGCAAATCATCTAACTAAAATGGAAAAGTCTATGTCTGTCTGCATGTCTGCTCTTTAGATTTCTTGACTAAACTATTGTATTGTTAAGATGTATAGTTTTAAGTGTGCTATTGAGATCTACAGGACATACGTATTTATCAGGAATGTGCTATGTACACACTGCATATGGTATTGTGAGGGGGCCCCTTTTAACTGTTACACTAACAAACGGCATGCGGGGTACAGCCCACTCTCTATCGCTTGCTAAAGTAGATTAGTTCTTTTGATCGGCCCTCAAGTTATTTAGAATGAGTATCTGCAGATAACAATAGGTGGCTGGTTGTTTGGAGCGCCCTTATCTGTCCTATTTCTAATCTAGAGAGACCGGAGATATAGACTGCAGTAAACTAAAACTCAAAGCATCAGCAATGTTACTTTTAGAATAATACTTTTGTTCCCAGAAAAGCCAGGTCCAAAATAGCTAGATCTCTGCAAATGAAGCTTAGGGGAACAAATTTGTCATGCTAGGTGTATTGCTTAGGAACCAAGGAGGCCCAGTGTTGAGAGGGAAGTTGTTTGGATGAGCGGTTTTCGATAATGGCCAGTTCCAAACAGGCCTTTTTTTGAACTAGTAGCCTCAAAGAAATCTTCATAATGACATTCAAAGGCATTATTACACAGTCTAAATAAGAGAGGATCAGGCTAAAAGCAGAGTATACCAACTTTGACCTACATGGAGTTCTTTAATAATTCATGAAATAAAATTGCTCTTCTATGATTTTGGTCTGGGCTTACAGTATTCCAAAAAGGAGTAAGTACAGCCCAGAACTTTTCCATTTACTATTGAGAACTCAGTTTAACCACAGTCAAACACTGGCATAATCAAAGTGGTTCAAACTGGCCAAACCATGTCAAGGCCTTATTGAACCATAAAATAACTAACTTAGACTAGAAGAAAATGGAATAAGAAAGAAAAGCCTATATCATGCTGTGTGTGCTTTATGTATTAAGATGCAATGTGATTCCAGCCTGCTCTTATGCCAAAGTCATCAAATACTGCTGCTTTGGCAGTTATTTTAGGGTCAAACACCAACACAAAAAGCCCCCTTTTGCAGTGGTATGATAGGCCGCCATGCAGTCAGTTTCTAAAGCTTACAGACTGAAACTTTTGTAGTGTTATGATACACAGGTGGCCGGCCAGATGGCACCAGGTGTGGCAGGTGATATGTGTATAGCTGGCGTCAGTTAATAACATACCTGGATGGAACCTGTCACAGCTGTATGATACACTGCAGGACGACAGATGAAATGCTGCCAGTAACCATGTCATATAAGGAGCTGGAAGGTATCTATAGGGTGGGTGTTGTGGTGGGTGTTGTGGTGGATGGGTCCAACACACCCTGGACTTTCACCAACAAGCCTGGTGTTTGAATTTTTTATAATGTAGAGCCAAACTATGATAGTTTTCTCAACCTAACAATGTGCTTTTGTTGCCTAAACCCTAACACCTGTACCATTGTTGCCTAATCCATCCTTTTCTAATGCAGAACTCATCAAATACATTCACTCTGTCAGTGATTTTGGCTTAGGAACGTGAGAAAAAAAGCCACCTTTCTCGCCCAACTGGAACATGGTTGGACGGTGTCAGATGAGAGCATGACCTAACAGAACAGCTGGCCGTGTTTTTATGCCGATGGCCAACCCGAGGGCACCGGGGACGTCCACATGCAATGCCCATGGGTGGTGTCACTTGAGGGCGTCAGGGGTACACATGAAACACTAAAGGGCAGCATCAGGTAATGACGCTGCCGGTAATGACATAATATAAAGAGCGTAAGTGCGCTTATGGGGCAGGCAGGAAGGGTGGTGGATGGGTCTCAAAAATAACTAACTTTCATGCTGGTGTCAGGAGTTGTCTTCCCATGTAGATGTAAGATTTTTTCTTCTACATTTTACTATGTGCCTCTTTTGCCTAAACTTAACCATTCATGACTTTGTTGCCTAATCCTAACCATCGTGACAATCCACATTGATTGTCATGTGCTGTGTTATCCCACCGTGTGCATTTGTTGACATCCCAGTAAGGGCATCTCAGAGACTAAACAGCTGACACAGAAGGATGGCTAAAATGTCAAAATCGGACGTGGATGGTCACTGACAAAGCGACACCATGTGACGAGTTGGGATGAGAAAGTGTTGCCTTATCCTAAACAGTGCTTTTTTGATGTCCTGGCGTTGTATGCAGCATTGCAGAATGTCACACAAGTGAATGCAGAAGGATTCCTAGCTCATATTATGTAGACGCAAAACTCAATTGTCCTCTATCCAAGCCCTTCCACAATTTTGAAAGGGATGTTTATTTTATTTTATTTTAATTATTGAATTAATTATTATTGCATTAAGCTTTTTCTAGGGATTCTATAAAATACAACTAAAAATGTTACAGTGATTTCCTGATGTACAAATACAACAAACTGCAACTTTAAGGGCAAGAGAGATCATCAGCTAATGTAAAATCTTAGTTATGAATAGCAAACATACTTGTTGCTAAACTTGTTGAACTTAATAAAATTCCTCACGTACTTCCTCTGTTCATCTTGTTGTATTCCATACCAAACCAGTAGTCCATAATCATTTTCCATTTAATAGAAGCCATGCGATTGTACATTCCCCCTGACCCAGTTTCCTGACAATTTCTAAAGAAGCCTTCACAGCATGAGCCCTGTCTCCCATGAATTTTTCCTCAAATGCAATTTCTATCATATACACTCAGGCTAGCATGGTTGGTTACATTTGAAAACTAGCCTGGAGCCACTGAACCCTTTTGACAGAGATCCCTTTAAGAACTGCTTTGGCCCAAATGCAGAGGCCAGTGTACCCCAGAGGAAATGGATGAGACATATGCATTGTTCATCACTGAATGCTTTTCAATGTGCCGTTAATTCTGGATGTGGAGCTGAGGGTGCTGTAGCAGGATACGGCATATGGACTATGCCAGGGAACTTTGGCCCACTTGGACTTGAGCTGCTGTCCAACGACTTAATGTAATTCTGTGAAACTTCTGACTAAAGCCTCTGAAAAAGTCCGCTTTAGCAGCTCAAACCACAAGATTGGCAGAAGATGAGATGAATTAACGAAGGGCTTAAATGTAGATTGTTGATGCCTGAGGGGCTATTAAATCACTCATTTAAATAAAAAATGGAATCAAGTGTCAAAAATCAACTTTTATGAATATAATTTTGTCTAAATAAAAGCAGAACATTTGTAATGAAGTCATTAAAAACCTACAACATCACAGATGAGGAAAACCTTTTGCACCTGTCGTTTTGGGATTTGATGGTTGGAATATTAAGGCTGACTTTGTACCGTAAGCTGTTTGTTAGTGAACAACAAAGATTTTTGATGGTTTAAACACACCAGTGTTTAGGTGGCATTGTGTTTGCAACAGGCATCAGAGAATGATCACAACCACCTCTCTACCAGCCAAGTACAGCCGCTAACTGAGCTGCATTCTTGGTATTATAAAGAGCATGAATAATTAATGTTTGTTATCTACAATGCAAGGCTTGTGTATTCTCTATTCCACTCGGAGAGGCGGATGCTATGTGAGTGTGAAGAAATGCATTGTTACAGTTTATTTGTACTCTGTGCCTCAGGCTTTACAGAGTGCTGTACCAGAGCAGACAGCTTATTGTCGATAAGCACCTATGCATTTCCTTCAGTAAATCACCTATCTGTGGCCACGCACTCACTACAGCAGGATGGGCTGCTGTTTGCTTCAGCTCTGCAAATTTATAGGAATGAGGACTTGAAATGCAAGAAATAAGTGAATAAATTAATGAATTGAATGAATTAATGAAGTCCAATAATTTATAAGGATTCAATCAGGTCAATATGGAGCTCTCCTGAGCTGCATCAGTACACAGTATGACTGTATTTTTTAAATTTTTATGTTGAATGTCAATCCTGTCTCACTCCCAACATGTCAAATACCGACACTTGGTCAGTGGCCTGTGGTGTCAGATACCGATACAACCAGGAGCCCTTTTTTAGTAGTATTAGATGCACTGGGTGGCGGACTTTTCTGACACTCTAATTGAATGCTGTGATATAAAGTGCAAGAAAGTTTGCTTATGACAGGCAGAAGGGGAGATGGATGTGTCAAACAAAAGACTGCGGTTCCATCATATTCTCACTCCCAACTCGTCACATATTGCTGCATGTTTTGTGGGATCATTATGATACGCTACGTATCTTGGGTGCGTCTGTTATCTGGAACACTGTGTTAGTTTATGCCTGTTACATGGACTGTTCCTTTGGAAAATACACTTCTGTTTTCTCAGGAAATGTACAGTTTCTGCTTATTAGATGCATACATTCATTCATTCATTTATTGATTTTCCGTAACCACTTGTCCTCGCAAGGGTCGCGGGGGGGCTGGGGCATTGGACGGAAGGCGGGGTACACCCTGGTCACCATCGCAGGGCCGACACGTATAGACAGAGAACCTTTCACGGTCACACCTAAGGGCAATTTAGAGTCACCAATAAACCTGAGCTGCATGTCTTTGGAATGTGAGTGGAAGCCGGAGACCCCAGACAGAACCCACGCAGACACGGGGAGAACATGCAAACTCCGCACAGAAGGGCCCTCGCCCATGGACCGAGCCCCGTTCCAACCAGGGATCGAATCGGGAACCCTCTTGCTGTGAGGCAACAGTGCTAACGACGATGCCACCGTGCTGCCCTGGATGCATATAGTCTTTTTAAAAATAAAAGTACTGTGTTGGTTAAATAGGTTGTATTTATACTTATGTCATTGCACAAAAAATGTACACAAATGTTTTGGTTTAGAGAAAAAGCATGGTTTGGCTTGACATAGATACAGGAGTCGAACACCGAGCCCTGGGTGAAGGTCATCCACCACAGCGTCATGAACTGATGATGCCAAGCAGCATATCATACCGCTACGAAATAGATTGCTTTTTAAATCAATGACCCAATAGCAATATTTGACGTGTTGGGAGTGAGAATATGTTGTGTATGTCTTGTGCTTCTTTGTGTTTTCTTTGTCTTCAAACTTTTTGGGACCTAGTCAGAAATGAATGTGACATGATCTGACACATCTTCCTTTGGACTTTCTGTATCTGATAACCCATTAATAAAATCAATCAATCAATCCGTTAATATTTGACTGTAATTTTACAGTGTGGAAAATTACAGTAAAAAAATTGCATTTGTGAGAAATCAGTGAAAATTAAACAGAAGCAAAGCCATTACTCTTAAAGGTTATTAGTTGAGGAGAAACTCTATTTAAAAGCCTGTTTTGACACGACACTGTATTACTTGCTAGAATGCTTTCACATGTACCGGGGATACAGTTGCCATGCTTTGGCTTCAGTGTCAGCCAATTTGAATGCAAATTCACACTGACTGTAAAGTTAAAGTGCAAACTGATAGCTCTGACCCAAATGTTGTTTCGCTTCAGCTAGAAGTGAAAGGTTATGTGAAATAAAACAATTATGTGTATAGACAGTGGGCTGCAATGGGTAAACCTAAAGAAACTGCTCAGATCCAGCTCTCTGCAGGTTAAACTCTCTCATCTGGCTTTGGCATTTCAATAAAGCTCTATCCGCATCCAGCCTTGCTAACATTTAGCTTGAGTTTTTTTTCTGTATAAACAACTTTGTTGATGAGATGAAAATTATGAATAAGTTGCTGGTCCAATGTCATTCTATCACAGAACTTTGAGGCTTTTTTTTTAGTTTGGCATGATATTCTAATGTCATTTCACACTAATACTGAGACCACTGATAAGACTTCTATTGACTATTAAAATAAAGATTACTGCACTGTTATTCATATACACTAAATGTTCTGCTCACTAGTGAAATACATTGAAATAGCAATTGTATGTAGCAAGAACAAATTAACCAGAAGATTAATTTGTAGCATGCTGTAAGTCATGGATAGGTCAAAACAAACATGGACTTTCAACCAGAAGACCACTGTTTGTATCCCATGTGAAATCAAAAGTCAATGTAGTTACATGACTTCACAGACTTTTCTTAAGTTTTTGTCACTTGTGTCTTCTATGTATGTATCTTAATCAAACCCACTAACTTTTTCTAAACTTAAACAAATATCTCTTTGTTCTCTAAACTTAACCAAGTGTTTTAATTTCCCTAAACTTCTGCAACCATCTACATGAAAACTACGAGCACCCGTAATTTTTTAATTAATTTTTTTTCCCCATGTTGTCAACGCAATTAAAACACTTTTCGTGCCCACCACCAAATTTCTTAGAAGGTCAATTTCAAGTATTTCTGTGAGTCTGTGTTGGACTAAAATCTCCACCTAGATTCAATATACATATATTCATTTTTTAAAATGAAAGGTCACAGTTTGTTGTTAAACCATTGCAGTTTGGTAAAGTTTAGGTAAAAAATAGTTGATTAAGTTTAAGAAAATGTTGTGGTTTTGGTTAAAATAACTATAATGTAACATAAGTGGCATAAACTTACAAAATGCAATAAATGTCTGAAACTGGGGGGACTTTTGATTTCACTTGGGACACAAACAGTGGTCTTCTGGTTGAAAGTCCATGTTTGTTTTGACCACTCCCCACTCTATCTTACTCTGTTTACTTAACTTGTGTGTCCAACAAGACAAAAGATCCTCATGGACTTGGACATTGGCACTGCTTTTGCGAAGCCAGCACATAATTTCAACACATTTTGTTCTCACCACCATCAAATGCTTTGTTGAGACTTTGTGACCATCTCACACACTTTCATGAGACTGGGCTGCTACCATCTTAAAAGTCTTTTCTCTTGATTCAACATAAATTCCTCTGTCACTTGTCAGAGTAAGTCATCTAGTGTGTTGTTTCTTTCCCTTCATTGTGGTGCACAAAGCAGAGGCTGGAGGCCCACAAGGGGCAACAATGAGTCTGTACACTCAAAATAATCAGTTATAAGCAACAAGAGACGGTTCCCAAACAGTGTCACAGAGGAATTGTAAATAGGCATGTATAGCGCTTCTGTAGTCATTCAACCACTCAAAGTGCTTTCACACTTCAGGCCATTCTCATACATGCCTACACTGTTGGCCAAGGCTCCCATACAAGGTGCCATCTGCTACTCAGGTGTTGTTTTTGGAACATTCATACACATTCACACATCGATGGCTCAGCCACTGGAAGCAATTTAGTTTCTTGCACAAGTATATTTCTATATGTTGACCAAGGGAGCAGGGGATCAAACCACCAACTTTTTGATTAGTGGACAACCCTCCTGAGCCACAGCTGCCCCATGGTGTTCTTATAAATTGCTTTACAACTCTAATCATAGCCACTTGTAATGATAACTCAAATTACAATGCTAAACCACGATAAAGTTTATATGGAGCTCACAACTGACTGATCAATATGCAGTGACATGACTTATCAAAATAAAAGCCCACATTTAGCCAGTGATGAACATTTTAATTCACTCAGCCATGCCTGAACATTACTATATCCATCTACTGTGTAATGATCCCTCCCGCTATCAACTCAGCCTGCACAGCTGAAATAACTTAAGCCAGGGTTACTGGAGCAGAGCCCATACAAAGTGCCACTCTATGCCTCTTCTCCCACTGAAACTGATTAGACGGATTTGCCACTAAAAACTTGGCCACTAGACGGAAACTACTTTAAATCCAACGCTTTGTTAGCAGGCATGGAGAGCGACAGACGGAGGCAAAAAACATGGACCCTCAGCACTGTCAGGGCCGCACTCACAGAGACGCAGTGACAGTAACTGGCAAGCCATTGAGGAAATTCACATGCAAAAGATTCCTCGGACAGCACCAAAAATAAATCCAAGGAGCTGAAGAGCTTTGAGTGTGGGAGGTGAGAGACACAGAGACAGAGAGAGATATTATAGCTGGACAGATAGATGGATGGATAGACAGGCTGAATAAGGAGGAGGAGGAGGAGGGGGGCAGGAACCTATTTCCGGAGGGCTGCAGAGCTTTTTAATTCCAGCTTTTCTGACTTTTCTGTGAAAGCGCCTTCCGCTTCTTGCTCATCACTTAAAGCCATCTTTCAGTGGGGATTTGGACAGCGATGCCTCTTGGCAGGCCCAGTAAACCCTGGCTAAACTGCAACTGACGTTGAGCTTGAAATGCTTTTCACTTGACCCTGAACACACAACTTTTATCTATGTGGCACACTGCACATGCTAAGACACACCAAACATAACTGGTGTCATGATCTGTTTATCCCCTCTGACACATAGCAAAACAGTCAAATGCTGTGTAGCTCCAGTCAAATACCTTACACAGCAAGCAAGATAACATAAAGCAACATAAAGCTGCTTGAATGTGAAAGACCAGAGGTTTTGTCTTCACAGATTGATTGCCATTATGACATGACAACAAGCAGTTTGATATCAAGCTAGGCAGGACATGTAAGCCCCACACAAACCCTTCAACTGTAACTCGGACTGAACACAGCATGCCTTTCACACCATACATACATACATCTATACGCATGCATACATATATACTTACATACGTATGTCAAGACAGATAGATAGATAGATAGATAGATAGATAGAGAACAGCTGAGCATAATGTATGAGAACATAGATATAGTCATATGTTTCATAAGTATCATGTCAAAGTTTTTAAAGTGTTGAATATATCAGTTGTGTTTTTTATTAGGAGGTAGAGGGGATGGTCACACTGTTGTTATTCCGAAGTCATCATAGACTTAAGATCCAAATGCCTAAAGCCACCTTTTGCCTCTGCATTATACGCTGCTGGGTGGTGTCAGATGAAAACGTGGCCGGACAGAACTGTTTGCGGTGTTACTTTTAATTACTTGGTAAAACATCACAGTATTATTTTATAATTGAAATAGAACCACAAGGTAATTACTTCAAATTAATGTGTGCAAATGTGAATGTTACACTTTCTTTGCATTTTTTTAACCATGGAAAGGCCACTGTATAGGTATCAGTTTCTTAGTCATTGCTGAAATACTGATCTTTCTTCAATCATGGAATCATATTAAGGCTCTTTTGGTTCTTGGTCCAGATTTTATCTGTTTACCATGAAAATACTACATTCACCTGTGTTATATTAAGCTAACAAAAACACTGTCAAACTAACATGAGCAAGATACAGTACAGTGCTTTTCTTGGTGATAAACAATAAGACACAGAGTAAAATACAATGATTTTTACTCTATAAAAAACCTTACAACTTCAGAAGCTATTGCTTCAGAATCATCGCCAAATCTGATAACACCTATATGTTGTATAGAATAGAGCATGGCACTGGCGTCAGGTATATACATACAGCTACCTCTCAGCCAGATGATGAGGAGGCATGCAGTTTCACAAAAGTGAAACTGAAAGCTAGCATCATGAAGGCAGCAAGAGAGACCTCACTACCAGCAACACTAAAACAATGTGGCAGCCATAACATCACAGGCTACAAAAGCAGGAGCGCCCCCATCATGTGTGAGGCCACATTGCCTGATGAGCTTAACACCTTTTATGCTTGCTTTGATCTCCTCAACAAAGAGTCAGCTGTCAAGTCTGCCCCGCCTCCAGAGGACCGGCCACTGTCAGTACTTACAGCAGACATGTGAGTGAATGTGAGCAAAGCTGCTGGACCGGATAACATCCTTGGCAATGTACCAAGAATATGAGCCAGCCAGCTAGTTGATGGCTTCATTGATTTTTTTTACATATCACTGTCACAGGAGAGTGCTCCAACCAGCTTAAAGATAGCAAACATTGTCCCTGTAAATACAAAGCATTTAGTCTTAGTCTATATGACTACCTCCCTGTGGCTATCCAAACTGTTCTTATTCCAAGAACACATATTTTCACATATTGTCGCTTTGCATTGGACTTCCTTATCAACATATCATACTTTAGGTATCCTTCTGTGTCTGCTCTTTACGTTCCGGCATACCGCTACCATGGCGTCAAAAAATAGAACATGCTGGCACAGATGGTTAAGATTAGGTAACAAGGGCACATGATTAGGTGTAGAAAAAAACATCACATTCAGGCAGGAAGCTAACATCTGACTCCTGCATTAAAGTCTAGGGTTTGTTGGATCCATCTTCCGCCCCTCACACCCATCCTATAGTTACCTTTGCGCTCCTTATGTACGTTTTTACAGGCAGCATTTCTACCTGACGCTTTCCAATGGCATATCATGCAGAAGCGACAGGTTGTGTGCTGCCGCGTTCTCAAGTGATGCCCCCTGTCTGTGTATCATGTGTCATCCACTGGCGTGTAATAACACCGCAAATGGTTTTGTCTGTCTGTGTTCTGAGCCAACACCACCCTGCAAAAGCATATTGCCAATATTTTACAACCTCAGGATGAGAATGAGCTGGGTTTTCACCTCCATGTTGACAAAATGCTTTAAGAAACAGGTTCTTCAGCACAGGTTAAAACCACAACAGGTTAAAAACTACATCCCAGTAATCCTGGACCATAGCCAGTTTGCATTCAGAGCCAACAGATCCACAGAGGATGTCATCTCTACTGTCCTGCACTCAGCTCTCACACACCTTGTTGATCAATACATTCTCCCTCTGGGCTTGAGTACAACACTCAACTGGATATTGGACTTCTTCACAAATAGACCACAGACAGTCTGTATTGGTGATCACACCTCCTTCACTCTGAAAACTGGAGACCCCCAGGGCTGTGTGCTCAGCCCCCTCCTGTTCACACTGTACTCCCATGACTGTAATCCCCAAAATGCAGAGAACTCTGTTCTTAAATTTCAAATTATACTACTGTTAATACAAACCACACTAATAATTCATATCCAGAGGAAATCAACAATCTTGAAGAGTGGTGCTAGGAGAACAATCTACTGCTCTATGTCAGCAAGACCAGGGAAATAATAATTGATTTTAGGACAAAAGAGGCAATGACACACATCTATCTATATCAGTGGAACTAGTTAACAGTTTCAGGTTCTGGAAATCAGCATCTGATACTCCTTTTCCTCCAAAGTAGATCTGGTTCTTTTACTGGTTCCATTAATGATTCCTAGAGCCTTGGTGCTATCTAACACCTGTGTTTCCACCAGTTTTGAGCGGAACCTTTGTAATCAAGGATGTGTCATCAATAGGAGGAGTTGCACAATGCACAATCGAAGTAAGCAATAGTCGCAGTTACACTGATAACCTTGATAACCAGAACTTTTGTTCTGTTAGTACAGATATTTGTTTTAACTCAAAGAATTGGCACGGACCAGTGCATGCTTTTTGACAATCTAAAAAGTGTTATAAACTTTTGTACAATGAGGCTGTTCCGGGTCAGATTTGACCGACATCCATTAAACTGGATTATCGATGGGTGCTTAATTGTAGTAACTCCACTTGCTTGACTTCCTTGAAGATATTTCACCTTACATCTAACAGGCTTCTTTAGTTCTGTTCAGTTCTTCAGTTCAGTTCAAACTTAAGGAGTCTGAGAGGTTTAATGTCTTTAAGAAACTCAAGTGATTCCAGTATCCTACAATTTAGCACCTAGAATTATCATGACCAGGAAGCTGTGTTCCAAATCACCCCCTATCACAGATATAGTGCACTATATAGTGTGTTCTCCATTTTGTAGTGGCTCTATATAGTGCACTATAAAATGCCCACAATATACAACAAATTTGAGTGTACATATCATGTACCCTATATTTAACTCCCGTCTACCACAATGCTATGTGGTCGTGTATTTCCGGGAGAAAAAAATTTCAAAGTATTGTTCGAAATCTCGTTTGGTTATTCCCTATATAGTGCACCATTTAACACACACCACATAGTGAATAGTGAGTGAGTGAATGAGGGGACGGTTTCAAACACAGTTTGAGAATCTTTACAAACACAGAAAAAAGTATCCACTGCAGTACTACCAGACTACCAAGCAGCTTCTTTCCTCAGGCTGTAAGACTCCTCAACTCATCCTCCGTACTCCACCATAAGCACATTGTTTTGTTTTGTTTTGTTCTGTTCTGTTCTGTTGTGTAGCATATAAGGGCTACAACTTACATTTGGTTGTGCCCCTTTGGTTGTGTTGTAGAATGACAATAAATGAACCTGAACCTTGTATAAACAATGGACAGAAAGTGACTGCTACCAGCCTAAACTAAACATCCCCAACAGGAGCAGAGTTTAGAGAGGTGCCCTCTTTGCTGTTTATTCCAGCGACTCTCCTCGGCAGCTTGTGTCTCCTCCAGCTTGGAGGAGGACACTTCTTGTTTGTTTGCAAATGTAAAAAAACTGACAAGGCTGTACCACAGCACAGCCTGTGCTGGAGAATATTTCCATTTTAATTTTAACAAATTGCGAGACGCAAGTTTGCTCAAGTTATGCCCAGCTACACATGGGGCACAGTAATGTGTCACACCATCTGCTCTCCTCTCTGCTGAAATCCGTGCAGTGGATTTTTTTTTTCTCAAGTTAAACTCACCATATCTCGATTCCCACATAGTGTTTAACCTGCAGACGGAAACTTATTTTTAACTTTGAAAACTTGGTGGTTTGGAAACTACCCTATGGATTTAATGTACTGATCTGCTTGAGTGGGTCCTAAAGAATCAGTATCAGCCAAAAGGTTTTGGGGCTTAAGGTTTTGAAACAGCTGGACTAAAGAGGAATTGATAAAGAATATTTAGTGAGTAGGAATGAACAAGAATGACAAAAGGGATTTTCCCTAAGTCCACATATGGATAAACATTCTCTGAAATGTTGACATTTATTGAAAATCAGCTGTCCAGAATAAAATTTTGGTACAGATCCAGGTTTGTTTCACTCCAAACTTTCTCCTGCAAACGCCTCAATTATAGGCTTTGTACTACAAGATAATGTAAATAATTTCAGGCCGTTATAAAAATTCATCCAAGAAATGACTCCGTCAACACATCATTGCATAATGAATGTTTATCACAGCTTGATATTCACTGTTTTGCTTTGTATTTTTTCCCTCCAGATGACTCATTGATCGTGTTTGCGAATATTGTGTTAATTAATAATAAAGTGCATAGAAAAGTCAACAGAAAGTCAAGCTTAAGTATTTTCACCACAATTATGGTGGAGGTGTTTATGAGTTATTCAATAAAATGCTTTCCTGCATGCAAAAAGAGATACCATTAGTTATTGACTGTGTGCATATATGTGTTTTTGTGTGCAGGAGCAGGGATCAATATCGGTGCTGTTACTGTTATTTGTTGTGACTGCCTGAGAGATAGCAATAAATAAATAAATAACCATAATTACACAACTCAAAGGACTAGGAGTAAAATTCTCCATACAGCGCGGAGAAGAGACAGGAGAGCAGAATCTGTGCACTTTGAAAGCTTTGAACATGCAGTCACCGCACGCTAATAGAAATCAAAGAACAAGAAAGTCTTGCCTTAAGCTGTAGTATGTGCGCTTCCCTAAAGCAATTAGAAAAATAACACAAATAGAAGGCTGCGTTCTGCAACTGTTGACAAGGAAAAGATATAACACGTACAGAGCTGGAACCCAAAGTGCTTTAGACCTCTTCAGGCTTAAAATCAATACTATAAAATACTACATTTTTGTTGTAATGCTGAAATGTATTTCAAACATGCAAAGAAATAAAACACTAAAGGAGGAAGGCCAATCCTTAAGCAAAAGAAAAGCTATAATTTTTATGGGTTATTTTTCATGGTATGACGCAATACGTGGAACTGTCTAAACAAGGACACAAGACCAGAAAAGGACAAAAACAAAAAAGCTGCATTTGTCCTTTCCTTGAGACACTATTTTTGAAGTGCGACTATTAAAAAGTACTTTTTTAAAAAAACCTTTGGATCCCACAGTTTCTACAGGAAAGCAGTCAGACTCTTCCCTAAACTCTATGGAGCTCTCAGCTGTCTGAGAGGCATCGGAGGAAATGTCTAAAATATACCAAATATTCAAAAAACTAATTTCATTGAGAGGTTCTCCATTAACAACACCAAGGGCCCTCTTTTACTCTCGGCACAGTGATGCACTGTGCTGGTTTTAGACTGACACAGTTGACATTTTCATGGCCAGCGTCGTGTGATTCACAAATGTACTCGCATTCATCTGTGCGCCCATGGGCATGTAGGTCTTAAAAATGAGGAGTGGTCAGAGTGCATGGTTGCTGTGTTAGTTTTCTGAAGCAGCAAAAAGCAATTGTGCCATTAACCAAAAAAAAAAACCAAAAAAAAAACCCTTGTCTGAAGTCGAAATGTTACAGTATTTCTATGTATATCTATATTTAAAGTGGCATTGTTCATAAAATAAGATCATAAAGTTCGGTTCGTACGGTTTGTACGTCTTCTTACAAATGTAATGCACCAAAATGTGTACATATCCTTTGATATGGGATATGTACACATGATGAGCCAGTAATAAGTAAATAACCCACATACTTTGGAAAGCTGCGATCATGTAAGCTGTAGGCTGACAGGATTAAAGAAGGAAGCTGTCCTGAGGTATACAGTTAGGAGACAGGTTGGGGTGGTTGGTGGGTCACAAAACATAGGACTTTCCCCAGGAGACTGGCATTCAGAACTGTGTGAATTTTGGGCCATTTTAAGGTAAGGCTCACCATGCTTCTTTCCAATAGAGACAATAACCTTCAATAACCAATAACCTTCCATTGCATTAATCAAAATTCCAAAACTTTATGATAAGTACACAACTTTATGTTAAGGATGTGACGTCATTCCTGGGCTGCTAATTTGTAGGATATCATAGCAACCACTGTATGAACATACATTGCATCACTGCTCCTACTGCCCTACTCTCTGTAGAAAGCCTCTCACTTTTCAGTTTGCCAAATCAGCCATTTAAAAAGCAGTGTGCCAGGAGCAGGCCAACACGTTCTCATCCCAAGTCATCATTTTTTTGAGATTTACACCTGGAAAGAGTCTAACCATGTCGATTGATTCCAACGACTTCGGATATATGAAACTCATGTTTGAAAAATACCTGCATTATTGATGTGTTGTTAAACTTGGGAGGTTCGCTGTTGACATTTTGAGATAGTGCAACCAACTCCGGGATGTCAATGAAAGCATGTCATTAGGATTAGGTAATGAAAGCACATGGCAACTAACACTAGGATGTCAACAACCATGTGATTAGGGTTAGAAAATGTATTATGGTTTGGCTTAACATTCATGGGGTCACAGGGTAATGGTTTGAGGATAGTTGGACCCATCCAGCACCCCTATTGCCTGCCCATAGGGACACTCTAACTCCTTACATCACGTTGTTACAAGCAAGCAAAGATCACTGACAAAGCGGCAGTTTTTGACAACTTCATAATGAGAATACGCTGAGCAGGCGTACCTGGCTTTGGATGAGAATGAGTTATTACACTTTGATTTATTGATTCCATATTTCACCCAAAACACACCTATGAATAATTAGGAGACTAAATACAACCGCTTTGCCCCTCGCACCATGCTTGTGCACAGATATGGTGCTGTGAGGGGGTTGGACCACTAAATGCACACATTTTAGGCCATGCACTATAGATCGTTTAAACTTTTGAAACCTGAGCAATTTGGTTTGATTTCTCACAAATTGCAAGAAATTGGTTAAGTGTTGACAAAGCTAAATGATAATTTAGTTTAGTTTTTCTAAATTAAATTTAGTTTAGAAACAAGGGAAATAATAACCTAGGAAATAATGTCCAGAATACTATGTTTATTATAATTATATATTTTAAATCACGTTAATTTTTTTTGTTACAAAAAATATATACCTTTTTTAAAAAAACACACTTTTTAAAAGTAATTTTCTAGTTTGTTTTTATGATTTTTACTTTTCTTTTTTTTTGCGTAATTTCACAGTTAATTCACATTTCACATTTTTATTGTAATTTCTTGCTAGTTTTTGGGCTATGTCTTGTTAAGTTCCTCATCACCTTCTCCCCATGTTTCTGCAAGAAATCAAACCAATTTTCTCAGGTTCAAAGTGTTAAATAGGGCCCCAAGACATGAAAATAACACAAACTAATTGGCTAACAGAGAAACTGACCTGTGATCTATGTTAGAGGCATTCAGCTATAAGCATTTTTCAGGAACAAAGGTAATCTGTGAGAAAAAAACTGAGAGGTGTGCTTTGCACTTAAATTCAGAAAACAAACGGTGAAAGGGCAGCAGCAAGAACAAGAGAGGCTCAAACTGTGAAAGAGAAGCTGGGAGATGGCTGCCTGTATGTACTGCACGTTTATGCTCTTGTGGCTGCGCTGAAAACCTATGATTTGCATGTGTGGAATCTTCAAAAACCCGAGCATTAAAAGCCTTGAGGTGAGGAAGGCACGCTCTCACAGAACAAGTGCTTCACCTATAACCAACCCAGACTGCTCTCACTTCAGTGTTAGAGGAATCATTGCCGCTGAGAAATGAAGGTGTGTGAAGCTTTACATCTGACTATTCTCTTGGCAAAATGAGGCTAATACATTTAAGATCAGAGGTGACTGAGGACAGATGTGAGGTAAAGATGACATAGCAAGCAGGGGTACAAATAAATTGTATTTAGCAGGGTGAAAAAAAGTGAGTGCTTCACCGTCTGAGGAAAAAGTAAAGCCATGATTTCTCACTTGATGCATTCAAAATCAGCCCAAATTCACCTCGCTGTAAGGAAACTTACAGCGGATTGATGGAAAATGAGAGAAGAAAATCACAGCAGATCCACTCGTTCACACACAGCTCTACATACAGCATTGTAAAGCCTGAGAAAAAGTATTTTCCCTGAGACTCTGAGAGTGTACACTCTATTCTTTCCTGTCAATCAATCAAGCCACTCTAGATAATAATTTCCCCAGGTGGGTTGTAATTCCAAGCTCCCAGCAAAGCAAACAAAAAGCAAGAAAAAAAAGAAAAGAAAACATCACAAACGGCAGCTTATGAAATTCTGCCGAAAACCTAATATTCACCTTCGAGATGGAGCATATGAGGCATGTGAGCCTGCCCCGGTTCAGATGAGTTAATTTGTCACTGGGAAAAAATCTGACAGCTGTGTGGAAAGAGATTTCCTCTGACGATCCCCCGCTAAAAATAAATATGAACCTGAGACCCCTGAGACACAGAGGGGTTCATCTGAAAGAATTAAAAACAGATTCAAGACAGGTCAGAGGCTGCTCGGTCCCAGAGGGGGCTCCTGCGGTGGTTTCTGTAGGGTAGCATCACACTGTCCATGTTAAAGAAGCCAGAAGTTTACACTTTGCCGTCAGACTGGTTTTGTTGGAGAACTAATTGGGTTGTAAATTGAACAAACAAATAAAGAAGCAACACATCTGACAGTGTGCTTTTATGCTTGCCATATGGGTAATAATCTACATGTCTTAATGCCACAGTGGGACTGTAAAGGTTTTACGAGATCCTTGTTGACTTGCCATCCCAGCTAACCAATTAAATTATATTTCCACAGTGAGACAATAATGTGGTCACATGTCCAAAGTTTCACTGTCACAAACAATTTTAGCATTTGCCATAGTGATATTTCTGAGGTGAGAGTTGTTGTGATGTGGAAAGCTGTTGTAGAGTCACAGATGGCAGCTCTGGCACTGGAGACTTTTGCTGCAAATATTCTTATTGTTCAGTTATCCAAGTTATATCAAGCCCACCATAAATACAATACTGTCCAGTGTGAACACAGGGGTCTTAGAGGGTGTTAGACCCCCGATTAACACCGACTGACCCCTGAAAGTGTCTAAGATCAAGCACACTATTTATGTGTATACCTACAGAATACTGTTAAGTCAGTTTGCATGTTGAAATGGTAAACATGTTCAACATCTGCTGGCACATGGCTGCTGCCAGTTATCGATATGTAAAATATGATATGAAAAACACAATTGAAATGGTATGTTCAAAATATGCAGTTTCTCTTTTCCTCTATATTTTTAAAAAAGCCTGGTTTATGCTTTTGAGGTTGCAAAAAGCAGAAATTGTTCTTTATATGATATGTTTCATTTTTTATTGATTAAGATCAAACAAGATTTGCTGGTTAAGTCACGATTCTGCGAGTGATGTCAGGCTGTTTAAGCAGGTGGCGACCCTTGCTGTTTTCCAGCAGCGTCTGCGTGCTCTAACGGATTTGTATGTCATCGCTGAGTTGAATGGCAATTAACACATCCTATAACACCTGGGCTCACTGTTGTCATTCTGTAACAGTAAGGTCTGGTCACTGATGCCCGGCTCTCCTGGTCCTCTCATCTAACTCATACCCTCTCTGCTTCCTTTCTCCTGCAGGTACACTACCCAAAGATTAAGGACCTCAGTTGCCTTTTGGTTCCTTTAATGCACCCAACAACACTTACACAGCATCTCATCTGTCATGCACACCTTAGGGGACAGTCACACATGAACTACTGCAGTAGAGTGACCATGGCCTGCTGAATGTGGGCAGTGCGGGTTGTGGTGCACAAGGAGAGCTTGCGTGCGAGCTGGTTTGTTAACATATTCTCACTCCGAACTCGTCACATGGTGATGTTCGGCCCGCCATTATCCCCTTACTCCTCTGATTCTACTCCAGACGTGGTGTGTCCCCTATATTTGTCCATGAAGAGTCTGATTGTGACAAAGCCCTACAGCTCTCTGGTGTGAGAAAAACACATAAGGTTAGTAATCATCAGTGAAGGCTTCCAGTTGTGCCAGTTGTGTTTCAAGTGTGCAGGATTTTAGAGAGGTGTGAGTGTGATCCTCTGCCAATGAATTGGTCTGAATGGATACACAAGTGAATCAAATCCTTTGATAACATGGAGGGCGCCTCAGCCTCTGCAATCTGCTTTTTTAATTCATTCATTGGGTTTTATGTGCTCATGCACAGTCTGTGCTGCACAGCCACCAGCTCAGAGCACATTCCATTGTGAGTCAGGTCAGGTTGTGAGTCTTAGCAGGTCGGATCAGGGATTGATTTAGAGATAACCACAGGTTACATGTTGTTCTACAGCAGATCCAAACTGGTACAGGTTAACAGAACTGGATCTATGTCAGGAGATTAAAAAAAACAAACTCTCCCCTGTCTCCCCATTTTTGAACCATTTATTTATTTGCTGCATATGGGATCAATAAGTGTATGATGTTAATGCGTAGCTGTTGTAGCTCCACTGTGTTTTGAAAATACAGCAAACAACAAGGGACCATGTGATTTTCAGAGGGGGCAGTTTGCATACTGATACTGTCTGTACACATTGTTCAGAATTTCATATCAATGACCAACACCTTCCCATCCCAAGTCATCACATATTGCCACTTTGCAGTAGACTTTCACATCTACATATTATACTTGGTATCCATCTGAATCTTCTTTTTATGTTCCAGGATAACGCTACCCTGATGTCAACGCAAGCACAAGATTTGGATGATGGTACACAAAGTTATGTGTGGGCAACAAAACCACATCACAACCAATACTGGAATGAAAACAAACACATGCTGGCATGGGTGGTAAGAATGGGGCAAAAGAGGTACATGGTGAGATGTAGGAAAAACCCATCACATTCAGATAGGAAGCGAACACAGGATTTCTGCTTGAAAGTCTGGGGTTTGCTGGACCCCTCCCCCTCCCAGACATGACAGGTGGCTTTTGGTGTCGGGATCATACACCAAAAGCACTGTCAAAGAGGCAGTATTTGATGAATTCGGAATGAGAACGGGCTGCAATGAAGCACCTTGTATGGCAGCTGGATTCTTACAAGAATGGCAAGACCACAAGGTCACACAAAAACCCATCTGGCCAGGCTTCAAGTAATGCATCTCTGACTGAACCCCAAGTTCTGAGGACCCATCAGCATCTTGTGAGGAGCCACTGTTAGCTATAGGTGTAGTTTAGGTTTGTATTACGACATGGAAAGACAACAACAAAGGCAGCTGTAGAAGAGGTCAGTGTAGATGCTGCAGAAGCATCAGATCTGGAGAGTGTATTCTTAGGGAAAGAACAGCCTTTCTCAAAGGAAAAGACATTTACACTACACCAGCCCCAGAAGGTTCATCCAATCTCCTGTTTGGAATTTTTTAAAGTGCCTGCTTTTTTCCAAATTATTTCCATTGGCAGTGTCCTAAATGGTTCTGTAAAAGACACCATCTAGCACGTCAGGTTAATCAATAACCCAACTGGCAATGCCTGATGAAAATCTCTGTTAGATCAAAAGAATGCACAGTTCAAACTGCCTGGAGCTTTTATTACAGTTTACAGGCTGTTTGTCTGATTCTTGGCTCAATCAATAACCTCATCACAAAGTAAAATTTGTTTTTAGCAACAGTAATAATTAAACTTCCATGACAGAGTTTGCAGTGGTATTCATGCTGATTTGATCAGTACCCAACACACTGAAGCTAATCTTATAGCCAAAGCATTATTAGGAGCACCTTTGCACCAGTTGTTTCAGAATCAAGCAATTATGTTCAACTTGTGTCCAAGGACTGCAGACAACACTGACTACAGTTTGATACCAAAGAGACAGATTTATCACATTTCCATAAGAAACAGCCAGCAGCTGGCTACAAACTGCCTCCACAAACAGTCAGCAGCTGAGTCAGTTACCCAGAGATAGACAGAAGGCTGGAAGGTGGGAGATTTATCCTAAAATCTGTCTGAAATGTCTCATGAAATGAAAGAAATATTGCATAAGTATGATGTGAATACACAATAAGCAGTTGACGAGGAAAGTATGAATTGTTATTTTAAAAAAATGAAAGAGGTTTTCCTTGGTTATTTTGTAGTTTGAAATTTTGGAGAAAAAATGGTAAATGTACTTGAATTTATAAAGCCCCTTTACTAAACTTCCGACCACTTAAAGCGCTTTTTCACTACATGTCACATTCACTCATTCACACACATGTTCATACACTGCTGGCCAAGGCTACTATACAAGGCACCACCTGCGACTCAGGTAAACATTCACATGCACCTATTTCAGTATTCTACCCAAGAATACTTCTACATGTGGACTGGCGGAGCCAATTACAACCCGCTCTGCCTCCTGAGCTGCAGCCAGCCAGTTATTACAAAACAAATTACTCCTCAAATGTGCTCATTTATCATCTTTAATAATCTAAGTGTGAAATCTTTAGTTTTTGTATTATTAAAGTCAGTTTCAAAATGGCAAAAGTTCCTGTAGATTTCCTGAACACACAGCCCAATATGTCATGTGATGACAATATAAATGTTAGAGATACCATAGGTGAAACATTGCAGTGGGATGTTGCCCCATCGTCCGATGATAAATCATGAAAATGACAGTGGTGTCATTTCATGGCACCATTAACCATCATGTGTTAGCTGATGTGTCTGTGAGGCTTGTGGTGCTAACCTTTTTATTCCAGCTGACGGCCCATAAGTTACTGCTCCCACAGCAGCTATCAGTGAAAGATTGATTTTTTTTTTCACTTATGTCCACAGTCCAAACTGCTGTGGAAATGTTTGCTTAACAGAAGGCTATGTGTTTGATGATAAAGCATGTTTTGTCTTTCTGCACGTCTTATCTATGTTCCTTTATTTGTGGTTACGATCTGGTAGTCCTCTGTAGAGGGTATGCTAGTACAGTGCTTGCTGTGTGTGTGTATACTGCTATTATGAGTTTTTTTTTCTTCTAAAAATTGTGCCATCTTGTTTCTTTGTGCATGTGTTCAGTCTGGTTACCAGCAGTTGTAGCTGGTCATGTTTCCTGTTTGGGCTTTGTTGTAATTTAGACAGCTTGTTTGTAAAAATGCTCACAGATGGGAAACATTTCACAACAAAGCCCATTTTGCTTGTCTTACTAAAAAACTAGAATTACCACGTTGTGGTTGTATGCCTCCACAAACCATTCAAGTTACAGTTTACATCCATGTCTATCCACACTCATGTAACCATGGTAGTTCACAATGCTTCAAATATGGATGTTGCTGCAAGAAGCTACATATTCTAAAACATGGATGCTTCACAAACATCTTCCCCCCAGGTAGCACGGAAAAATCAAATCAATCAGCACAGTTTCAAGGTGGACACCCAAGATTAGCGTCACCAGTTCAGAATCTGTCTAATACAGATCTTTTTTTTGTTTTTGCAGAACACTATGATGTCACTGTTAAGTTGTCCTTCAAACTTTTGGATATGGAATGTCATCACTTCATTGTTTTATGCTATTATAAATGTGTGTGAAATTTTGACATAATAGCGTATGAATTCCTGAGCTATGAATTCATGCTAAATTAAAGAAAAATTCACTCAAGGCCTTCTTGAGATATTGAAATCTCAAGAATCAGAGGGGTGCAAGATAACAATGACCTTGACACCACCAAAACTTATCCGTTGATTGTTTAGTCTAAATTGATGTTTTTGGCAAATGTGAGGAAATTCCCTCAATGCCTTATATTGCATTCACAAGAGTGAGACAGAAAGAAGTTTGCAGTGACCTTTACCTTTGATGACCACAATCTAACTGGATTACGTTGAGTCTATGTGAATATTTGTGCCAAATTTAAAGAAATTCAGTCAATGCCTTCTTAATACATTGCTTTCACAAGAATGAGTCAAAATGGCCTTGACCTTTGACCGCCAAAATCCTATCAGTTCACTGATGAGTCCAATTGGACATTTGTGCCAAATCAAAGTAAATTTCCTCAAGGCCTTCTTGAGGTATTGTGTTTACAAGAGTGAGAGGGACAGAAGATCATAGGGACCATGACCTTTGACCACCAAAGTCTAATCAGTTCATCATTGGTTCCAAGTGGATGTTTGTGACAAAAATCAAAAGAAATCCCCTCAATACTTTCTTTAGATACCCTGATCACAAGAACAGGATGGATGCACGACTTCAATGACCTTGTCCTTGAACCTCCAAATCTTATCAGTTCATCGCTGAGTCCAGGTGGAGATGTTTGCCAAATTGGAAGAAATTCCCTCTCAGTGTTCCTGAGACATTGCTTTCGCAAGTATGGGTTGAACCAGGTCACAATGACAATGACCTTTGACTACCAAAATCTGGACTGTCACATCAAAGGGAACGTTTGTGCCAAATTTGAAGAAAGCAATCTTGAGATATTGTGTTCACGAGAAAACATAATGCCTCTGGCCACAACTGTTGCCGGCGCATAGGCATAAAAAAAAAAAAAATCCATAACAGCATGTCCTTGCCCAACTATAAACTATTTCATGACATATGTTTCACCTATAAGTGACAGTGTTCTCATCAAGCATCAACAAAATCTTTTCTAAATGCATCACAGGCAACTATAGGAAGTCAAACTCAATAAGATATCCTCTAGAGCCCACTTGAGGGTCAAGCCTGTGGTTGAAGAACAAGCACTATCGCATTGACAAACTGGGATAAGATAGCTCTGCGCTGGACCTCTCAACTGCTTTCAAGATGAGATCTTGCAATCCAATCAGCACCGGTAGTGCATTCCACTAGTATTCTGGGAGCTAACCTCTATATTTCAGCGGATGACAACAATACCTGTGCAAGTGTTATTGACCAGGGAGCCGAGCTGTGTCATACAAGGTCATGTTACAAGACTGCCGACAAGTCATCTGTAATATATGGCTGCAATTTAATCCATTTCCAGGTGAGGACCATGCATTGACCTCATTTACAGAGAGGGTCCTCAGGATGGCAAACAGCCGTTTCACATCAAATAGGGGATGTAAGATGTCCAGCATAATAATAAGGCCTGAGGCACATTGACAAAGGGAATAAGGTCCTTGCTATCAGCTAGTAAATGACTAACGATTAGCTTATAATTGCCTTCTACCTGAAAAAAAAAGTTTCAAAAGGGCAGAGCGAAAACTTACTTTTGCTAAGATCCTTGAAATATATTTAACTTCTCAGCATCAGTCATGTACAGACAGAGACGCCTGCTCAAGTTTGGCTTACTAAGCTTGAAATCGCGCCAGTGTGAATTTCCCTATGGCAACACGGGAAGGATTTATTAAATATGATAATCCTTGGCATTACCCAAGTGACCTGCTCATCCTGATAACTTACTAACCGGAATGTGTGATGTGCTGTGTTTGAGATATCTTGCAAAGACGTATTACAGTATTTGCTGATAGGCTGTGATGCAGATTTTCATCTGACCCCAACATTCCTGCATTTCTTGCAGAAGTTAGAACTCTTTTATTTACCAAGAGATGTATGTACCTATACTTTGATTGCTGTCTTTTCTTCCCCAGTGTCCTCACCTCTAACTTAACCCTTGGAGGTTAAATCTGGAGTGACATCACTTTTCTTAGGCTGCTTTTAGACACCTTTCACAAGTATTTAACCCTCTGAGCAAATTTGCTTGATTTCTGTCAAAAAGATGGATGGAAAAAAGGCAAAGAGCATCTTGGGAAGACATGTTTCACAAGTTTTTGGGTTTTTTGGGGTTTTTTTTTTAGAGATTATTTTTGGCATTTATTAGGTAGGACAGCTGTAGTGTGAACAAGGAAGGGGTAAGACATGTTCCACAAGTTGTTTGTTGTTGTTTGTTTGGGTTTTTTTAGATTTTCTTTGGCCTTTATTAGGTAGGACAGCTATAGTGTGAAAAGGGCAAAGAGAGAGGGGATGACAAGCAGCAAAGGGCCAAGGGTGGAATTGAACCTTTGGCCACTGCGGCAAGGACTTAGCCTTTGTACATGGGGCGCCCACCTCAAACATGTTCCATAAGTTGCAAGAAATAAATAGCTTTAGATAGTTTATTTGAAAGCAGTAGGAGAAAAAGTCTAGGGGTAAAAAGAAAAAGAAATAAACTAGGGAAAAACTATATTCATCATAATAACAAATAATTAAATTTTTAACATCATGCTAAAAAATGCTATAATTTGAAAGCACTTTTTTCAGTTAATGTCCTTGTTTTTTCTCTCTTTTTCATTTTTTGTCTTTTATTTATTTAATTATTACTAATTTTCAGGTAATTTTCCAGTACTTTTTTTTTAAACCAATTTATTGCTAAGTTTTGGTTCATTTCTTCTTTCGTTGTACATTTCCTAAAGGGAGTCAAGCCAATTTGCTCAGGTTACTAAAGGTTAAAGGAAATCTGCACCGGGTAGAAAGTTTCCATAAAGGAGGCTCTTTTTGCATCATCAGCAGGAACGAAAAGCAAGAGTTTGTTCTTTGAAACACTTTTCTGCAGCGTTACTGTAGCTCATTGATGTGCACACCTAATTCATTCTAGCAGGTCAATTCTCAGTTAGATCATTAAGATGGAAAGGCAAAGTAATCTGCACAACACTAATGGCAATTCAATCATGGAGATGGAGACAGAGAGTGATCTATATGCTATGAAATGTTTCTCGCTGCTGTGGGAGAGAGATGTAATGGCGCAAAGGAAATCCTATTGAGGAATGAGGCTGGCCTGACCCGAAATGTACAAGATCACAATGAAAAAAAGGTAAATCTGCCCTTCATACAATGCGCAGTGGAGATGTGGGAGCGAGTCTCCTGACACACAATAGCTGCTCGTCAGGGAAGGTTTCAGTCCGGCATGAACACGAGCATTGTCCTTACACGTAAAAAGGTCAGGCTAATTTCACAAACAATGTCCTGATAGATCCACAGCTGGTCATGCTTCAACTGCTCCTTTTCCTCTGTCTTCCTACACAGCTACACACAATAGAAAATGAGAGGGATTGGGACTGTCATTGCATTCTTGCTCAATGTGCTTTTCTGTCCTTTCCTTTCAAAGCTGCCTCACAGCCACAACCACACAAAGCAGCCTGTGTCTCCAAACGGCTTTAATATGTTTACAGAATTGATTCGGGGGGGTTATTTAGACTCTCCGAAATCCACCAATGATTTTGTGCTCCCACAAGGTAATAGATATGTTTTAGATTTCTACTGTAAATGTTAGCACACTGAAGCCCAACGACCAAAACAGTTTTGCCCTTTAAATAAAAGTATTACAACAATTATAAATTAAAAAAAAAAATACATAAAGGATAAATAAACAAATAAATCACTTGGCGAAAAAATGTCCAACAAACTGTAAAAAAGTAAATTAATAGTTCTCTTATTTATATATTTAAAATTATGTTACAGAAAAAAAGCATAAACAAACAAACAATGTTTTTGCTTTTTTTGTTTTTGTTTTTTGTTTTTTTTGTTATTTGTTTGGGGGTTTTTATTTATGTTTTTTCTTTATGTTTTACTTTTTTATGTTTTTGGTTGTTTTTTTCAGGTAATTCTTTTCTAATTTTTGACTATTTCTTACTATTTTTTAGGCCATTTCTGGTCAAGTTGTTCATCGCTCTCTTCCCATGTTTTTGAAAGAAATCAAGCTAATTTGCGAAGGTGTCAAAGGGTTTAATCATGGAATCAGGCAAGAAAAACAAGTTTTTCTTCATGAATTAAATACAATGAAACTTTCAGTATGACTTCTTGCTTCAGTACTTATATGTCAAACATTCCACCAAGGGTTGTAAACATGAGTGAATGGAATTTTGTTTAACATGTCTGGACATTTTTGCTATTTCCACTATATGATGATATTTGAGTAAACACAGGTTCCTGATGTACATTACTATAGGTAGGTTTCCATTAACCCTAAAATTACAAAAATTGAAATAGCTTCCCCATGATGCAGCAGGCATCATTGCATCCCGTTACTCTTCAAAAGTTGAGTGGATCATCAGTAAGTTTTGAATCCACAATGGCCTTGGATTAGAAATAATTACAGCTAATGCGGTGGCTGCAATAGAAATAAACCTGCTAATGTTTTGAACATCCATCGTCATGCTTCTTGGAATGTTATCACCAGAAGAGAAGTCACATAACATCACTCAATAAAAACACAGTCATCTCACAATTGTGTTTTATCCAAATTTTGAAAATATTGGTTAAGTTTTGCACATATCTGAAATGGAGACCCGCCTTCTGATGGTGAGCAGTGACACAAAGGAACCACAGCAGCAGGATTTGTGCACTCTTTTCCTTAATCCAGCTATAGGTTCATCTTTCAAATTTGCATGTCTGCCAAAATTTGCAATAAAACAGTGAGGGTGTAATCCTCTTAGAGACTCCGAACCAACCTGACATCCATTAAGGGGTGTGATCACGCACCGCAGGAATAACCTCTGTCAATATGTGAGCATATGTACCACACGCAGGGAGGGATATCCACCATGTAGATTAAGACAAATTAGCCAGCACTGTTATTTCTCAAATGTTTATGTCTGGAGCTGCAATAATTCCTCTGAAAAAAGTGTTTTGTCCCCTGCCACTCGGAAAACATCAGCTGCATACTTTCCAGCTGCAGAAAATCCCTATCTGCAAGCTCAGATTCGAGTGAGACTTCAGCTTTCACTTTGTATTTTCTTATTGCATGCAAATGATTTCAGGCAGCAGGGATCCTTTCATCCAGACACTGTTTACTCGTAAAAAATAAGCGTGCCACTGCGCGTGCTCTATTGTTTTCTTGACGCATCCCCTCGCCACTAAAGCTCATTGATTGAGACTGAGGTCTTGGAAATTCTTCGAGAGGGGACGAGGCACTCCAGAGATGCGGTGAGGTAACAATGAATAACGAGCAGGTGGCACACACAGCAGCTTGCTCAACGCCAGTCAAATAATTGCTGGTGCTTGAGAGGAAGAGAGGAGAGAGTGAAGGCAGAAAAAGAGTGTAATAGGAACAGTGGTTTTACAGTGGTTATTTGAAATCCCCCGATGGGTTTCATTCCGCTCAGATGAAAAAATCCGAAGGGGAAGTCACATTGTTTGCTACACCCTGCAATACCCCATTAGGCCCCACACAATGCATATTAACATCACTTTCAAACAGAATGGCAGACGAGAAAATAGGAGGAGTCTTTCATCTGTTGGGAGCTCAGCCCGGCTGTGTGCACAAGCTCTGAGCTGAACTATCTGTGCCTCTGTCCTGCTGAATGAGGCTTATGTTTGGGACAACACTGTTTTCTTTTTGTTTTTGCTTTGAGCTCAGAGGTCATTAGTCGATTGCAAAAAGTGACTGAGTCAATGGACGTTTCCTATAAAGAAAAGCGCTTTTCAATTCACTGCTTACAGGTTAGCGCTCTTTCTGCAGCACTAACACAGTTACAGCTTTAGCCCTCTCTGTAGGTCAGGAGTTACATTTATGGGTCAGGATGCAAAAAAAAAGGGGTTCCCTAATTTCTCTGGAAAAATGTGATATTGTAAGGCAAGTGTGCTGTTAGTTTCAAAAACCTTGTCCTAGGAAAATAATAATGACGGTGGAAAATCTTTAAAAAAATGTAAGTATTTTAAGCAAGGCTGGATAGACAGCTGGTGGGGTCTGAGGCAAAAATGAGCTGCGGGCCCCTTATTGAGCACCCCAACACGTATTGCCTGAGAAATCAAGCAGAATACTCCCCCACCCAAGGTTTTTTGTTCCAGTGGATGATTTTCTGATTAAAGACAAATTTATTTAAAATAATACATTTAACTCTGACCAACTAGTTTAATTGGCAGGACGCTCAGTCACATTGGTGGCAGTGGTGTTCTGTAACAAGCCGCTGTGAGGGCTTTTCGGTGTACATGTGGAGTCGTTACAGCGCTGTTGATTTTAGCTTAGCTGCCTCAGTATAGCTAGCTGGTTAACCCCGTGTGGGGCTTCAGACACTGAGCACAACCACATTACGAACATGTGGCACAGAGACCAGGACCCTTTTAAACTCGGCATGGGAGTGTTTGACAGTTGCTCGCCAGACAGGGACTCTAAGGTTGACCTGCCCTCTCCCTTCACTGGCAACAGGAGCCAGATTATCCTCAGCTGGGTGAGGCAGCCAGAGGTGACGGTCAGCACGATGGAGGGAGGCAGCAGAGACTGCAGTTAAGAGCTGTTGAGGATTCTTCCTACTGGCCTCAGCAACTCAAGAGGGGCACACAATATGCAACAGTCTGTTACAGTTAACAGACTTTTATTTTACTGGAAACACACAGACAATGTTCATGATACTAAGCAGTTGGCTTGCACATAGCATATAAAACAAAGTAGCAAGCTAGTGTGCAGGAAAATGTTTATGTGTGGGCAACAGGTTAATTCCAGATGTGTCAGCTGAGCCCCCCCACAAAAAAAAAAACATTAAAAAAACAAATCATAATCTGTTGTCACTTATTGCTGTTGAGTAATAAATGGCGCTTGTATAACTGTTGTATAAAAGCAATGTCACACTCGAGTCCGTGCAGCTGTACACTATATCATCACGGCTGTGATTATCTTTGACCTAATCACAGCCGTGATGATATACAGTACAACAGCACTCCCTATCTAACAGCATATTGCTTAAATAAGCTTTATGTAAGATTAATATCAACTGAAATATTAACTGTTTAACACTATCTCCACAGCTCACAAGATTTTATATCATCGTCATCATGGAGAAAATGCATACTAACTGATAGAGAACATGCAAATTCCTTTCAGAGGGCCCATACGTTTGGTCCTCTACACAGAACCAGTTGAGAACATGTAAGCAGAATCTGTTCTTGCCATTATGATTGTCTCTCTCCAAAAGAGTACATCAAAAAACAACATTCCTCCACAGCCAATTACAGAAACGGACACCTCACCCAACATTTGCTTTAATCATTACAGTCCAATGATTACAAATTGGGAGCAGCGCTAAAGGAAATTATTTGGGATATAATTTTATGGACTTCAAGTACACTTTGTTCATCTTGCATCCAAGAGGCTTCAATTCGTACACTTGTACTGAACCAGAGAATACTTCATGAGACTGGGCTGGCCATGCAGTTGGTGAAAACATATATATATATACTGCATGCATCAAACCTGACGTCATACCCAAGTTTATTAGATCCATGTCGCACATTGTAGCTTGCACTAAATTTACAAGATTGCTAAAAGTGCGCTGTCTGTAGGAGATATATATATATATGACCGGGTAAAAGACAAAATAGTTGCAACACAAAATACAAGCAGACCAATAGAACTGTAACACATTACAGAACAAGCTCAACCTCCAATTAAACTTCAACACAAAACAGTCAAATATGTACATATGTGCAGATTCTGATTTCTGAGGGAATTAGAGTAGCGATCACATTGACCAAAAGTGCTATTTTCTCCATCCTTTAAAAGTGACTTAAATTCCCTAAAAACTAATCAGCTCAGACAATTTCCTTCTGTAAGTTATTCCAAAAGGAAGACACAGCATATTAAAAAGGTTTTTTTCCAAGTTCTAAAAAAATATGGTTTGTTTGTTAAAAAATGACTTTGACCTTCTGACATCACATGAACGCAGCATAAAACCCAGCACAGGAAGAAGTAGAATGATTTTGTCACAATCAAAACTGTCATAGAATAATTATGTGTATGAGATTCTCTAATAGGCCTTTCTGAATTTTCTGTATCTCGCCTGGACAATCTGCTTTTATTTTGTTGTTGTTCTGCTGTTTTGTTTTTACTGTGCAAAATAAATAAATTAAATTATGTCACGATTGAAACTGTTGTAGAATAATAAGTTACCTCTGAGTGGCGGCATTGGAAACACAGCTCATGTCACAGGTGGTGGATCAGCCTGTGTGTATCTGTGCTACACTGTAATTCTGTACATCTCAACAACACACACATCTCTCTTTATAGCTTTGTGAATGACAGAAATAATCTATTTGAATATGAATGTGTTGTTTTATGATGTACCTTAATTGCATCCTTTGAAAGGGCCTTCTTACATAACTGTGGATCACATCATATAGCAGCAACATATTAAGCTGAGCGAATTTTCCTTCCTGTGTTATCAAGCACCTGTTAAAAAAAACATTTCGAGAGACACCAGTAAATGTAAATCTGATGTTTGTTTACTGTTGTTTGTTTACCGCCCTCATTCTTTCCAAGTTGGTCTCTTCTAGATATCCAGCCTGGTTAAAACAACGAGCCTATTGGCGTCAATTTGATATTGTCTGGATCTCCAACATTAATGCTCTTTTGAAAAAATAATAAGCGGGGGATTATATGCATTGTAATGAATTACCCATGCTCTCTATCCTATTCTGTGTCATCGTCTCTGTGCAGTTTTTCATATTGAGCTGTTGTGTTCAATAAGTGCACATCTGTTGCTTGTTGAACATCTGGGCTCATTTGCATATTAATGAATAATTATGTTAATTTGATTGTCATTGGCCCCTGCAATGCGAAAGATTAAGGATCTAGCCGAGTGAGGGAAAACTATAACTATAAATGCATTTGGCTCCCTTATTTAGGATAATAAGTGAAAGGCAGCAAACAGTTGGAGGTCCTCTGATGTGAGCCTTTTTATGAGCATCAGCAGAATAAGGAGATATGAAAATTCTAATTGCACTGTCTATCCAGTGATAAATTCGGTCTGCAGAACACAGACTCGGTAAAGGGGCACACATCAGTTACTTCTGGTCTTTTGAACTGTACTCAAAGTGCTACATGGTTGAGTATGGATAGTGCTCTCCCTTAGACTCATTGAGGAAACATATGCAATGCTAAGGAGTGAAGTGCAGCACCTACTGGCCTGTTCTTGAATAATTTGACACATATAGAAAAAATGTGATGCACGATACAGAAACAGAAAAAGGTACAGTAACTATAAGCAAATATGATCATATTGCTGCTTTTGCATGATAATGGCAGTGCTGCGCGGGCTTACATAGAAAATTACACAGGCTGGTTGTTCTGATGCACATGGTATTCTGCTGCTGTGTTGCCCCTGACGCTATTACCAGAGTCTAAACGTGTTCCTCAAGTATCTAAAGAATATATTATTGAAGAAGCATGTATGTGCTGGCAGCCCACTTTCCATGAAAGTGGGCTGCCTATGCAGTAGAAAGACACTAGTACTTTTAAAACTGGTGCTACATGACCAGGGAAAAAAAAGGAAAACTGGCTTTAGCATTGGCTTTTGCTCAAGAGGTAGAAATGTGTAAGAGCTAGAGTGCAATGAACAAGAAAAAAATAAAATTAAATTAAATACTGGTGCATAAATATCAAGATAAGCATGTCTGTTGACTGAAACATGGCCAAAATTCTTTGGTCTACTTGGTTCCTGGCTGGACTGCAGGCCGCAGCACAACAAAGTGGGTAGAATCCTCAATAAACAGAATTTAAACAGACAGAAAAGGAAAACCTTTATGTGAAGCCTACTCAGCCATGGTAATATCACAAATATCAAGGAAAAATGACCACAAAATCAAGTGAAAATGACAAATAAGCATGATTTCAGCAAGTCTAGAGTATCAGCCAGCTTCTGAAACAGTCACTGTTGTTCCCGGTGGGATATAGGGCCGCATGGAGGAGCAAAACAGCATCGCAGACATAATGTCATCGACACGCTGCTGGTGGAATCAAGGCGTAAGCTTTCTACCACTCAAGCTTTTTTGTCATTTAACTTGTAGCTTCCTCACTCTGTTTGGTTGCATTCTGTGTCCTCCAAGATGCAACATTACCTTCCTAAAGCACAATCCAAAACAAACGAATGCAAAAATGGAGAACGGATGAAAACGTCAGAAGTTTACCTGATGGAATTACATCAAAACACATCAAACGTCAACTCGACCGACATAAACACACGGGAATGCCCGTGGGAGGCCCTGACATTCATTCCAGGAAAAATACATTACAGCCAAACTGGGTTATAGTCTGCAGCACAGAGCCATCCGAAACAGATGGGAATATAACCAGCTGCGAGTCTTAATTGATCACATGCCACTGCGAGCATACAGCTCATCGTAAAACAGCAATCTTGGAATTTATATTTGGCCTGTAGTTCTGCAGCTCTGCCAATTGATGTTTAACTCAACCAATAAGATTATTCGTGCCATGAGGGAATCTCTGCCCAGGATAAATCATATGTATGAGTAAAACACCCGTCTCCAATCAAATCTCTGTCTAACTTTGGACTCCCTTGATTGGATTTGCATTAAATTTGGTTTTATAATGTTGAGAAAATATGCCTAAAGTTATAAGCAGTCATTTGATACAGCACGCTAGTCATGAATCAGAGGTTGTGTGTTACTGGAGTACATACAGTACATGGCTGAGGACCAGGTTTGCTACTTTGACTGAAGCATTTCTGGTAAGAGTAAGCAAGATGGATGAGAAGTGAAATAATAATCAGGTGTGCAGGGCATTTCTGCCACTAATCATGACTAATCTACCAGCTGTTGGGGAATGGATGTTCCTTCCTCACACTTTCAAAAAATACAGATTTTTTGAAGCAAATTAGGGCATATACAATAAACGGTGAGAGCAACTGTATGATAACTCCTATTGGTAGAAACCAAACTTTTGAATTTATGAAAATGAGATTTTTGGAACATTTTAGACTAAAATACTTTCACTTGTAATTCATCTTGATTAAATGTCATTAAACCTTTAAAATTGGAGCAAATTGGCTTGATATTCTTCGAAAATATGGGAAGAAGGATATTAACAACTAAAGAAAAAAGGGTAAGTAAGCAAGTAAATAAGCAAGTAAATAAGCAAAAAGTTTGTAAATAATAAGTAAATAAAAATAAATTAAAAGAAAAAACAGTAAAAAAACCTGAACACACACACACACACACACACACACACACACACACACACACACACACAATATATATATATATATATAAAGAATTTTTCCTATTATTTAATATCTAATAGTTCCCCCCAGCCCATTTTCAGGTCATTTCCTCATCACATTCTACTTTATTTTTTTTTTTTTATTTTTTTTTGCAATTTGCGGACATGTTTTTTCAAGTTGCTGATTATCTTTTCTCCCAAGCTTGTAAAAGGCGTCTGAATGCAGCACAAGAAAACTGACGTGGATCCAGGTCTTAAAGGGTTGATGTGCTGCTGCTACTACTAGTACTACAACCACTACAGACTGCCCTGCTGCTCCTTAGGGAGTCTTGTAAAATGGAACACCTCTGATTGGTTCATTGATCATTACTGAAAAAACAGACAGCAGTTAACAGTAGACATTTGTGAGCAACCGTGTGTAATAGCACTCCTGAGATATGTGAATGATATGAAAGACGTTATGTCATTTTTCTTTTACCCAAACCCTAACACTGTATTACAGAGATACCTATAGGTCAATTCATTTTTCATGTCAACCAAGTTACTCAGTGAATCATGGTTTTTTTTTGCAAAAATGTTGTAAACCTATTATAGTCGAGCTGCTAAACAAAATACTGCTGCTACCAATGTCCTGCTGTAGAGAGGCCCGGACAGGTGATTGATGGCAGTAATGATGTCACTCACTAGTATTATATGACTTAGAGGATCCAATATTAACCATTTCTGTTATAACACTGACTGAATTGAGTGGTGGCTACATAGTTTAATCAACAGCATTAGAACATATGGAATCACTGAGTGTTGTCAGTGAATATAGCATTATATCTAATACTACACCAGTGGTTAAAGAGGTATTTGGATGCTTTACTTTAAAGGTCCAATGTTTAGGATTTCTAGGGATGAATTGGCAGAAATGGACTGTAATATAATAAGTATGATTTCTGTCATGTATAATCACCTGCTTGTCAGAATTTTTGTGTTTTCTTTACCTTAAATTGAGCTGTTTATATCTGCATAAAGAGCAGGTCCCTGTCCATGGAGTCCACCATGTTGGACCGCCATGTTTCTACAGTAGCCCAGAAGAGACAAACCAAACACTGGCTATAGATACTGCTATTTGTGGTTCTGTGTTTTTGCAGCAGCCACTGCAGTTAGCAGCTCTTGCGCAACAAGAAAAGCACCAATTTTTCAAGATGAAACTGCTTTATTCAGTGTTTTTAGCAGATTAATTCACCTAGGTTGTTTGTTTTAAAGAGGAGGATAAGACCTCTGCAGATAGTTTTGTTCCCTGTAAAAACCTACTGATGAATGAATACTCAAGAAATTCTAACAATGAGAAGTTTCACCTGGTTGCAATTTGCAATCCTCACCACTAGATGCCACTATATACCCCTAAATTTTACACACTGGACCTTTAATAAAAATAACAATACTAAATTGCACAAATACTCTGCCACAAGTAAAAGTCGTAAATTTAAAATCTTACTATAGTAAAAGTATAGTAAAAGTATTATCAGAAAAATGTATTTAAAGTATCAAAAGTTAATGCATTTTAATGTAATACAGCTGGTCTAGTTAAAGCAAATGAGTACTTACAGTTTTATAAGTAATAATGCATCACATTTATATAATGTTCGTGTATTTTGTATGTCAAATAATTTGGTGACATAATGTTAACATCAACTGTACAAACTCTGCAGGGAATGTGCAGAGCATTTAATTTGCTAAGTAGCTAAAGCTGTCATATAAATGTAGTGGAGTAAAAGTATAATATCTCCCTTTAAAACGAAGTGGAATTTAATTTATAAGTTTTCATTATTGTATATCACCTGTTAACAAGAATCATTTTCAGTCTACAGAAGCCCAGAACAGACAAATCAAACACTGGTTCTAGACAGGATCAGATGTGTTTTCGCATCAGCCACCATAGTTCTCGTACATGCGGGTTGTAATCTGCACCTTCACCACTGAAATCCACAAAATTCTGCAGATAAGACCTTTAGGTGTAAGACAAGTAAAAATACTTAACATTTTGCAGTCACACAGTATTCTCTGAAAAACACAGGTTATTTTTATTTTGTTACTTTGTTAAGTGCTCACAACACACACACTAACATTTGTTCACTGCAGAAAAAGAAAAAAAACATTCATTATATATTTTATCTCTTGACCAAATGTTGTCAGTTTTAAAGCAGCACTTTTTTAGTGCGCTGTTCATGGTTTTCAATTTTCTTTATGTGAAACTTAAACTCGAACTTGACCTCTAAAAACACACTAATAAACAGACAGGGGCATTGCTTGTGGCCACTGGGAGCTGCCCACCACATCCACATTCTTGGCCACTGCTCAGCTCCACTTGAGAATTTGAGGGTTAAATGCTTAAAGGCACTGGCTGACTCATTTTTTTCCCACCTACATTTTCCTGACTGTTGTTGTGAGCAAAAGTTACATCATAATGTAAAGCTTCATTTATTCATGTAGTGTGAAATATTATTTGCCATATAATATGAGCTGCTCAGCGCTGACAGATACTGGGCAACTCCCAGCAGTGAATGAGTTTAACTGGAGGTGCAAATGGTAACGAGGAGCCATCCCTCTGAACGACTGTCCTAAAATGTGTGTTTATTAAAAATTCATTCTTCTTTCTTCACATGGCTCTGGCTTTTGTGTCGGTTTTGTAGAATTCTGCATGCAAACAATGCTTATCTATATAGTGTGCAGCTGGGGAAGGGAAGGAAAGGAAAGGAAAGGAAAGGAAAGGAAAGGAAAGGAAAGGAAAGGGAATAAAAGAAAAGAAAAGAAAAGAAAAGAAAAAAGAAAAGAAAAGGAGGAAAGCATTAAGGGAAATAATTAATAACGCCAAACCAAACCCATCTTGCAAAACCCTTAAATGAAATGTCACTAAACCCGAGCAATCAACGCTCTATGTTTGTTTTCATTGTCTTTTGTTAGTTTTTCGTCTTGTTTTTGTTTTGTTTGTTTTTTTTAAGTATCTTTATATTTATTATTGCTGTTGTTTTCTTACTTTGTATCCAATATCCAGCCCAAACTCATTGCTTGGTTGACTTTGTATTTGGTTATATGTAGGGCTGGGGTGTAGTGTTGACGTAATCGATTACTTGAATACGTCGATTCACGTAACAATGCGTCGCACCATTTCACACAGCGCACGCCATGAGAGCGTGAGCAGTGCCGATCATGTTGTTTTTGTTTCGGCATCATTTTACCAAGTTAGAGCGTACACACTGCCTGCCTGAGCAGCACGTGTCAGCTGCAGCACATCTAGAGAAACAGTAACCGTTTAATATCTAAACGGTGGCCCGCCGTTTTTTTTAAGCATGACACTCGCATTTGTCAGCAGGAATAGACTGCTAAAAAACTGAATGATTATATTGACTATATATTGACTACTGACTCTATACGACTTTATACTGCAGTTCAAAGTCTCTCTTTGTCACAGAGATGAGGAAATACAAAGATGTTTGTTTTACCTCAACTTCCTTGCTTCCCTTTCAAAACAAAAGCTATCCGATGGTGTCTCTGCTGACAGAATGTCATCAGCTGCTGATACAATGCATTTTATTTTGAAACTTTTACAGGATGGGCTTGTCAGCTGTGCAGGAGCTTGTATAACTTCATCGATGAGTGGAATATAAGCATATAAATCTGAAAATACAGCACTCATATCAGCAGGTAGTGTTATGCCTTAAGGCCCAGTTAAGGCTGGACTATTTTGATGCAGAAAGAATTTACTAGTAATTTTGTCTCTTAGAGAAAAGTTATAGTGTTATTCAAATTCTACTAATTTTACTGTAGAGATATTTTGTTGGACTGCTAGATTTGAGGTTTGTTACTGTAAGAAAAAGTAACTGTTTTGTTACTCCTCCTAAAAGTCACTTTTTATTTATTTTGCCGTTGGATTGTTAAATGTAGATTGCACTACATTCCTTTTACTTGAGTGGAATAATCTCTTGCATTAATTTTATTTTGGAGAGACTTTATATCAGACTGTAAAATACAGATTACCAGTTAAGACTGGGCTGTTTTTGTTAGGGAATAATGCAAAAATAATAACAAAATAATGATATAAAAAATGATAGTTAGATCAATTAAAAAAAATAATTGATAGATTAATCGATTAATCGAAAAAATAATCCATAGATTGATTGATGAAAAAAAAATAATCGTTGCAGCCCTAGTCATATGTATGCACTAAATGTTGAATTAATGGTTAAAAATCAATTCAATTTAAGTGTCAGTATAAAAGTTCACTGCTATGTGTAATATATTTCTTTAATTTTTTAATTTTTTAATTTGCCTGGTAATTATGAGCAATAAATGTACAAATAAATACATTCATTAAAAAAAAACATATTTCTATCTATTTCTAAGTATAATACAGCAGCCGTTCCGATATCTGTCAAGTAGAATAAAAGGGAATAAAATCCCATCTAAAATGGGGGATTTCTGTATATCTGGTCAGGAATGATAAATTATTGTTTTAACGTGCATTTAAGGTGTGGTTGCTTCGATACTGATTTTTGAAAGAGTAATGCCAGTAAATTAAATGAAGCTATAGAACTAGCAGATACAAAAGTAATTGTTACAAACTTTCCTTCCTCCCAACTTCCATAGCTCTACTTAATAAGCACCCTGCCCAAATTTTAGCAATTTTATTGATCCTTGTACTTTTATCTTCTTGGTGTGCAATTATCATTTTATTATTCTATTGATTTATTACCTGCTGTTTTTTATCCTGCTGTATTTGCTGTTATCATTATTTTTCTTACTTTTAGTGCTTGTGCATGACATTGCCATTATTTTTATCTTATCTCTCTTGTTATCATTATTGATTTTTTTCCTTTATTTTATCTTTGTGCAATTACATTGCTCTTTTTTGGTGCAACAATATACTTTGCAATATTATTGGGACTGCAGAGGCTGGTGCAATAATAAAAGGACAGCTGCAATACATGAAGGCCATGTAAACTTTCTTTTTTCATTTCAAGATGACATTTAATCTGGGTAATCAGTGTAGACTGTGTTTTGTGTTTTGTTTTTCTGTGTGTCTCACATGACAAAGTATTGCTGTGATTGCAACTTTGCATAGTGCTGTAGCAATCAACTGCCTTTGTTGCCTAATCCTAAAAATGTGTTTTTGTTAACATCCCTGCATTAGTTGCCATGTGCTTTTATTGCCTAAACATAATCACGTGCAGCGTAATCCCACCATGTGCATTTGTTGACATCACAGTCCCAGCATTTCAGAATGTAAACAGAAGGCACAGAGGGATACCTATAGCAAAATATTAAGGCACGGAAGTACACAGCAAAGCTGCAATATGTGACAAATTTGGATGAGAATGTGTTAGCATTTGTGTGCTTTATATTGGTTGTTGCTGAGAGGGTGAATAGATAGTTCAATTTAACCCTTTGAACTTGGATCATCATCACTTTACTTGAGCTGCATTCATACACCTGTCACAGGTTTTTAAACCAGCGGACACTGAGAAAATTGTTGTGTTTTGTCTTTTTAACTGTCTTTTTAAACTTTCACGTGTTTTTTGTTTGTATGTTTGTTTGCTTTGGGGGGTTTTTCAGGTCATTTTCTTATACTTTTTCACTAATTAATTGCTTCTTTCTAGGTCATTTCTTTTTAAGTTGCGCATATAAAGTGTCCCACCAGGGATACTAACACACTGTAGCATTGCTATACAGTTTTAAAGGATGCTTATCGCTCTGTGCAGCTTTGGGACTCTCTGATCACTGCCTGCTCCATCTCATCCCGACCTACAGGCTGAAACTAAAAACATTTAAACGTGTATTGAGCACAGTGAGGAAATGGATGGATGAGTCAAAGTTGGAGTTACAGGCCTGCTTTGACTGTATTGATTGGAGTGTTTTTGAAGCTGCAGCCTCAGATCTCAATGAACTTACTGACACTGTGATCTTACATCAGTTTTTGTGAGGCCAGGTGTATGCAGACCAAGACCTTCTGCAAATTCAACAACAAACCCTGGTTCACACCAAAGCTTAGGAGGCTGTGTCAGGCCAAGGAGGAGGCCTACAGAAGTGGGGACTGGCTCCTGTACAAACAGGCCAGAATCAATCTGACAAAGGTGGTGAGAGTGGCTAAGAGGAGCGACACTGAGAAGCCACAAAACAGCTTCTCAGCCAACAACCCTGCATCAGTTTGGAGAGGCCTGCAGGACATCACCAGCTACAGGAGACCACCCCCCCTGCCTGTGGGAAACCGCCAACTGGTAGACGACCTGAACAGCTTCTACACCAGGTTTGAAAAGGACTCTTTCACACCAGCCCCCCACTTAATAGAACAATCTGCACCCCCTGCCACCCCCTTCCCTCTGATTCCCCTCCTGCACAACAAATCTGCAAAGAGGATGTGCAGCGGCTCTTTCAGAGACAGAAGACCAGGAAGGCTCCAGGACCTGATGGCATGTCCTCCTCCTGCCTGAGAGCCTGCACTGACCAGCTGACACCCATGTCCACCCAGATCTTCAATCGATCCCTGGAGTTGTGAGAAGTACCTTTCTGTTTGAAATGCCACCTGAAGGACATCACAGTTCCTCTGGTGGACCCCTTGCAGTTTGCCTATCAGGCAAACAGGTTGGCAGACGATGCAGTCCACCTGCAACACCTCGACTCCCCAGGGATGTACACGAGGATCCTGTTTGTGGACCTCAGCTCAGCATTCAACACTATCATCCCGGAAATTCTCTACCAGCTTCCTGACTGACAGGAGACAGCAGGTCAAGCCGGGGAGCATCACATCCGGCACCCGGACTACCAGCACTGGTGCCCCCCAGGGGTGTATTCTCTCTCCACTGCTCTTCTCTCTAAACACAAATAACTGCACCCCAGGGGACCCTTCTGTGAAATTCCTGAAGTTTGCAGACGGCACCACAGACATCGGTCTCATTTGTGATGGTGATGAGTCTGCATACAGTAGGGAGGTAGAACAGCTAGTCTTCTGGTGTTGCCAGAACCACTTGGAGCTGAACCTGGTCAAGACTGTGAAGATGATAGTGGAGGAACACTGGCTAAATACAAATGGACCCCCCTCCCCCCGAACAACACAGTGTCTACTGTGGACACCTTCAAGTTTCTGGGATCTACAATCTTTTGGGACCTGAAGTGGACCTCCCATATAGAATCTGTCCTTAAATAGACCCAGTAGAGGCTGTACTTCCTGCGACAGATCAGGAAGTTCAACCTGCCCCAGGAGCTGCTGATCATGTTCTACACCACCATCATGTCTGTTCTCTGCATTTCCATCACTGTCTGGTTTGGATCTGCCACCAAACAGGACCAGAACAGACTGCAAAGGACAATCAGGTCGGCAGAGCGGATTATTGAGACCAACCTTCCCTCCATCCAGGACTTCTACTGGTCCAGGGTCAGGAAATGGGTAGGTAAAATCGCTAATGTCATCGGTAACAGACCCCAAACACCCCGGACACAAACTGTTCAAACTCTTCCTGTCTGGTAGGTGTTACAGGTCACACTGCTTCAAAACGACCGGACACATAAACAGTTTCTTCCCCAAATTAAACTCTTAACGGTCACAGACCGTCAGAATAATCACTAACTCACATTTTGCACTCTTTCTAACTTGCACTTTTACACATGAGGACTTGTATAAATTAGCTAAAATTGATTCAAAACTATAATTTTCTGTTTGCATCTGTTTTTTTACATTTAATGTTGAAAAAATTCCTGTACATTGAGAGCAAAGCTTACCGGAGTCAAATTCCTTGTTTGTGTAAGCATACTTGGCCAAAAAAGCTGATCCTGACTGCCTTCTACACATGGTTTTGAAGGAAATCAAGCCAATTAGCCTAAATTTAAAGGGTTAAATATGTTTCCCTACACAAAAGCACTCCACTGGAGATTGCCATTAAGACAGAAAGGGTTCAAATGTGTAATTTCACAGTTGTGTAGACTGTGTAAAAGATAAGGTTTAATTCATTTCTAATCTAAACTTTATGTTTACAGAATTTGTGACTTGTGGTGAGATAGTATTAGAAGACTGTGAGGTTGTAAGATTGTTCATGGTTTATTGATATAGTATTACATCAGAATGTCACAGAATTGTAATATTTTGTTTTGTTTTTCATCCTAGCTCATTCAGTGTGTTCATACTATGTTGTTGAGAAATAAAGCTTTTCAGTCAGAGAGCAAGACCAGGGGAGCTGCTGATAATGGGTCTACAGTCACTTCCTGTGCAGAGGGTCTGTAAATTCAGTCTGTGGCAATGGGTAGAAGTGCAAAGCAGGGCGATGCTGAAAACGAGCCTGGTGCAGTGTGAAATCTCTCTCTCAGCGCTCCCTGGATAAATAAAAGCTGAAAAAGAAATTGCTGTATGCATTTATTTGCTGCTCTCTTGGGGTCCAATGTAATGGGAAGCAATAAAGATCTCATTCATTCATTTATCACTGGTTGGAAGACTGACCTCGTTGCTTTGCGCTGAGGGCTCAGGGGGCACGGACCGAGTCGAAGGAAGCATTGATGCAGATTTCACTTAGTGCTTGATGGTTTGTGGTTTTGCCTTTTAGCCACACGAATACCAAGTACATTGTGATTCCTGCAGTTCTATAAAAGCATCTGTGCAATCCAAGACTTTTAAATCTCTTCCAAAACAGAGTCAGTGTTTGGAAAGAGAAGTTTTGTTCACGGTAGTTTTGGCATGATGCAACTGGCGCTGCTTACTGAAGTCAGCTGCAGCCGAAACTCCTTAAACCGTCTCCGACAGCACTTTAATAGCCAGGCTTGTTGTGGGAAGGCATAAGAATATGGCAAGAATGAAAATATAACTGACATCTTTTTCTCGGCACTGGGATCTGGACAGTGGATTAAGATAATGTCACATCTATAAGACAAATCCCTTCCCCCTCAGTGCTACAGCGTGGCAGTGCAATTTGAACTTTCTTTCATGGTGAAAGAATTGAAAGAACATTTTCCTCTCCCTCCAGCGCTGTTCTGGGAAGGGAGCAGCTGTCGATGCAGAGATGAAAGTTGAAGGTTTTCATTTCCAAATGCTACAAAATTTACTTTTTCAACCCCCAAAACAGGCTACACCTGATATTCACTGCCTCCAAAAAACATGACTGTTTCCATAATTTTATGTATTAATGTTTCATGAACAAAGGTGTTATTTCAGTGCAACTTTTGATGACCTGAAACTTACCCTGTGTGTGCGTTTATGTGTCTGTGTGTGTGTCTAAGTCCATATTTGTGTACTGTGTTGTCATCATTACACTAAGCAGATTCCCTTTGATCATGTATACTAAGGACTTCCAAATTTCCATTGTTTGCAGGCAGGATATCAAAGCTTTCTTAGTGCGATACAAAGCTTTTTCTAAGGGCAGCCACAGTGGAATACAAAAATAACTGAAACAAGGAGACTCGTGTAAAGCATAAAAATAACCAGACATGAAGATAAATCTCATTTCCCTGTAAAAAATGATATCTGTCACTAAAAAAAAAGGTACATTTTGTTCTCTTTCTTCGGTCCTGACATTGAGAGGTTATGCTTGGGGTGAATTGAATAAGCTTGGTTTATTTCCAGCAACAGACTGAAACCATAAATTCAGCTGCATTGAATTTCCAATGCGCCCCGCAGATCTCACGCCGCATTTGTCAACACGAGAGCGAGAGAGAAAGGTTTCCAATGTTTTGTGATTCACTCTATGATACTGAGAGACCTCGGGGTCATTCCGCAAAAACGAGCAAAGAAATCAACCTGAAGGGGACCTGGAGTACTATAAAGCCTCTGAGGTGGAATATCATTTGTCAGAACAGAAGCTTTTCCCGCGCCGTTCAATTTTTCCCCCCATTTTTGTTGCCTTGCATTTAGCCAGTGTTCCTTTTAAACTCCTGTGTCAGAGAGACAGAAAAACATGGACTTCTAACATCCCTCATCTCTCCTCCCGGCTCTCTATCACTCAGCCATGCCATTCGATTGGGTGTGTGTTCGATAGAAATGGGGGTGGTGGGGGGCATGCGTCCGCGTGACATTGTAGTATGTGCATCAGCCGACGCCCGATCTCATTTGCCATGATGTGCAGCAGCCTAATCTCCTTCTTAACACCCTTGCAGTGCGATGGCAACCTCTCCCGCCGCCGCCGCCACCGCCACTTTAAACCTAGATAAGTGTATCAGCGCAGCCAGGAGGATGAATCCCCAGCCTGCCAAGAACACAAGCTTGCCTTTCTCATCAATCAATTTGACAAGGCCAGCCACAGAGCAGAGCCTTCCGGCAACCTGCCCCTCCCTTCACCTTCCACTACGTCAACCCCCCACAGCCCTCTACCCCCTCCGATCCATTTCTGAAAACACTGCGCCACTGTACTGTAGCAGCACAAGGAGAGGGAAAACGGGAAGGGCATGTGAAAAAAAATATACACAAGGTCCACGTGTAAGAGTTTACGCTTCTTTCATAAAGTGGATGCCCTCTCAGAGAGGAAGAGAAGAGAAGGTTAAAGACTTGAGGAGCCATGAAAAATGGCCCGTGAACGGAGCCACTGTTGACACTGTTGCATGCTGGGGATGGATGAGCGCTGAGCGTGCCTCTCAGCTTGCGAAGCAGCCTGTCGCAGGATGCTGTTTCCTGTTATGTGGTGACAGCGAGGCAGGCAACCCAAACTGAGAGTGATAACAAGGCATGCTGACTAGAGCGACACACAGGCAGACTGTATCTGATCCTCTGCTTTACCTCTTTGTGGAGGAGCAAAGGTTTTTTTTTCTTCCTGGACGGGCGCTGGGATTCTATCAACGATCCTGTGATATTTGCTGAAGTAGAGACATCACAGATACGTGCACCTATGGATAGATATGAATCCGGGATGAGACCGGTATCAGATTGCATTAGATCTGGTGTGTTTATTTTGACTGCTACAGAAGTAAGAGCTGATAAAACTCCAGGGATGCATGAGATGAGAGTAAAGCCCTGTAGCAGAAGAATCTGTCCTCAAAGAGAAGACTGCTGGAAGACTTTGTGCCCTGATGCTCCTATCTATCTATCTATCTATCTATCTATCTATCTATCTATCTATCTATCTATCTATATCTATCTCTCTGTCTGTCTATCCGTCTATCTATGTAAGCAAGAGAATGAGCATTATTTTTGGATGTATAGCTGAGCAACACATGGAATCAACACGAAGCATGGTTTCCCCGCAACAAACGAAGCATCTCTCCGCAAACACATAGTTAGTAAATTCAGACGGATTACACAAGTTCAAACTGGATTCATATGCAAAACAAGCATGAAAACCAAATGTAAACAACCCATAGCATATCTGCATGTCTGCAAAGCGCAGCATTCACTGTCTGGCAGACCAGCTAATAGCATAATCCCTACACAGGCAAATGGGCACTAATCTGCCAATCACAGCCACAGCCGGTTGACAGCACAATGCACAGCTAATAATCCTCTGCTAATGTGTTTGTGTATTAATAATTCACATTCATTCCTGGGGGCTGCAGAGTAATCTTCACTGCAGCCACTGTCTCAACTCCGGATTTCACAGATGTAAGTCAGCAAAGTTGGAAAGAGGCACGCACGGGAAGATGGGGTGGGTCATAAAATACAAATATTGCTTCATGGAGATTAGTGTTTACTTTCATAATGTGGATGATGAAGTTAACTGGGAGTCATTAATGTGAGTGTGGACTGTATGTGGACCTTCAAAGGCTTAATTATGGTTCAGTGCAGGCACAGTTTGAGCTCAGCACTGATGGAACTTCAGCCTGGTGAAACCGTCCTGATGTTGTGAGCTCAGCATTCTGTTTCTCTCCCTCTGCATTGGGCTGCACTCGCAGCATCTTCAGTGGGCGGAGCACTCGCCTTGACAGACAAACTCCTTCAGCCAATCCTGATGTTCACTCTAACCTCTGCCACACAATGTTTTCAGTTAGACAGAACCAACAGATCTTAAAAATACCATTTTTTATATTAACAATTGTTATGTTCGGTTTACCTCATCAACAACAATCAGATACACTGGCAATGCCAGCATATTTTACCATTTCTCATTCAGCTGCCAGCTGTTTCTGGACTGCTGAATACCAGCTGGCAGCGTCGTTGTATATCCGAAACATTGTGAACAACAATTTGCCTGGCCGGGATCTCCAGCTTTGAAGTGTTGCCAGCCTGTTCTCATTCTGAACTCATCAAATACGTGCTTTCTGCGTACGAGTGTGACGCCAAAAGCCACCTCCCACATTGAACCTGTACCTAGCTGAACGGCATCAGATAAGAATACGCTCGGGCAGAACTGATGGCGTTGTTATTGTACGCAGCTGGACAGCTGGATGGCAGGACAGCACCAAGCACGTCCACATGCAATGTACACAAGCGGCATCACTTGAGAATGCAGCGGGATGTAATAACCCTGCTGGTGAGAGCGGGTGAGAGGGAGGTCGATGGGTCCCACAGACAACTGACTTTCATATGGGAGTCTGGAATACGCTTCCCATGAGGATGTGTTTTGTCATATACCTTACCAAGTGCCTCTTTTACTTCAACCTAAATGGTTACTGTGCTACCTTCTCCAATGTAGAGATGGGTGCAGGGATGGACATAGAGATGGTCTTGTTTGTCTGTGTGGTCTGAATCATGCTGTTGCCCATCTTCATGACCTTTTCCCCGATGTTTGCTCTGATGTTAACATTTAAAGCCTCGACCCTCCAGGCAGCAGATGTAGCAGGAGGAGAGTGGTGAGTTCATTTCCCGATCCTCATAAGTGTCTCGTATTTCCAGTGTTTATGACAGAAAGTACAACTAATATTTATAAAATAGACATAAGAGCATAAGTTTGCATTGATTCCGTATTATATCAGCAGAGCTGACAGACAGGCCTCTGGACTGGTCAGAGCCTTTCAAAGTTAAATCATTACAGAGAAATGATAGAAATCCATTTGGAGACAGATGTCCTCTGTGAATTTTATGATTTGCAGACACTGAATTTGGAGTATGGATCCTTTTTTGAAGGCAAATTTCTTAAAGTTTCGCTGGATGATGGAATTCTCTAAAGGCAAGGCTGCAGTCCTAGAGAAGTTGTTTCATATGGAAAAGAACAGATTTTTTTTTTCTTTTTTGGAGGGCATAAACTTAGAAAATGCTCCAAGCCAAGTATGGTACTTTGCCCAGAGTGCTCCAATTGAGCCATCAGCTGAAACATTTCCTCATTCGTATCTCATGTTGTCTTGTGTGTGATGAGCTTGGATGGATGAGTTTCGGCTTTACATAATACCTGCCACAACAAACTTTCAGCACTTTTCTACAAGTGTTAAGACACCTTGTGAGCTTTGCTCACCTAAATCCCTGAGCAGTTTGCATTTGGGTAGAATATTTACATAATTACTTTGAGCGACACTAAGCTAGATCAAGAAAGTTGCATGAATTATTGATAAAATGAATTGTGATGTCATTTTTTTTGCTTGAAAAAAAATGAAAACATCAAGACTTCCTTCCCCAGATACTTTCCATTCTAATTGCTAACTGTACCTTCAGGTGCTCAGAAAAGCAAAAATCACTCTCCCTGCTTCAAGATTTGTCAATGTGTGCTACACAGCAGTGGTGCTAATGCTAGAGCAATATCACCAGGACCTTAGGAGAGGTATGTCTAACAAAACAACCCACAGTCAAACAAGTTCCTCCTATGGCATGCTGGGAAAATGCAATGATCATCCATTCTGGCCTGAGAAAGAAAATAAGGACACCATGTCTCGCAATGCATCAAGGCAGCAGTATTTCTGAAAAGCAGCAGGAAAATGTAATATGTGTTTGAGAGAGTCCCAGCTGAGCAAATAACTGTGTATTGTGTTAAACGAGTACTTTGGTGGTGGCTGAAACCCCCAGTGGATATGTTGACATTGATTTGGTGGGGTGCCTTCAGGGAGCACCCTTAGCCAGGCATTTATGACTATTCAGCACAGCACTCACACTGCGGCACAACTCTCAACAAGGTGAGGACAACTGGCTGACAATACACTATTTTTCTTTCATATTGAGGACAAACCAAAACAGGTGTCATGTTGACTGACCCCGAACAAAATAAAATATAGAAAAAACAAATGGAACACAGCCAAAAAGGTCTTAAAAAAAGATTTTTTTACACGGACACACACACACACACACACACACACACACACACACACACACACAAAATTATTTAATTATTTCTTTATGAGATGGATGTTTTGAGGCAGAATTCAGATGAGTGTCTCTACAAGCCAACTTCTCACAAAGATTGAATTGTCCTGTTGTATGTGAAGATTGGTGAGGAAAAAAGGACAAAAGGCTGCCATAAGGTTGCACTCATGTAAAAGTACAACAAATGTTGGCTATGGAATTTTTTTTCAAGCATCATGAGAAAAAAAAGTTTTTAAAAAGGAAAGCAGAACAAGGAGACTGGCAGGGGAGATGTGCCACATAAATATCCATTTATGGACAAATGTGAGAATACTCGGTGTCGCTGCACTTGAATAGGAAGACTGTCACTCCTAATGATGCATCCCATTTCAACGGATTTACTGTAAATATCTGATGCCTCACTATATTTGTCAAAAGAGGAATAAAAAAATGCAGGACTGCAGATCTCTGGCGAGGTTGCAAATGGTGCATTACGCTGCCACTTAGACCAATTTTAAGCAGAGCTATCGCAAATGAATGCAGACAGATGTAAGCAATGTGCTTTTGGTGAGAGCGAGTGATGGCTGAGGAGGAGGGGAGGAGGGGACGGCAGGAAGTGATGGAGACAAAGTGAGGGACAAACGATTCAAAGGAAGAAAAATTAGGAAGGAATTGGCTGCTCGATGACAGCCCATCAGTGCTGTCAGAATTTCCATCGATGCGACTCGCAGCAGCCCTGATGTACAGTATCTTTGCCCTCTGGTAGCGGTGCATAGCACCCACACCCACAGGAAAGGAATGCAACCTGCTGCGAGTGGAGAGGACACGCTAAAGCAGCACGACAGAGGTCCTGCTTTGTAATACAGGGACAGATGTAACAGCAGATGAGTCAGCATATGGCAATGCCAAATAGGAGATGCGGGGAGCATTTGTAGGTGGGTGGGGGGGCTATAAAGTGCAATGGTATTGGTGGGCAGTGGGTGGTTTTTTGGCTCACCTTTCAAGGGCTCATAACTAAAAATAACCCAGTAAAAATCACTCGGCCTCATGCGGCAACATTCTCTTAAATTTCTCTATTTTCTCTTAATTTTTCTAGTAAGAGAAAATTAAATATAAGTCAACTCCAGATGCACCAAATGTTCTCAGCCAACAAAATCAGCTCTGACCAGGTGTGCTCAATGATGAATCACACTTCATTAGTCACCTATTAGCACGGGTAACACCCCAAAACACCATATAAGGGCAGGTGTGCTGACTGCAAAGACTATGGCACATGACCAAGACTAGAGACATGACACCAAAGAGGTTGTGAAACTGATGTACTGTTAAATAAACTTAAAGTAAATGTGATTTTCCAAAGTGTTAGTACTGGTGTTACAATAAAATCGAAAACCCAGCAATGACAAAACATTTGCCGTGTCAGCAGCAGGAAGTATTCAGATCCTCCACCTTAGCAAAAGCACTACCACCACACTGTAAAAAATACTCTCTGCGTTAAAAAATTAACTGAGTATGGAAGTACAATAAGGATGTGATGTATTGGAATAATAAAGGTACTTGTGTATAGTAAATCATGCATTTAAATAAACCAAAATAATTAAAAGGAATACAAACAAAAGCAGCAAGTCCACACACACACACACACACACACACACACACACACACACACAACACACACACACACATATATATATATATATATATATATATATATATATACCACACACACACACAATTTTAATTGGTGTAGAACTAACATGTTATCAAATATTGCAGTGGTGTAAAAAATACAATATTTCCCTCAGAAGTGTAGTTGGAAATGGAATTGGAAAGTGGCATGAGATTGATATCCTCATTTGTATTTAACTACAGTACTTGAGTAAATATACTTCCACCACTGGTAAATGGAGGGATGCACAGATACTGAAATGACAGTAATTGGGATCAATGTACTAAGTATAGCAGTATTTCTTTAGCCCTGAAATTTGGAAATTTAAAAAAATCTGGACAAAACATCATCTAAGGTTGATTTTATGATATTCCTGCATTTTTAAAAAGTTACTTAAAAAATATTTTTCTTTGCAGTGGGCAACAATTTGTGGCTTGTAAAAATGAGATGTTTTTCTCCTACCTTAGTGAGAGTGGACTTGAAAACTGGAAAAACTTTCTCTTACCTAGAAGAAGAGCAGAAAAAAGACAACATTGGTGAGTCCAAGAAATCAGTGTGCTTACAAAATAAGAACAAATCATGTATAAAACAAAAATAAGAGAACATCTTTTATTTATAAATGTTGTTTCTTGCATGCAGTCCACTGTCAAAACAGCTGAAATATTTTATAAAGACACAAGAGTAGATTTAGTTGTAATTGTGTATTTCTTCAATCAATTCTCCACAATCCAATATGGTATGAAACAGAATTCACATCAGAGCGTTTTGAGGCACAAACACACACATCTATTCAAGGCAAAATGTTCACATTTTGATATTAATTATCACGTAATGGTAGGCCAGTTAGCCACCCAGGCAGAGCAGAAACACATGACAATATCACTTTACTGGCAGCCGCCAGAACAGGCAGCCAATCAAGAGCCTTTTTGATACGGCGCCATGGTTTTGCTTTGCTTTGATTGGCTCACAATCAGAGGCTATAGCAGTGGTCAGAAGGGAAAAAAAAGTTTAAGAACAAGACTAGGAGCCCCGAGGCCAAAAGCTCTGAGTCACACTCATGCATTCTAATGAAAAAAAAAGTTTGAAAAAAACAGTGGAAAAAGTTACCAGCGAGTGTGGCAGGTGACACTATTGATTTAACTGCCAAAGACAAATTTCGTGGACATTTGGCGAGTGCTGATTTGGGTCCCTGGTGGACGGCAGAACACTTTTTGAAAGTTATGCCTGCACTGTTAAAGTCCTGAAAACACTGTGAGGGGAAAGCAAGCGGAGGAAGGAAGGCCACAGCCTGCTGCCCTCTCTCTGCCTTTGGCCTCCCCACACCCCCACACCCCACCACTCCCCTCCACCTCTACTGTTATTTTGCCCAGCAGGGCCCTTAATACTTAATGTTGATGCACCGGCCAGACTCCTGGGAACATTGCAGACCTGAGAGAGGGGCACGCACACACACACACACACACACACACACACACAGGCTTCATCTCTTGCTGAGTAAATAAAGGTGTTCTGGAGCTTCTGTCTCAAATGACAGGTGACAGTGCTGCCCGGGGGAGGGGGGAGGGGGGTGCAGCCTCCCACGTTGTCCCTTTTGTCCCCAGGCCAGACCAGACCGGGGTTGCATTCAGAGGCTGCCCAAACCGACATGCCAATGCATGCAGGACTGCACGGAGAACACAGAGAACAGTGTAACACCAGTGAGGACGTGCACAAGGTTCACATTTTTATCTTGCAATTTAATCCAAGCAAAAGTTCCCTCAATGATGTTTTTTTTTTCTTTTTTTCCCTCTGCACACTGACAGCAAATTTTCACATTGTGGCCATTAAGAAGCCACAGCAGCCTCCATGCAAATGTGATTTGTGATTTGTGCTTTGTGTTCTGGTGTGATGTGTGGGCAGGAGAACGATGTCACTCATGCACTTTAGGAAGCATATTTACACAGAAAGGAAGAAAACACAGAGTGACCCAAACAATCCCTCTAAATAGGATGTTGCTTTATAATGATATTCTTTTTGTGTTTTAGCCAGGGTTGTGCATTTTTACTGCAGTTTTTAAAATGATGATCGCAATATTTCAAATAATGATGGGAAGCTAAAGTCATAGCATTTAGTTATGGGGTATGACCAGGCTATGCACCCGTTATTAAATAGGAATGCACATCTTGCTACTGAAGTAAATTGCCTTTTTTTTTTTTGAAAAGGGGCTCACAAACAATACAATATAATATTTCATCCCTGCCTTTATTTTTTATGTTTTTTTTCTGACCATTCCAATAGGTGAAGAATCTTAATGCAGAAATAGTTAAGAGTAACAATACATAGACTTAAAAGACAAAACAAGATTATTTATTTTAATAATTTAGTAGAGTAATTTAGTCATATCAATGACTGTAATGATGCTTTAAAACACACGCACACACTCACACACACACACACACACACACACACACACTATATGTATATGTATATATATACATTTGCATTACACTTATCAAGATGAATATTCTGTAAAGCTTCTATAGTGGGAAGTATTTGGGTGTTGTTAGATGACACAAATATATATACTGTGTGTGTGTGTGTGTATATATATATATATATATATATATATATATACACATGTTTAATTATGAGTAAAACCATATGCAATGAAATGGTAAACCCTTGAAAATGAATCACATATACAGAACTATACTTAGAGTAAGTGCACAGTGGTGGAGTGCTTTTTTATGCTCACCTATTCCCTACTAATACATTTGTAATGATTAATTTGTCAGGTCTATCTGTACTGAATACCTCATTTTGGACATTTAAAGTTGAAAACAAGACTCGACTTTCAGTAAATCACTCTGTCAAGTAGGTGAAGTCAAGATATAGAGCAAGCAAACCAAGCAGCTAATTTGCTTTTCAAGCTGCTTTTAATATTCTAATAACCCCCCCAATCTTATTTTCAGATCATTTTCTTGTGACTTTCTATGCTTTCGTTTGTTGTTGTTTGCAGGAAGAAACCAAAGCAATTTTCTCTGGTGTCAGAAGTTTGCAAGTGAAAGGCATGTGAACGCAGCAGAGGAAAACTGATGTCAATCCAGGTGTTGAAGGGTTAAAGCTTCCAGGATCCTTTTTGTCAATACTCGGTCTGGGGTAGGTAAAACCATTTGAATACAGTTACAGCTGAGACATCTCACTATTTTCTGTCGTTTTACAGATGAAATGATAAACTGTGAAAAAAGAAAAGTATAAGAGGACTGTAACCTGATGAGTACAGTGTATGCAGTTTGTTTGATTTTTAGTCTTTTGATCAATTAAGGAAATGATCACTGCACAACAGCCTTCTTACAGAAATAGCAACATTTGTAATGGCAGCACTAACCTGCACTCTGAGCTCCTATCTGAGCACACTCACATGACCCGTGGGGAGCAGAGAGACCACCTGCAGCACTGACCACGCAGGAGCCCAGCAACAACAAAGTAAGTGTTGCAGAGCCTCACCTCCTGGTGAGACCCTGCAATGCTTGCTTCAGGATACCAGTGTGGTACTTGTATTTTTCTCTCCCTCTGCTCGATCAACCAGTCAGACTGCTTTCTTTGATCTAGCGATCCCCCACGGCTACTGACCAGCCACCCGAAAACACCTGAGTTCTTCCCCTTGTGGGCTGAACGGCATGAACTGGTTCAGATCATATTTTCATCTGGTAATGCCCTGTAGATGAGGACAGGTCTGCTCACCAAATGTGAAAACACCCCCTATTTTCACCAAAGCATCCTAACTCATATTTACCAAATCTCAAAATGATATATATAGCTGGATGTTTTCTTGACAGTGGCACACTGAAAACTCAGCATGGCCGAAGCAGGTGGTCAGTGAGACTGTCATGGAGTACCGCAACGAGCGAGGAGCAGAGAGACCGCATGCAGGCTTCCTTTACAATGACATCAATTCCCTAGTGACATATAGACACACTCAGTGAGGCTGAGTGTTGCATCAGTAGTTGCAAAAACATTGCAGAATAAGTTAAAGAACAGGACAGAACTTCAAATCAGAGACTGCATGGGCTAGGAAATGATTAACTAATGCATAGAGGGAATATGGATCCCAATCCTCCGCACTTATCAGTCTGATCGCCTGCTGTTTGCCATAATGCCCAGTTTAAATTACTCCTTGTGATAAGTCGGCATGTTTATCTCATTCAGAAAATCTGGATCTGCCCTGCCCACCACAACTGCTTAGGGTAGGTTTTGCTTTCTGCTTTCTCCAGCATGGCCACAACACTAAAACCATATGTGGAGATAGATCTGGCTACGCAAGACTATAGACACCAAAGGGCTGATCACACAGAGAGGCATTGCTAGAAGAGTGTCGCCAGCAAAACCATTGTCACTACATTCTTATCCTAACTCGTCACATGGTGCCGCTCTGTCAGTGACCTTCCACGTCTACTTATGACATTTTAGGTATCCCTCCGCGTCAGCTGTTTACACTGCAAGTTGCCGTTGCCGTGATGTCCACAAATGTACATGGTGGAATGATACAGCATGGTCCTTATGTTTACACAACAGCACATACTGTCACAGCGGTTGGGATTAGACACCAAAGTCACGGATGGTTAGGTTTAGGCAAAAGGGGCACATGGTAAGGTGTAGGAAAAAAACCCACACACATCCACACGGGACGCAAACTCCAGACTCCTGCATGAAAGTCAGTTGTTTGTGGGACCCATCCACTACTGCACTGCTGGTTACCAGCAGTGTTATTACCTGATGCTCTCCTTCAGCATTTCATGCAAATGTAGCCGGTTCTGTTCAGCTGTGTTCTCAAGTGACGCCCGGTGCCGTCCGACTGTCCACCAGCGTATAATAGCAGCACCACTGGTTCTGTTGTTGTTTCTCAGCTTGTTAGCTTGCAGTGGCTAACAGTGTCTTTAAAACATACAATCTGCTACAATGGGGTTTTTGGCGGAAGGAGGTTGGTTGACATCCAAAAACTGCACATTCTACCATGTTTGCTTACAGTGTTCATTATGCTAACCAGTCAGCTGCGAATGCAGCCGGACACAAGTGCTTGTGATGTTATTATACGCCAGTGGATGGTCGTATGACACCTGCGTTGGCCGCATGATGCGCAGCAGGATGGCTGTAAGTTGTAAAAAATTTCTTTAACAATGTAATATGAGGAGCACTAGGATGCCTATAGGGCGGTGGGTGAGTCCAACAAACCCAGACTTTCATGCAGTCAGGTGTTCTCTTCCCATCTAAATGTGATTAAAAAAAAAATCCTTTCTACACCTTATGACCTGCCCTTTTGTCTGATCTGAACCATCTGTGCCATCATTAACTAATTCTGAACCGTGCCAGCATGTGCGTTTACTGGTCTCAGTGTTGGTTGCTATGTGCTTTTGTTGCCTAAAAATAACCATTAACAGTGCAATCCCAACATGTGCTTGTGTTGACATCACAGTGGCAGCATTCCAGAGCATAAATAGCAGATGCAGAAGAACACATGGAGCGTAATATGTAAATGCAGAAGTCCTTTAAAGCGGCAACATGTGAGGATTTGGGATTAAAACATGCTGTATTATCGTGAATGAGGTCCAAAAATCTCTTGTAAATTCACATTAAAGTACTGTTTTGAGCACAATCTTGGATAACTTATAAAAAAAAGAGCATCCTCTGGTTTGGGTCATCCTATCAGATCTAAGGTGACACACGCATCAGACTGATACGTTCATATGCCTTTCAAGGCTCCGAGTAGGTTAAGAGATAAAAACACCTCATTTAGAGGAGGTCAACAGATAAAGACAGCTGATGGTTTCAAAGATAAAAAGCAGCTGATTGAGAAAATGTGAGCAGATAAAGAAGAGCGCAGCGGCTTAATAAAACAGAATGGCAATTAGTGTGCAGAGCCAAGTCTCCTCTTTTAAACCAAAGCTGCTCTGTCTATAAAACTTAGCTAACAGCTACATTTCACATCGGGACACTTTTTGTACTTCTGCCAGCTCAGTTTAAAGTTGTGCCAAAATGTATGTCGTTAAAGCATCAATTTTGGGACAGCTTCATATTCCCATCCTAAAAATAAGCACTGAGGAGCTGGACATCCAATCATGATGTTACAGACACTGTTAGTGCCTCACAGTCAGTCAAAATGTTGGGCGCTATGTGGGCTACATAAATCGTCTGATTTTCTGTCTGGAGTCAATTTATGTTCCCCTTTGGGCTTTCACACCAAATTTTTTGGGGAGCTGCTCTGCCGCTATGAAGATGTCCTAATCTTGTGCTTAGAGTTTGAACAGTCTTAATCAGGCTCATGAAATTATATAACCATGTGTCATTGCCTCTCTAGGCACACCAGTTGATTGTTTGGATAATGAAGCCTCACATATGTCTCGGTGGAAGAAGGATCTTTGAAGAGGTTTTAGAATATGGATCAAATGGCCGGGGAATACCAGTGAGATATTTGACAATAAACAAGAAAAGATAAGCGGGCTTTTATAAATGAGGCGCTCTGAGTTCAATGCCCAAGACAATATGAAAAATTAGTGTAGTTTATCAAGAAAGTAATGATTCAGAAAAAAATAGCAATGCCTCGCTTTGTCATTTAATTATTCCATTTATTTTTGGTTTACTTGTGTGAAGCTGCACAACTGAGATTTAGTCCCAAATCTGATCATCATACACAGCATTTCTTGGCCAAAAGTTATACAAGTTTTAGTGCACCAGAGGAAAAAAATAATAAAGTACCGATCTCTGACACAGACATGCTCTCACACACAAACAGGACCACAAGTGGCATCTCCCATGGTTAACTCGGTTGAATCCCTTTCATGTTTTATTTATTATTTGTGCCTCAGTCAAAGTCCCGTCATTTCACACTGATGTTTGGGTTTGATCATTTATTATTGAAAAAAAAAAAAAAAAACGTCACTGCATTTAGACTCTAAAGCAGTGATACTGAGCTTACATCCCACGGGCCAAATCTGCCCCCTGATAAGGTGCCGCGTGCCCCTCTAACCATTTTGTGATTCACAATAAAAATGAAGTGACTCACACTGAGAATTCAGGTGCCAGAGTGCATAAAATAGCATCAAAATAGAGCTTGGTTATCAAAAAAAGTAGCAGTCGAGGAACCTTCGCATGTCATTGGCAACAAACTACATATACAAACATTCTCAAATCCTAGAAATGTCCTAATATCTGAAAAATAACTGAAAATCTTAGAAACAATCGAAAATCCTAGAATCTTGAGAAAAATGTTGTTATATACAATAAATGTCCTAAAATTCTAGAAATGTCCTAAAATCCTGGAAACGTCCTAAAATCCTAGAAAAATCCAAAATTCAGAGAAACATCTAAAATCCTATAAACATCCTCAAATCCCAGTCAAGTCCTTGAAATGTACTAAGGTCCTTGAAAAGTCTTAAAATCCAAGAAACGTCTTAAAATCCTAAACATGCTAAAATCCTAGAAATGTCCAAAAATCCTAAAAACATGTACAAGGCTGCTGTGACTGACCCCTGGCATCCTGTCACTTTGCAAAAGTGGCCCTAAAGCAAAGCAAGTTGAATATTCCGGGTCTAAAGAATAGTAAAATATTCAATAAAAATGTTTCAAGAAAAAAAACAAAAACAATTGACATAGAGTATCGCACATCACATCCTGAAATTACAGCTGTACTTCTGCATGACTACATAATGTGGTCACTCTCAAACCACTGTTTGTGTTTGCTGATTCATGGATGGTTTTCAATCATGTGTTTGAGCTGCCTAAGTGTGTCAGCTGATGCATGGTCGATGCATGGTCACAGTCCTACGAGCTTGAAATGTGCTTGAATCAGGTCTTGATGATCAGCGGACGCCTACCACAAAAGCAATTTGAGTCCAAAAAATAATATAAAAAAGCAAAGTGAAGAGCACTTACTCAAGGAAAAAAAAAACAAAACACTGTTGTATAAACCAGTGCTCAGTGAATGGAGGGCGAGGGCAAATTTGGTAAATCTGCAAATGTGCCTAAGTCACTCAAACCATCTGCCTTGCATTATATTAGTAAAAAGGAAATACTGTGCAGGTCATGTTTTGAAGAAGTAATCTGGAGTGAAATATTCCAGGAGGGACACAGTAAGCAGTGAACACCAAATAAATGCACACTTGTGCACAGGTGACACATTTCGAGGTGTACTGCTGAGAATAGCAGTTTGTATAAAGGAAGGGTCTGCACAGTCCTCATAGCAGATGCACAATAATAGATAGACTAAATTAGCGCCTCCGCAGATCACTCAAGTTGCAGTTACAGTTTACATCCATTTCTATAAAAACACCTGAAGCACCAAAGATCTCTACAATCAGGACAGTTTCAATGTGGACACCGAAGATTATTGTCTCCCCTTCTGCTCCTGTGCTTTGATGTTGAGTGAATGTCCAGAGAATTGTTTTTGCATAACATTATGATGTCACAGTGACCTTTTAAATATAGAATATCATCACTTCCTTATTATATCCCATTAGAAATTTGTGTAAATTGTCATAATTAGTGAATAAATTCTTGAGTTATGTTTGTAAGGTTACTGTGACATTGACTTTTGTCAACCAATTTCCTATCAGTTAATTCTTCAGTCCAAGTGGATTTTTTACCAAATTTGAGGAAATTCACTCAAGGCCTTCTTGAGATATTGCTATCATGATACAAGGTCACAGTGACCTTGACCTTTGGCCACCAAATTGAAATCAGTACATACATGACTACTACGTATGGACTTAGAGCCAGACTACCCAAAAACATAATACTTCCAACATCCTCTATTGCCAGTGCGGAGGCATAAAAAAACTGGCATGCAAGGTAGATTTTCATTCCGGCTGTTTGAACCTTGAGGCCGCTACCCTGAAAGGTGAGGGGTTTACAGCCGCTGTATCGTGATGAACTCTCGACACAGTTCTGCCTTCCACAGTCAAAGTACAGACACAAGGGTGAATACAACAAGCAAAACCAAGACAGAATGTGCTTGTTGAAATCTTTTCTTTTTTGGCTCACAAATGTTTAATGTAAGTCTAAGAAAACAACACAAAAAAGGAAGCAAATACACAGGAACTATAAAGAAGCCAGGGACTTTGAGCACAAATGGCGCCTGACAGTTAGTTTTACAGTGGATTACCTCAGGTTGCCTTAGATTACCTCTTACAAACAAAGTAGTATGCATTAGAGCTCTCTGCACAAACATACTACCTCCATTCTCCATCTTTCAGTGAAGGCCAGCGCTGCAGGTGATATTGAGCACACAGTTTGTTCGCACCCATCACTGTATTTGAACTGTCTGGCAGAAATCCCAACGCCAACTTACTGTTAGAGGCAGTGAACACTCTCTATTATCAGTCCATGTTTGTCTGAGGGCAAATCAAAGCTTATTTCCACTGGAAAAAAACAATCATTTTCTTTTTAAGTGCTATCCATCCACACAGATAGTTTGGGTTCTATTTTCCTAGATTTTGATACTGTATATCCATCTGTGAGAGTTCAGTCTGAGTCACTGAAGTCACAATTAATGGTTCACAAATCATTAAAATTGTATCTTTGTAGAAAGTCGCTGTTAGTCTGGATGAGCCACAGAGCTCGCTGAACAACCGTTTTCATAGCAACAATTTCTTGGGTAAAAAGTAGTTCATGTGGATACTGCTCACAGTGAGGACTGTCAAATATCACACAGACATAGCACCACAAACTAAATTCTTTTCAATTCTTCCCTCACATCTCAAAGACAGGTGTATTTAAACATGGACATAGACCACCTGATCTACCTGCATCCATTAGCCAGGTAGGATGTGAGCTTCACATTCTGTTTGACACTCTGGATCAGCCTGGCCTCGGTGCTGCCCCGCGTCGTATCAAGAAATTAAAATCCAATCTGAGCCAATTAGCGATCAGCACCGTAGTTGACAGCGTAATCAGCCAATCACCTCCTTCCGACTGGATTTGGCAAAAGCTTTTGTTATGCTCATTGGCTAAAGGAATTTATCAAGGCGAGTAGTCCCTCCCACTGAAAGTGTGTCCAGACTGATACAGAGAGCCAAACTGAATGTTGAGCTCATGCATCAGGTGGTCTAACAATTACACGACCTGAAAACCACATATATTACCATTTATACGATCACAGTTTTAAACACGCCATTTATGTTGCAAGATGGTTTTAGTAACACTGTAAAACTCTGTGGTAAGATTTGGGAAACAAACAAGGTGATTAGGTTTAGAAGAAAAAAAAACAACATCATGGTTTGGCTTTAACCCTTTAAAATCTGGAGCAACATCACTTTCCTTATGCTGCTTTCAGATGAAAAATAAATAGGGAAAAAAGAAAAATGAAAATTATTAAAACTATAACTATATTTATAATTACCAAAATATAATAACATATTCAAAATAATGTTACAGAAAAATATCACATTCTATTTTACATTCTATATTTCCAGGTAATTTTCTTGGTTTTTTTACTTTTATATTTAAAGGAATTTTCTTGTATTTTTATTTCTAAATTTCTTGTTAATTCTCGTCATTTCTTTCTAGGTTGTTCTTTGCCTTCTTGCCATTTTTGTGAAAGATTTTAATTTGACAATTTTCTCTGGTTTTACAGGGCTAAATAAGTACCTTTGGAATGTGATGTCATGTCACAAATATCACTAGTGTAGACTGTTACACATACTATCATACTTGGCTATGTTATTATTGAAAGACATCAACGTTGCTTTCCAGGCCCAAACACTGGTCTCCTGGGTGAAAGTCCTGCACTTGTTTGACCCATCCACCAGCCTTTCCACCCACCTTACAGGGACTTCTCTTTATTGGGACCAGGGACTCGTCTTTATACAACATTACATGGACATTTTCGATCTTTTCTCTTCGCTCATTTTGAAAATGGTAAATATTTGATATAAATCGTGGACACCCTAGGAGACGTAGATACAGCACTGGTGGCAGAGCTCCATTCATTCTTATGAGAGTTGCTCAGTGGCACATGGTTCAACTGCCACATTTAAAATATGCCACATATGATCAGCACAGTTTACGCAGGGATTGAATAATTTAATCTTGCAACTCTTTTAGACTTTCTAAATATTACTGGACTGAATGGATGAATCTTGATAGTGAGACAAGTCATTTAGTAAGAGTTGTAACGCTCAAAAAAACACTGATTTATAGACATCTTGTTTGGCCACTACAAAAATTGTCCTCAAGGCCCTGCACACTTCTTCTTGAGTTCCTTTTGATGCACATGATAGTGGTTCTCCACTGTAGTCCCTGTCTCGACACAGAATTTATTGCTCAGTTATTACTCAGTGCATAATGCCACAAAGACCTCCAACAGCAAGACACATCATCTATCCGGTTTTGTCAAAGCTGGATCAATACTTTCAGAAAAATTCTGCATGCCTGTGAATCTAGCCCACAGATGAACACTCATCCATATTCCCCACGCCATCTCAGCGCTCCAAACAACCGAAAATATTGAAATACAATGACAGATACGACATCAGACCAGAGCCAAACCAGCAGGAACTGCAGCACAAAACACAGTTAAAAAAAACAAACAAAAAAAACCCCTCACCTTTGAGGAAAGGCATTCATTCATTTACTTTATGAGGACAGAGTAGGGATGTGATGATGGATTGTTCAATCTGAGTAATATACTTTATTAAAGAAGACCGATGGTATTGGCTGGAGAAGGTAAGTGTTTTTCATTCCCACTTCTCCTTCACCAATAAATGTTGGGGATACCTGGAGGGCTGTTCCTCATAATGACACATTACCTGGTCCAATATTTGCACCACACAGATTCCATTTCAATTTCTCTGCGTGATCACATGATGAGGTGTTTTTGGGGTAATCATGACTTTCCCATTTGTCTTTGGTCGGAATGTTTCAAATGAGATCCTATTCACGGCTGGTTGTAAGGAGATGGAGAGACCCAGCTGGGAGAGACTCAGTGGTGGCATTAAGAGAGCTACATACACATTTTATTTAGCATTTAAACATCAAGAAATTATCACCTTATTAAAGCTAAGAGTTCATTATTATATAGAAGCAAGAGCATTAGTATTCATAGCACCATGGGGTCTGATTTTGTGGGAAATCGGATTGATTGCTTAAGTTTCAGCAAAAATGTAAACAATAGATAGAGGGAAATCACTTCCAATGTGTTTATTTTCTTAACCCTTTGAAACCTGGATCAACTTTTCTTGTGCTGCATCCAGACGCCTGTCACAAGGATTTAGCACTTTGAATCATGAGCAATTTGTTTCGATTTCATTTGAAAAAATGGGAAAAATGCAAAGAACAAATTGGCAAGAAATGTCCCATAAGTTGCAATAAATTAGGTTTGGAAAATTACTTTTTTAAAAAAACATACTTTTTAAAAATGTCCAGAGAGCTTTATTCATAACCATCATAACAATATATTACAAATTATTTTTCAAAATTATATAGTATAATATACAAATTATACAGCATTTTTAGGGTATTTTGTTGTTCCCTTTTTGTTTTGTTTTGTTTTGTTTTATCTTATCTTATTACTTTTTATTTTATTTTCGAAAAAAAATAAGCCAATTTTCACAGGTTTCACAGGGTTAAGTGGGACTACTCAGTGGTGGTTCAGTGCAAATTGGGTGTAACTGAACCAGGAAAGTGTAAATGCTGAGAGAAACTCAGAGGTGAATGATTTAGCAAAAGAAAGCTAAAAAATAGCTTTCTGTTTTCAGATAATAGATATTTATCTGGCTCTTGGGAGACCACGTTTTAGGGCTAAGGAACTCTGCTTGAGTGGAAATGACTGCTGACTGTTTTTGCTTTATGTGATCAAAGTGAACAAGAGGGGGAAAATGGAAAAGCTGAGAGAGAAAAGATGAGATGGATGACGTACAGTCAGGCCGACAAAGTGCCAAGCTTCACTCATGGCACAGCAAAGAACACGGAATCCGGCTTAGCTTTCTGAGCCGCTATGACACACCATGAACGGTGAGGATGAGAAGTCAGTGAAAAAACAAAGTAGAAGTCAGGTAAAAATACAGCATCACATTTTGAAGTATTGGGTGCTGTAAATGTGCTTAAAATCACTAATCGTCCTAAAACTCTTTATTAAAGGGAAGGTTGAGATTTCTTTTGGTGAGGTTATATGGGGTGCTTACCAATAATTAGAGCATTACATACAGTAGATGTTTGGAGTTTGGAGAAGCAGAGCAGAGTCCGACACGGAGGCTAAGCAGTGCACTGCTTTGAATGTGGGGTCAGCAATAAAATATATTTTAGCCACCTAAAAAAAGTCCCACCTTGGAAACATGGATCTGTTGAAGTGTATGCAGTGCTGAGAGTATTTTCAGTGCTCTACCTTTCCATTAGACAGCCCATTCGGACAGAAAAACCGTTAACGGCCTCAGTTCTCCATCTATGTTCTTGTCAAAGCCACCACACTACACGGATAAAAACAGTAATTTTAGCTCACTGAACACAAGAGCCATTGGTCCACTGCTGCTTCGATCAATTAGTTAGTTTCAGCTATTGTGTGACTTTGTTGAATCTGAATTTAACCTTTAAAGCCAAACACACATCATTACATAAACAAATTAAATGACTGAGGCAGCAGTAGTGTTCCTAAAACTGGACTTTTCAAATACACGTTAACATGTTAGTCTGACTTAAATCGTACAAAGTCGAATTTCTCAAAGTTGCACTAACACACCTAGATAATGCAGTCGGGGGTTGATTTAATCTCTTATAAATATGCCTCAATCAGACCTGAACTTGCTCAGGCATTCTGCATAGAAGTCCCTGTGCCAGGCTTTGACCTGGAAGTCATACAGCATAAATTAAGGAAAGCCGGGAAAAATATAATAAAATACAATAAGCATATTACAAAAATAATATGCTGGGAGCATATTGCCACCTACTGTGAAGGAGTCGGACATACTTCCTTTAATAAATCCATTCACCCCCACTGCTTGTATACTGGGACAAGGACAGAAGTGCAATTTTAAGACCTAATTTAGCTATAACTGTAGCTTGACTTAATTTTGCATGCAAACAAGTAATTTTAGTGCACTGAAAACAGGAGCTGTCGGTCTAATGCTGGCTGTATCAGTTAGTTAGTTTTAGTTATTGTGTGTCTTTGGTGTTTAAAAGGGATAGTTTGGATTCATTCAAGTCACACAATAACACAAACAAAATAACAAAATAAGGCAGCAGTAGACCAGCAGCTCCTGTGATAAGCGATGTTAAATCACTGTTTTTCTAAATGAAGTCTGGCTTTGAAGAGAACAACAAAACAACTTCAATTTCCTATTGGGACAGCAAGATAGAGCAGTCAAAACATTTTAAATAAATATAGCATACACTTGAATTGACATTTATTTGTTTTAGGTGGGACTTCTTTTATTTGGCTAAAATACTTTTTTGTTAGAGTACATTGATTAGCTTCCATTTTGGACTCCAGCCTGCATCTCCAAACTGGGGGCATGCCGACTGACATCTACTGTTTGTAATTTACTCTCTATCATGCAACCCCACTTCAAAAAATCTGAACTATCCCTTTAAAGATGTTTGAAAGTCTGAATTTATATGCTGTTATAACTTAAGATTATAAAAAATCACTAGTGCAGATGCAGTTATTAATCACAATTAAGGTTGCTTTGAATGTTTTAAAGCAGTCTTAATATGCACTCGTTGGTCCAGTGTTAACAGATATGTAAGACCACGTCCTTCTTGCCAGTGTGCAGTTAATTGCCACCATTTCAAGTGCTATGAATGTCATTTCCAAGGACACACTGCAGGCTGGGTGGAGGCTGCACGAACACGGTGGGCAGTGCATGTAAAAAGCATGTGGGTGGAGCATACAAGATTCTTAATGAGGTCCAGGGACAGTCTCCAGTGGAGGATAAAAGATTGCTTTAATACCTTGTTCCAGACTGTGTTTTCAGAGAGGATCTGACCAATTTGCAAGGTTAGAGGGACGTTTGCAAAGTATGTAGAGCAGATCATCTGATGGAATATAAGGTCACATCTTAATTCACATGCCTCAATGGGACACAAATGAGGTATGCAGCAGGTTAGCGGTGAGGAGATAGTTTGGTTGATGGTGCCTTGACACTTTGAAAACAGCTTTTGTTGCAATATTTATTCAAAATCAATAACACCAGATAGAAAAATTTCCAAACTTTTATGAACTAGAAGCAGCCTTGATATGGATGTGTTTCATTAGTTTTTGAAAAATAATACTAGTGAGATGAAGATCTATGTGGCACCTTTGACATTTTGGACACTGCTGGGCTAAAGAGGAGTATTTTTTTGGGAAAGCACATGCTTTTCACTACAGTTTTTAAGGCTAGACAGTTCTTTAATCGCACAAAGATCTGAGTCCAAAACCTGATGGAGAGCTGGCAATTAAACCAAGAAAAGATATGCATATTTCCTCTTGAATCTCAACTACTGCCTCCTCCGGTCTTTCATCTACTTTTCTTTTCATCACTAACGTAGCCAAAGGAGTCTGGTGTTGCAAGTTCATTCCTTTTTACTGTTTTTACTTGTTAAAAGTTAGCAGATCATCCTTTCTTTTAACTGGGAAACTTATACCACTTATATTAACAAAAATCCTTGGTTGAGCAGTGAAACATTATGGCAGAAATTAGACTCATCTTACACATATATTCAAATAAATACTGTATTTTAAATAAGGAGCTTAAAGGTATGCTAAACAGGAACTGTCAGTTACCGTTTGTTAACAGTATCACCAACAAGAGTGAATCCGACACCAGATTAACCCTTTGAAACTTGAGCAAATTGATTGGATTTCTTGCAAAAACAAGAGGAGAAGGCAATGAACAAGACTTGGCCAAAAATTTTGTAAAATAAAAAATAAACAAATTACCTGTAAATTTTTCTTTACCCATTACTAGTTTCTTGCAATGTGTGACATCTCTAGTTGCTCATTGCCTTTTTCCCATATTTCAAAGGAAATCAATCTACTCAAATTTCAAAGGGTTAAACAGCTTGTGAAAGGCGTCTGAAAGCGTCACAAGAAAGTTAATGCCAATCCAGGTTTCACAAGGTTAACGACGTTTAGCATTTCATCTCGCTATATTGTGTCCAAGATTTTTGTAGCTTCCTCTTGAATGTGTGCTGCTTATCATGGTATAATGGTATGGAATAAATACATTACAATACTTCTGTATTTTTTGGGACAATCTGTTTTTATATTTTTGTCAACTTTCACTTTTACTCCACTTTATTTCCTAAATAAAATGTATACTGTACTCCGAAGCATGTTTTTTGAGTACTATTGCTAGTTAAAGTGCTTTTATTCCAATACCTTTTCTGTGTATTTGAGTACTTTTACAACTTACACCCTTTAAAACTACCCCTGAGTTCCTGCAGTGGAGACAGGCCTACTGTGCCCAGAAACATCCCTAACACAGCAAAATAAGAAGAAATTTTAAAAAATAATAAGAAAAATACAGGCAATGGGTCGAGTCTCTGCAGATTAATACATAAGTAACGATTAAGAGGGATTACTTTTGTATGAATCTATACATTGTTTATCGGAACATCCTGTACCTTTAGAGGGATATCTCATTGGTACTGTGTTTTTAATGATAAAATGTCCATTTATATAATTAAATCACTCAAGTCAGAAAAGAAAACTTCTCTGACTCCTCACGGGACAAACTGTAGAGGTTTGAGCAGGTCATTTTGCAAAACATTCTGAAGCACTTCCATGTACATAAATTATTGCTTTCTTCCGCACCCATTCAAGCTGTGTTTTGGAAGGCTTTCTGTACGGTGCCAGTGCTTTCTCTGAAGGAGATAATGGGTGTTTTGACACACCTCTTCCTCTGGCGGAGCGGGAGTTGGTCTCCATTAGCAGAGGAGCAGAGCCCCTGGGAGAGCTGACAGTTGGGGGTTCCGGGTTGTTTGACAGGGTTATCAGTAGGCGGCCTGCAGCTCTTCCCACACACTCATACACATACATCGGGTTATTACAATTTCCTCGTACAACTCAGACACTGCCAAATACTCGTACATTTACACACGCCCAGGTGTCACCCATGTGCTTAAGAGTGATCTCATTTGGCTCATCACTCCCCTTCCAGTTATGGTTCAGTTTCACAACATCATCCCACCAGTTCCAGTGATGAGACAGCACCTCTGACTCAGCTGTGTGTTCTGCGGAGGGCTGTGGTAGTCTCGCCTCGAGGGGGAGCGCAGGGCAGTGTGAGGGCAAATTCAATACGTGCTTAAAAATACCTCCCGGCCTCAACACAGGCTCAAAGCAGATTAGCCCAAAACAATTAAGTGACTAGCAGGCCCAGCCCAGCTCACCTTTGGCAGGGCCTTAGTACCCCCACAGTGGCATGGATGGTGCCCAGCGGTGCCAGCTTTAGTGTTGTTATGACCCCACTTTTTGTGCAAGCTTGCACAAAACTCTGTGCACAACCTACATAAAGTATAATAGAATCTACAATCAGAATGCTCGATATACCAGTCATTGGTCAAAACCAGTATCACTTTTGACAAGTATCGAGTACAGGTGGGTGATATATCAGTTATACTGTATGTATGATGACTAGTTCCATATGGGATGTATAAATTGACAATATTGCAAATAACTGATATGTCACTCACAGACTCCCCCACCCATCCAGACCACTCTCTGCTTTATTTAACATTATACTTACACTACTTTATTTGACTTCATTATAACAGTACTTTATTTCAACTTTATAATAACTGCATTTTTAAAACTTTCGTAGGTCAAAACTACAAACACTGTAAAAAAACATGAAAACACGATCGAAAAATATTATAAACAGATAAATCTGCAAGTTCGAGTGCAACTCTGTAAAGCTGTAAAGACGGACAAGTGGGTTTAATGAGTTTCTGTGTCCAGTGTGATGACGTCTACCGTCCCCAACAAACACTGTAGTCCCATTTAGCCACTTGTTAGCAACCGCCTTTTTTTAAGACGAGCAAAACCGTAAAAGTTCAAAAATTTAGCGGATGTGTTTCATGTTGCAGAACAAAATGTTTAAATGTATTTAGCCTGTGTCAACCACAAACCTTATGTAGGGCATTTTATGGAAAACCCATTCAAAAAACCCGTAGACTTTAAGACGAGAGAACCGGATGTGTTAAAAGGCTGACGGACTCCAGCGTTTCAGGACTCATTACTTCACCACTCTGTATAACCTAAATGTATTTCAATGTTATCATCCAGCTGTTATAAGCAAAGAAATATCATTACAGAAATACTACTACTACTACTACTACTACTACTACTAATAATACTAATAATAATAATAATAATAATAATAATAATAATAATAATAATAATAGAGAAAGGGGTAATTAGCAGTTTTCTGGGTAACTTCAGCTCCACATCAGGTATGTATTTAGACCAAGATGATTTAAACTCCTACTGCAGAGAGTTATAATATATTTAATAAACTACAAGGCAACAAGGAAATGGACTCTGAAACCACAGCGCTTTCCTATTGGTCTTTCTCTGCATTCCTGCACGTCGGGGTCCTTATTAGATAACAGACTACCTGCAGCCCCGAGGTGATGCACAAGCACCGGCTGCTGCCATGTCCACTCATCTCTCGTCCCATCCAGCCCTCCACCTTTGTTTTATATTCTGTGTGCAACACGCTGGGAAATACGAGCAGCACAAAGGTGTCTGTGCGATCAGCGCTGACTTCTGTTTGAGGATCAAACCTTGAGATTATATCCCCCGAGGGCAAAAGAAGAAGAGGGAAGAGATGGGAAGCCATATTGATGGAAAGAAGTTTCAGTCTGTACTGTTTCTGGATTATTTGTAAAGAGACACTGAAACTTGTATGAAATGTTATCACCGCAGAAAGGTATGGCAAAGCAGAGCGTGTGTTTTATGTGTGTGTTCAGGCGAGCTCTTTGATTATTGCCATTGTTATTCTCTGCCTACCTGCTCTGCGTGGGGTCATCTTTCACATGTCAATTATGATGCAATCAATCTTGACAGTGACAAGCAGGGTACACCTTTGCAGAAAACATGTGACAGTGCCCCCCGCGCAGGCATATAAACACACACGCAGCTGTCAGCTCATATTCAGCTATGTGACACTGAAGCCCGTCCCCTTCATGACACAGTATTGATTGATAGGTAGCCTCCTGGCCCACTGTTTGTTTTGTTGCGGTGTCTGCGTCGCTCGGCAGATTTGCATCTCCCCGTCGCTGCTATCTCCATCTCCTCTCACCCTCTCATTTGTGTGATGCTAGCTTTGGCACGGGAGGAAAGCCTCTGACGGCACAGTGCTAACCGATGCCAGGCTAATCGGCAGACATGCTGCCAGCCTTCACAACTTATCATCCCTGCTCGACTCCTCAACACTTGAACTGCGGCTGACTGATCTGCTAGCTAACTGATGCAAGTCAGCAGCCAAAATGTGTGTCTGTGTGTGTGCGGTACATCAGCCTTCTGACACTTTGTCAATTGTGATGTAAAAAAAACTTGAACTATGATAGAAAGCATCTGATTTAAGGTGCATTGACTGCTCCCTCTTTTTTTTTTGTCTATGTAGCTTTAGCGGTGATAAAGGGAGTGCTGGTGATGCTTGCTTTCTGCTCTGATTCATGATCCCCATTGAGCTTTGGGAAACATCTGTGAACTTTCTGAGAATATGTTTGTCTCAGACTTTCAGTTACGCCACACCACGGAACAATACAAGACAAAGCTGCTGTTTAAGCGTCTGATCTACAGAAAGGTTTCAAATCACAACGCGCTGGATGTTTTTGTTAATCTCTTAGCAAACACTACAGGTGAAGTTGAATTGATCTAGAATGGCACGCACCATGTGGGGCCAGATGCATAAAACTTTGTAGATTTGTGACTAAAAAAAACTAAAACTGTGCTTACACAAAGAGACAGAAATTGAATATGTTGTTTTTTTTTTTTGTCAAATCTTTTAAGCTGTGTGTATGCTCGATTCTGGGCACGAGCCTCATTTCCACACCCACAGCTCACCATAAATGGATGTAGAAATGCCCTTAACCCTTTAGAGCCTGGACTGATATCAGTTTTGTTGGGATCAGATTCCTTTCACAAGCATTTAAATCTTTGGAACCTAACAAAATTGGTAAGACTTCTCTTGAAAAAATGGGAAAAAAGGCAATAAGCAACTTGGCAAGAAAGTTCAAAAGAAAAGCCCTAAAAGGTGTCAAGATCTCTTAAGGCCATTTCTTGTCTTTTTGTTCTTGGAACTTTTTACTAATTTATTACTAATTTTGGGGGCCATTTCTTGTTAAGTTTCTCATTGCCTTCTTTCCATGTTTTCCAAGAAATCAACCCAATTTGCTCAGGTTTCAAAGGGTTAAACATATGTTTGTTTATTGACATGTGTGCCCTCCACCATAATTACAGCTGTCAGAGAGAAATACAGGAAAGAATGATCAGTTTCACTGTGAGTGTGTTGCACTGGTTCTCCAACAGCGTCAGAGCAGCCGTCATTTCACTCGGCTGTGGCGTGTTGTGTACTCTTTAACTCAAAATAAAACTTCTCAGAGACATATACAGATCTAATAATCAAAGATCTGAGTCTGGTTTATGTGAAAATATGTAATTAATAATAACATAACTGTAAAGCATCTGTACCACTGATTCATCGCATTTCTGCAAATGGTCCCAGTGAAATCTTGATTGTGAATATTATAAGTGCTCAGTGCTAAAACTTATCACAGATAAATATTTCAGGGTTAACGTCATAAAGGTGCCTTTGACTGACATTTTACATAACGCAGTGTAAGCTCCAAAAACAAATAAACAAACAAAATTCTAAATCTCTCAACTTATATTTATTTTCTTTTTTTCATGTTACCTGCAGGCATCTCAGATAAAAATGTGTGTATGCTGCTGTGATTTAAAAATACCAATTTACATTTGGGAAAAGGCATATGCGTAGTTTTTTGTGCGTACACATTGTTTATGCATCTGACCCCAGGGTGGTAAATATGTGGCAGCAGGGAGCTTGGACGAGGTGGTGAAGTGTGCTGCTGCTCAAGCTCTCGTGCTCAGAATCATAGTGCTTTAACCCTTTGAAACCAGAGCACACTGGCTTGATTTTTTTTTAAACAGAAGGAGAAGGCAACAAGCAATTGAATGGGACATGGCCCAAAAATTTGCCAAAAAATATTTTAAAAGTTACAAGAAAATAAGTTAACATAAAATAAGCCTTATAATATGCCTAATACTTCTACTACTACTTATATATATATATATATATATATATATATATATATATTACTTTTTTTAATTCTTTTTTTAATTATTTCTTTTATTTTAAATATAAACATATTGTTTTTAGTAGTTTTAATTTTTCCCTATTTTCTTGGATAGTTTTCTCATAATTTTAGGTATTTTATTGTATTTTTAGGTAATTTTCTTGTCATATTTTACTAATTTCTTGCAAGTTTTGGGACATTTCTTGCCAAGTTTGTCATTGAAGTTTTCTTTCCCCCATGTTTTACTAAGAAATCAAACCAATCTGCTCAGGTTTATAGCCTGTGAAAGGCATCTGAACGCAGCTGATGCTGATCCAGGATTTAAAGGGTTACGAGTATGACACGCTCACTAGTCCATATAACCTCCACAATTGGAGGCACCTATACAGTCTGCATTCCCTTTCCCCCAGTCGAGGAACCATGGAGCTCAAACCAAGCCAAGGCTGCTAAAGCTGATGACATCACCAGAAGCTGACAAGTATCATATCAACCATCATCGGTTCCAAAAACCTCCATATTTCATTCTCAAGACAAGCCCAAAAAACTGTCCTGGGTGTCACCAGGCCGACTCACCACACACACTTACTGGCAGTCACTTGTGGAAGGTAGCTCAAGTTCCTTGACACCATTACACCAATATCAGTAAAGCCTGATGTTATCCTACTGTCACAAGACTCAAAGTGGGTGATCATGCTTGAGTTGACAGTGACTGGAGAAGATTGGATCATGATGCCAAATCCCAGCAGCTGGTGGAGCAGTGTGAAGAGTGCTGCGTGCTCACATGATGATGAAGCTTTCCTGACTGCTCTTTCTGCAGAGCACCCACAATGCTCTGCATCACTGAGGCTACAGAGAGCCAGCATATGGCTATGACCTGTGTGCAGGTGTGAATGGTTCATTTGTAACTTCTTTCTAAAGTTATATGACCATTTCCTACAGTGGCAGGTTTAATAATAACTGACAACACAATCAAATGTTACACAGCCTTTATCAGTAGTTACATCATGTTGAGTTGACAGTCAGACTTGAAACACCCAAGGACATCACTAATCATGTGTCCCAGTGCACCTGCGGGTGTATCTAAAAACTGAGCAAATTACTGACTTATCTCGAAGTCTATCAGCTGCAGCAGCATTTTGATTTTTAGAAGAAAAAGGCGTCTGTTTTAATTCATGTATTTTAGTTTGTCTTTCAATTTATCTTTTGATTTATTCTTTTATTCTGTCTTGATCGTGTCTAATTCTATTATTAGTGCTATTATTTCTGTGTTTACTCATAATTATCTTTGAAGCGTATTTACATATATCGGTTTGGGTTGTTATTTTTGGAATTGTTTCTTTCTTGTTTAATTCTACTTTGAATTTTGTCTGGCCTTATAGTTCTCCATTACTGTTTGGCTACCGTAGTTATGTTGCCTATGCAGGAAATCCTTTTTGGTTCTGCTTTGCCTTGTTTGTCAAAGCACTTTGTAAACTCTGTTTTAAAAGGTGCTATATCAGTGAAGTTTACTATTATTATTATTGTTGTTATTATTTGTTCAATCTGATGATATGATGATGACTATCTGAGCTTAAGTTACTTATACTAATAGTATTTCAACTATGGCATTATCAAACAGGTATTTTTATTGCTGAAAATTCAAAAAGGCACACCAAATTAAGATTTTCTTCCAGACCTTTCTCATTCCAATGTTGTCACATACAGATGCAAATAGTCACTTCTGCAGCCGGTTGGCTGGGCAGCACCCATCTGTTGCCGTGTAAACTGGCAATGCGCAGATCCTGTGACGGTGATGTCACGGCTGCACTTTGCCCATGCCTGTGGTGTTCTTCTAAGGTGTGTCAATACAAAGTTACACTGCCAACTACTGGCCTGTTATGCAAACTACAGCATTTTCAATTGTTTTTGCTGATCCATTTACATAAGGATCATTTTCACAATGTTATCATATAAATGCATTTTTTTTTTTTTTTAGATGCAAAAGGAAAGACATGTTGGCTATTGTCCTATCAAACCGCAGCAATAATAAGCAGTTAACCAGACTGCATATCCAAAGTGATAGAAAGACTAGATGATATCTGATTTTAATATGAAGGCCATACAGAATCAATCCAGTGTCAGTAATATCACACTAAAGCTACTGACTGCTGTTGGAGAGCAGTAATTATATCTGGAGGGCTTCAAACAACATGATGGCTCCTCAGCACTGGGCTGCTAACACGGAGAACGCTCTCAAAGAGCCTAATTCACAATCACGACGCAGAGACTCTCACCAGCAGAGTATTGTGAAAAACTTAGCAATCTCCCTCGATCCCCGGCCAGTATGAAAAAGCACAGGCGAAGGGGAACATCAGCTTATTGATGCAGAGAAATAGCTGAGACAACTTGAATTCCAATGTCCAAAAATCGAAAGTCTCTCGAGGACCAGGGGTGGAGCTGAGGCATTTATGAACAACTACATGTGTTTTCAGTGAAGCCCGCGGGGCAAGGGACAAACACAAACACACACAAAGCTTTGCTAATGAGCCTTATAATCAAAGCAAAGAGGAAATCAGCTCATAGACCTCACTGGCTTAATTGCAGCTAATACGCAGTCTTTCATAAGACAAGGTCAATTTACAAAAGGTAATTTTATCTTCAGAGGCCACTTTAACCAGCTTAACATAATACCAGTATTGTAAATATGTGCTGTGTGTCGCCCTTTAATTTACAGCATTCTTTACAGTCAGTCAGCTGAACTCAAAGGGGATCATTTTCTCATTGAAAAGGAAAAGTGCTTCACACAGACCTGAATGTGACCCAAAACTACAGCAGAAGCCAGCGAAGCCTCACAGTTGCTCGAAGTTATTGTAATTTTGTGTGGCTAAAGTCTGGTGTTTACATATCAGTAAACATGGTACATTACGGCTGCTCACTGTTAATCACCTGACACCCACAGGAAGGAATGAAAGTCATCTTCACTGAGTAATCCCTCAAAAACTGTCGCCTTACAGTCTTTTTTCTCACATCCATTTTTTTCTCATTTCGGGCCCCGTTGTTACTGTTAGTTTCACGCTGGCTTTGGTTACATTACATCACACCTGCCTTGTGTTGCTTAGTGATTGTTGCTGCTGTTTGTAACCTTAAAGTGTTTTGAAAGACAGTTTGTGTACTGACAGCTACTACCTGGTTATACACAAAATAATACATGTAATATATATGTATAATAATGACAAATTGGAGATATAACTAGGGCATCTTTAAAAAAAATATGTTTATATCTGTCAACATTATCCTCCACCCTCCATGTAACAGCCTCCGCATTGGAACCTGCCTCACTCTGCCTCGAGGAGCTGCCAGGCAACTTAAAAGACAGATGTTGATGGTATCTGTGGATTTTAGAAGTTAGATCTCTGTTTGGTGCACATATTGCCAATGCAAATATATTGAATATTGGCAAAGAGCATTGGCTATATGGGCGAATAATAAGAGAGTGCGCCCTGGGCACAGATATGCAAAGGGCCCCACCACCACCTCCTCCTGATTTTTGGACACTGCTTAACTCTGTCATGCATTATAGTGGCTGGCTTTCAGACACAGAGCATAAAATGAGCATGCTACACATAATCTAAGCATGACTTTTCTTGCTGTTTTTATTTCCAACTGCACAGTGCATTGCACTTTTGACTTTATTTTGATTTTTTTCTCTCTGAATATCACCATCCATTTATATATTTTCCTCCTTAACACTGATATAATCCCTCTGCTGTGATCTTGGAGAGTTGAGCTGAGACTAACACATGACTCAAGACGCCGGTGATGTCATCAAAACACAAATTACAGAGAGCCGCACTCCGACAATAACACTTAAGAGATTTAAATTAGTCCATAATGTAACGGTAATAAAGCACTTGGAGTGATACGCGATAATTCAGGAGGAGGCGTCATTATCTGCGCTGCTGAAGCCACACACACAGAAACCATGTACTGTGTAACATCTTAGCTGTTGGTGCACGCTGGGGAGATCCACAGTAAAAGATTTACAGCCCAGCGTCCATCAAACAGTAGCTTCGCTGTCCATCTCACCACCGGCTCGTTGTCATGGCTGCACGCTACACGGGCAGATTCATGACTCTCTGTGGCAGGAGGAAAGAGAGCATGGCTCAGTTTCAGGTTGTTTCAATGAAGTCCTGCTCTGTATCACCAGATATTGAGCCAGTGGCAGTCTATAAATCCCAAGTGGCCATGGGAATCTTGTGGCTCAACCGCTTAGTGCAAATTACTGTGTACACATTCCTGCATGGCTTCTAATTCTGCCCATAGCTGTGTTTCTGATCTCCTAATTGCAAAGAGAAGTGTCACAAAGCCACATAAAACGGGCTGACAGCCCATTAAGAAACACTGGATTTGCCCACTGTGTCCCACGCAAAAATTCTTCCACAGCTCTGGAGGAGAGTCTGGGATCACCAGCCTGAGCCCTTTTGTTATTATTAAGTAGCAGTTCAGCTATGATGGTTCACTAACCTCAGACCAGTGTTTCATTTCATCCCTGCTAGTGTCGGAGCTGAAGTTCATGATACAAAGCTGAGTTTAAAGCCACAAGTACATTACATCTATTATTTATGTTTTCAGCGAGACATAGTGTATGAGCTGGCTCTGTCATGGGGAGGTAGAGAGGATGATGGATAGTTTGACAACTACACATAACGCCATAAAAAACAAACAACAACAAAAAAAAAGTTATGATTTGGCAGCCCAGCTTTTAGCCACATTTACACTGTCTGCTCAAGGCGGGAATATCACGCTGCTATGCTGCCTTTCCGTTCTGTATAAAACGTCTAATAGCGGAAAGGGGGGACAGCGTGGTGTTGCCTCTGAACGGGTAAAACAGTTAGAAACAACCCTGAAGAAAGGTTAAAATGTTTAAAACGTTAAGCCAGAAAGATGAGAGGGGCACCAGTGTGACGATTTGATGACATGTTTATGAGAAGAAAAAATATTGTTATTGAAACATTAATAGCAGGATGCTGAGATGCAGTGTTTAGTCACACACTAGAGTGGAGTGATGCCGCCATTGTTTCGCTCTGTGTAAAAATGCAGGGCTGCTATAATCGAGGTATAATGCGTCTTGCAAAAGGTGGCTGTTGGCATTGGGATCTTACACCCAAATCACTGGAAATCAGTGACATTTGATGACCTCGGAGAGAGCACAGGCTATCTTTTCCTGAGTTCAAGCGAGAGATTTCTGTGGCAAATCCTTACCACAAATTAACCACAACGTTGCTGAAACGTGAAAACACAAAAGTTTCAACGTATCCACAACATAATAATGCCCAAATATAACATATTCAGGGTTTGTGGAAATGTATAATGCCAACTTTCTTTGGCAACTGGGTTAATAAAACTAAATTTCCCTTTACCCTGTCATAAAAAAAAGAAAAAAAATGTAAACATTTCCAATGTTTTTTCCTCTCTTTGTTTTACGTAATCTTCCATCTTTTCATCATAAAAATGTTTTTTTTCTTACATCAATTAATATATTTATCAGTATAATTTATTAATTTATTTAAAAATACGACATCAAAGCTAGCTGGTCTGGGGAGGGTAGGAAAAAAAGTAAAATTTACCTGCAAATCTGGAGAACACATGGGCAAATATGGATGAGATGATGCTATGTATATATGATTTGTTGTTATATTCTGCACAAAACGAAATAAAAAATTCACCACAAAAAAAGAAACATTTTCAATGTCTTCATTGCATATCTTTGATCAAATCCTCTGGGCCTGTTTTCTGACGCTGCTCAGTGATGCCTCTGTCGCTGTTTAAAGAAACATTGTGTTTTATCTACATTGAAATTCATACATATGTTCTGATCAAAAAGATATTCACAGCTTAACATTTCAGCGGTTAATGTAATTTTTTAAGTCCCCATGAAAGATTTAAAGTTATTCAGCCTCTTCACCCCATCATATAATTATTTCACATGACACGTAGAACAGGCGCGAGACATGTGTTCCTCTTTAGAGTACTATGTAGTACAACTCCTCCCCTCCTCCTTTTTCCTTCCCGAGGTTTAAAATGCGTCTTCGGATATTTCGACGGTAATAATCCCATTAGAATGAGGTGAGCGCTTAATTACTGCTTATTTTTAGAGGCCTCCTGGGATATCCCACAGTGGTGGCAAGGCTATTTGAGACAGTGCAATACTGTTGCTGATAACTCAGCTGAAACTCTCCTCTTTAATCTCCTCATTAAGCATAAAACTAACGACTCTCACTCCAGCCGGTGAGTTGGAATTTAAACATCAACATAGGCTGGAATATTAAACACATAAGGGGGCAGGTTTCTGGTTTTGAAATGATTAATAACAGCTGCTGCGCTGATGTGATTTCGCTCTTACTTTGGATAATTTTTGACGAATCGCAGCTTGGAAACATTTAAGGTGAAGCGATTTGCACTGCCTCTCTAGTCAAGGCTCGGTGATTCTTTTCTCTGGTTGACAGCAGGGAGGGGGTGGGGGGGCAAACCAGAGGCTCACAGGGGTTTCATTTTGTTGCAGAGCGAACAGCAGACAAACATACTGATGGCTCGAACTGCGATTAAGCTCACTCATTCACTCATCGCTAAAAACGACTGAAAGCAGTGAGTCAGAAAATAATATTACAAACAGTGGGTGCAGGTCGGGGGTGTTGGGGCCAGCAGGAGGGTGGGGTTAGTCACAGCGCAGGGGGTTTTGAGCTAGAGGTCAATTAGGTATGCTAAATAGTCTGGGCATCAGCTCTCCCTGCTGCTGATCTGTATTCTGCACCTGACTCCACCACTGATCTCAAAGTCTCCCTGCATTCGCCGCTCTGAGGATAACACGGAGTGAGTGGGGGTTGGGGGGGGAGCAAAGTGTTCTTTTATCCTCTGTGGCTTAATGGGGAAAAAGAGACAATATTCCCCTCCCATGTTAGCTCGTCTCAATGAAGTGCACTTTGAGTCAGCGTTGGAGGTGGAAACAAATGGCTGGCAGTTGGAATGGGATGGAGAAAGGTCAACAACGTGTCACGCAGTCAATCTATCAGGAAAAGCTCAACCACTTGTTCAATCTCACGTTGTGGCAACAGCTGAATTTGTGCAGAGACGGAAAGAATGTGGCGATAAACGCCGGCCATGATTCCCCATTACTCTGCCGAGGCACTTTGATGAGCCACTGTCCTCCACAGGAGAGCAGACGATGTCGACAAGAGCCCATAAATGCTTTTCCTGTTGATATTCACTCACACAAAAGAAAATAGAACATCCCCTGTGCCCGCAAAACAGGAAATGGACATTGCCTCTTGCATTACGACAATGAGAGAAATTACTCAAATTTGTATGTGTGATCTGTAATCATACATCAAAATCAGTGTCTTCCATTTATTTCCCCAGGCCATGGCGACTGGAGGAGGTGAAATTAGCTATTACCTTGTTTTCCATATTCCCCCACTTTTTTTTTTTTTCATAAAGCAGTGGTGCAATATGCTCAGGTTTGGGGACTCGTCTTCAATTTGGAGCAATTTAGCCAAGTGATGGGTGTAATTTGTTTCTCCCGTCAAGTTGCCATTTGCATTTAAATTCATCATTACCAGCCATGTTTTGCAGAGATTTCCCCAGATCGTAGGTGTCAGGACTCTCCTGTGACTCGATGCAAACGGCCCATCATGAGTACTGCAGAACAATTCTTATTCTTTTGCAAAAGAGCGGCAGGGTCATTTTGTCAAGGGCAAGAGTAGGGGGATGACATTTATGTAATAAGACTGCAACAAGACCTGCAACATGTCCTGAATAACCTGACAGCGGGGCTTCCACCACAGAGGCTCGCACATTCTGTCTTTTGTGAGAATTGATTAATAACTACTGTGTGCGACTTGTCAAACGAGTGTAATTGTGCGGTTATGCCGCTTGGTGGACCACCACGTGAGGAAAAGGTTCCCTTACATTTTAACACCTGCAGTGAGGGCTGGATGATATGGAGAAAATCAAATATCAAAACATTTTTGACCAAATACCTTGATATCTCTTTTATGAAAAAATTAAAGAGTTGACTATTAGTGCCTTCAAAAATGTTTACACGGTGAGATATTTGACAAATAATCATTAGTAACTTGGATATAATGACTACGTGGGTATACAAATAACAGAACAGATTGAACAATCTGGTAGGTTAAGAAAATGCAATCACCTTATGTAATACTGCAATAATATAATGTAATATAATGTAATGTAGCAAAGGCTGAGCAATATGGCCTACAGGTAATAATGCCATATTCTCAGGCTATTTTGAAATCTATTTTAAACTGCAGTTGACTACTAAAATACTAAACTACTGTACTACAGACACAATAAAAGTCAAACAAAGTATGTATTGTGATAAAACAAAGTTAAATAAAGTAGCCTACAGTTATAAAATGTTCTCATACAGTTAAATAAAGTACTGTTATTATAAAGTAAAATAAAGATGCCTATGGTTAAAATAGAGATAAATAAAGTATTGTTATAGAAACATTAAATGAAGAAGCCTACTGTTATAATAAAGTCAAATGAAGGACTGTGGAAAAAAGTTAAATCAAGTAGTATTATAATAAAGTTAAATTAAGAAGCTTACTGTTATACTAAAGACAAAAAAAGCACTGTGCAATTAGCATAAATAAAGTGCTGCAAAAATTAAGTATATAGTTAGAATAAAGTAAAATAAAGTACTGAAATAATAAGGTCAAATAAGGTATTGCTATAATAAATAAAAGCAGTACCACTGATGCTTGTATTTTGGAGCACCTGATCACCCCTCTTGATGTTTTTTCTTTGAACTTGAAGCTTATGGTCAACAGTTAGATGTAACAGTTAGTCGAAAAGTTAAACTGTTACCGTGGTGTCATTAAACGTGTGCGCGATATAGCAAATCCAAGAAACAACGATTAATCGAATAAAATCGATTTATCGCCCACTTTTAAATACAGCCCACAAAACCAGGAAAAGACAAAAAACAAGAAAACAAGAACAAGATTAAATCTGGATCACATGATCGTGAATCTATAATCTCATACATACATAGACAAATATACTAACATATTCCATTGTATGAAAGAAATAAGACTTCAGTAAATAACTATTCCCTAACAGAGTGGACCACTACTCTGTGTTACATTAATGCTGGTCCTGGATATTGAATTAGGACCACAAACAGCACAGTGGTGCAGAGGTGCATGCTGGTCTCATAGCCCTTGGGTCAATGGATCGAATCATCCCCATAATGCTTATCCAGCTCCTTCATGTGGTCATTAAAACTCCAGGTAATCTTACTTGTTTTCACCTTATTGTTATCATGAAACTGGAAAACTCATTTCAACAGTTTCACTTTTACTATAGAACTGCTTTGTATTTCTTTTCTATTTCCCCTGGAGTCTAATTGTGTGGGGTGTTCCTACAGGGAACAGCAGCCTCTGTGTTGCAAAGCCACTCCTGCAAACACAAACTTTTGAAAAGCACAGCCAGGTTCTCAGGCAGAATGAGCCTTCACCTCAACAAACCCTGGATAAGAAAGTGCAGCCTGCTTATGAAAAAAACACATCCAAATTTCACATCCTGTAAGCCGGCTGCTGCCTAAGTCCTTGCCACTCTTTTAATGCTCATAATCTCAGCTCAGCCATATGTATTTATCTCTATTATGAGTTTGGAGAGATTTTAATCAATGCCACAGCACAAATCTGTGTGAGGGGAGGAAAACAAATGTGCAGTTGGGAGTGTAGCGCACAGGCCATCACTAGAACTCCTGGCAGCGTTAGAGACAGCAGAGGTTAGTGTTTCATACAGTTTTTTTTGGGAGCTGTTGGCACATTTTGCCACAGGTGAGTCCAACCTGAGCACAGTTTTTCGACCATGTACTTGTAAGTTTTTTCTGCGAAAGCCCCGAGCCTGTGCATAGATTGCAGGGCTCTCAAAGGGTTTTAGTGTAGAGCTCCTTCACATAGATCTAAATCTCTGTTCATTTTAGATGCTACCCAAGCTTCAGATTTGCATATGGAAAGATATGCATTGTTCTTGCTTGGGTATTGGAGCAGTTTTTCAGTCCTAAAACTCAGCTGCTCTCAGCTCCCTTGATGGACTATCTGCATGAATGCAGTGTACAAAGTGTGACTTTATGCAAGGTTGATGTGCAAATGTCAGAGGGATATAACTCGAGCCTCACGGTGTTCTTCGAAAAGCAGGTTCTTCCAAAGTAGTAAGCAGTAAGTATTACCCAAAAACCTTAAGATACAGCAGAACAAAACAAGATGTACAAGAAAAATGATAGATCACTTGCAGTTGGACAGCGAAGTGTCTGTCTGTGTATGAATAAAACAAAATATTCACACACTGTGTTAGAAGCTCCCAGTAAATTTTAACTGTGCAACGTTTTGATTAAACAGAGATCTTCGTCAGGTATTTTCAAAATAATCAACACAAAACTAAGGGTAAGGCCCATGTTAAGGAGAAATAAGGGTTAGATTTCAAGACTAAAGTCAAAATATTATGATTACAAAGTCATAATTTCAAGAATAAACTGGGAATATTACGAGAATAAACTCGTAGATTTACAAGAAAAAAAGTAGTAATTTTATGAGAATAAAATCATAATATTAAATAAATAAAGTTGTTATTTTATGATAAAAAAGACGTAATTGAACAAAAAAATGCCGTAATTTTATGAGAATAAAGTTGTAATTTTATGTGAAAGGGGATATTATATTAGGTAAAAGCACAGTCAGCCTCCTTGGCAACAACTGTCCCTGGTGTTGTGCCATACCACACACAGTGTGTGTGTAAAATTAAGACTTTTTTTCTTGTAAAATTACAACTTCATTCATGTTATATTACAACTTTATTCTTGTTAGATTCCAACTTTATTCTCATAAAATTACTACTTTTTTTCTCATAATATTACTGTTTTTTTCCTCAAAATATTACAACCTTTTTCTCATAATATTATGACTTTATTCTCAAAGTCTCAAAAGAGTTTTTTCTTTCCTCAATGTAGACCCAAAGCACACATTCATCTCTCACATGCTTGGGATTTGCTTGATTAAGAGACAATCAGATTGGGCCAATAAGAGCGGAGCTGACAGGCACTCTCTGACACGCCCACATGGAGGACAGAACATGCCTCCATGAAAAGAAACCAATATTATCAGAAGATACTGAATACAACACATCAAAAGTTACAAGTATATATCAGAAATCATCCAAAAAACTAATCATAACAAACCAATAATCTAGAAAAGTACACAGAAAAAGTAGAAAAAGTAGTAATAAAAAATATGGAAAAATATAAGAAAGATAATAAATTACTCTCCCACAAAAGTTTTAGAAATACCAGCAAATTCAGTCGGGCAATAAGCCAGATTTTGTGTTGGGACAACACAAACAAATAAAATAAAAAAGTGAAAAAGGGGGAGTTGCATCAACAAAGGAGGCTTTTTTGATGAGTTTATTGTCTTTTGTTTATCTGATCTACCAAAATTTTAAAGTGCCGAAAGAGCCAGCTCCTACATTTCCCATAATGCAGCTCAGCGACAAAAGCTGTTGCTTCAGCATATATTACAAATGTTCACTGTACCCTCCTACTATGTCTATGATTCAGTTATTTTAAGAGTCCAAGCCATTATTATGAAATCAGAGCACAACCATTCAAAATTCCATACACATCAGAAATAAAACAATTAACCAATGAGAGTAGAAGATTAGAAGATACAATTTAAGGTGTTTCAACATCTATTACACAAAGAATTTTGCAAGCCTTTCCTCTCCATAGACTGTATGAAATATACAACATGTAATGCCATTTTTCATTTATTGAACCATTAAAACTGCTTTGAACCATTAAAACAAAATGCACTTGGAAAAAGCAACATCCAGCTCCCTTAAGAGTCTTTCATTAACACTAAATGCTGAAGAAGACATTTTTAGGTAATCAAACCTTACAATTTCATGAAATGAAAACACACTAAAATAGCCAAAGCTACTGCTACACCTACTCTGTTAATTTGGGACCAAGCTGTAATTATTTTACCTAACCGATGTGGCAGTGGAAGCAACTTGACAACGGCAGCACTGCCTGTCACTCAAAACAGCCTTAATTATACACAACTTTTAAAACCCATACAGAGAGTCATGAATGTTGAATAAGCTATACACTGTTTAAATAAACCATTTGTTTTAACTTTAAAAAGTTAGTATGTGCTGCCTCAAATTTTAAGTTGACTGAATTTGAGAAGACAAGTTCAAGTTGCCCTAATTTTTTTTTTACTTCAACTTGCATTTTCAAATTCACATATTCAACCCTTTGAAACCTGGATTGACATCAGCTTTCTTGTGCTGCGTTCAGATGCCTTGCACAAGCTAAGTGACCCTTTGAAAGTCAAGCAAATTGGTCTGACTTCTCTTACAACCACAGGGAAAAAAGCAGAGACCAACTTGGCAAGAAATGTTTTACAAATAGAAGAGGAGGAAAGAATGATTAGAAAATAGTCCAAAAAATTGGGAAAAGTGTCTAGCAAAAAAACCCCAAAACATATATATATATCTATATATCTATCTATATCTATATATATCTATCTATCTTCTATCTATCTATCTATCTATCTATCTATATATCTATCTATATATATATATATATATATATATATATATATATATATATATATATATACCAGAGATCCTGCTTTTTCTTGTTTGTTTTTAGTATTTAGTACTTTACTTATTTATTTAGTACTTATTTTATTTTATCTATTTATTTGATTGTTTTGGGTCATGTCTTGTCTTATAAATCAGAACAATTAAAACATATTTTTACAGTGTAGACACCAAAACCATGTTTTTGTACTAGGCTACAAACATGTTTATTTCTGATTAAAAGTTGGGCATTTTGGGGTTTATGGGTAATGACCCCCTCTTAGAGCCAGCCTCAAGTGGTCTTTAAAGAAACTGCAGTCGTCTGCACTTTCACACCAGCTTCATTTTTTTAGCCAAAAAAAAAGGCTGATGCTTGGTCCTCTTACAACAAATCCTTTCATTCAGTTTAGTTCAGTTTAATTTAAAAAGCCCATTATCACAAATCACAATTTGCCTCATTCATTATGGAGAGTTAGTCGGGAAACAAACAAATAAAACATTTAGAAAAAGCAGGAGAAAAACCATAACCTCCCTGGCAGAGGTTGTAGTCTTTATAGATTTGTTGAGTTGTCCCTTTCACATCATGAAGTTGGCAGCACACACTAATCTCACATTCACAAGGTGCAATACAATAGCAGTGAATCCCTTGATTCAACTGATTTGACCATTTTTTGTTTTTTTCTTTGACAAATTAAATTACCGTGAGAGCAGAGAAATGTGTGCATGCTCACACACATTTTTAAATTAAATATTGCACCTGCCACCAAAGATCCTGCGCTTATCACACGTGGGCTTAAAAATATAAATATATTTCCATGAAAAACTTTAAAAAATAAAGTGAGAATGAGAGAAGTGAAGAGGAGAAACTCAATTTTCACTTAATTTTCTGTTTGGAGGTAAGTTCACTGTGTGCACAGTAATTACTTCTCTCAGGTTTCTGAAACTTCTATTTGTATAAGTGCTTTGGAATCAATGTGTGTATCAATAGCTATTTTTAGAGGTCTAAAAAATGTGACTCCTGCAATCATTTATGCACCAGAGACTCAAAATTAAAAATGTAAAAGTATTAAAATGTTTGTTGGAGGGGGTTTCATCCTTCTCTCATCTTAAAATCCCTTAAGTCTTCCATCTGCTGAAGTAATTAAATGGAGAAATAAATCCATGCTTTTGAGTTTAGATTCCATGATAACAGAAGCTTGAATGGATCCCCAGACTGATAGCGGAAGATAAATGGTAACGTATCTTTGACGCATTGGTAATAAAACATGAACGAGTGTCACGGCTTATGGTCAAATATGCTACATAACACAAAATCGATAAAGAGCGGGAAATGGGATCCATTCTTTCAGAGGAAAACTGTGCTTTCACAATCTCACTGACTCTTATATCCTCAATGCATCATATTGATTTATGCCCCACGACATTTAATGATTATCCTTCTACCATATGGCCACTACTGTAAGACAGCAGCACACATATAATAGCTAATGATTAAGGTTTGAAATGTTTTAATATTTTCTTGTGCCATATATTATTATACATCCATCTGAAGTAAAATTCAATGCTGAAACATACCACAATTAATTATTTCCAGAGTTATTGTCTCTGTGTTTGTTTGGGACAATTCAATTATCACATGTGGACTTTGTCTCTGCTCAGAGAGACAACTAAATGAGGGAATTAAGACTATGATCTGTGATGTCATCAATTAAAAGCCAGGAGTTGACTCGTTGATAATGAAAGGAGATTATGAAGACTGAGAAATTGTTTATTTGAGATTTTACATCTAAATGAGCTGTAATTTCATCGAGGGGATTATTACTGAGCCAGAAATTGTCTAAAGCCAAATCTTCCTCGCTACCGTCATGAGGACTTTTTTTTCCCCCTGTATCTCATTTATTCTCCTTAACAACCACATGCACTGGTAATATTGGTAATTTCTCGCTCCATAACATTTGTATCTGAATGTACATCTATAGAAAAAATCCTTAGTGCTAGGCTGCTGACATTTCAGATTAATGAAACCTAATTCATTTGTTATCTTTGACAGTAGTGTCCACAGAAAGTGTTCATACAGGAGGCCAGATGAGGCCTGGGGGGCATACCAAAACCAAGAGCCTTTACAGAATTCAAGGACTTCTATTATGCTGTTGAAGTATATAGTCTAGATAAAACAGATAAAAAAAATAAAAAAAAGAAAAAAAACTATGGCAATATGAGAGTTCAGGAGCACATAAGTTGTAAAGAAAACGATTTGTTTCAAAAAAACGTTAGTGTCCTTAAAATGCTGCCTTAAAATTTTAAGTTGACTGAACTCAAGAAAACAATTTAAGGTAATTTAACAAATAAACACAACAAATAAACATTTATAGTAAAATAAACGTAATTAACTGTATTTAATTCAGTTGTGCTCAAATCATTTAAAGTTTATTTTACTATAAAAGTTTATTTGTTTTGAATCATTACATTTTGTCTTTTCAAAAGCAGTTGACTAAAAATGCTATAGCAACATGTACACTAACATTTTTAGGTTTGATTTTTTAATGATAGACTTTGGTCTCTTATTTGACAGTTAATATGACTAATGATCTGATTCGCACAGACGAATACGGGTACAGTTAACATGTTCTGTTTTTATGGGTTGTGCATCTGCTCATGTGCTAGGCTATTCATTGTTCTTCAAATAGACTGGTTGGTCTTTTCCTTAAAAAGACAAAACATGCAGCTTTTAATTTGAAGGAGTGCACTGATTGTAAGGAACAAATTATTTCCTGGAAACAAACATCAAGTTTAGCAGAGACTCTTGGGTACATTAAACTCATTTTCAAGTAGATATCTTGAGGTGAGAATACAAGGGGCACCTTTTAATACAGCAGCTATGTCTTTGCCAAAATTAAGCCGAAATCTGGAGTGGTATTTAGCCCCTTTCCTGAGTCATGTCCCTTTTCCTGAGTCACGTGGTCAGCTAGATTAAAAAATGAGAGTGCCACAACCCTTTTTAAGACACGAATCACAGCCCCCAATTATCTTTCCCAGAGGGCGCCAGAGGTGTTGCCAGCAACTGTATCACCCCAAGCCCCTAACACCTGCATTCACCCTAATTATGGGCATTTTTTAGCCCTCTTCCAGACAAGCTATGCAGTCAGCAAGCTAGACCCATCAACACTTGCATGGACATCAGTTTCCTTGTGCTGCATTTAGACGCCTTTCACTGAACCTCCGAAACCAGAGAAATTGGTTTGATTTCTTTCAAAAACAAAAAACTTGATGAGGAACTTGGCAAGAAATGCCCCTCAAACTGCAAAAGAAAATTAGATGAAATAGTTTGAGGGATTATGAAACATTATCAAAAAAAAATGAGGGAAAATTGTCCAGAAAACTGTATGTATGATTCTTTTAATTCCATCCTTAATTCTATTTTTTTAATTATGTTACAGGAAAAAAAGAAAAAAATGTGTTTAATTTTCTTTGCACTTTGCACTGTGTGTGTGTGTGTGTGTGTGTGTGTGTGTGTGTGTGTGTGTGTGTGTGTGTGTGTGTGTGTTGCTTATTTCCAGGTATTTTTTTGTAACTCTGTACAAAATTCTCACTTATTTTTTTAATTAAGCCAATTTGGTTTCAAATGGTTAAAAATGGTCACACCACAGCATCTAAAGGACAAGAACAACCGCCTCCAATTATTTTTCACTTTTCTAAGTATAACAACAGAGCAGAGCACTCAAACATTTTCCTCCATCATGCCTCTGCAATCACTTTAACGGTCGAGGCAGTGTGCTGTATACAGCCACAGCAGTTTGTTATGGATGCAGACATGGAGGTAAATTTTGCAAATGATAAGCAAACTGATTTACACTTATGACTCAAGCACAGCTTCAGATGTGATCATCTCAGCTGGTAGAGGCGAGATAATCCCCACTAAGGCACTGCTCAGCTCTCCACTGGCTGAGACTGGACTGCCATCAAAGTATCTCTGAACGCATACAGACACTGCAGTATGGCATATGCTTCAACCACCATATGTACTGTCTGTGAGCACATAAGGTTTCTGACATTTCTCCCTCCATTTATCTTGTTTTTAGTTCTCTCAGACTCCTTTTTCATTCCTCTTCTTGCATTTTTCCCCACCCCTCCCTTGACAAGTTGCTGGAAATTCATCAAAACTCCTGACTCCCCTCAAGCCACATCCATCACGGATCCCCCGTTGGTTTGGCTTAGTGCCTCTGCAAAGCAGCAAGGTAAGAGTGTTGGATGTTGAGGCGGCGAGTCAGGTCAGGGGGTCATGAAATTTAACAAGAAGTATGTGAGACCTGAGAGGCAGAGAAGGCAGAGAAAAAAAAAAAGATTTTTTTCTCCTTCTATTTGTGTGTGGTCATTCAACGCAAGATGTCAAGAGTCATGGAGCGTATGTTATCACTGCACTGAGGACTGTGTTAAAAGCAGGTCAGATGATGCGTGACTGACATCTGAGGATTCTCCAAACTGTGTGTGTGGTTGTGTCTGTATGTGTCTCTGGATAAAGGCTTTTTTGTTCTAATTACATGACAAAAAAAACACATAGGAATCCAGCATTGAACCCTGTGAAACTTGGAGTGACATCACTTTCTTGTGCTGCTGTCGTAAGCTTTTAACAAATACTTAAACCTTTGAACTCAAAGCAAAATGGTGTGATTTAAAAAGGAAAAAGAAAAGCAAAAAAAGGCAATGAGCAACTTGGTAATAAATATTCCACAAATTAAAAAAAAAAAACTACAACTGTAAACAATTGTTAATTTACAGCCAATCTCCAACACTAAAATACTGTATTAGTGTAAAACTTGAGGCAACAGGATGGAGGCCCTTAACATTCTGCTGTTTTACATTGCAGGACATTAAAGACATTTTTGGGAACAGGATGTGGCATGGAGAATTTGGGGCTTGATGAGAAGTTTGATTTAAAGTTAGTCCTGTAATTCTAACATTTGGCTTGTGTTTTTTTTTTCTCGGTCAGTTTTCTTTTTAAAAAAGTAGACGGAAATAATTTGCCTTCAATTTCAAAGGGACTTCAGAAACTGTCATTAGGACAGCAGTTTTACCCCAGGAGGACGCACAGTTCAGAGGACGTGTGCTAGACATCAACAACACCTGCTTCATTAACATCATTAACATCTATCGGTCTTGCATCTACAAATTAGAGATTAATTTAAGTTTTTTCGCTGTATCTTGTTCATGTTACTAAGATGTTTGAAGTCAAACTTATGCTCAACAGACAGTCAAGCTAGTTTTAATATATCATTTATCTGTTAGGAGGAGATTGGAATAGCTCGAACAAGTGTTTTTCTGTTGATTTATTTTGGTAACGCTGATATAATGGCCTGCATCTGAGGAACGACATTCTCGCCTGTTAGTCAAGCACAAAGAGGCCAGGACAGGCGGAAGAAGGCATAGAGCATTAGCCAGTGGTTAACACAGAAATATGCTGCGTTTAACTTTCTTGGTAATAATGGTATATTGCTGGTGTCTGTACAGCCAGTATTTGTAGAAATACTGTATATTGTAGAAATACAGAAATATACCATATTTCTGTTTGACAGGTTTACAGGCTACAGTCATTTCACAGTATGAATAATGTAAAATTACAGTATATTGCCAACATCTGTGCTGCCAGCTCTTTGATGTGATTTTACTTTTTTTTATTTTTATTTTTACAATGTATGAAAAAAGCTAGGGAAAAACTATATTTATAATCATCATAATTACATGTCTAAAAATATGTTGCTTATATTAAAATTCATTTTACACTTTTTTTGGATTTTTTTTTTTTAAACGTTTTACTAATTACTTGCTATTTTGTTTTTAAAATTGTTCATTACCTTCTTAACATGTACCTTTAACCAATTTGCTCAGGTTTCAACTGGTCAAGCAATTATCTGCCAAAAATCACTGACTTTTCAAAATGATTCAATATTTTCAGATTAAACAATTCAATTTGCTCCCATATGCGATTTTGATAAATGAATTAAAACATGCAGATCCACAATGTGGGAGCAGCAGAAGGATGGGAATAATAATTAATGGCAACAGCTGCTCAAAGGTCCCCTCATTTTTTGTGAATTCCATCACATAGGTCATCGGATCTGGCTTAGTCATGAAATAAGCAAGTACAGGAGATAATGTTATTAGCAGACAGCATTGATTATTATTTTAGTTTTATCTAATTAGTGCATCTGTGCTGCTGCGGCGTGCACCTAAACGATGTTTTCCATCTGAGTGTTTGTGTCGAGTGTTTGTGTCTGTCTGTAAGAGGAGATGCAGCCATTGCAGAAATAATGCTTTGCGATTACACCAAAGCCCTATTTTCTGCAGAGCATTGATCTATACTTACCGTTGATGCTGAAGCACTGAGCCCTTGTGGCAGGGTCGGAAGCACAATATTTGTATCTACAATTTCCTCTAATCATTGGTTTTTGAGAGCAAAGCTACAGATCTGCCACTCAGGCTGCCACCCCCATCCTAAGAGCCTCCCGTCTCTTCTCCTGAGACTTGGCAATCCACTGAAACATCCCCTGGGTGTTGCAAATGAATCCTGCTGTTACCCCAAATGCAAAAAAAAAAAAAAAAAAAAGCCTGCGGCTATAGAAGTGAATCACTCTTTGAATTCAGCATCTCATCTCTGCTTCTTTGTGCTGTGGTTTACCCTCCTCTATTTTTGGGTCCTAATTAGGCTCAAGAGGTACCAAGAGGTACAGGAGTTATTATATATAGGAACATCTTTTTTACATCGCATTCTTTTTTTTTTTTTTCAAAATGATAACCAGGCAGGGAGGGGGGGCTGGTACATCAAAATTCTATTTGAGAGTATTTTGACGTTCCTGAATTCCCCATGAATCAAGAGCCGTTACTTTAGTAAGACGTTCTAAAAAAAAAAAAAAAAAAAAAAATGTGCGAGTGACTTTCAACATAAAATGCAAAATGCACATTTTTTTAAGTCATCTCACAAACTTTAGTACAGAAATTTAAAGGGAAATCTGAGAATGTTCAATTTTGACAGCCAAAATTCAAGGCGAGATGAGTCAGAAATCACAAGATCAAGATGCACCCCACGATTTCTACTTATTGAAATGATGGTAAGGAATTGAACTAATAACAGACTTTATGTGTTATCATACAGCCATATATACCATATTTAATAAGGATTCCACATCATCTAATGGCTGTACATTCACAGGGGGGGATGACACTTAGTTGCTTTGAAATCCGACTAAATCTGCGGCTTGATGTCTCTGCAGCACTTCAAACCTCCCTCTATCTCCCTATACAGTCTGTGATGAGACAGCCTTTTATCCCATATGCCACTTATTTAATACACTTTCCTTATGATTTGCTTTTTGGCTGCTGTTCAGTGATTCTCTTTACTCAGAATTAAATATATGTTAGAAAATATGGCTCTATAGAGCCCGAGTAGCATGCCAACATGCACTGCTGTACCTCCATCAACTTGTTACAAAGCATGAAGAGTTCCAGAGGAGTGCTTATTGACTCCTGGCAGAAATTTGGAGTGAATAAGAAACTGAACACTTCACTTCAAAAGCCCATTTCCTTCAGATAGCCCCGACACGAATGTCACACCACACAGCCAGGTGTGATAAAACACTCCATTCCTGCTGCTAATTTATCCGAATAATTTGCTTTAGGCACCTGCTATGAGTAATGTATGTTGGGAGAATTATCAGCAGTGGATGCAAACCCATTGAGTGGGTGTAGTACATAGAGGAAGGCTGAGCGTTGAAAGATACAGCAGAATAATCAGCATCACAGCTGAATGGTTGCATAATTTTGACAATCTTCAAGAGAATCCTCCAGTCGGAACTGTGCCGACATCTATAATTTACTTTGAGCTAATTGTAAAATCCAATCAAAAAATGATAATTTGTACAAACTGTTCAAACGTGCTTAACATGAGGTCGTATTGAAATGTGTAGAATGAATTGTATGCGCTGGCATGAGCTCATTCCTCTCTAACAAAGATAATCAATTCTGATTTAAGGTTATATCAGTAACACATTGACAAATGACAGGGCCATCAGCAAGATCAATGACTGAAATTTTACCTGCTGGACTGAACTGCTCATTCCATTAACAATATTGCAACTTATAAGTTTGAATCTCACAATTTCTATATATCATGCATGTACTGAAATATACAACTATACAATTCTCAAAGAATAGTATAACATTTCGAAAGTATATCATTGTAAAAGTTTGTGATTCCCTCTCTGAACTCATAAATAGGTTTGTGGTTGAGGTTTATAGAGCTCTGATAGTGACTGCAATGTTCTAGCGTGGGGTATTGTTTGAAAAATTATGATGCTGGTACCAATACTTGCATCCTTAAAGTGATCCCTGATAGAATACTTTATTACAGTGGTTCCCAACTCGTCCAGTCACAGGGTCCAAATTTTTCCCTTGTCACTAGGTCAAGGTCCACACATTATATTACCCCATGGTCAAGTTATTTCTCAAAATGTGAACAGCACATTAGCTTTTAAAGAAATACCCCAAGAATAATCAGAAACAGCGATACCTATCATGTGAATGGATAAATTTGCGCAAAATGTCACCAGCAAACCACATGTACTATAGCAATACTTTCAAACATTTTGGTAGCATTTGAGCATGCTGAGCTGCCAGCTCAGCCATACGACTTCACCTTACCACAGACTGCAATTGTTGTAGCTGGAACGGTTGCAGTTATTGGCTTGCGAGCAAAAACCATACAAATAGTATATTTTAGAGATTTCACTACAAAAAGGATCAAATTCAAGTAGAGTTTCATTGGAGAACTTTTGATATTTCTTGGTACTGGGTTATTTTGGTGAATGCCTTAGAGGTATCAAGTATTGACACTCAGCATTCACTGGTGCACAATCAAAGTCCTGGCCCACCAGTGCTCATGATGGCCAATCCAACTGTGGTTTAAACAAACAGCTAGACAAGCACTTCCAAATAAGAAAATCCTCATCTAGCTGGATTCTGACCTAACAGACTGCACTCAACTATAAGCATTTCACCTAAAATTACAATCAAATCTCCTATTTACATTCTTCACACTGATTAACATTCATCTATCCTGAGGTCAATTTGCCTTTGCCATAGATGTTTGTTTTGATCAGTCACATCTCATATGAATAAGAAAGGTGTCTGCATACGCTTACAAGCTGTGGCTGGTAGATGGAGGATCTCAAACCCACATTTGCCAACACATCATAGATACAATTCATGGCAAGTTAAAAGTAAAAGTAATCATATCTGTTTCCACTGCAACTACTACGGAAGGCTATTAAAAGTATCAAGAAGAGTAGCAGGCTATTACAAGTATCTTTGGGTTGAGCTGTAGAACTGATCGCCCTGTAATTGTAAGGTTAGCAATTCAATCCCTGGCTCTTCCAGTCAACATGTAAAAGTATCCTTGGCAACATACTGAACCCCAAATTGATCCTGAAGGCTGTTCCATTGGTATGTGAATTAGTAGCCTCTGGCACTAGTGTATAAATGTGTGTGAATGTGACTTGCAGTGTGAAAGTGCTTTGAGTGGTTCAACAATTCAAAAAGCGCTATACAAGTGCAGGTCGATCTATCCATTTACAGCACACCAGATACAGTCATGGAAAAAATTATTAGACCACCCTTGTTTTCTTCAATTTCTTGTTAATTTTAATGCCTGGCTCAACTAAAGGTACATTTGTTTGGACAATTATATGATAACAACAAAAATAGCTCATGAGAGTTTAATTTAAGAACTAAGAACTATTCATTTTCCATGGTTTTCTTGATAATAACCAAAATTACTTAAATTCTTACATCAATAGCTATGGCATTGTACCGCCAAAAACACTATTTTAAGCATTCCATGTTTTCTTTTCTGTTTGCTTTAAACACATGATACACACAAGAGTTAATACTTGATTGCATAACCATTGTTTTTGATGACTGCAGCCATGCGTCTTGGCATGCTCTCCACCAGCTTCTGACATTGTTCTGCTGTCACAGCAGCCCATTCCTGTTGGACAAATTCAAACAAATTTTCTTTGTTTTTGGGCTTGTGGTTCTCCATTTTGAGTTTGATGATTTTCCACAGGTTTTCAATTGGATTAAGATCTGGTGATTGAGCAGGCCAAGGCATGGTGCGAATGTTGTGGTTCTCCATCCAGGCTTTAACTGACCTTGCCGTGTGGCAAGGGGCATTGTCTTGTTGGAAAATCCAGTCATTCGAGGCAGGAAAGAGTTTTCCAGCTGATGGAAGAAGACTGTTTTCAAGGGTAGTCCTGTACATGACCTGGTTCATTCGGCCTTCACACAATTGCATTTGCCCTGTTCCACTCAATGCTTGGTATGGTAACTGCTGCGACCTTATGCCACAGCCACACTTTGCTATTTACCACTAACAGACTTCACTGCAGCACTTTTTTTGAAGCCACATGACATTATATACTGAAAGCTGGCACCACTTCATATTTTAGCCTTGAATATACTGGCAATAGGGTTGGGTAAAAAAATCGATTCATTAATGCATTGCAATATGTTTTTTGCAAATTCAATATCGATTCATAAAATCCTGAAATTGATTATTTTCATTGTAATATCACCCCGCTCCCGTGGAGGCAGTGTGAGTGCCGCCAGAGTGTGACTGATGTTGTTCAGAGGCCCCGCCTGACCCCCAAACAATGTCTGTTGTTTATTCATTAAAATGCCGACAGTGGTGCGAGGTAGCAGTGTGTTAAAATCAGGGCCAACATTAAAGGCAAATGTTTTGACACACAAAGTCGATAGTAGTTACGTCGTGTGTGAGCCTCGTGAGTCAGTGTTAAAACAGTGCAACAATACGACGAATCTACATAACCACTTGAGCCGACACCACACAGATGTTTTGCAACCTTTTGCTAACGCTAAAGCTGTGGATCACAAACAAATGTTTCTTACTTTTGTTAAGTTCGGCTTATACTGTTATGGTAAAATAAGCTCTGGTGTCAGATTTTTCAAAATCAATACAGATAATGCAAGCTTTATTGAACTCCTACCAGAAGGTATTCAAATGAATTATCTGTGTATTTCTGACATCAACACACATAACTGAATCAATATCCAAGCAACTGGAACAATATCGAATTGAATCGAAATCAATCAAATTGTGACCCAAAGAATCGAAATCGAATTGAATTGTGAGGTTCTTGACAATACCCAGCCCTAACTGGAACCATTATCCTGACGCGACGATACCGCTGTTTTTCCTACCTGTTTTCCTTTGGTTTTCACCCGGTCCGTGGCCTTGTTTACAACCTGATGTACCATGTGCATTAAGTATTCATACATTACATGCATTGTATTCTATCACACATTGCTGTTGGAGCCTACCTGAAGACAATAACGTCCCTGTCTATTTGTCTTATTTACTGCTATCAGGCAAAATACACACACATGAAGATACAACTGACAGAAGTAGCATTAGTATGCAACAAACATGTCTGACAAGACCAGTGCAGACTGACTGCTGTTGCCAGTTCTACTAACTTTGTTTGTGTTCTCCAGAGAGGCTTCTGAAGAAAAAAAAAAAGAAAACCTCTTCATGGTTTTTGAGCACGTTGTAAATTCTCTTAACGCGTTTTGGTCTTGAGTTGGGCCAAAATAATCGACACCCAAGTAGAAAAAGACAGCTGGATCAATACAATTAAGCAACTCAGACTACAGGAGTAATTTGCTGAGAGATGGTGTATAGGCTATGACCTGAACACACTGTGTGTCCATTGGACACATTTACTACCCAGGCATTTTAAAGCTAATGACATTATTTGTCCTCCTGTTTCCTTTTCTTCTCATTTTACTTTGGAAGTGACCTCCAGAACAAAGCTGGAAGACACACAGACCTGCCCAGAAACACTAATATCACCCACTAATCACTATGTTCACAGAGTCCAGACCCAACCGCACTGTAAAGCAGACCACATATTATGATGAACAATAATATCCCCTAAATCATTACACTGTCTTTCCCAAATATGATTGGAAAATCAATGTTGTTTTCAACACCGAGCTCAGTCTGTTTGCTTTTCAAGGGGGATACAGCACAGAATCAAGACACCAAATTGTTTTAAATGCGTGAAAATCACTTTTTGGTCTGTGGCAAAGAAACTATTAAAGTGACACAGTTTGTATTTTGTAGTGGAGCCAGACTTTGGTGGCACCTCTACAGAGTACCCCAGGAAAGAGTCCTACAATCTGTAAGTGAGCTGGCATTTCAGCAACCTCCGGTTGCCTCGTCTCAATGTCAATGGGTTTTTTTTGAACAGGCTTTTGGTGAGAAGCCTGAAATAAGGTCTGTGGTTAACCCAAGCAAAAGAAACTTTCAGGTTTTGTTCCACAACATAAAATACGTCGTAATAAACACACTCGCAACCTATACAGCCTTGTTGTGGGGCGTGGGGCGACTGTAGTGTAGCAATTTATAGCCTAAAATTTAACTTTTTTCATCTGGCAATAGCATGTAGGCTTAAAAGACCCCAAAAAGTGGTGTTCATTTGTGAAGATTAGCTTGCTGAACAAAACATGTATCATTATTTTTTGCATAAATCCAACATTCAATGGAAAAATTCCATTGGTCTTTTTGACCAGAGAACCAGGGCGAAGCTAAATTCCATGTCGGCCTTCAGAAAAACATCTGACCAATAACCAGCATCATGTAATGTCTTTTTTAATTTTGTGGAAGGATTTTTCAGGAAAAAAGGTAAAACAACAAAGATATAATGGGTTATAGTGTGATTTGCTGCGCCTGTTCCATTGTCTTCAATAGATGTGGCACAATAGACTGGCATCAGAAGAAAAAAAAATCCAAATGCTGTCATTGACATTATGACCTTCACTTCTTTCATAGTTTCCTTGGTATGTGGAAGAATGGATCCAATGCAAAATGATAGGCCTTGATTTATATAATAAGACAAGCAGAGGTCTGTCTTCACTTACTTCAAAACTGAATTTGTCCATCTTCTAATGAAGTGTAGTTTGCTCACTTGTAATTGTAAACTTAATTTTGATCACAAGCTTTTTTTGAAGCATATGACTCATGTCAAAAGAGTCTTCTATATGACAGAAGACTTGAAGCAGAGTTTGGCTATGAAGAATACCTGACATCTCCCTACTGGCAGTTTCAAATAACACGACGGGAGTGAGGCACTAATTACAAATATTTACTTCTGGGACAAATTTGAAATTCATGCACATCTGGAGCAGTGACCTGTGCCGACACGCATCCATATGCTGAGTGCAGAATGACCTCAGCACAGTAAGTGACAAGCAGCAAGGTTAAAAAGAACAGATACATGCAGTGGTGGAGTGGATGATTAATGGAGTAAGCTTAAAATTTCGAAGAAGGATTGAGGTATAATATATGTAAAAGCATAAATTCGGAGATCATAGAACTGAAATGCCTGAAGCATCCACAGTAGATATGTATAATACTGGCTTATGAGATGAAGTCAGTTAATCACCACTTGAACGGCTAATTTCACCAACAGAAATCTAAGCAGAGTTTATGAAAGCTGGTTAAAAGCTGTGTCAGTTTGTACCTGAGCTGTAATTTCATGGATAAGAACAACAAAAACAACAATCAGTGCTGAATATCTTTGTCTAGATGAAGCTTTGGTGGCAGCAATATGCATGCTTTTATCTAACCCTTCCTGCCTGCTCTATTCCATGCTTAACATAGTTTGCACAAACTGCTATAATAACATTTCATAGTCAAGTTAGGCTGTGGAAGTTACAGTGAGGGCGCAGTGTAGAAACTGTGCACCCCTGCAGCACGTTTTGTACTCTAAAGCTTGTAATTCTTTTCATTATTGTAGCTGCAAATACTTGCTGTATCTTCCTGCCTCTACGGCCTACACTGCTTGGAAAGGTTGGCCATTATTATGAAGAAAGGAAGGATAGTCATGTCCAAACCATCTCATACTATATCACTGACTAAACAGGGTTGTTGAAACAGCTACCATTGTGTGTGTGTGTGTGTGTGTGTGTGTGTGTCTGTGTGTTATGTTTATTTTAGGAGAATTTGAATCTGAAAAAATAAACTGGGTTGCAGTAGAAAAACACAAATACTTTTGACATTGGTGCTACACGACCAGAGAAAACAGAGAAAACTGGCTGTGGCATTTTGCTCAAGAAAACCTAAAACTACCAGAATGCACTGCTCCACTCCCACTGGTGGGTGACATAATGTCAGCTTGACTGTTTTGACACAGGAATCTTTGTTCACATATTATCAGCACTGCTTAGTGTTACCATTTTATCTCTGTGTTTTCAGCTTCCATGTTTTATAATACAGAAAACAGTATTGCACCTACTTCCCATTCAAGAACTCTTGTATTACAGATAAACAGGCCAGTAAAAAGTGTTTCTGAAAGATTTTTAGGTAAGAAATAGGCAACAAAGTAACATAATGTTGCTTCATATTTTAGCAGCACTTTCATTTTACCATTTGAACTCATCGTTTTCAGCCTCCATGTTTCACAATACAGGAAACAGTATTGTGCCCACTTCCTGTTTACAAACGCTCTCTAAAAATGAGAAAATACACTTTGTTGTTAGAGCAACAGTTCAAGAGCCAGCAAATATCTGCTGGCAAATGAGCAGAGAGATCTAGGTGCTGGCAAAATGGAAGGAAGTTTACCACAGTTCAGTCACACATACTGCACACATTGTTTAAACACAAAGGCGGCTGAAAATCAGCAAAGTATCCCTTTAAGTTTCTTCCTCGACTTTCTTAAGTCATTAGCGACTAACAACAAAAACGTGGAGGCGAACAACAGAGCTGACTTTGAAGTTTATCATTATGTGTGAGATCTGTTGACACGTGACTTACAGCATGTCACTACATGAAAGCAAAAAGCAATATAATAACAGATACTTCAGAGTTATGCTTGAAGGAAATAGTTAAGTGAGAGTGCAAGTGAAACTGCATTGAAAAAAAACTCTTTTAATGATAACCCTTCAGTTTCAAGTCTGCCATCCCCACAAATACATCAATAACTCCTGTTGTTGTTATGTATTTTTTAAGGGTAAATATGTTTGACAAAATGATCCTTCTTGCAGTCAAATTAAAAGGGAAACCTTAGCTTGTTTAATACAAAAAAGAAAATTTCTGGGACAAAGACATAGTCAGACTGGAAAGTCATGAAAGAGTGAGGAAGTCACGTTCTTGTTATTTGATATCATCATTCATATTTAATATTTGCACCAGCCTGATATTCAACATTGAGTGCAGCAGTGATGCACTGACAGCAGCTGACTTTCAAACACTTTTAAATCTTTGAAAAATGTTCTCCTGAAACATTTCACGGGCTAGTGCCATACAATGAGATGTCTTCCCCGTAGCCTTCATTAGACTGCATGTCACCACCATGTGTTCAAAGATCAGAAAAGTTGATTCTAATGCCTACTTGCATATTCTCGCAGGCTTTGATCCAGTTGTAGTAATGTGAGATGTGTGGCCTGATGCTGAGGACACAGCTGAGATAGCCCCTGTGCTGTGGAACGCTTCAGTGTGCCACGGCTTGACCTACATATTTAAGGGTTTGATGTCTGCTTTAAATTTTTGATTATTATAATGATTTTAAATAGGAGTCAGGAAGGGATGGGAGTCAACATGTGAATGATTGATTATGTCGATGGCCTAATTCCTTACAAATCCTTTCTTGCACAGTAAGATGTTCAGAGTTGTTCTTCGTCTTTCTGGGTCTCTAGAAACTGCAGCACTCAACTGAACCACTCCATAGCAATAATACTACTGAGATTTTTTCTGGAATTAGATGTTGGCTATCATATTTCTGTTACTACAGCCACATTAGCTTAATATTGTGGCAATGTGGAAAAGGCTGACTTTATCTGTAGTTTAAATTTTAGCTTTTGCAGATGTTCTGAATCATTATTAAAGGTTATAATTAGAAATGAGCTAGGTCTGGAAGGTTTGCAACACCAGTGCAGAGTTATTTGTTGAAGCAGGTAAAATTGGTGGTTGATGTTGTAAAACCTTTAGAAAAAGTCCCAACATGCATTAACCCACTGAAACCTGGATTGACATCAGCTTTCTTGTGCTGCATATTCAGATGCCTTCACAATTCAAAACTTTCAAAATCTGAGCAAATTGGTTTGTTTTTGTTTAAACAAATTGGGCAAAAATAGCAATGACCAACTAGAACTGTTTCGCAAATAGCAAGAAATTAGTAGTTTTGAAAAAAAAAAAATAATTAAGATAGGGGAAAATATCCAAAAACTATATTTATAATTATCACCACTATATATCTAAAAAAAAATTAAATTATTTTTTAAGCACCTTTTCCAGGTCATTTCCTTTTTTGTTTTTGTTTATTTCTTCTTAATTTTATTTTTCTTTTAATTTTCAGGCATTTCTGTACTTTTTGGGCCATTTCTTCTTAAGTTGCCTATTGTTCTTTTTCCAATTTTTTGAAAGAAATTTATTAAGGTTTCAAAGGATTAAGGTTCTTTATGATACTTTACGCACAGCTCAGGTCTGTTACCCGCAATTATATCTAAAACAGTTCAAGACCTGACTTGCCCTAAGAAAATAAAACCTAACCAGACCTTTAACCAGATAAAGACTCTGGGCAGCAGGACACTGTAGGGCCAGACAACAGCCAGGGGAAATAAATAAATGAATACATTAAAATGCACTGGCACAGATCGCAGAGGCCAAAACACCCTCCATGTTTTCAATGGATTATGTTCACTTGTGTTTTTGCTCAGTCCAACTGGTTGGCAGTGGATCACATTCAAACCTCTCCAACATCCTGCGCACTTTACACACAGCTGGCACAGCTAGATACCTTCATTAATTATTTAAATCTTCCAACACAATACCGGGATTTAACGGTGAATGTCCTTGTGCATTTTTTAAACACCAACTGCAAATCTCCAAACACCATTTTGTATTTGTTTATTTAGATTTAGGGACTGCTGAAGAACTTTTTTTTTGCAATGGATAAAGAAGTTTTTATATATAGACGTGTTTAGTTTTATTGGACTTAGAGATATGAATGAGTCTCTTCAAAAATGCCAATGAGGGGCAGAGTTTAAATGCATTAATTAGCCTTTTTTTATGGTTTACACAATAGGAAGCACCGATGGCTGCAGCACCATTATACAATTCATCAGCTTTTTGTAGACTTTTATTCGACTTCTCTGTGCAACATTCCAACATGCAAATAGACTCCACTTTATGATTAAAAAATAATTAGCTTAACTTTTGAGGTTTTCCAGAGGTTGCACATGTTAATGAAAGGATAAGTAAGTTAAGGAAAGCTTCATTTATATCGTACTTTTTTAAAACACACAGTTACAAAATGCTTCACACTCACACACACACACACACACACACACACACACACACACACACACACAGCACATGGAGCTGCTCTATAGAGAGGCTCGCCTATAAAGGTGGGTTTTTAACAGATGCTTAAAACAGTCCAAAGATTCAGCAAATCTGATGGACTGGGGATGATTGTTCCAAAGGGTCGGGGCTAAAAAAAAGCAAATGCATGATCACCTTTTTTTTGCAGTTGCAGTGAGAGATGGATAAAAGGCTAAAATTTGAGGATCGGAGTGGTGGAGACATAGGATAAGGAACAAGGGGTTCAGAAATGTAACTGTGGGCGAGGTTGTGTAGTGCCTCCTATGTGATCAACAGGTGTAGAATTTCACAGGAAGCCAATGGAGGAATGCAAGAGCGGGTGTGATGAGACCGACGGCTCGCTCCAGTCAGTAGCCTGGCAGCTGTGTTTTGAACCAAGTGCAAACAATTTCCAGCAGCTTGACTGAGTCATGTGCAGAGGGAATTACAATATGGGAGAAATTTTAAGTGTGAATTAACAGTTCAAATTTCAAAGAAGATAAAATACATCTGATTTTTTAGATATTTGTAAATAAGAAGATAAAGAGAGCAGGACTGCACAAGCTCAGTAACATGATGGTGAAAAAGTCATATACTGGTGAAAGACGATACCAAGATTTTTAGCGATCGGTTTAATATTAGAGTGAAGTGGACCAGTAAACTGAGAAACTGTAGAGGTAAAGCTATCAGGACCAATTAAAGGTGCATTTAATAAGATCTGGACATCATCAGTTTCCCCTAATTTTTCTTGATTTTTTTTCTAATAATTTCCTTCATTTTAAACTAATTTTGTGGTCACTTTCTTGTCACCTTTTACTAAATGCTTACTATCTGTAGGACATCTTCTGCCAATTTGCTCATCCCCTTTTCCCCAATGTTCCCTCGAGATCAAACCAGTGTGCTCAGGTTTCAAAGGGTTGAGGCGGTTGTGTTAATGATTTATTACGTTAAATTAAAGAGATTCAATCCTCTGACAAGCAGCCAAATAATGTGTTCATCCAAACATTTGGTTATGATTTAAAAACTTGACATATTTCTGCAGCGGACAGTGGCGGCATGTGCATCAATCAAGTGCCATAAAGTGACACACAAAAGCATTCAAGTGAGTGAGGAGCTAAGGAGACATCCCTTTAACTAATCTTCTAAGAGAAGTGTCCTTTATGAAAGAGCATCTGAGCAGCAGCACAAAGCCATAGGCATGTAAGTTGCCACTTGACTTAATCCAACATCTCACAACAAAATACCACAGATGATGAGTACAAGGGGGGCATCGTCAGCGTATTGAGAGATGGGAGCTTGTTGCTTGTAGAAATGTCTTTTTCTCTCCCTTTGACAGATTAATGGAAAGGGAGCAAAGCCAAAAAGTGTGATGAAAGTGAATGTGAATCCCCCCCTCCGATCCCCCTCAGCTCCTCTCCTCCCTTCCCAAATTTAAGAGCCTTAGCATTCACAGCCAAGAGCTGAGCTCACATCTATGTTAATGGCATTTCAAAGTGAATCAGAAGTGTCACGGAGTGTCTGAAGATTAAGATACAGGAAGAGCCATCTCTGACATGGACTGAACTAAAGTTAGGTGAAATCTTCAGTTGAATAGGTGATGATGCACTTTATAGGATGAATATAGGGCTGAAAAATTATAATTTTTGGAGCTCCAGAGTTTTGGTAGTAATCAATAGTGAATAGAAGTGCAGAGTTTAAAAGTTTCTGTTACCCTTTAAGAGACTAGCAGTAGTCCTGAGTCTATTCATTCCAATGACAAAAGTGAATTTCGGTACAGATTATGACCCAATTTTCACAAGCCACATAGCTTCCGAACATTCTGACACTAAAATGAAATAAGATTTTACCTAATTTAATTATTACAAAAAAATTACATGTACAGAAAATCCATGTGTTGATTTTATGGGGTGCCACCACAAATAAATTATTTTATGGGAAAAACTGAGGTTTCTATTTGTTGTTTGTTTCTTTATTGCCAATGCTTAAGAAAAACAACAACAAATAAACAAAAGAAAAAAAACTGATTCCCAAAACCGAAAAACCGAGTATCTTCCCAACAAACAAATAACCGAATAGTATAATGCGCCAATATTTATGACAAGCCCGTATGAAAACAATTTTTGGTGGTTGTTGGTGCTTTTTCTGTGGATCATGGATGTGTTAGAGCTCATTTTGTATAGTTGTAGTCGGGCTTCTTAATCTGTACTCTGGTTTGGTCTTCAGATTGAGTAGCTGTATTTTTTTATTTTCTATACTTTTTACACATATTAAATCCACTTTTGTTGGGTGTTACTTGAGGTTTGTGAACTTTACCTACTGATTTTTACCAACCAATAACAGTGCAGACCATATCTGCATTGTTATCTGGTCTATATTGTACATCATGGGTTTGTTGAGATGACGTGAACAATATAAATAATTTCAGATAATTTGTTCATTTTCAAAATCGATATTACTCTATGCAGCATTATAAGATTCAAAGTAGGAGAAGGGTGTGCATTATTTTGTCTGAAATATCATGCAATTACAGAAATAGAATTACTACCACATGATTGTATGTCTCCACCAGTTAAGTTGCACCTACACTTTACATCCATGTCTGTGTTTTGTGATGTCACAGTGACCTTGACCTTTGACCTTCCACCACCAAATTCTTAACAGCTCATTCTTCAGTCCACGAATGTCTGTGCCAAATTTTGAGAAACTCCCTCAAGATCTCAAGATATCTTTTCTTGATTCTAAAGATATCCCTTTCATGAAAATGAGATAGTCCAAGTGGACGTTTGTACCAAATTTGAAGAAATCCCAGAAGATTTTCCTGAGATATTGGATTCACAAGAATGAGACAAGAGACAGACAAGGTCACAGTGACCTTGACCTTTGAACTATGGTCACCAGATGTAATCAGTCCATGAGTCCAAGTGGACGTTTGTGCCAAATTTAAAGAAATTCCCTCAAGGCATTTATGAGGGTTCACAAAACTAGGACGGACAGGCAGGAAGGACACCCGCAGAGGCATAAAAATTATGCACCATGTGGACACTTCAGTATGCTTCTTTTTTTTTAGTATTTTTACAAAGCCCAAAACAATAAATATCTGTCATATTCATAAGTCCTCTCATTCAAGAGACTGGAGCTAACTGTGCACCCAAGAAAGTTTCATTTTGACCCACGTGTGAACTATTATTATCAAGGCGTTTGCAGTGAGTTGCACCAGCCCACTCAAAAAACAAATAAAAAACTTTGCCATTAGTCTGCATGTTAAAAAAGGCCAACTCTCAACACTATAAAGACAGGATGTTAGTTGGTTTTCATCATTTTCATTGTAGACACAACAGCACTCCAGGTGGCATCGCACAGTGGGATACTGAGTTTGGACTTGACTAGTCTGCGTCTTGTCTCTTAATGACAGTTTGAGGCTGCGATTATGAAACAAGTCAAAAGTTCCACAAAGAAACACTAAAAGGAATATATAATTTCAAGCAAGCCCTTATTCTTTCATCCCAGCTGCTTTATCTTTGAAATAAATGTTTCTTTAAAAAAATACAGATTAAAAATATATAATTTCCATTTCATTCTCTTTGAGGGGATGATTTTGCCCCGAGTCTTAACAAGGTCGCAACCTGTTAATCTGACCGAGTTTAAACTTGAAGCACCTGAAATAAGGATAGAGTCTGAACATTCAGACACAGTCTGTGATGTGGACAAAAAGTCAGAAAGTTACACTTGATGGGTTTCCATTATAGTTTTGAGCAAAACTGAAGAATTTTGAAAATGTCGATAAAAAAAAACACAATTGCAAGATGACTGCATTTCCACTGAGTGATGTGCAATTTCTCCTCTCGTGATCACATTTAAAGAAGCATGGCAATGGATGTTCATGCATGTATTTCTATTGCAGCCACTGCGTTAGCTGTCATTATTTCCAATCCAAGGTGATGTATACATGTTATGCGATAGATAATGGAAAGGCAAGCCCCTTATACAAGGGAGCGGCCACGTATGAGGGAGAGTTATGCGCTACAATAACACCTCTTGTAGCTCCTGCTGCATCATGAGGGAGCCAGTTCCTAATGACAAGCACATAGCCATGGCATCATGTGACCCAGAAAAGCCAAAGAAGTGTTTCCATTGCAGTTTTGCTAAATATTGCTTTTTCGGATTGCCATATTGGATTAGTGGAACCCCACCTACTTTACTCAAGCCAATTGTAAGTGTTCTATCATGATACTAACATTATGTTTGAGTCTATATCCACATCAGGCAAAAACATCAATCCTCCCATTCATTTAATTGAGGGTAGTTCTTGGCAGAAGGGCCGAAGGGGGGAAAAGAATGTAATGGCCTGTGATAAATGTTTAAAAAGAATTTGCTTCTGGAGAAAAACAACCAGGTGTCACACTGTGGTGACCAATCACATAATGATCAGAATGGAGGACGTCCAAAGTCCACGGGAACATGTGATATCTGGCTTTATGAATATAATTAAACTAAATTCAATGAAACGAGTGTTACAGTCTCTTTCTATCATTAAATATTATAGAATATAAAAGAAATAAAATTTGTATTGTATCCAACATAGGAGAGCACTTGCTTTGTCTGTGTATGCCTGCGTGTGTGCCCTTTGTGGCAGTTAAGATACTACAGTAACAACAATCAAAAGGAATTAAACTGATCCGTTAACCAACTTAAAAACACTCACCAAAGACAAAACGTCACTGAGACGGGCTGATTAGCTTTCTACTTAGTCTTCATCCTCCACTCTCCTACAAATCAACCATTTAAATGAAGTGACACTTCTACAAATCTGCAAAACCCTGCAGCTAATCACCACAACACCTGATTTGGTATGGTTTGGTTGGAGTTTTGGGGACTCCTCACGCTGCAAAAATTTAAACTAAAATATTCAACAATATTCGTTGACAACTTTTCACACTCAAACCTGTCACACCATGGCCAGAACATATTATCCTGTACCATGCATTCCACCAAAAATTTAAGATTTACGTCACACTATCTCCGTTATCATCGCTTTTATGGTGATGAACCCACACTCAACTCTACACACTGGAGACAGGCTCGTCACTGTAAGTGTGCAATACTGTCAGGAAAAGTTACAGTGGGGGCACATGTCCTGTGGGTGGCCGCATGTTATTTTAACAAGTGTAAATGTTGGGGTCATTGCACCAGTTTTAATCATTTATAGCTGGGCTAAACAAGGTCTAATATTTTTTATCAAAAGTATGTATGTATCATCATTAGTGGTCAGTTTATAATAGCTTATAAAGCCTGCCAGGGCTCTGTGGATTTCTCAAGAAAGCTCAAATGCTTTCACTGCTGGTTATAGTAATAATAATAATAATAATCATAACAATTGATGTAACCTATTGCTTTTCTCACAATGCCTGATATAACTGACATGTATAATGTCCCCACCATAACGTCAGCTCATGCACTTGGAAATAATTAGTGTTACCTTGACAACAAAGTATGTTTAGTCTTCTTTTGCCAGCACTCATCATCACAAAGTTAAGCGACTGTATTTTCCAATATGTTCTCCTCATATTTCATGCCTTTATAATATTTTCCTTGTTTGTCAAAGAGGACACGATTATGCCAGATGAATATCCATGTTGTTGTGTAAAAGTAAGAATAAAAATAATTGTAATGGAAATCTATTGATAGTGTGAGCAGTTGTATTATTGGTTGGCTTGTTTTTATTGGAATACAGAATTTGTAGAAATGTCAACAGCTGCAGAAAGAAAGAAATGCACTGGCAACTGGTTTAGGCAACAAAAGCATGTGGTTAGGTCTGGAAAAAATCATGGTTTGGCTCAACATTCATATGGTAAGTGAAAAACTGGTCTGGGGTTTGTTCGACCCTCCACATCCCTCCAGCCCGCCCTGTAGGGCCCTTGCGGCCCCAGCTCCAGCAGGTGCAGTCCAGCCAACCAGTGGCATACCATAACACTGCAAATGGTTCCGTCTGGCTGCAAACTAGGCAGTTTCTATCAACCCTCAAATTACGCATATTAAAAATGGGGAATATAAAATGTGCCTAATGGGACCACGTCAATTTAGAGAAAGCTCCCATTTATCACAAAAAAAGTTTAATGCTCACATGAGGTGGTATTTCAAGTGATTTGCTTTTATAGGTCACAGGATGCTCTAGATATACGCTTAAAGCTCATAGTGAAGGCACTCTTCAAAAGTTGAGCAAATCATCCCTAAGTTTTGAATTCACAATTCTTTTGTGAAATCGTGAGCTATCACTTCTCAGAGATCCCTCAGACATGGCCACTCCCACGTATAAGGGACATTCCTTTCCATTATCGCTCCATAACACGCTTATGTGGCCTGGGATTGGAAATAATGATGGCTTATGCAATGGCTGCAGTCGAAAAAAAACCTGCTAATATTCTGAACATCCATCACCACTCTTCGTGGAGATGAGAAGTCACAGAACATCACTCAATGGAAACGCAGTCATCTGGCAATTGTGTCTTATTGGCATTGTGAAAATATTGCTTATCTTTTGCACAAAGCAGTAATGGAAACCTGCCTATTCTGACGCCAAAACACTGACTAAGCAGTGGTATTTTATAACTTCAGAATGAGAAATGTTTAAATAAATGCAATTTATTTGCAAGAATTATTTGCAATTGATGTGAAAAAAAACCTGACTTTTTAACAAGACAGAGCAGAAAATTTTGAAACTCTACAAATTAACATAATTTTTGTTACAAACACTACCTCTAACAAGAGAGGGAAAAAAACATGACTATCACAATAAAAAAAAACAATTTTAATAAGAAAGTCTGAAACCTCAAACTATTAATAAATTCAAATCCTCACAAAAGCACAGGGGTAAATCCTGTCTGCATAAATCTGACAAACCCAGCTATCACAGCCACTGATCCTCAGCATAGCTTTTTTCTTGACTCAACCTGACTTTCCACAATAAGACGTAACAGGCTTTGGACACCTCTGTCAATGCATTGATTACATACCAGTCATCACAAAGCATCAGCTTTGGAAGTAATTGCATTTTACTATTCTCACAAGACAAAAGAAAACATTGTTTGCTGTTTCTATCTGCGGCATGTTTCAAAGTCAGCATACAAAAAGTTATTTAAAATCTCCAGCAGAGTGGCTTTTCAGCCCCGGAACAACACTGTAATAACAGAGGAGGAACGAGAGAGTCGTTCTCACATCTCCAGAATCAGAATATTAATGATACTTTGAAGCCCCCAGCTAGCAACAATGATCTATGAATTCAATATGCTCAGATAATTCCCTCTGCCAAAGCCCAATGGATAAAGCAGAAGGCATATGCAGTTACATTTATTTGTTCAATGAAGTTCCACCCTGAAACAGGCCTGCAGAAAGCAAACAGCCAGAAAGACACAAAGTCATTGGCCAGTTAATAATGCCATGATAACCATCTGTGTTGTGGGAATATTTTTCTAATCCATATCACAGTTTAGTGAGGGCCCCCTCTAGAGAACAAAACTGTCTCTTTTCTCATTCGGTGCTGGCTTTGTTCTCAGGCTGATATATATCTTATTTAACAGTTCATGATTCTTTCTCTGAGTGCATGGCAGCTTTTTATTAATATTTTCCTCCGAGTTTAGAGACAATTCTTGCCAGGGAATGTCCTATTTCTATATACTCACTGCCACATTAAAGCTGGAAAAAGTTGGGAAATCTCTCTCAGCAGCATTGTCATTCCGGATAGCAAGGGAGAGCAAACACACACCCACACCCACACACACACACACACACACACACACACACACACACACACGCATGCACACACAGCAACACACACAACAACACTTTACAGCTCACACTCTGCCTTTTTCCAGGATTCCTTATTTTTAAAAATTTTTTTTCAGAATTGTGTATGAATATATTTTTGTTAATTATTTTGTTAAAGACCCTAAACAACCACAAACCAATGCAAAGCACACATTTATTGGTAAACATAAGACTGTAGAATATCTTTGTGTGTCTGTGTGTGTGTGTGTAAATTCTCCAATTAAATTCCATATTCTCCAGTTGCATTCCAAATTCTCAAGTTTTGTTCCACATTGTCAAGTTTTGTTCTGTGTTCTCAAGTTCTCAAATCTGAAGTTACACTATATAATTCCGACAATTAATATATTCAGAATGTTTTATCTATCCATATATATATATATATATATATATGTATATATATATAAATGTATAAAGTCATGCCAGTAAGGCTTATTGAATTGAATTACATTGAATTCAACTGAGAGATGGCATCAAACCTGCTTTAAGACATCGAAGTTGAAAGTGGCAAAGCCAGTGAGAGATTTTATATAGAACATGCCAGTTCAAATGTTATTCTGCTTTCCAAATAAATACAGAAAAAAAAGAACAAAGTGTGCAGAATTCACAACAGCTGCCTCAAAATAACCATCTGGCCTTTCAATGCCACAAACAATCATACTCAAGCCATCATAACCAACAAGACATGCAGGGCCTTTGACATGTAGTCAGACTGCTGCTGCAATAAACCCAACACACAAATCAGACTTAACTGAGCACATGAACCAAATATTACACTCACACTAACACCGCCATGCGTCAGCAAGCCCGAAGTGGGTGATTTTAATGTTACCTACCATGCTGAGGACTGCTACACTATCTCCATAATGGGGAAAGGGCCTAAAGGTGGCATTTGATATGCAGGGGAAGGAGAAAAAGACCAGAATTACCTGACACAGCTTGTCCTCCAGACCTGGGAGGAGGGCAGTTTTAAAGGTAATTATTTTCAGGCTAATTGTCAGTGATTTACCTCCAAAAGTACGACAACAAATGACACAGTCAAACCTTAAGAGGTGTTTTAAATGTGCAGAGAAAAAGGGCATGTGAGTAAATCTTGCATTAGGCATAACACCTAACCTCAGGACAACAAACAAGACTCAGTCAGCCTGTGAGGACTGAGGCTCCTCAAACATTTTGTGTGATGAGGAAAGCTTGACTGCTTCTCAAAAAATGCCGCCATGAGCAATATTTAACCATATGAACAAAGCAATTCTGTCAGACTACCAGACCAACACTTCACTACATTAGCAACAACTAAAGGAGGAAAGTAGGCATTTAGCCACCACAGAGTTGCACCACAGTGCTTCACTCAAGTACATAATCATCACATGGCAACATGTTTTTAATTAGCATATTAATAAAACGGTGAGCTCCAAATCTCTGTTCATGGGAGATTTTTCAAATCCCTGCATCTGCGATTTACAGCTGGGAGTTGTTAAGAACATCTCGTGAATATCAACACTGTACAACAGAGGCATCTCGGCTCACACACTCCTCCTTTTTCATCTGCCATACTTGTATTAATCCCAATCTAATCCCCAACTAAATTTTAAACTCCAATGTCCTTCGCTGCAGGATTCCACCAAAGAAGACCATTATACTGCTCTTTGTTCATTTAAGCTCTGCTCAAAGTGAACCGTTGGCCACAGTAAGATGGAGAAAAGTTTCCAGATCTTCTCTTCTGAAATTCTCATATCCTCAGAGATCCTACAAAATGATTTCATATACAGGCTTTACTCTGAAGGCTGTGATAAAGACTGTGATGTGAAGACTTAAGGATTGTCTGTGTATACATAGAAAGGGCCATATAAGTCCTTGAATGTCAGAATGACATCAGGCCACAACATTAAATAAGAAAAAGAAATTGCAATCATAAACAGGTGCCTTTGAAAGCTCTGAATAAATGCAGAAATGAGAGGGGGAAATGATGGATGTTCCAATTCCAAGCAGCACTATTCAGAAGTCACATGTCCTTGATGTTTTGTGTTGCAGTCATAAATGAGTGTCAGATTACAATGTTTTGCCCATGTGGCACCTGGTCTTCACTGTCCCAATTTGCCAGCCTTATGAAAGGCAGAAGCATATTTTACAGGAGGTCTGCTATGCTGCTGAAATGAGATTTTTTTTTTTTCACTAGGATTCTCCACCCAAAAAATTACAATTTTTCTAGAGCAATTTTCTTTGCAAAGGAAATACAGAGTGCAAAGGCAGCAGAGTGGAGACCTGAGTCCAGGGGTCACTGTGGCATTGCAGCCCGTTCTCATTCAGCAGTTGTCAAATACTGCCGTTTTGTCTACGATTTTGGTGTAAGATACTGACACCAAAAGCCACCTTTTGCAGCTGTTTGATACAGCCATAATGCAGCCAAATAAAAACTTTTGCACTGTTATAATACTCAGCAGGTCGGCCCGACGGCACCTAGCATGGTAGTATAATACAACGGACAGAACCTGTATGACACGCACTGGACTTTTGACATATGACACGCTGTGTATCCAGGGTGTGTCTGTTGTTGATGTTGAGGGACAGCGTGTCACTTTACATCTGTGAAATACATTGTGTCTATTTAAAATACATTTCTGTTTTCACAGGAAATAAAATACAATAAAAGTAGAACACCACTAAAACACCCTGGGTTCACATGTATTTCCTTGTACAACAAACACATGGTTAGGTTTAGGCAGTAAATGCATCAGGTTAGGAAAAGAAAAAAACCCCATCATGGTTTGGCTTTACTTTCATACGAAAGGGAACACCAGGCTCCCAGGTAAAGGTCAGGTGCTTGCTGGATTCATCTACCGCCCAACCGGCCAACCGCCCAATGGGGACTTTCCAGCTACTGATGCTGTCCTGAAGCATTGTAAACTGATGGCTCCTGGCAGCATATCACACCGTCCCAAAAGGATGGCTATTTTTGTCACTGTTTGATGCGAAAAACGCTGACCAAGTAGCGATATTTTGCAATTTGGTAAAGAGAACGGGTTACAAAATCTACGTATCACGTGCACAGCTCATGCACTTAGGCTAGAGTTCCTGTCAGCAAGCTATACTTTTTAATCTGTCAGATGTGATTGGTTGATAGTTACACACAACCATTCACTTGCTTCTCTAGAGTTTACATCTTGTGTAAGACATTCAGCAAAATGGACTATCTGGGAAAAAAGAAAGGTGGAGCAGAGGGGAAGAGAATAAAGAAGAGCAGGCCCTCGCCACAGATGCAGCGAAATGCTGTGAAATAATTGACATGCTGGCTAATGAGGGGGCCAGGTTGGTCAAAAACACTTTCTGAAGCACACACACATACATGTGTCAAAATACAGTAAGTAAGCTACTACCCACCAGTTTCAACCAGTAATATTGAGACATCCACTCATCAGTCAATGCCAGGGTTTCCTACACATTCATTTATTTGTGGCAGCCAATTTTAACATCTGCTGTCACAAAGACATTTTCTATTTTTGGAGGTGGACTGTTCATGAGGAGCACTTTTGGTCAGCTAAGTCAGCTAGCTAGCAACAGCATGTTACATTGGTTTGTCCTTATTTCCCCTCCAAATACCGTGGGCTAGAATTTATTCACTTGAGGACAGTGTTATCTGTGACAGCCTGAGATTATGCAGAAGGCATTTTACTGTGGACTGCTTCAGACACTTTACATAGAGCATGAGACGGGCTTCGTCTCTCTCTCTCTCCTTGACAGATACTGCTCATTCCGTCTGCCTCACTGTTATCACACATCCACTCTCCAAAGACAAAGACACATGTTTTCATTTCCAAAATAATATAGCTGAGGTCCAATTCGTTCGTCCATTAATCTAATTCATTGATTCATTCATATGTGTTTGGTGCTACTGACCGGCTCCGGCTCAAAGGCAACGGTCCACTGTAGCTCCACTAAACTCTAAACCGACCCACATTTTAGTGGTTCAATCAAATGCAAAGGATCTGATTTAAATCCCTCTTGTAACTGTACACTGACCAAATAATCCATTTCACCGGGAAAAACGTCACAGTACAGAAGCTAAAGATGCTCTAACTTCCATTTCACTGGGACTTCAATCTTCTCTAATGTGCAGTTGTAGTGATTTTGATTTTGAAAAGTTGTTGAAAAGTGGTGGATGGTGAACAGCAAGGTTCTTTGAAGCAGTTAGCAAATACAAATGACAACATCTGTCATGGTTTGTGATTATTGGTGTATGCTTTATATCGTTAAAAATGTAATGCAGCTCTATACTTAGTGTACTTCATGAGCACATAATTAATATGCTAAAAGAGTGCTACTTTTGATTTACTAATATTATAAATAACCCTTTGACACCTGTATCGACAACAATTTTCTCGCACTGTGTTCAGACGCCTTTTAAATGTTCTTAAACTAATATTAGTTTAATTTCTTTCAAATAAATGGGGGGAAATGTAGTGAGCAACTTGGGAACATGTGTATCTCAAATTGCATAAAATTAGTAAAAGGTGCCAAGGAAAAGACACGAAAAACTACATGTATCTAAATTTTTCCAGAAAAGTGTTAATATATTCATAATTATATATTTAAATTAAGTGGGGTAATTTTCTCATTTATTTGTAACCCTTTTTTGTACTTATTGTCAGGTAATTTTCTAGTAACTTTTTAGTAATTTCTTGCCAATTTTGTTAGGTTGCTAAAGGCCTTTTCCTCATGATTTTCAAGAAATCACATGAATTGGCTCAGGTTTCAAAGGGTTAATATGCTAATGATTGACTTGACTGTACTATTTTGAGACACCATAAAGATGCACTCAAATATACTCAAGTTATAAGTAGGCTAATCTTTTTTTTTTTTTTTTTTTTTTACTAATTCTGTACTAAAAAAAAAAACAACTTAAAAAATACTTAAATCCAACTGTGTTTCTATTCGAAGTATTTAAGTACACTTTATATGTTTAGCAGACTCAAATAAATTATACTTAAAATGTACTTTTTAAACACATTTTACTGTAATTATAAGTACATTAACTGTCTAAAGTCTAACAGTTAACTGAAAATTTGATTGAACTATACAAAAAGTAGAGAAAAGTGCAGTTTTTAGTACATTAAGTACATCAGTAGTAATAAATGAATGATGTAATAAAGTAAATTTGAGGGAATCTTAATGGTGTCTCTAGGTAGTACAGTCAGGTAGACTTAATTGTATTTTAGTAGGTCTTTAGTAGCTCTAATTAGTATATTAAGTACACTGTTAGTACATCAAAAAATAGCACATTTTTAGTACATTGCTAATAAGTACAACAGATGTACTTAGAGTAATTCTAGTTCAGTGTACATTTTTTAAACCTGGGACCAAGTACTCTATTTGTACATCACAAATAGCACACTTTTCATACATTTTTAATAGGTATATCTTTGTTTACATCTACTTCAAGGAACATTTTTGTTACTGGGCACCTGAGCTCAGCACACCAGCAAACTTTTTTAATATTTATCTGTACTTAAAGATTTATTAGCATGAATTGGTAAAGTGTAGTAATAGCAGACATGTTGTTCATTGTGATGGATTATGTATCTCAAAAAGTCTCTGCGAGTTGATTTTATAAACTACTCCCCTGATTCTAAAAACCTATGGCATGATTTGAAAATTGCTTAAGAACATGTGATATTTAGGAAACGGGCCTGCAAAAAGCCGATTTTCGAAACACACTTTAACATGCTGGGAATTCTGGTTATCAGCTAAAATGTCACTGTGATTGACATTGAGTGCAATTTGCTGCGCTTTAGTTCTGAACAGCGAGCCACCAACGAAGCCATTCATTCTGCTACAGCGGAGGTCTGGAAGAAATTTGCTAAATTATGCATCAGGGGTCATTTTATGATCCACCTGTGGTGCACCAAAGATCAATACATCATTCTCTTGTGAGATTAATGTCTGTAATATGCCACAATGCTTCTAACCTTATGATCTGCAATGCAGGGTCTGTGGTGAATGCTTATGAGCAAGAAGGCACTTTTAGTACTGGGCTGTCAAAAAGAAACAAAATAAAGATAATGTGAAGTTTAAATCTCTGCTCACCTAATATCTATATTGCCCAATCACATTAACATTGACATGGGGTGGAAGAAATATTGCAAATGCCCTTCCACATTATGATTCTGCAAAAATAAATGCAATTCAACATCACAACAAAGCCTCCAAAGCGACCAAGCTGGATCAATGCCCATTTGGCACAATGTCAAAAAAACAAAAAAACAACTTAATATAATAAGATTTATAAAGTAAGATTTACCTAATAAACCGGACTATTATTGTATGCATGGCAGATGATAACATATCAGTCAATAACTATAATTAGACTAGAATTACTGCCTCGGGGTTGTATGCCTCTGCTAACTCCGTCAAGTTGCAGTTGCAGCTTACATCTGTTTCTGTGACAACATAAATGCTTCACACACATCTTCCCCCTACGGCACAGAAAATCTCAACAATCAGCACAGTTTTAAGATCGGCACCCAAGATCAACGCCATTAACAAGTATGAGACGGATGCAAGGTCACAGTGACCTTGACTTTTGACCACCAAAATTCATTGTTGAATCTAAATTAATGTTTGTGCCAGATTTGAATAAATTCTCTCAGGGGGTTCATGACATACCTCTTTTACAAGAATGATACAGAAGAGGTCACAATGACCTTGACCTTTGACCTATGACAACCAAAATTGAATTACTTCATTGCTGAGTCCAAGCCAATGTCTGTGCCAAATTTCAAGAAATTCTCTGAAGGTATTGAGGGTATTGCATTCACAAAAATGGGACTTACACACATAATGACATACCGATTTATGGACAACCCGAAATCCCAATGAATTTTATTCATGAGGTATAAAAATTGGGAAAACATCAGAGCCAAACCTTATAATATCTAGATCCTAGAGGAAAGCAAAAACTCCCACAGTGTTTCAATTTTTCTAACTTTATTTTTCAATTTTGGAAACTATATCTGTGCTATTCTCTATGAGAAAAAACATCTAATTTAGGATTACATGGAATAAAAATGGTTCTTGGGGGTTTAACAACATTTCTAATTTGTTGGATTTGGGGTTTAGTTAGTGGTCCTAGTATTTTGGGCATATGGTGGCCCGGGGGAAGTGAGCACTGATGAGGCTGTGCCATTCCTTTGAAAATAGTTTTTGTACCTTCATTTGCAGTTACTACACACAACCAAAGCATGCAACATTTATTTGATATCGACACCAGACCGTTTCCCCACTGCCACCAACACAGGCTGAAAAAACAGGGAGATGAAATTAGTTTCTGTGAGACAGTCAGGTCCAAATATGAAAGCCATTTGAGTTTCCCCACAGAGAGACACACAACTGACACAGGTGCTGCGGTCTTAATGCCAGTTACATCCAGCCTCTGCAACCTTCTGCTGATCAAGACAGCAAAGGGGTTTAGCAATTATCTGCTGAAGATAACCTAGCATCAAGAAATTCATTTCATTTCATCAAGCAATTTGTATTCTCCCCAGTAAGTCGCTGCTCGAGTCGGTTCAAAACCAGCCCAGGATTAGATTAAGAAATTGACTGCTGCGGGAACTTTTCAACGCCTCTGTTTTGGTTACGTTTGGAAGGGCTGTGTGCCTCTCATACAGGTTCACGGATAAAAAACACGAGCCTTAACCTAATCCGTTTAGAAACCCACCCAAGTATTGGACCACAGATAAGAGATACTGCTTCTATTTTCTTATACAGCGTCTGTTATAAGAATCTTTTGTGCCATTTAATCAAGAGGAGTGCCTATATATAAACCTTTGCTGCATGCTAGAAGAGAGAGGGTTTGTGAAGGTAGGTATTTTCAATTTCCTCCAGAGAAAGAAAATTCTTGTCGTCAGAGTCAACAGAAAGAAAACATAATTAACCATGATTGGACTAGTCTGAACCCAAAACCATCGTTTGCAAATTCCACTGCCGCTTCAAAAGAAGGATGGAATTCATATGAGAAAGAAGAAACAAACAGTGTGCTAAAAACAAATCATCCTCAATATACGCTTAATTTATATGAGATTAATATTCTTCATGGATGGATTAATAAAATGGTCTAACAGGCAAAAGTTCAAGGTGCCCCCCCAGGCATTCACCTGCAAAAATGTCACTGAAATTAACCAACGTCCAAACCAGGAAGAGACTCATAATGACTGCAAAGAGACACAAAATAAATGCAAAAAAGGGGCAAGACAATAACAAAGAGACACAAAGTAACTACAAAGATGCAAATAACAAAAAGCAGGCAAAAAAAAAAAAACGCAAAGAGACACAAGAGGATTACAAAGGGGACAAAACAATCATAAAGAAACACAACATGAGTATGAAAAGGGGGCAAAGAAACAAATAGACACAAAACTACAAAAGAGGCAAAACAACCATGGAGACACAAAGTAACTGCAAAAAAAGTAGCAGAACAACCACAGAGAGACACAAAAAAATCAGCAAAGAGGCAAAACAACCACAAAGAGACACAAAATAACTATTAAGAGATGCAAAAAAACCCACAAAATAACAACAAAAGAAAAGGCAAAACTAATATGAAGTTTATGTGTTTTGCTCCTAGAGAGGTGGTGGGGTCCTTTGTTAATGTGGGCCCAGGGGCCCATTATCTCATAATCCGCCCATGGTCTTATTTCACAGCATTTGTTGGCTGCAATAACAATTTGCATTAAAATGTGTAGCGCACAAATGACAGACATTAAATTTACAAAGAAATAAAATGATTTCCGTCAGCCAACCAACACAAACAAGTCTTTCTCATCACAAAGCATCGCACCTCTGCTTAGGTTTGTAATGTCAACATCTTCCCAAAAGGCGCCCACAGTTCATTTAACTGAAAAATATGTGGCTCATTCACAATGTTCCCTCTGAGATTGAACACTGTGAGTTTTATGAGATATCAATGATCCTTGCAGGACCAGTATATCACTGGCACTCACTGATGCAATTGCATGAATTATTCAGAATAGTTTTCAAGTACTGATTGCATTGTTTCAATATGTATCAAAGGCAGCCATTAGTGATAAAAAATGAGAGAAAATAAAGAGGTTGTCGATCTGCACCAACCTCTCTCTGATGCTATCTGCTCTGCTCTAATTGTGACAGGGACAATAAGAAGCCGGGGGAGACGACATAAATTGCTACTGACATAAATGTATTTCTCTGCCTGCGTCTTGTCTGCAGATCGCCTTTACAGCGCCATCTCGGAGGCTCCCCTCGCAGACGAGCCTATTCATAATCCAGCCGATAACAATCTGACGTTTTTTTCTGATAGTTTCCTCCTCTGTTATGACATCAATTCATCTCCGCCTCTAAACCTTCCTCAGGGGGTTACGGGCAGAAACAAGCAGCAGGGGTTCTGGAGATGAGACACAGGGGAAAGTTTCCAAAAGTCAGTTTAGATGCGACTTCATCAAATGGGAACAAAAGCTTAAGTGGATGTAAAAAGCTGACAGAATGTGATATTTTGACGGCATGTCTTTTTGCCAAGTGTGGTGAAAATACTGGTGCAAGAAGAGAGCTCCTCCGGAAATCAGAACATAAACTCCTGCGACTCAGTTGTGTCGAACTGTTTCATTTTCCTCTGCTGATGCATATAAGCACAGACCTATGAAGCACTCGCTGATCTTAGGTCCCTGTAGTGAGTGGTCTGTTGAGTACCGGCAGCACTTAATGTAGCGTCCGTAGAGAACCAGCTTTCACCGGATGAGATGCAGTCTGCTGTGACCTGGACCACTGAGGCCCCGGGGAGCAACCGGCAATTTCCACAAGGTCAACATTTAAAGAAATAACTAGGACGACCGACACAGAGCAAAAAAGCAGAACGAGTGCTCAACATTCAGCCGGCTGTCTTCCCAAAGCCATTTTCCCACTGGCTTGTCAGTCACTAGTGTGTCCATCATTGAGTTTTTCAATTGCGAACGACAGGAGGGGGGAAGCAAAAGGACAAGATATGACCTCTAGAGAGTATAGTATTTGAAATGGGCTTGTGATGGAACAGGTTGATGTTCAGAGAATTGAAAAGCGCACTGGCTTTCACTCTGAGGTGGAGCACACAGCTTGCCATCTGCTGCAGCTCTTCTCTCAGATTATACTGTTACCAGGCCAATAGCTGTAAGGTAGTACAAGAGCTGGAAATGCTCCTCACAGAAAAAAAAGAAAGCATTCAGTGTTCCCTGTCTTAGAGGGGTTGGAGGATGAGGGGTCTTTATGTAGTCAGAGTAAGCCTTAACCCTTGAGGACTGTTTGGCGCATTTTAAGTGCTTTTTATTCTTCATTTTTTGATATTTTTGGCTGTGTTCATGCATACGACGTAAATTTTGGCAAGACTGTGTTTTTATTTAATCTTGGAATTTCCAGCTCAGATCCTACAATAAGTCTTAAATACACTGTGGAAACAAAATTATTACATTCATACTGTTAAGTGCAAAAAATGAGCCATTGAAATCCATTCAAACTGCAGTTTTTGATCCCACAGCCATCAAAGCATTAAAATATGCATTGTATTATTTCTGGGTGTCATTCTGGGATTTTGACTTGGCATTTATAATTTTTACTATTTTCCACCTGATGACATTTTTTTTTTTTTACCGTATTTGACATATTAAGAAAATACATGCTATTTCCACTAGGTGCACTGTCACAATCACTTTTGTTGCAAATCATTTACATATCACAGGCTGTGATCATCCAAAAAATAAATAGATACAAAACAAAACAACTACTCATATAGTACATTAAAATAATTCATTTTTGCGCTGTTGTTTTTTTATTTTTATCTAAAAACATAGTGGCATCATGACAAAAACCTAGCATTTAAAAAGGTTAAAATTCTGAAAATTAATGAATATTTGATATTTATGACTAGCGCTTGTGTCGATGAAAAAAATCATGAGAGTAGAAAGTCATATTGATGTAGATTTTGAACAGCGCTTTTGTGCACGTAGCAATACAAGTGTGTGTAATATTAAAGCGGGCCCTTAGGGTAATGGAAATTCATTCATTGTCAGGATTTTTTTTTTCTTCTGCAAACAAATCAATTTCAATTTTTCAATTTCACAATTTTAATGGGATTGCATATGTTATAACAGACATAAGTAACATGTTGTATTCTTCCTGTGAATAAAATCCAATTAATCTTATGTCCTCAACATGTTTTTTGTATATTTGCAGTATTATTATAGTTTTCTGTATCCTGTGTCTTACATGTAGTGTAACAATGCAAGATGTTCATATTAAACATGGACATATAGACGTAATCCCTGAACACATCTCTGAACGCTCTGTTTCCAACACTTTTCCTACTCTGGCCACAGTATGACATCGATTTCTGCTGGATTTCATTATATGGTAATCTGCTTATCATATTCCTTTAGGAGCATGTGCAGTTGTGTTTAGAGACTTTTATTGGTGATTTTTGTGTGGTAAAAAGTGTTGCTACTCTCTGCAACTGTCACTCCCCAGCTGAACGTACATGCATCCACATGCTAATGTAGTTGTAAATCCTAAAATGCACATTTCTCTCCTGCTGGAGCATATCTTGTTGTGTACAAAAAAGAGGAGATAGAAAACTAAATTCAAAACAAGGAAGAAGACAAGGGGAAGGTGAAACAGAAGGTGAGAAGAAGGGATGAAATAAATAGAAATAAACAGAGGGCATGCTCCGTTCAGATTTGGATGCATTTCAGGCGAGTTTTGCAGGATGGGTTTGGTTTAGTATTAATAATTCTCTCTATTCATACATACACACATTCACACTCCCAGTTACATGCTTGCATTTACATTCATACTTAAGTTGAGGCATTAGCTCACTGGCACCAGGACAGATTTGGGAATGTTGAGTATGTATGTTATTGAACTTTTCAAGTTGTACAACCATCATTCACCCTGGCTACCTCCCTATATTTTATGTGCACTTAATTATCACTCTCTTTTAGCATTATGTTCATTGTCACTGAAAACACCCCAGGCTGCAAATTCATTTCTCTCAAAACAGATTTTACCACAAGGCTCACAAAGGCTTTTGCTATTTCTTAATAACATTACTCCTGCTAGTTTAAGTATTCAGTCTTCCCACTATATTTATTTAGCATTCTTGTAAACAGACGGTTTCAGCTACTTCTTTTGCACTACAAAGAAAAAAAAAATTACCATCAGCTCTGCCGTGGTGTGAGTCCAGACCAGATCTGCTATGGAAATCAGTGAATTAAAGTTGCAGGCAAAGCAGCCACAAAAGTCAGGTTCAGGACTAGACTTTCTACTTCATTTGCATTCAAAGTATCACCTCACACCTTAAATAACAATACAATTAATTCAGTAATCAGTGGGGATTATGTGTCCTTTTAAACTGACTTTAATTGCTACTTCTAACACCTGTGATGCATGCTGGACTTCCTGAATTCCAAAAATAAATAAATTAAATAAATAAATAAAAATAAGAGCAAATTCTTGTTTACAACATTGTTGTTGTGTCAGGCATGTTTGTTCAACAGTAAAGTCTTTGAATAGTGTTAGATTTACTTGTTGTGATCAAGAAAAAGACTACTTCAAATGCTGCAGCTAAACTACTAAATGTATAATGCTGATATGTTGATATTATTTTAGGAAACTGATGGCTTTAAACAATGTCAGTAATTATAACTATAAGTCTTCATTTATGTTTACTTTATATCTAAATGTTGAGTTTACTAAAAAATGTAGTTATATTTACTTAATTTTGTGAAGCTGTTGCAATCTAAAAATGACAAGTTTAGTCAAATCGGTCGATTCCACCTTTCAGCAATTTCCGTAAACCAAGTTTACTGTGCTATTTATCTGTGTTCTGCTAGTTGTAAACAAGTCAGTTCTATTTTCTTAACCATGTTAACAAATAGAGCTTCCCATAACATCTCACACCTTCAGTATTGAAAAAAATCCTCTTTGTAATGATCAACTTAAGTCAGACTAACTTGGTTTACTGAAGTAACACTCCAGGTCATTTCACTTAACATTTTTAAGTTGCAGCAATTTCACAAAATTAAGTAAATACAGCTAAATTTTAAGTTAATTACCGTAAATATGACGTAAACATAAATTTTGACTAATAGCTCTATTTACTTTCATTTTTTCAAGGCAATGGGTTTCAAAGATTATTAATAAGATTAAGTTGTCAGATGTTACAGCGCAGTACTACCGATGTTACACCGCATAATACTGCTAGCTACAGAGAATTAATCACACACTGCTGTGAAGTTTATATTGTACCAGAACACTCCGCAGCTATGAAAATACATTAGTGACACATCAGAGTGCTATAAATATCGACGGGCTTGTCATATGATGCCTCACAGACATATTCCTCCACTATCTCAGGCTTCAAGCGTGCCCTTCTGCCTTCCTCCATCTCCCAGCTTTGGAGCTGACATGGACCACTCTTTTCCTCTGACAAATATCAATTACAGGCTTGGCTGAGACGAATTGCTGCGAGTTGGAGCTCTAGTGGGATCTCATTGTGCATTTGATTGCCTGACTCTCACCATCGGTACAGATCTGTAGAAGCATGGCCCTGCCCGTCTTCATGCTAAGCTCTGACACATCCTTTATAGCAGTTTGACCTGAGCTGACACGGTTGTGATCCCCAGGGGAGTCCAAGCACTCAATTGATAAAGCTCTGCCTGTTGTTACATAACACACTGATGTTCGCGGGATCTTTTAAGATGGTAATTTAGTGGAAACTAGAAAAGTGCACTCAGTAGAGTGCAGATCCCTGCCATGGGTGTCTGGGGGAATGTGGGTGGGGAACAAGGAGTTCAGGGAAGGCTGCGCAGAGTGTGTGCATGGCAGTAGTGGAATGAAGGGAAACAAGATTCTGAACTTGCGGCACGGTCAGTTAAGTGGAGCGCAGTCAGGAGTACGATATAAAACAGAGCAGTCAGTAGAATGGATTTTCAGCTAGAATTTCCGCCCGGTGGTTGTATGCCTCTGCACACCAGTCAAGTAGTTACAGTTTACATCCATGTCTGTGACAATGTGGATGCTTCACACATCTCTTCAACCTGGCAGCACAGAGGAGCTCCACAATCAGCACAGTTTCAAGGTGAACACCCAAGATTAGTGTCACCAATTCAGTATCAGACCAGTGTCTCCCCTTCTGTTTCTGAGTTATGACTTCATAGCCAGAAAAAACAACCAAAAACATGTTTGATGAAGTCACAGTGACTTTAACCTTGGTCCTTTAGCCACCAACAAATTCTAATCAGTTCATTCTTGAGTCTATGTGGATGTTTGTTCCAAATTCGAAGAAAATTTTCCAAGGGCCTTCCAGAGATATTGCATACAAAGAGAATTAACTTGGCACAAGGTTGACCTTTGACCACCACACTCTAATCAGTTCATCTTTGCATCTAAGAAGATGTTTGTGCCAAATTTAAAGAAATCCCCCCAAAGACTTTCTTGAGATATCACAATATGAGATGGAGGCAAAGTCACTGTGACCTTGACCTTTGACTTTTGGCCATCAAAATCTGATTAGTTCATCACTGAGTCCAAGTGGGTCTTTGTGCTGAATTTGAGGATATCCCTGAGGGCATTCTTGAGGGGGTAAGGGAGATGGACACAAGGTTACCTTACAGTGACCTTGACCTTTCATTACCAAATTCTAATCAGTTTATTTGTGAGTCCAAGTGAATATCTGTGTCAAAGTTTGGAAAATTCCTCCCAAAACCTTCTTATGGTACCATGTTTACTTAATTTGACAGACATGAGGTCACAGTGTCCTTGACATTTGACCAACAAAATCTAATAAGTTCATATTGTATCAAAGTGAACATTTGTGCCAAATTGAAGAATACTCCCTGAAAGCCATTTTGAGATATTGAGTTCAAGAGAGTAAGACGGACGCAAGGTCACAGTGACCTTTCACCACTTCATTTTATCAGTTTATTGTTGAGTCCAAGTCAAAGGTTATGCCAAATCCATCCAAAAAAATCCATCATGGTGTTCAAGGGATATTGCATTCCTGAGTATGACAAGAATGCAAGATCATGGTGACCTTGACCTTTGACCAACAAAATCTAATCAGCTCATCATTAAGCCCAAGTGGATGTTTGGAGTTGGAGAAATTTTCACAGGCCATTTTTGAGATATCATATTGATAAAAATGGAGTGTATGGACAGACTACCTTGGCCATCGTTAGCGCAGAGGCATAAAAATTATGGATCACCACAACCACAAGAGTTCCTCGATAATACATTCATAAATGTGCCAGAAAATATTAGGCTGATGGGTCCAGTAGTATGCATGATTAACTGCAGACAGAAAGATACACTCATATGCATATGCACAAACAAAATCTTCAGCCTGGCACAGATGACAACTTCCCTCCATATATTTCAATACCAGATATGTGCTGTTTTTTACAGCTGTCAGAGCATCACTCTCTCTCCCACTGATTGTCAACTCTGAGCCCTGGTGCTAAAATGAATCATGATTTGACATTTACTTACCAGCCTGTCATATGGAGCAACAGGGAAAAAGCTATCAACACGTATGACTAACAGCATACCTCTCCTCTTTCCAGGTGAAGTGGTAACTGTTATAGTTGCTAGTGTTGCTAATGTGCATGAATATCATTTCTTTCTCTCATTGTAACTCATTTACAGTGCACCAAAGTCTGACGTATGCTGTACCCTCAAGAAACTTAAAACCACTTCCTGTGACACTTTTAACAGCTTAACAACTACAAATTATTGTCATTTCAAATTTATAAACATTTTTCATGTTCATAAATATAATAATAAAGAAGTTTGTAGCATAGGAGTAGGTGTATGACTAGACATGCTAAGCTCACAATAGGCCAAATCACATTGCTCATTCACAATAACTAAAAAAAGGCTTGCCTAATAAATTCATCGTCAGTTTTAGAATATATTTAGAATATTTAACTTGGTGGAAAACAGCCCTTACCGATTTGGATTTGAAGCTGTTATATCAAAAACACCAGACTCCATAGGAGAAAAAAAAAAGTAGACAGCAGAGTTGCTGGTCTACCGTTGCCTCAATCAGCTATTGTGTAAGGTAAAAAGAAGCTGTACTCTATTTTTAAGAGGAAGGGGGTGGCTGGGGTGTGACTTTTTTTGTTCATCTTGATGTTCCCCAAAACTTTAAATGTTTTCCATCAATCAAACAACCTCCCTCCACTTTGAATAACTTTTCAAAATTATTTTCAATTTTTTTATTTCCAGATAAATGTAAGTCATATTGGAGCTAATGCAACTAGCAAACAGTGTGGTTGTTAGTTATCACCAAAACAAATATCTAATTTCTTAAGCCAAAATACCAATCCTCCTTAAAAAATCTGTGTTAAAGGACCATTGAAAACTGTTTTTACAGTCCCTGACTGTGACAATTGGTATGATTTTACAGGTTTTTGTTTTTTTTATATAAATAAAACATACCTTTCAAACCCACTAGCAGGACTTGGGGTTCAGAGGATATTTAAAAAAGTTATTCAAAGTTAACTACATTACATTGTTGTACTACTCAGATATTTACAAAGTACTAATTTAAAGTTGGATGTCCCTCACCTAAGCCAGAATAAAAACCACATGTCCTTGTCCAGTGCTTTTTTTTTTTTGATGCCCTACTTGTTTTGCACCATCCCTTCCCACTTCATAAATAAGGAACAGTCCCTAACCCTCACCAATGAAGGGGGCACACCGGTAGATTTGGTTTATCAAAATAACAGTTCATAAAATAAGCACAACCAGAAACGTCAGATAGGTTGGACCACCGTAATTAAATCTATATCATATGTTTCAGTTATGACTGAAAATGACAAATGAAATAAACAAGTTTTCCAAATTTACATATCTCAATAGCCACTTTTCTACCCAGAAGTGACTTTTGTTGTTAGCTCTACTTCATGGTAATTCGGTCGATATAGACTTTAACTCATGTCTCAAAAATGTTTCAATATCTGTTTCTTAATAAATATAAGAGAAGGCCCTATCTTATTAATACGATCATAAATCTGTCAATAAACACTAAATAGATGGGGCAGTGATGATCAGTTGATAAAATAGTAACACCAACAGGTTGAAATGATCAAATATTTTATCCCAGTTCCAGAAATAAAAAGTATATATTCATTTCTGTTGATATGGAAGTTGTCAGAATAACCACCGTCAGTTGTTATCAGTGGCCATGCAGAGGGCGAGCTGCAGTACATCACCTGCAAACACTGTGTTGCTATCTGTACGGAAGTAATGCTTTTCTCCGGGCCATGACAATGCAGGGAAATCGGGACCCTGTGTGCTGCTCTTGAAGGGCATCTGTTTTTGTGCTGAGTGTGCAGCAACCATTACTGAAAGGTCAACACAGCCTCTTAACAGGGGAGCTGTTGGGATATCTCTATCACTCAGCTGTCCTTCCAGCGATTATCTCACTCAAATATCATGAGTCGTAAAGCGCTTTACATATGATTGTATGAGAGATGTCCTTGTCGGATAAAGTTGTGATCCTCCACATAAAACGTTCCCAAACTTCTGAAAAGTTACATCTATCAAGGTGTCCTCGCTGGGCCTTTATTTGTTGTAGTAACGTATAGCAGAAAATCCAGGCCAGGTCCATGAGCTCCTGCGGCTCATTTTCTAACACTCTGTTTGAGCAAAGGGAAGCAGAGAGGATAACGAGGCAGCTGAGGCTTTCTGCATGATGAATGAATGTGGTCCTCAACCGCCAGGCACGGCGGCCTGAACCTACTATAAGAAAATTTCACCACAGCTGCTTATTTTGATCCCTCGCCTTGGTGACAGACAATGTCAGTTCCCTGCATTTCAAAGACTTACAGTAGCAGTACACAGCAGTTACCCCTCTTTAATGTCTACTACTGAGGCCACAGCAGCACTGTGCACCCTCGCAAGCTGTGAAATATTTTGTTAAAATGTTAGCCGCCAGTTTAAAAAAGGAGTTTCTTCCAGTGAAACCACGGAGATATACCAGCCGATTCTCATTCCACGGTTTCCAAATACTGAAACCTTGTAAGGAACCCTGGCTTGATATTGACGCCTTAGGCACTCCAGTGTAAACCCATCTGCGGCAATTCTTGACGCTGAGAGCAACTGACATAGAAGGTCTGTGTAATATGGGAGGGGGACTTTTTTGCAACAGTTTATATTGTGTGAAATCAAAAGTCAATATTGCTTTACATAAGACGATACGATAACATATGACACGACACAACGTGACGCGACGCGACGCGATGTGACGCGACGCGATGTGACGCGACGCGATGCGACACGATACGATACGACAAGAAAGAGCCTTGATTTATCCCAAGAGTAACTGTAGTCAATAAACAAGGATTAACGTAGCGTTACATAATTAGCGTACAGTAGCCAGGGTTTCCCACATATTCATTTACTTTTTTGGCAGATTGCCATGATTAAAACATCTGTCACCACAAATAGGTTTTTTATTTTTGGAGGTAGACCATTTATCAGAAATGCTGTAGAATATATATACCATCCTGTTATTTACCACACTGTCTGATCCCAGAGTGCACTGTTGTCACAGAAGGAGCAAAAGAATCCCAATCACATTAAAAGTGAAACTTGTTTGCTCTCACTCACTCTGCTGCACCTCTCGTCCATCAGTCTGAACAGCTCTGACCAGCTCAACTGATCAGTTATCCATGCCGAGACTCAAACTGCACTGCATTTATAGACCCGCAAAAACATTAGAATTTAAAGAGGGAACACACCATAATAAAAAGGCACATGAGAATAAGAATAGATAAATAAAATGGGCAGTTCATTGACCCAACATCATCAGCTATCACCACACATAGATTCTAATCATGTGGAAAACACTGGCAACACTAGTAGGAAATGTCACTCCTGCCGTATATATGTGATGTTACATTATCGTTATGTAACAAACATTTATTTTAATAACATTATCTTTTATTCTAAACCCCAACAAGTAGTTTGTTGCCTAAACCTATTCAACAACAACCACATTTTCTAATGTGTTTCAGCTCTGCAGCACATACAGGTGCTAAAGAATGCACAAATTTGCATTTCCTATGATTGCGAAGGAATGACCCACATTTCTCTGCTATTCTCTGCCTCTGATTGGCTCAGCCTGATATTCTTACCCTAAGGATAAGGGCAACCAATATTTCTCTTCTTGCCGAAACATAACCAATACAACAATGACAGTGAGTAGTTGTACTTGCGTGTTGCAATGAGATCATAAGGTGCATGACCATGTGTTAGCATTTTACAAGCTCAGAATGAAAGCGACTGGATATCCTTTGACACCTGAACTGCAAACATGCATTAGCAGCTGTGTTTTTATTCAGCCACATGTTTCCCTTTTCCTCCAGTAATGGCTGTAATGCAGAGTGAATATTTCTTCAGGCAGTTTAGATTAACAAGCGCTGCTCATTTGTTTAAGTTCGTTATCGATGCAAATTCAGATAGCAGCTCAATTACGGTGCTACAGCAGCTAGTCATTTATGTATACAATGAGGCTCAGGTGGGCTCTGACAGCTTTGCCACCTTAGGCGGGATTTCACTATAATAGCTCTTATATTACCTACGATAATACTTTAATTTCAGCGGTTGGTCTGTGCAGCAACAGATCAAGACTGGATACAAAGCCAGAGGTAAAACAGATTGTAAGGTTTGAAAGGGCCATATCCATTTACAGGACCTACACCTGGTATTTGTGAAATATTAGCACAAAAACACCTAAAACAGCTGGTTTATGTCAAATTCTTCTCACCTGATGAGAATAAAATAAAAGACACTTTGGGTGGTATTTGAAAATACCTACATTATCATCGCATCCTGACGATCAACTAAAACCACATCTTTAACCTTATCACTGCCATTTCCTTAATCAGCCACCAAAAACAGGTCCAACATTAACTATAGACTAAATCTTTAGTTATTCAAAGTTATCTACATTACATTGTTGTACTACTCAGATATTCTTATTAAAAAATTCAATAATAAGTCAATTCCTTTACTTGGTTGTTCCTCGCACAACCCAGAAATCACTCCAGTACACCAACGTGAGGAAAGTTACTTATTTCTGCACGGAGAAGTGAGGATCGAAGAGAATCTCTGATGAGACATGAGTGACGATGCACAAGTCCAACCTTCACAGAGGTCTTTTATCAGACCGACACATTGCTTTATTGGAAATCTGTTAGTGATTGTGCGCTGCAGCCGATCGGGCTGATCTGATAATACATCACAACATCACTGTAGTTTAATACCAAAGTGGATAAATAACAGAAGCAACTCAAATCTCCAAAGTTTTAGGTTTCATCTGTAATATGAAAGATATACTCAGAGAGACAACATTCTGATTATCAAATGTGAGGCTGAAAATCACTGTGCTTTTAGTAGAAATATAGTTTTTTAAAAAATGCATTTACAAACAATATGAATAAGGATGCCAATAATCATTAAATTAAGTGTCATATGCATTTGACGGTGGTGTGCGCGCTTATCAGTATTTAGACTGTGCATATATGGGCACTAACCCTAATCAGTTGGAACAAAGCTGTCTGTCTGTCAAAGCTGATCCAGCTGTGCTGCCATCGTTAAAAACCTGATTCCGCTTTAGATGACAGTTCAGGAGAAAAGAGGTCTCATTTCTCTCTTCCTTTCCTTTCCTGCATCTCTCCTCAAATCTTCAGTGGGAGAGGCTAAGATGTAACGAAACAATCTAAGTGAGGGAAACACAGATGCATTTAAGGGAACTGGAATGTACCCAAGCTCAGTTTGGAAAATTTTTAAGGACTATTTTGTGCAGACATCTCCAGAGAGTTAAGTCCTTGACTTTGGTGATGCCCTGACTTTTCATCTAGTGTCACCATCAGGTCAAACTTTACCTCTCCCAGGCAAATATTTTGGTCATTTCTAGATGGCTGGCCCAAAATTTGATAAGCATCCATGCCCCCCTGACATTTTTCCACTGCTCTGGTTTATGGCGCAAATACCTGCAAAACTCATAACAGTCCTATCACCCTTGGCTGTACTTGGGTTTAGTGGTAATTATCTAATATTAGCAGGCCAACACACTAAACTTAGATGAAAAAAGATGTCCTGATCCAATCTCAAACATTGAACTTGGGGCCAATCAATGCATTTTTTGATTGATCAGGGATCAGTAACATTTTGCTAATAAAGTTATCCTCTGTTTTATGTCAGCTGTCACTCAGGTGTTTTTGATTTAATGTATCGCAACATAGAGGGCACTCTTTGTCAGCTCTCCTCCATCTCTGTTTCTTCCCTCTGCTAGGCTCCCATGTGAGTGAAAGAGCAGTAGCTAACCTTGCCTGCCGCAAAACACCACACCAAAAATAAAAACGCCTTTTGAAACTGTTTCTTAATGTTATTAAACTAAATTTATAAGCACTTGTTTCATTTCAGCTCACTGTCAAGTCTCACATTTTGCCTTCAACTAAAGCGCACAATGTTTCTCCGTCCTGCTTGGAGGAGAGGAAAGCCGTGCAGAGCTTACTACAGCCTAACTCAGTACAATTAAAGTCGCATAAACAAAAAGCCAACATGGCTTACGTATTAATGAAGCGCCATCCGCCATAAAGGGAATACAGTTCATTCTGATAACTCAGACACAGGCTTAACTGAGGTATCAAACACTGGAGGTAGTCTCTCTTAAAGGTGCAGCAACAAGGCCAAAAAGATGGTTTGTCATTTTATACTTTATTCTGTAAAATCAATAAATAACTAAATATATAACTAAATGAATTAATTAATGAATTGATAAAAAATGATTTGTTGTTGTTGTTGTTGTTGTTGTTGTTGTTGTTGTTGTTGTTGTTGTTGTTGATGTTGATGATGATAAATCGATTTGGATCAGGGGTAAAGAAACGTGATAAGAACATCCTGTAAACATGTTAAACATTACCGGCTAAACACCAGCATGTTAACACTGTCTTTGTTTGCATGTACGAATTAGCAATCACCTCTGAGGACCATCATGCCTAAGGAGAGTCTCACAGTGTTTCAAGCATGGCTGAAAACTCTTAGTCTAAGTTAGAAAAAAACTATAAGAAAACAAAACTGTGTTTCCATCATCAGACTGATGAATGCTTTGTTGAACAACATATGTTCTGAGTATAAATCATGTCACCCCCTGCTTAAAATAAAAACTTCTACAAAAATAACAGATGGTTTTGCATTTGTTAAAAAAATGGTCAATTTTAGGCCATTAGTTGTACACACAGACGATTACTTGATTAGTAGAGAAGCAACAGCATTCATACATTTAATGAAGGCACTGAACTTGGCAAGGGATTGTCTTATGGGCATGTCAGCCCAGGGCTCAAGTACTGTAATTGGAAACAGATAGATAAAGCCTGCTAAGACTAACAAAAGAAGCTTTATTTTTTCCTGTAGCGCCACCAAATTACAATTGACTGTGTTGGGTCTTACATCCCAGCGGGGATTAGAGGTCATCTGTTACCACAGATTTCAATAGTGGGTGTTGGGAGCATTTGTAAATGAGGATATTGAACTTAGTAACTGCATCCTAATGGCATAGCCACCAGCTTCTTTGTGTTGCTGTAGTTGTATTGTTCCACTTTTGTCTTTAGATCTCACTAACTTATTAAGGTGGTTAAAATAATACTTTGCTATCATTATAATTTATGACATTTACATTCACTCATAATAAAACCTGTATTACAGTGAGCATAGTGCATCACAACAAGCTTATTTTGACAGTCTCACCATAGTTCAAAATCAGCTGAGCAGCAATTATATTTTCATAAAATATGGAACATATGATTTTGATAAATTTTAAAGGGACAAAAAAAACCCAAAGATTGCTCTGGTGTGAGTTGCAAAGTATTGGAGATGTCTGCCTTCTCTCCAATATAATGGAACTAAATTGAACTCAGCTTGTGGACCTCAAAGTGCCAAAAAAAAGCACTGCCTATTTCCAGAAACCATGACTCCATAACTCAAGATAAGACAACAACAGACCTTGTTGTGAGCAGTTTCATGTGGGAATTATTTTCTGAACTACACCTGCCAACCATTTCAAGGCGTAAAAGGAAGCATGCAACTACTGCAAGCTCACCTAGCACTGCTTAATTAGCAAACATTACAGCTCGATCCAGGTTCTAAAGGGTTAAGTTTACAATCGTCATGAAAATTGCAGATGAATGTAGTTGAGCTAAACTAGGATTAATTTAAATGACCTGGATACTGAATAACAATACTGGGCTCAGTAAGTGAGCCCAGTATTGCCCACTCTTATCTGTAATCCACTGTAATCTGCACTGATTGGACAGATTTTTTAAATATTGTTGTGGATAGTTGTGATGCTCTAAAAGGAGACAGTCAAACATAGTCTAAAGAAGGACTTTTTTATAAACCACCAGCTTTCCAAACAAAAGCTCATTTTAAAATGCCCCTACTTGAAAAACTTTAATTATTCACCAAGTGTTTACAGGCAGAAGTAAATTTGAATCCATACGATAGCAACCACTCAGGAGTGGAGTCAAGGTTTGCTTAAGCGGAGATTTACTCCTCTTGGAACAGTTTGTCGAGCACATTGATTTCCAATGTGTTCATGTCTATGACACAATAGTGCTACCTGGGGAGTAAAATAATTGGAAGATGCTCATCATTTGAGTCTCTAAATGAAATCTGTCTTTTGTAATTGTGTTTATTCCATTAGTCCTTGAATGTTTATCGCTGTGATTATTGTAACGACTGGCATTTTTCATTGTTTTTGTAATTTCATTTCGAGCTGAACGGCTTTCAGATTCGATCATTTTCTTTTCCCTCCCTTTCAGTATAACACTATATAAAACACCAAACTGTTGCAGTCCCATTCTCATTAAAGTAGACGTCAATGTGCGTGTGGATGTGCATGCACAATTACCAACATGCACACAACGGCTGTTTGTCTCCTTATTTATTAACCGGATTCACCCCCATTTGACATCATAATTGATTGACACTCCACTCCGATTAACTTCTTAAAAACAGAACTGACCTAAAGCTGCACAGAACAATCCTCAGACAGTTATGAAATTCACTCATAAAGCTGTGTGTTTTTACTTATTGTTATCCTTTATCAGGATTTGGAGCAAATTAACACTTAAGATATTTTCTTGTACTATTGAAAATACTTGCTTACATGCATTACTTCTGACTGTAAATGAATTTAACAGCTATTCCATACACAGAACAGCAATCTCTTATATGTCAGTCTGAATACAGCAAAACAATCCATGCACATGAGCATGCAGACATTTGAGTGATAGAGGCTTGGTTTGTGCTTCAGGCTATGTGTTGTGTCTAAAATTTCAATTTATTTCAATCAGTGAACAGTCACTAAAGAAAGAAAATAGCTTTTATTAAATTTAACAAGAGGTGGAGAATCATTTTCAGCCTTTCAAAGAGCCCCTTGTTTTATCAAAAGCAGTTAGAAGAACATAAAGAGTTTAATATCATTGCAGGCATTGCTCAACATGGAATGCACAAATGTATGAATTCAACTTTATAGTCTCATCCACCTCTACAAGAAGGATGCATGCTCTGAGTCCTCCCTGGCAATGACAGCTGATGGTTATCCCCAAATTCCTGCCGATTTGTCCCATTTTGCCATCTGATGCCATGTTGTTTTTCTAACAGCAGCTACAAGGTTGAATCCAAGGTGATGCTTCTTGAAGTGCTGCATCTGTATTCCCTATACTCTGGTCATTCTCCCTCAAAGTGGCTCGATGGCAAAGCAATTCACAGTGTGAGAGGGCCAGAGGGAGTCTGGAAGCTCAGTGTGCCAAAAAGGCAGTTGTGCAAACCGTCACTAGCAACCTGACTGGGCCTATCTGCCCAGTGATGACCTGCCAGACCTCAACAGAAAATAACTGAAGTCTTTACAGACACACAACAAGGCTGGGCAATATACTGATATTAAATTTTTGATATCTTATTTCTGTCATAAAGCTTGGTCTTTTCCTGGTTGTAATGGCATCATGATAATAATGCGATGGAAATTTCTGAACTTACCAGACTTCCATCGTTTGCCTTTACCTATTTCTTATCAGTTATACACAATTATTTATCAGAAAACTGTGTGAATATTTTGAGAAAGCATCAATCATTAACCTGACAGTTTTGTTGCAATAACGATATCAAGGTATTTGAACACAAATGTTCTGGTCTTTAATTGCTCCATATCGCAGAGCCCTTGGCCTGTCACAGTAATTATCGACTCATTGTATGAAATAACGACATGCTCGTGATCATTTTGCAAACAACAAAGCTAGATAATTTAATTTTTTATTTAGACATGATGTTCGTGATTAGAGTAATTTAATATAATGCACGTGGAACAAGACACGATGCAGCAAGTATATTTGTATGGTCACCCACCCCTAACTCTGTGCCTGACTCTTCATACCCAAACCATGTCCAAATAACAGAAGGAGCCCCTCGTTTGGGTTCAAGCTCCTTCTGGTTTTGAGTCGGCCTGCCTGAGTCAGTGTCTGGTGCTGAATCCCCACATTCAGTGTCGCGTTCCAGCTCCCCCATGTTTGTTTGTTTTGGTGCCGTGTGTTGTGTAGATGCCCTCTTGGCCACAGCCATTATCAGATGAGGTGAATGAAATAAATGATATAGCATAACATGAAACGATAGACTTAGTTTTATTTTATTGTCAGACGATATATTTCGTCCCGTTGCACAGCCTTAATAAAAAGCATTTTAAAGATGACACAGTGGCTGCGTACCCTGTTAAATTTCATGAAGATATGAAAAATTAGATACCTCCCAAGCCTGTGGGCTACTCCTACAAAGGTACTGCAAATGTATATATACTTTCTTGTGTATATTAATAGGTGTTAATTACTTTTCAAAAATAAGTTAAATTTTTTTAAATATTCCCTTTCCTATGTCTTTACATTGTTAAAAATTAAAAGTGCATTGTTAAAAAAGGGTGTATTTACATGATTATGCTATTATATAATCATTGCATAAAATGGTCTCAAAATAACAATAATACTGTTTATCGCAATTATTTCTGGGACAATAAATCATTCAACAAAAGTAGTTATTGTGACAGGGCCTTGGCAGCCTCACACACACAAGCCTCCTGACTGGAACTCTTGATTAAAAAGAAAATCTGAAAGCTCCAGGATATAACCCTCTTCAACAAGCCACAACACCGCAGCAAACAAAGGCTGCAGGGTTACAGCAGTATGGCTTCACAATAACATTTTAATAGATGAGTGACACCAACATTTCATATGTTCAAACACAGGAAAATATGAGACCACAAAGGGCAGTTTGTGCAGTTAAATTTCCTCTTAGCGATATCCGTTTTAACCCAGTTACATCATTCTTGGTTGACAATGGTTGACTTCAAATTTTGCACTATATATGCACTATATTCAAATGTCACAAATAATTCATGCAAACACGCGGAGATGTAATCTGCATTTCTAACATGATTAATGCACCACCAAAGTGGGAACCTATTCATATCCATTTATCCATTTTCCAATGACAGTAAGACACAGTCGACAGCGATTTACTGCAATGCAACCTATTTGTATAATCCACTTCTTCCTCAGAGCTTAGAGGGTGAATAGCACAAACATATTGACAGAACGCTTCATACTTTATGCGCTTCATGCATATCCACCTGCTAAATAGATTTCTGTCAAAGACGGCATATATGAAGCCGCTGCTCAATCACCGCAATATTTGCCGACAACTGTGGGGGCAAAGCAGTTGTTCCCGTGATACACTGTGACTCAAACACCTTGACACAAACAGCTCTGCATCGCGCCGAAATGCTGCCATCCCCGTTGTCATGCCTTCAGCATCCAGTTAACTGAACTACCAAGATCAAAGCAGGGGACCATCCTGCACCAGTCAGTGCCAAACAAAACTGAAAACTCCTCCAGTGAAGGAATCTTGCCCACGGGATTTCTCAGACACAGACATTTATGAGACCATTAACCTTGTCAAGACAGTTAAAATAGATGGCGGTACATAAAATGAGGAGGATGCCTGAAATGCCTGAAAGGAGCGAGGCAGTAAGGAAAGATGCTCGACAAACAAAGATAAATGTCTGCTGGCAGCTGGGTGTTTACAAAGGGAAGAGATAACTTCTGAAAGTTTAGATGACATTCATAAAAGTGTGCGGGTCACATCCAGTGATGATGGAAGCTGTGTTTGCAGAGGTGTATCAATACTCTCCATGTATCCGATGCCAAATAAGATACAAAGTGTGCTCATAAAGCTGCAGCTGATTAGTTTGGAAGTTTTTCCTCGAAGCCTATTAAAAGTACAGATGCAATAATATCCACTGCCATATGTGAGACAGCATATTGTTTTGAGCAATTATACCTCCTGGTTTCCATGGCTGCAGTGTTTCCCAAAACAACAATTATCTCATGCTCTCATTTCCTGTGAATGTCAATATGCCTTTCTTTGCAAAGCAATCATTGAATCATTCAAGTGCCTCCTTGAATTTGAGTAGAGCAAATGAACTACAGAGAAATCATTACACTTACGGTTTCTTTTTTGAAGGGAGGGGTGGTCCTTATCTCATTTTAATGCTGAATTACTACTGACATCTGTAGTTTAATTATTGTAGCAATAATGAGCAATGGTAGAGGGTATGTAGACCGAGCAAAAGGATCTGTCTGTTTATTCCTATTAGCGCCCAGTGAGAACATTTCAAACCCTGGAAGTAATTATGAGCTTCAGAGGCAGCTTAACATTGATGGACAACATCTGAGAGCGCTCTTGAAAACTGGAAATTGTCCTTGTTGTTGTTGAAGAAAATGTGCAGCATCCGTCACATGAGTGCATGCCCATGGCAGTGAATGGCAGCTCAAGAGGTGTTCAGACAATCCTGCGTGTATGGAAATTCAGTCTCCTTGAAATGTTAGACACAGTTAAGGGTATAGTGTGCTATAATACCTCTGTGAGCGCTCTCCTTTATTCCTTGCCTCCCTCGGTCTTGGACAGTGAAGGGGAGAGAACTGACAGTATCTCCTTGCTACTATCTAACCGCCCACTCTGCTTTGACCTTTCCATTAATAATAGGCTTTCAGTAAGGGCTTGCACTGCGCAATCTGGAAGGCTTCTCCAAATGCTGTACAGCAAAGGGCTTTGGCCAAGAGAGATTGGCCAGAGTCAGAAAATTAGCTGCTTCTTGCAGTATCCCCCAAAGCCCAGCAATAGACATGAAAGTTACAGGTGACTGAGGAGCCCTAGAACATGAAATAGGAGAGGCAAAGCAGTAAGAATGGAGGAACTGGCAGCTCTGACTGCATTACACTCAGTAGAATACTTGGGATTTTAGGTTAAAGTTGACACCCGAGGCTTATTTTAGCTTAACAGATTGGAATTGTGTGTTACAGTGGTTGAAATGGCTGTCTCTGCGCTGCTATTGAGTCTCATTGATCAGAGAAGTGGCTTGCTGTCTCTGTGGCTGGTGCTGCCTATGGAGTGTGTTGAAACCGATGCTGCTGCACAGAAAGGGACACATTCCACTATGTTGTACACAGTGGAATCTGAGCAAACTGTGAAAGGTGAGCAGTATAACATTGAAAGAGTTCACTTGCAAAGGCTGAACCGAAAAACTGGCAGGCCTGAAAGCAATCCACATCCACCAACCCTCACTTTCCACTGAGCTAGGGCACACTACTTCCCACATTATCCCTGGACAGTGGCATTGGATGCAAGTCATTGGGTGCCAAATTGTGAGATAGGGGTGTAATTCCTAGGATATTAGGCAAAGTAAAGTCATAGTTAGATAAATATAAGCCTTCAGGGTATCTATTTTGCACATTGTGTGAAAGATGGAATAGTTTTGTATGATAGTTTAGTCTTGTGGTTGCATCAGTAACATGTAAAATGAAAACTGCTAAACTTCAGCAACTCTTGCTGCTCAATAGAGTTGTTATTATTCCTCTGTAATGCCATTCAAAGTCCATTCCTTTTCATTTTTAACATTCAAACTATATTAAAAAAATGGATCACTCGGATTTAGCCTATTGCCTACCCAGTTAAGTACTGGAGGTTTAAAATCAAAAGTTTCATCACAATATTAAACTTGATTTCAACTAATACACATGAAACTTGGCTTTGACTTTGGCATGGCATGAAAATTCCCCCTAATAATAATTGTCAAGGTTAGTATTCATTTCTTTTCTGATTTAGATTAAATTCTTAAAACTCCCTCTAGCAGCCCTAATGCTCAACCATCAAATTGTAACATCAACAAATTGATGGCTGCTGTAGGGTGAAAGTTTACATGGAAACAAGCTGGAGTCAACTACTCCATTAATCAACTGACAGAAAAGTAGTGAGTAACAAATGCTGATAAATTATTATTCATACAAGTCATTTTTGAAGCAAAAGTGATAAAAATCTGGTGGTTACAGCCTCTAAAAGTGCAAAGATTTTCAGCTTTTCTTTGTTGTCTTATTGCAAATTTAATTTATTTGGTTTTGGACTGGAGGTCACACTCAAATAAGATATTTGAATACATTCATTTGTATTCTGTGAAATTATGACTGCATTGTTGTCATTTTCTGATATTTTATTGGTCAAACAATTAATTGAATAATCAAGACAGTAATCCAAAATATATATTAAGTTGCAGCCCGAGATTTCAGCCTTTAGTCAAATGCATTATTTAACTAAAAGGGACTTAATTTGTCAATGAAAGCCATATGTCGCATTTCACACATTTAATTGGATGAACTCTCAGTAGAACTCATTTTGCAAGGGGAGCAAAACAAATTTTGCTGCTAAATAAAGCTCTTGTTGCCATCACTTTTCTTCCCTCAACACTTAAAACATCTTGCAACAGCAGCCTTTTCCAGCCTCGTGTTGTTTCTTTACTTATGAAAACTTTTTTCTTTCACTTCTAAGTTTGTTTATCACATTGAAAGGCTCTGAGTGAGCGGTAGGATGTTTTATAAACCTCAGGTCACAGCACCGAACATCAACTGAGCCGTGATGAGACAATGCTGCAGAGCAACAGCAATCACGCTTGTCTATCTTATAGGCGACTCCTTTTGAGCAGTGGAAGTTTAATATCTAACCTACTCCTGTTGGCCAAATGTAATCCAATTTTATGCGTGACATGACATTCAACACATGCTGCATTCCCAAACATCCTGACAGCAGCATCAAGGTGCTGCCAAAATTGAAAAATGATGGAGGTAGAAACCATAAATGTCACAGCATGTAAAACCTTGTTCCCTGACTTCTCACAATAGAAGGGTATTTTGTGTATGAAATGTAAATTTCCACCTGCGTTATGCATGATATTAACCTCCAAATACCCACCTATGCGTGTGCTGACAAGGCACCTTGCTTTACTTAAGTTACCGTTTCCACTGACACCAGTTATGTCTGCATTAGACTTCAGTTGAAGCCTCTTGTTTTTCTGTGGCAATTAGGCCCAAGGTGGTTTCAATTTTCTTGCACTGATAGATTAAGTAATAATTCACACAGATGCTTATTTATTTAGTCAACAGATCAGAAACGTGATTATCATCTCAATAGGGAGACAGTTTGACGGTCTCAAAAGAAAAGGCTGCTCAAAACCACCATTTTTTTTCACCATGTGCAGTTTCCCACACAATCATTTATTTGTGGCGGCCTGCCACATTTAAATCATCTGCCGCCACATATTGATTTTCTATAAATGGAGTTGGACCATTCATTAGGGGCACTTTGAGATATATCAGCCAGTTCTCATTCATCAAATACCACAGCTTTTGCAGTGATTTTGACGTAAGATCCCCTTATGCTAAAAGCCAACTTTCATGGCTGTGTGATACGCAAAGGGTGACATCAATTAATAACGCAGCCAGACGAAAACCTGTTGCGTCCACATGATATGCTGTTGGACATTTTGCCTAAACCCAAACATGCACTTTTGTCGACTTTGTGGCATTGGTTGTGGCATCCTGGAACGTCAACAGCATATGCAGAGGGGCACCTCGTAGGTAAAATATATATATATATATATATATATATATATATATATATATATATATATATATATAAAAAGTTCAGTTATATGTAGCATGATATCCGTTGAAAATTATAATATTCAATATAGCGCCCCACTCTCAGCATTACAGTCTAAACGCACAGTTTTGTAATTGACGTACTGTTGCGGTGGTTAGGTTTAGAAAATGAAAGTTACTATGGTAAGGTTAAGAAAAAGTAAACATGGTAAGGACGTATCATAAAAATGACTAAGTCCACTCAACATTCACAAGTCCCCAAACATGCATCTCTAGGGGAAAGTGCAGATTTTTTGAGACCCATCCACCTCCCTAACCTGCAGTCTGCTCCTTTGTTAACACAATCATTCGATCAGAGCCTTTCAAAATAAGTGGTATATATACGAATTTGAAGGCATCACTTTTTGTAGGAAAAAGTACAAACAGTTCGTACCAACAACTTGAATTCTGTGAAAAACCTGGTTACTCCAATTTTAAACTGAAACAAATGTTGAATGTTGTGTCCAACGTTATCATCCAGTAACATCTTGAACAACTTTAAAAGCCGTACTTCAACTTTTTGCGTCTGTGTTCACACAGAACATGTCGTGTTTGCAGCTCTCATCACCAGAAGCAAGGGCTTGTTAATTCAGGTTCATTATTGAAGGGCTAAATGGGGAGAAGGAGAAGACATTAATCACCTAGCGTCTGCAAGAGTGGGTCTGTGGATGGCTTAATGGCACATTGTCAAACCGGAGTGCCTCCCTCTACCCAGCATTTATCAGACGAACAAGCAGAGAGGCTGATGACTAGGAAATGCACTATAAGTGGGAGCCTCTTTTGCCTTTATGAATCCTCTGAGTGATCATTGAGCAAAATATTAAATTATGGCACGGAAGGCTGGAGTGACAGGAGGTAATCATGCTGCCTGAATGATATGTAATTGTTTTCTGAATTGTAATTATAGGGTGAGAGAAAACATTGGCCTACTGTAATTAACGGTGAAGAACAAAGTTTTTCAGTGGAAAATTGGAATTCTCTGGGGATGTGAGCCCGTAATACGAGTACAGAGAGAGAGCAGTGTGTAGGAAAAGCAAACCAGTGCTGAGACTTTATGAGGCAGAACAACACAGGCCTTAACATTATGAGTGTTTATCCAAACTCTATATGTGGATGATGAATATGGGTAATTCCTCACAAAGGTAGAGCTCATTCTCAAAGTGCCAGCGAGGGCCAAGAAGTTAACTGCATGGTTACATGATCATATTATTTTATCTTCTAGCTGGAAACATCCACTACTGCTTCGTGCCTACACTCTAACACCGCGGCCGACCTTTCTTGTACTTGCACTTTTTTTAAAGGTGCTAAATTATTACGGTTTTCTACATCAAGATAAACTATCTCCTTATGCAGCTCAGTGTTGGATGATAACTGGAGCACTGTATACCTGTAATAATATAACATTATTACATTATAACAACATAATTTTAAGAAAGGATGAAATAAGATATGACAAACTTCACTTACTGTCACAAAGCAACTCAAATTCTCCTCTACAAGCCTCAACATCCAGTAGAACCATCCAGTAAAGTGATAAATCATTGATAACAGGTCAGGGTAGAGTTACTATTTTAACAGGACAGTTCACCCTAAACTCAGAAATACATGTTTTTCCTCTTACCTGTAGAGCTGTTTAGCACTCTAAATAGTTCATGTGTGAGTTGCAGAGTGTTTGTATGTGCCTTTTCTCCAATATAATGGATGGCACTTGGCTTGTGGTGCTCAAAGCACTGAAATTTTTTTTTGAAAAACTCAACAACAATGTCTCTTTCCAGAAATTATAACCCGGTTACTAAAGATAGTCCACACACCTTGTTGCGAGCAGTTTCATTTAGAAACTATTTTCTTTCTACACCGGCCAAATATATGCAGCTACTCTTGGCGTCCTTTGCTGAGCTGTTAAACTAGCCCAGTGGTGCTCGGTGAGCTAGCAGTAGATGCAGGCTTCCTCCTGCATCTCCATTTGCTAATAATTTCAAAGTTTTGAAAATGTATTTTTCGGCACTTTTGAGCACCACACCACTGAATACTATCTAGTTCCATTATACTGGAGAGAAAGCAGATATCTCTACAATATCTGAAACGCACACCAAAACTACGTACATTCTCGGTCTATAACTGGGGGTACAGGACCCCAAGGAGGCCATCAGAGTTAGTAGTAGTAGTTTTAAATCCGACAAAGGGACTTCTTGCTTGCTGCAAACTCCACAAATCTCTAAAACTCTAGCTCACCTGCTAGAGTGTGCGCCCCATATACTGAGGCCTCTGCAGTGGCCCGGGTTCAATTCCAGCCTGTGGCCCTTTGCTGCATGTCATTTCCCCTCTCTCGCCCACATTTCCTGTCAATCTACAACTGTCCTAAAAAATTAAGGGAACATCCCCAAAAAAATAATATAAAAAAAAGAAAAATATTGATAAGTCTTACTGGTTCTTGTGTCTGCTCTCAAATGAAATTTCTACACAGCAACGTCTCAGCTGACCTTTCTTTTCCATGTTGTTGTACAGCAGATCAAGATAAGTTGTACGCAACTCACTGTTTGGATCTATGTATAACACTGTGATAGCTAAATACAATGCATGCACATAAGTCACAGCTAATCAGTGTGGAAGGTAAGTGTACAAAGTGCAGGAATTTGACACCGTGGACCTCATGCTTTGCATACTCAGTAAATATTAAACATGTAGTGGACATGTTGTGTCTCGTGCTACAAGTCATTTTCCACTTTTTGAATAATTAACCAACACAAGGATCATTCACTAACCTTAAAATACATGACTTGGAGGCCAGCATTATCAACATTTCCCCACACTGACGAGACATTCCATCAATTGGTGTTTTCACTGTTATGTTGTAGGGGGCGCTGCTACAGATGTTGTGCAATAGAGCAATGTTTACGAGTAAACAAGAGAAAACAAAAGAACAAGTCGATCCAAGAGTATTAGGAAGAAAGAGCCACAAACTTGCCGACTTTCTCGCTATTTTGTGGCCTTTGAGATCCTCTCAGTGACATTATTTTTAAAAAGCAACAAGACACACATTTAGCGAGTAATCCAGATCATCAGGGTCCAACAGACATATATTATGTCATTTATTCCCATGCAAGCTGCTCAGAGTTATTTTGAACATCGTTGTAAGCCGCCATCACCTGCCCCCCGTGCCGTGTTGATGACCTAAAAATGTTGTCACTGGCTAGCAACCTAATAATAATACTCTGGTGGGGAAAGTGTTAAATGTCCTATTACTAGGTTTTCTGGTAACATATCTGCTGTTGCACATTAGTAGCATGTAGATGCACGCAGGGTTGGTATATGAAGTATTTTCCACTCCTCAGCATTTTGATTGAGATGTTGATTTATGGCAAAAAGGAAGATTGATTTGACACTCTTTTACTTGCATATAGTGTAGGTCAAAGCCTCAGTCAATCTGGTTAAACAATGCATACTGAGCAGCACGGGGGGGATAGCATTCACGCAAAAAGGCGTGCATAGCAAAAAATGAAGGGTATATGGCAGCTGTGTAATATATGTCAGTGGTTCTCAACCTTTATCGTGTCAAGGACTCTTGAATTGATACACGAGGTCACGAACCGCCATTTGATAAGATTTCTCCTCAGGGACCTCCGCTGGAAAGGTTGTGGTTGTTAGTTATGATTAAGACCACGATTGTACATCTTTCAGTGGCAGTTGAGGAGATAACCGTGGAGGAAGTGAAATTTATGATCACAATAGTCACGTTTATGATACTCACATAGGGCTCACTTCTGTAGTAATTTAAATAGAGAAAATACACTATTCCGTATTTTTTAAGAACCCTCTGGAACTCCTTCACGGACATCTGGTCTTTAAGTCCACAGGATATGCAGATATATGCCCAATAAAAAAGCTCAAAAATTTCCACAAAATATCCACTTTAAAATGCACAAGGATACATACATAGTTTCATGACAACTTTTACTTTCAGCCATTTGTTTTTGCAAATACTGTGTTGAGAGATGTGACAGCAAACTGAACAAACACTGGAGTAACATGCAGAGAAACTCTCTCATCCTTCCTCGCCCCCTCCCACCCCGCTGAGCTCAGTGTGGAATGTGTCTGTGGACGAGCAAGTGATGGTGAATGCGCTCAGAGGAGACAGATGCTGGCGATCGAAGCAGAGAGGAAATTAGCAGTAAAATTGTCAAGTAGTAAATGTACAGTGTAGGTTTCAGTTTGTCCATGAAGAAACACTGCAGCTCCTAAAGACCCATGTTCAGGGGCTGGGTGCAGTGATTGTTTAGGGGTGAATGTGGTCCCTCCACACCCTTGGCAATCACAGTATACCTACTACAATAAACCAGACTATACCACTGGTAGGGCTGGGTGATATGGGCTGAAAATTATTTTGCAATATTCTTAGGCTATATCTCGATACACAATGTATTTCAATATTTTCAAATAATATCCTCAAAAGCACTTCATTAATGCTAGAACTGGGAGACAGAATCAAACATGGCTTTTTTTAACCAAATTCCATCTTTGATGAGACAATATTGTAAGAATGACTTAAAAAAAATATTAACACAATTGTATTTTGAATCAAAAATTTTAAGCAATGTAGATGTAATGACTAAGTGGGTAAAGGCAAGTAGTAAAACAAGTAGAACTATCTGATAAATTGAGAAATGTACATCACTTTATTGTAATGCAGCCTTTTAAATCAGGAAAAAACACCATTTATACCATATCAGGTATAGATGTATAGTCTCATATCTTGAAACTTCATAATATGTTTATATTGTCCAGACCTCTCCACTGGTATATGAAAAATGTCTCCATGTTGACACTGATCACGGGCGTGTGATATAAGCTGCCAATTTCTCATTTGGCATTTCAGTAAATTAGTTTATAGAATATATCAATTATGATCACGTTTCAAATTTAGCAGCTTTATCTGAGGTGAACTCCAAATAACCCCCTGAAAATCTGTTTATAACTTTCATACTCATGTTCACACTGTGCATGCCTGATGTGAGAGGATTTGTGACGGCCATACGCTAATCAACTCAATTGGCTTTTTAGGACCTTGTACTAACCAACAATTAATACCACTGCCTTAACCTGCAAAAGAGAATTTAAAACTGCATGAAAGCGTCACGTAGCCCACACTTCAAAGCCCGGCACACACGGACTAAGTTGATAGAAGCAGCGTGTGTGAAGTCTGGTTAGGAGGGAAGGAGGCAGGAAGGCTCAAAGGAATGCTGATATCCACCTTTTGGTTGGCAGCCCAAATCTGAGCCCTGGTCGCTTCGGGCTATTGGGAAGAGGAGCCATGCGAAACAGCATGGAGCATAGTAATCATAACTCCCCGCTCTCTCCAGCCTTGCTCCATCCCGTTTTCCTTTTTCATCTTCTCATCGCTCTCTTACTTCTCCCCTCCTTTATCTCCCTAATCTTATCCTTTCTTTCCCTTTCTTCTTTTCCGTCGTCTGTTTCTCCCCCTAGAGTGGTCCCTATAAGTGCCCAGTGAGCTGCTCTGTCCCTCGTCCATCTGAAGGCAGCCATATGAGAAAAAAAAAAAAAAAAAAAAAAAGCAGCTTTATTTTTCTTAGGAATAAATAGGTTGGGTCCCCCGTGAGATACAAACAAATCAGCGTGAAATGCGGATGGGCCCGGTATTATGCGAAACACTATGATGTTTGTGGGCTTGTGAAGAGAATGTTTTCTTTTTACCACTTTTACCACCCCTCCCTTTCACTTGCTTACTACCATAGCTGTGATAAATAAATTGGTGCTGTCATTGAAACTGCCCATCCTTTCTCTATGCAAACAACTGGCATGCTGTATCGACTAGCTTGTATTTCTTTAGGGGTGGGGAGAGGGTGTTATATTGTAGTAATAAAGTTATCCCTTGGGGAGGAAAATCTCATCATACATAACCTAGTAATTACTTTTCAAAGTCATGCCGTGCAGGAGATCAATAATGTTAGAGTTTCTCTGGGTATTAAGAAACAAATGGCACCTCCACCAGGACTTCTGCCTCTGACCTTTGAGTCATTACCATTCTGTATTTTATGGGTAGTGAGTTATGCCACAGCCCAAATAAATGACTTTGGACCACGCAGGCAATGGGTGAGTCCTCTGTGACGCAGTGCTATATTTATGTATGCCTTTAATCAAAGGAATATTGCCATTTGTGATTGGACATTGGTTATCATAGGTGTGTACTAGAGGAGTAAGATGACAAAGAAGCTGTTCTTCATAATGAAAACACGGAGCTGTTTCAATTTGTGCTCTCACGTTTGCTCCCATACAAAAGCAGGACATAAAAAGATGAGTCATTTTTTTTTGATAAAGCACAGCAAGCACCGTCCACACAGCCTGTAACAAGGCCAGTTTTCCTTCCAAGCTTTATCGCCGACCTTTTTCACCTCTCTCTCGAGGACGGGAAATCAGCGCGCTTGCCAAGAGCACAGAGAATGCTATTTACCAGCCCATCGAGTGTTAAACTTGTGTTCCATCCATCGGGCCGCCGATGGCGAATCAGTTTGGCACGTGGAAGAGAGAGCTAACTGTGGGATACAATTTTCATTCAATAACACATACACATATGTACACACCCACACAATCCAAACATGTCAAGAAGAATGTTAAGAAGACACATGAGCACAAAACAATAATGCACACTGGCGTATGCATTTGTGTGCTCCCGAATAGCTTGTTCAATGACTACAGTGCTGATTTGATGGAAAGAAATCCACATGTAGTGCAATATCTATTTGTATAGCTGCCATGGTATGTGCAAATTTCAAATGACTTCAATCGCTTTTGTTGCTTCTGGAGTTGTACATTTAGCACCACCCCACCTCCCGACCACGAGTGTGCTACTAATTTTCATTTTTTCAGACTAAAAAATACACAAAGAAACCACAAAATGCTAAGAAAAGAAATTTTCTTACATCAATTTCCATTTTTTGTTCTTCATCAGTCACGGAAGACTGATGAAGCTTTTATGATTGCCTCTTTAATTCATCATAAAACACACTTAATCCAAACACAATAAAACTCACCCAAACCATCTTGGTTACTCTTGTTAGTAATCTAGTAAATAAGTCCACTGTTCCAACAATCACCAGCTCCAGTTTGGTCAAAATAAATCCTTAATCACCAAGTTAAGTTGAAAAAAAATGCTGTTGCTAGTCACTGGCTGTTCACAGTCCAGCAACTTCTCCCTCCACCACTAGGTGTCACAGTGTCTTTCAGCTCAGCTGCGTGTTCCACCAACAGAGACTGAGCTCTGGTGGTGCATGCTGTGCACTACCAGCCTGTTCTCACTCACTTGTCAAATGTGTCCGCTCTGTCAGTGCTTTCGATGCATGAGCGTGATGCCAAAGGCCATCGTTGGCGTCCAACCATTACGCGGCTGGACATCGTCAGATGAGAATGGGCTTGGACGGAATTGGTGGTGCTGTTTTTATACACTGGTGGACAGCTGGAGGGCACGGGCGCGTCCACATGCAACGCACACAGGCAGCATCACTTGAGAATGCAGACAGACTGAATCTGCCATGTGTGCATGAAATGCTGAAGGACCGCATCATATAATAACGCTGCCGTTTTAAACGGAATATAAGAAGACCATAGGAATCCTGTATTATGTTGCTATGATGATATAAACTGACTGCATAATGAGGTGACACTGCCCAGCAATGTGTCATACTGTCACAAAAGGGGCCATTTTGTGTCTCCAAAATTATTGACCAAGCAGTGGTATTTGACGAGTTGGGGATGAGAACAGGTTGGTACAGTCCTGGGTTTGATATTTCTCATTTTTTTTAAAAAGTGCTTTTTTGTTTCTGACCTGGAATTGGCATAAATAATTTAAAAGAGGCTCTCTTTTTCCTAACAGACCTGGTTGCTGTGTCTGTTTTTATCTCACAAAACCAACAGGAATTAAAATGCAGGAAAAAAAAATCCACTGGCAGAGGTCCTTCAGAACAAGCGGATAGTGCTCTGCTCTAAGCTGAATGGTCAGGTAAATCCTTGCCGTATTAAGTGCTGGCTTCAGCGGAGTAGAATGAGCAGACACAACCGTCTACTTCACTATACCTCATGCAGCAGTCCAATGACAGCACTAGCACGTACTGTAGGATTCATTTAACATGCTGAGACCGTCCGAGATCCTCTCATAGCTTCACGAGACTGTACCCATCCATGCTAACACTCCTTCAAAGCACATCGATATCAACCTCCTGCAAACACTGAACTCCAAATCGCCACATTCAACATGTTGATTTAATCACAATACGACCTCTACCTGCGTCACATGAAGCTAAACATGCAAACAGGACCCCTGCACAGATGTGTGACTGGTAAGGAGGCAGCCTCCCTCACTCCCCCCCTTGAGCTAGTCACGCTATATCTTCAAAGTCCCAACAAAGGAGAGGTGGGAGGGAGAAGGTAGCACTGGGCGAGAGGACGTTATCGGCATGATGCAGTAAGCACCTCTCTGCAGCTTTCTCTGAACGGCTTTAATTTTTCTTTAGTCTGACAGGCTCCAGGAGAGCACACAGAGATCCATGACCTCAACTCGCCTGCTGAACTAGGTGGATATGTGTTTGTTTGTGTGCTTGTGTGTGTGGCAGGAGTGGGGATACTTTAAGGACACGCTGGTAGAGCTACTGTTGCTATGTGCAGTGCAGCTGCTTGTTGCATACAGATGACCTCAGTCCAATCCCGGTAATCCACTTCCTTTTGTTTGAGAGGTGGGGGAATGACAAACACGGTATTCATTAAGCCCTTCAAAACACGCTTCTATGCAGCTTAAAGTGAAAAAAAAACAACTAATGATCACGATGAACATATGTAGACATTGCTGTAATATTTCTCATATTTTCCTTTTTTTCCTCTCCAGCTTCCAAGTGTAAAACGACACAACCTCCTTTTCAATTTGTCCGGCTAATCCCGCTTTACTCCGCTGTGCAGTGAGCCGCTCGCCAACCTTCTGAGCAAGAACTGTATTTCAAGGGCTTTTCAAGATAATGACAAGAGATTGTATTTTTGATGGAGGGGATTTCACTCTATATTCTTCTTCACATTGGTAAACAAACCCAGGTCAAGTCACACTGTGCAGAAGAGCTCATCATTCAAACTGGTCCTTTTAAAAATGTGAAGGAAAGAGGGCACGACTCAGGCAGAAAAGTTAGAAATGGACTAAAGATAAAGTGAGGAATTATTTTTGAGGGCATGTATTACAGAAACACGTGAGCCACGTAGGTTTGGGTGTCAGTTTAAATGGCAAATCCAAAGTGAAGACACATTTTGGTGCAAAAATATGTGCATAATCTTATCATTTTAAAACTGCAGGTGCACTCCATTAGGGTGGCAGTAGCTCAGTCAGCAGGGACTTGGCTTGGCCATCGGAGCGTCACCGGTTCAGGTCCCTGTACAGACCAAGTGCAGAGTGCAGGCTGGTAGCTGTAGAGGTGCCAGTTCAACTCTTAGGCACTTGGCCTTTGGCAAGGCACCTGACATGCATATGTGTGGTGTGTGTACGCTTTAAAATCTGAGTTGGTCTTTCTTCAAATAATCTTGGAAACTAATAAATATAGTAAATATAACCATTAATCTCAATTTAAGTTTACTTTATATCTAATTGTTACATTTACTTAAAATGTAGCTGAATTTACTTAATTTTATGAAGCTGTTGCAACTTAAAAACCACACGTGGAATGACCACATTGTTCATTGTTTTTTGACTGTCCGGCCCAGGATATTATGGGTGGAAAAGTGCTTACGGTTATATTAAGTATTCATAAAGTTACTTTAATGCCTATAAGAACCATGGTCAATGATTTGACCTTTAACTCCAAAAATGCACAAAAATTGTAGTTGCTGCACTCTGCCTCTGTACCTTAGACAGCTATGTAGGTAATAAAAGGCAACATAACTGCTTTTTTAGTGTCTTATCTTTTTGAGAATGAGAAAAAAAATATTATAAACAGGATTAAACCAGGAAATGTTAGCACAATATAGAACAGATGTTTAAAACTTTCATAACTCAAACGTGACCAAAACTGTTGTTAATGCCAGTAGCCTTTGTAGGACAGTCGATATCCAATGATGTTGTTAGAACTGCCAACAATATGTTAAGAAATTATTTCACTGCAAATAAGTACTTTTTGGAAAGAGCTTGTATTGAATGTACTCTCTGATTGCTACGTGTTGGTAATTTAATTATAAATTATGTAGCACGCTCCATATTTTACACTCACAATCACAGCTATTTCATTTATGGAGAAAAAGACTGAAGTGCTGTACAGCTGCTATTTAGGAGAACTGCTCCTTCATACAAATCAGCTAATCCCCGAACTCTGCTGGGTGAAAAATAAAATAATAAAAAAATAATGATCTCCCCTCTGGAACACACAGAAATCTGAAAGCTTATGGGGTAAATCTTGATTCTGCGGTTTGCCAATTTAAAAGATAATAGTATGGTAATTCTGTGGCTTTTGACTCTTCTCAGACGTTGATGTTGATAGGGAAGAGAACAAAATGAAACTAAAGATTACCCCAATGCTAATACAGTGCTACTTGCCAGCAGTTTCATCACACTGTTGGAGGGACATAATTGAGAAAAATGTAAAAGCTGTTGACAGAACTCAGGGCAGACAAAGCGTTTCAGTGAAAAAAAAAAAAAAAACCCTGTGGACTCATTTATGTACATCGCTGGCAACTTGGCAGCCATTGTATGTAGTGTAAGTAGATCTATCCCACATAATATAAGTGACAGAGAAAGGTACATTGTGGATTTTTTTTCAACAAGAGATGGGGCAATGAGGGAAAATTGCTGTCGCTCAGCACGCACAGCGGCCCTTGGTTAGTTGAGGAAAAAAAGTGCTTACTCTCCAAACAGAGTGGCCTCTATTAGATTTGCAGGATAAAGTCTGCTCATCTACACGCCTTGTAACAGGATTACAACACTTGCTAGTGGAGACAGATGCTCTTGGTTTGCACACCGCTAATTTCAGTGTCATTTTGCTTTGAATAAGGGAGGAAAGCATCACATCAACTATGTGATGATATGACTGGTGAAGAGCGTTTGTCATATTCTGCAAACTGGCACTCACTACAATTAACACTACTTCATTGTCAAGAGATGTTTCTGTCGATTTAAAACCTGAAGTAATCAATATTTTTACATTAATAACTGATCAAATGACAGTGTTATGTACATACAACCCTGCAGTACTCTGCAGCTGGTTAACTGGCAGTTGTACAGTGCCAATTTTTTTTATGTACAAGGATTTTCTATTTTCTACCCGGAAGTTACTGTAAATAAACGTGGTTCTGAGTATATAAGTTGATGAAAATATCTCTACAATGCTGCTCCATTAGTACTTCATAGGCTGAATCAGTTTAATGCTAGATGCAAATATCTGTGCTTTTATAGTAAGTAAATGAAGTTGAATCATGTGGTAAAATTCATTAAATGTGCCTGCAATATTACTTGAATGCCTCTTGCTGTTGAGGTTGAAGAAAACCTTTATTGAAAGTTCTTTCTGTGTCTATAGACAGAACAGCAGATGTCTGTGTCCTTGATAAGCCTGAAGAGAATTGTTTACATCAAGAGTATGCGTAATGGTCACAACAAAACACAAAACTAAATGAGAACTGCACTCCCACAACCTTGAGACTTTTTGCTGCCTTGTTCCATCTAGGGCTGCTTTTGCTTTCCCACTTCAGAAGCCTTATATAATTACCTATTCTTGAGTCCAAGAAAATAACTACACTCCTATAAGACAAATGGGACTGATCAGAGAGTGGTTTCGGGTATCACAGCATTAACTACTGCTATGAAGCTTCTCTTTTACAGAATTTCTATGTTTGTCAAGTATTCTGGAGGCAGGACGGACAGTGCAAGATGGGGTCAGATGGAGCAGGTCATCCATTGGTTGGAAGGTTGGTGACTTGATCCCTGGCACCAACTGCAGGTCCATTTACCATTTAAAAGAAACTAAAATATGTGCAGAAATAGAAGACTTTATACACTCTAAAAAACATAATTCAATAGTCTTGTAAATATGACAATTACAAAAATGCTATGCTACTTAATTAAATGTCCAATCCAAATACACCCTTTAGGGTAGCATGTCCTGATTCTTGTTGGATTAGGTGGTTTGGCTAGATGTTCAGGCTGCATTGCCCTCCAAACAGAGGTTTATCAGGGGCATGTTTCAAACCAAGTGTTATGAAAAATTATCATCAAGATCTCCGAACAAGCAACAAAGGAACCGAGTGTATTTTCTTAATTAATAAAGAGTTTAAATTTATGACAACCATTGTGTAATCTTTGTCTAAGTTGTTTCAATGTATTACATGCCTTTTCTTTATAAAAAGCACAACAAACTAAATTGCTAGTATGCTGGAGTCCTGGTAGCTAACTAGCTAACATTACATTGTTAATGCTAAATTGTGAGTTACAGTGCTCCAGCAGTATGAAATATTTCCATGTCCCTCCCTCCCTAACTGATGTCATATGGAGCCCGAAATTTCACTACAGTCCAACAGCATTGTTGTGAAAATTAATGCTACTTGCTCACATTTTTGGTCAATATCAATCAAAATATTCCACATTTCAGATGTGAAGGAGAACTAGCTTACACTTAGGCTGTAGTGACTAATGTCTGTGTTCCTTCTTAACTTCACTCAGTACTTCCATGGTCCAGAATATTATTTATTTTACTGACATTTCAATTTATTTCCAGTGAGATATTAGTCTATAAAGTGACTTTGCTGCTATAAACATTGAGTTTGCTGCTCTGGAAACAATATTTAGTTAAATTTAAATATCCTATTCAAATCTTGTTCAGAATGCTTTCTTTTTTTCCAGATTGATTAATAAAAAATCCAATTATTTAGTAAATTAAAAGAACTGTTATCTTGGGTGTTGGCTGTATGTGTGGACAAACTCGGGTATAACTAACGTCAGATACCAACATCTGCATACTGTATTCATCGTCCGACGGCTGTGACTAGACTTTGCTTTTGCCATTTTATAATTATTCTAATAGGGACTTTTATGTAATTTTATAAGAGGCGCCTTGGCCAAACTTCTGTTTTGTCATATTTTGGGGAAACAATTGATGCTGGCAAGAGCAGGTAAAGTTGATTTTCCTTTAATCAAGCATGTTAAATGTTTTCAATATCTTTTAAATATCACAGCACCAAATCCGCTAAGGGAGAGGTTCGTCATCCGATGTCTCATCGACCATCTGGGAGAAGATGCAAGTGCCTCTATCAAGGACTTTGAGGTGTCTACAATAATTAGTTTTCAGGATGTTTAATAGTTTTCGTTTTGAAGTTTAAACTAATGTGATCTGAGACAAGATCACAAACATGCAAAGGAAAGCATAGTGTGAGAGCAGTGAGGGATTGTTCTTTGCGTTTCTGTGTCCTTGTCCTGTAAATTGCAGGCTGAAAGTGAGCTCTAATCAGATATCTCTACAGTGTCTGCAGGATGCTGCTGATGCACCTCTCAGTGCAGAAGAGGAGTTGGCAGAGAAGGTGATGAAGATTTGCCTGCTGCGGAACCAAGATGGATCAGTCGATGATCCTACTGATGTAGGGATTGCGATTGAGGGCATCCCTGTCCTCAGCAGTGCTGATGATCTCTGCAGAGCCTGCTGCTATCTGCTGGGACTAAACTAAGCCTTGGATCTGAGATACCACAAACTGGAACTGGATGCTGGAAACCTTCCAATAGAGGTTAACAGACTGAAAAATTACCTGCCAACTACTGTTCAAGAAGGTGCTCCCGTAACACGGGAATTTTTCATTGGTAAGGTATAACTGTCTGAACATTTAGCTGATGTATTGCTTTAAAACTTACATCTTACAAGAGTTGTCAATCTGTTTGCTGCCGAGAATATATTTTTACCAGTTGCCAGGCTGATTTTGCTGCTCTTTAGTTTAGTGCACTGCACACCACCTGGGTCTGCAGAGAGCCAGCTAGCGCTACCACTCATTCTGTGATTACTGCTAGCAATGCTTCCCCGCTCCAACAGTGCTTCCAGTGAAGTGGAAACATTGTGCCGATCCTCCGGTGTCCCCCCAGGTTGTTCAATTTTGTGCCGAAAAATCTCTTAAGCATTGTTAACTGTGTTATCACTGTTAGCTCTGTTAGCACCATTAGCAGTGTCACCATAGATTCTGATGCCAATTTGATGAAGAAGTCAGGTTGTTTACTCCACTACCCTCCAAACTTCTCATACCAACGTCATCTTGATGTAGAATGACGTTTGACATATGACTTATGACATTTAGTCATAAGGTATGCAGAACAAAACCCGAAGTCTGCACATGATGTTGAACATTAACACAATGTTCAACATCAAAGTTATTCAACATTGGTTGGAATGAAAACCAGGCTGACGATATGTAAAATGTCAAAGGTCTGATGTAAGAGTCCAACACTAATTTACGTTCTGTGCTGTCTGGGTTATGTATGTAAGTATTAACTCTGGTTAATGCTAGGTTTAGGTTTACATTTGACCACTAAATGGCATTAGAAGTGTCCTTCACGCTTGTTTTAAAATGCATAAGGGCTTTTACCTGCTTCTAGCCTGCATGCACGGATTATAGGTGATATCATTTAAAATATTTCATAATCATCACTGGTGACTGTGGTGAGAGACTCACGAAGTCCTTGTTCATTATTTCAACACCAACTTCACACAACTCTGAGTGAGAGAAATGAGGCACTCTGAACTAATACTTCTCAAGAACAAGTGCTTCCTGAGTTACTTGGAGCTGGTGTTGGAAATGGACAAACTCTGGGATTTACCTCACCATGTTCTGATAATTGTTGATATCGATCTTGCGCCCTCTGCAACAAAAAGTACCAACCTTCAGCATCCAGCCCTGATGAGGAGTGTGTTTACCATTCTGCACGTTTGACAGATTTCTCCTTCATCCTCAGAGCGCGGCACACTTGGTGAAGCTCTTTTGTGTTGGTGAAAGTGGAGCACACTGGATTAGCATGAGACGCATGAAGAATTCCTCCTTTACTGCGACGTGCCCGACTGCCACCCCTATTTTTTAATTGCCCAGAGTGTTCATGACTTGTGTAAGTGACCTAAACCATCGCTTTGCTGACCAGCTTTGTCGGCCGCAGATACTGTATGCATGGCAACAAAATCCTATTATAAACCAATATTTTAAGCTTTCTTCTTCACAAACAGAGACTGCAGGACCTAACACCTGATTAGGCAACATGCTGTTCAGCTCGCGCCTGACCTGGAAAGAGCTTTGTGTGTGTGTGTGTGTGTGTGTGTGTGTGTGTGTGTGTGTGTGTGTGTGTGTGTGTGTGTGTGGGGCCAGAACATTGAGAAAAACAAGAGGAAGAAAAGGAGAACAGCAGGTTTCTATTCAAGCGTGACGATGATGGCTCGTGCACATGAGAACATAATGAAAAAATATTGATCATATTGTGTACTTTTCTTCAGCATTTGGGAGTAAGAAATAATAGCTGGTATTTCAAAAATAAAGTAATAAAAAAAATAATATGTTACACTGTACTTCAATTTTTTTCTCAATTCAACAATCTCAGTGTGGGGATACAGCAAATGGATCCTCCCTGCTCATTAAATTTTATCATATTTTTTGAAAACGTGTCTTACTTGCTAAACAAAATTTTAACACTGATGCACGAATCTTCACTGTCTCATTTTCAGCACTGGAAGTAGTTTTCAGAGACATCTTCAGTGTGTGGGATAGCAGGATTGATCGGATGCTAAGATTGTACTGTAATTACCAACAGAAAAAAAAACACATTCTCTCTACTCCCTCTCATCTGTATCTAAACAAGATAATCTGGTTTCTAACATTACAATAAGACAGCCTGTGCTGATCCGTCAGTGACCTCCCACATTGCAGGAGGACTTAAAATACCACTCAATGGCTGAAAATGACCCCTGCCGGTTCACATGACCTTCCTCCTTCAAACCCCCCCCCCCCCACCCCCCCCCCCCCTGCAGCCGCACAGAGAAATGTTGTTGTTGTTTCATAAACAGTGAAAATGACAGACATTCAGGATCAGACTGTCTGTCTGGGGGGGAAAAACAGGACTGGCATGGACTTTAATATCTCTCTAATTCTCAAGAGAGTTGTTGTTTTCCAGCACTTAACTGACCTTAAAATTTGTCACATTTCCTGCAGGGTTTTTTAAGGCTTCTTAAAAACACAACAAATTAAGCAATATATAATAATTTAATAGCAATTTATTTCAATCGGGGGACAAAAACTATTTACAATTGCACGGAGTTAAAGGTCATGAAACTGACAAATATAATGAATAAAAAGACACAAATTGTATTTTGTCAAAACTGCTTTGGGCAAAATTTGTCATTTCCAGCCTTTCAATGAACAGCAATACAGCAGAGACACAATTTAATGGGAAGTAAGTGCACACATTCAAAAGACGTGATCACGTGCTGAAAGGAACTTATGCTACAATAACTCCTGACAAGATGGCAGTTACATGCAAAATATGATAAGGTTATCACAACCGGCCCACCTTCACAGGTACTCTGCCCTGCACCATCTGAAAGCCAGCAGCATCACTCTCTCGAATACTTCCATCTTTCAGGCACCAGCACTGGCAAGGGTTGAGTGAATACAGCAGGTCATCAGATAGGCACCCTCCTTTTTTTTGATGTTTCATCAAATTAAGCCAATGACATATTGGGAGGTCAGCAGATCCAGCGTCCTGGCCCACCACCCAACTCTATGCCGTTGTCCTTCGACAGGTTGACTCGGCCACCTCTCCTCCCGCTGAATCCAAATCCAACAGGACGCTGCTTCCGCCTGCCTAGTGATGTTGATGTTGCCACACCTTCGATTCAAGTCAAGTCAAGTCAATTTTATTCCCAGCCATCCAAGTGTTCTCCAGAGCGACTGCCCAGCAAAGCCCCTGCAGCCGACTTCTACTGATAGATTCCAGGCCTTCCCATTTTGCTGGCTCTAAAGGATAAGGGCTTGATATTTTTTTTAGTTTGCGCTCGTACGCCTCCTCAATCTCTCTTCCCAGGGTACTGTTAGCTCTATTAGCACCACCTGTTACTTAATTGCATGTAAACTTAATTGCATAAATGTATAACTATTCCTTTTAATTTAAAAGGAATATCTGCCAAATACAATTATGTGTATTAATCCTGTGCAGATTTTTTTTTTTAGTAAACTTTTAGTGAAGAGCATTGTTTTAATTTTAATCATATTATTCAGTATTTGGTTAGTTAAAAATATTAAGTATTATATTAAATACTAAATATGCAATATCAAAAAATAGTAATATTAAACATAAATGTTTAGGATCCAATTTTTAATATTGCAATGATGTCTGTAAAGCCCTCTGTAAACACCACCAGATCATTTGGGCAGATAATCTGTTCAGATTAGGAACACCCCTGTGTGGTGGACATTGGGGTATAATCTCCTTGGTGACAAATAAAGGTGTTTAAATTCAACCAAATTTTAAGAATTTTTTTTTTAAAAGATGATAAATCAAACAGAGTCACAGCAATACTCTTCAGCTGAGCAGGGACAGAGTTCATTCACCTGACAAGTCTGACAATCTTTCTGTTTTCTGCACAATCCTCTATACCTATAAAGTTCCACATGAGTTTGTGGCTGATAATCATGTAGTCATTGATCAGTGTTTGCAAAAGAGACGAACCTTGACCCCTTCAGTCCAAGGATTTATGGGCATATGTGTGTCTAGACAGTTCGTTCAGGTAAACGACACCGATTTAAGGACAGATGGGTGACATGTTCCTCAAAAAGGGGAAAAGAACTGAAGTGTTGAAGACAGTAAGGACAAACTCCTAAGAAAGACAATTTCCATTACACCCTGCAACTGTCAGTAGGGGCGCATCAGACCCCAAATTTGCTCAATTATCCTCTAATGTGAGACTGGCATAAGGCACTTAATCAAATATTTTTCATGTGGAGCAATCTGGAAGTAAAGTCTTCATGATATTCAAATATGCCAACTATGTGTCCACTGGACAACACTAGTCCTGATGCTAATTTGTGGAGACAATCAATGATGCCAATTAGCATCAATCAGAATCTTGATGCAACAATTTCATTTCAGAAGACAATGGAGAATGTGGCAGCCTGCTGCATGTGCTGCACTCTGCCCCTGCAGAATAAATATCTTGATCTTATCACCACCCATGCTATGTCAAAAGCAAATGCAAAATGGTTTTAATTAGAAAGTAAATATGTTTACAAATGCTGTTAAATGTTTTTTTCACAGGTTTCTGCAGCTTGATGACATGAAACTGTGGAGGTGGGACTATGTGATTTCCCAATTTGAACAAGGCTTAGCATTAGATTTGTTGGGTCCACTGCTCCTTATCTAATAAAGCAATTGTCTGTCTGGGACAGGAGTGGACGGGGGAGGGAAGGCACGGAGGGGGAGAGAGAATATTGATGGCCGAGCTTCCACTTCTGGCTTGAGCCAGGGAAACAGACAGAGAAGTGATTGCTGAGCACCACACTAAAGCCACTTCTACTTTATCCCCTTGATGGAAGCCTATGACATGACTTTACAAATTCACTGCCAAAGGGTCCAGCATCGCCAACAACATGCACTGCTGGAGGATCTCATCATATCTGGGAGGAGGAGATGACTTTCCACAGCTTGGAATGTGATTTGAGGAATACTGATTTGCCCCTTGCATAGTTTTGCCTGGGCAGAATTTGATGTGAAAACCAGAATGATGCAGTGATTCATGTGAGCACGTAGGCGGGAGAGCCACTTAAGAGAAATCCTAATCACAAGCCTCCCCTCCGGCTTGCTGCAGGGGGTTTGTGGGGGATTTAAATCACAACCACTTAGGAGTTACTGTTAATTAGCTTTACAACTAACTTGCTTGGCTTAGTTAAGCACCCCCCCCCACCACACACACACACACACACACACACACACACACACACACACCCCCACACCCACACATAAAACCCTGCAAAACCAAAAGATCTCAATTTTAGCCATAACTCACTCTTAATTTTTAAACAGAAAAATGGAAATATGAAAGAGACACAGTGTAGGAGCATGTAGCAGTCATGGTGATGGTGTTTAATTGATTTTTCATTTTTGTATTATTTAGTAAATACATTATATGTAAACGTCACTTTGGCAGAAAATTTCATATTAAATGCATTGTCTTTAAACTGCTAATATCGTTGCTGATTTTAAAGCTGGGTTGCACCAACATGATTAATTTTTAAACCAGATTAAATCATAGTTTAACTTTCAATGATGTTGCACCAAATTTACAGCTTCAAATTAAAGTCCTCACATAAAACTACGCTGCCTATGCAGTAGAAAGTTGCAATTTGATTTGATTTATTTTTTTGTTTATTGGTGCTAAGTGACCAGAGAAAACAGAAAAAGGACTGTGGTATTGAGTTTTGCTCAACAGGTAGAAAACCTACAACTACCAGAAAGCCCCGTGCCATACCAAACCAACAAATGCTTCCACTGGTAAGTGACGTAATGTGGACTGGTCCATGTGAAACAATGGCAGCCAGCGAATAAACAAACAATCTCACATAACAGTTAAACAGGAAGCTAAACATGTTTCTTTGAACACTTGAGGTGAGAAATATGCACCTCAGTATCTTGATTTATATTTTAACGGCGCTGCTTAGTTTTTACAGTTTGATCACCTTTGTTTTCAGCCTCCGTATCCACTGCGCAGAAAGCCAACTTTCGCTATTACAGCTGAAAAGAACATTAAAATATGTTTGTACAAACATTTTAGGAGAGAAGTAGACAGTTAAGTAGCACAATGTTGATTTATACTCCATCAGCACTGCCTTTTTACTGGATTTTTGAGAGAGAGGGGGAGATAAGTGTTTTGATCCAGCTCTATACTCTTTGAGTCCGTGGTGGCAGGCAATACGAAAATGATAATGTATAGCCTGTAGTTTAAGCAGTCACTATATTTTAATCTGTTACACCAAAACCCTCAAATTTAAATTTAAAAAGTGGTCCATATTTAACTTGAAACTTACACTTGAGCTCATGGACAGACTCAACCCAGTTGAGTTTTTATGGTGCTGTTGAATTTCTCTCATGACACCAGTTCAGCGAGCAAACTGTTATGAAACTGAACAGGAAGATTGAAGCAACTATCAAACACAGCAGTACAAGAAAGAAAAGTTAGAGCTGTCTGCCAGGCAGTTTCTTTTTTCCCTGCTGTGCTGTTGTCCTTTCCTTAATTATTTTTACTATCTGGCCACATTGCTCCATTCAATTGGCCACAAGTTTTTCCTCAAAGGAGGACAAATATGAGTTTCTCTGCTTAGTAATGTTAAGGCGGATGGACTTTTTTGAACATTTTGTTAGAGAATACAAAGAAGCAGAAAGTTCATGCTTCTCTTTAATCATCTATTTCTGTTTGTACTTATAGCTTCGAAAAGTAATGCAACACAATTCGTATATAACCTACAAAATCATGAACCAGTAATTTATGTATAACCCACATTATTGGGGGTAATAAGGCTGTAATAACATGACCATGCGCTGATGGAAGTAAAGTAGACCAAAAATCTGCATAAGTAGATACGTTGTGGTGGTGGACAGGTTAAACAACACAGGGCTTTACCCCAAGAGACCCCAAGGAAGTTACAAAGCTACAAAGAAGTTTATTTATATTTTTATATATAGTATTTTATTATATATATATATATATATATATATATATATATATATATATATATATATATATATATATATATATATATATATATATATATATATATATATATATATATATTTATTTTTTTTTTTTTTTTTTTTTTTTTTTTTTATTTTTTTTTAAATTATAAATTAGCCTATATATCATTTTTTCAGACATTATATTTAATCTAGCTTGCTCTACATGGACACCAGTTAACATTTATACCATATTACACTTTACATGTGATTAATATTAATATTAAAAATTAATTTTAACCAGTGAATTAATAAAAAAATGTTCTGACTATTCTCAAAACACTGACTTTTGCTCACAATTTTTATGCATTCATGACATCAAGTCTGCTCTTGTTGTAAATAATGTTATCAGTGTTAGTATACTCGCCTGGCATGCTTTATAACTGACGCTTGCTTGCTATAATAGATGCATATACTGAAATGTGCAACAAATTTTTTACCGTCTATTGTTGACACCTTTTCCATGCTCACCATCATTTCTGCTGCTCTGAAATTTTATGCAAACGTCACAACTCGATAACTCAGGTTTCATTTATTTATTGGAGAATTTGAAGGCAGCATTAATTGTGCAACAAAGCTCTACTATATGGATTTACTACTTTTAAATTTAGTTTTGCTTAACTCTTATCACTAATCTTAGATGAAATCAGTCATTGTTGGTGCAACCAAACATAAATGAAATTTTATTTCCATATGTATTTTTTCCCCAATTCAAATGAATGAGTATGTTGATGTGCATGCGCTTTTTGTTCCCCACTGCACAATCAAGGGCTAGGAAAGAGTAAATTTTAAGACATTGGTGGTAAACACGGGTAGTCCTTCTGTGGCAGGGGTTAAAACTAGAATGTCTAGCGATTGTTGCTAGTTATATTAAGCCATCCCAAAGTACAAGTGAAATCGATATTAGCAGCAGAACTCATTTGAGTTCTACTTAATAGATGAAACATTGGGGGCTATGGTGCAGGAGCAGCTGTCTGAACACTGAGGGACAGTGAAATTGGCTGGCACAGGGAAAAGTATTATCAATAAATAGAGTCACATTAAACACTTTTCAGGAGCAACTCCTCAGAAGACAAGTAAGAAGGCCTCCCTATCATTACCTGATTGCAATCTGTTCTGACCTTGAGTTCTTAATGACGTCCTCTTTTTGCTCAGGTTGGAGAGTCTGAAAGGTCAAACATGTCTGAGTCTGGGCCTAATAATAAGCCTGTCTGTTGGATCCTCAAACACTGCACCTGTCTCCTCTGGCCAAGGGCAATGAGCATGATTATTCCCATCAATTTAGTGGGCCAATCGCAGTGAGCTTCCAACAGGCTATTTATAAACTAAAATTTAGATGTTGGGAGATGCATAGGATAACACCACAATAAAATGACATCTAGATGGGTTTGTGTTGTGGGACTAAATACAGAAGGTTGTATAAAAGTGAAAACCTGTGAGATATTAGCACAGTTCACCTCAAAATGAAAAATGCAGTTCCCTTTTACTCGTAATGCTATTTATCATTCTAGATTGTTTTGGTGTGAGTTGCAGTGTTGGAGACAGCAGCTATAGAAATGTCTGCCCTCACTTAAACCTGTATTCTACTAAACTACACATGGCAACCATATCACTGCGCATAAGGAAGTGTGTATCTACTCAAGGACAAAAGGCTCGAGTTTCTGATGGTGCGAGTTGTAAACATTAATGGCGTCCTCCTCTTCTTAGCTGTAACATTAGCTAGCTTAGTGGTGCTAAGTGAGCTAGCAGTGGATGCACACTTCCTCCTGTGTGGTGATACGGTCAGTGTGTGTAGTTCAGTAGAAAGAAAATAGTTCCAATATGAAACTGCTCACAACAAGGTCTGTGGATTACCTTGAGTAACCGTGTCATGAGAGGCATTATTGTTGAGTTTTTCAAATTAAATTTTTTGCCACTTTGAGCACCAAGAGCCAAGTGCCATCTAGTTCCATCATATTGAAGGGAGGACAGACATCTTCATGACCACTGTGTAGTGGTACCTGATATATTCTAATGTTTTTTTGTCTGATACGTGGGTACTTGGGGTTGTGACAGTATAAGGTTTTCATGGTACGATACGATAAACATTGCAGTTTAAACAATATCACGGTATTACAGAATTACATTTGTTTTTAGTTACAATTATGCTTTAATTAATGTAAACTGATGGGTTTTTTGTGGTGGAACAAACATTTTATTACTATCGTTGAAACTGTGTAAATATGTGTATCTTTTCGAAATAGCTAAAACAAAGGTGAGATACTATACTGACACATCAGTACCAACTTATTTTTTTGCTCTTTCTTATTGTTAATGTTTACAATTATCCTGCTTCTCTATGTTACTAATCAAGAAAAGTTTTCATGTTACAGTTGTGTTATATTTTTCTTTCAATTAAAAGGTTGTATTTCATTACCTCAGCGTCCTATTTTTTCCATGTTATTTATCTATCTAAAATACCATCAAATACCGATATCTTTCAAGGACTTGTATCAAAGTAAGAAATGCCATTTTCATACACAGTAAACAACAAACATACATGATTAACCTCCTGTGACTCTGCGTCCTCACACACACCCACACAAAAACAAGATGGACTAAGAAATAGCACTACAGATGAGAAGAAAAAGATGTATTTTTGATTTTTAAGGGCAAGATTTGATCAAAGATAGTTTGTATTTATACCTGCAGTTACAAAGTGAGGCCATCAATAAATGCCTTACTCTGTATGGCTGTCAAAGCAGTAATGGGATATTTATATGCAATACTATTATATTCATTGTGAAATTGTTATATATACACTGCATGCTGAGACGTGGGTGTCTGACCAAAAACACTGGAAAAGCCACTTTCTTCATTTGTTGTCACTTGTCGAGGAGTCCTACAGCATCTCATTGTTCTGTCACTACCTGCCATTCCATGTCACACCAAGACTAACGCGAAGGCCTGTGATGCATTTGTAACATTTTTCTGGCAATTTTGGCTGTATTTGATATCTGACAGCCGACTGTGACAGAAAACATGGGGGAAGATAGTGGGACGAGGGATATTGTGGTTACACTGTGTGCTTCTTAAAGCACTGGTCCACCTAGATGTCCCAACGTTTTGTAATTAAACTGGAATGATGAAACTGCAGATCACATCATGTGTAAACACACTGGCGAAAAATGCCTTTGACGATCCCTTCTCAGTGCATGAAGCATACAGCCGTTTTTTTCACACAGACAGATAGAGGTTCCATCAAAATGATTGCTGAAATTGCTTTGCACAGTTTCTGTGCAGGTTGTGCTGCTAGAACTGGTTCAACTTCCAGAAACTTCTAGCCTAAGGGGCAGTAAACGGAAGGTTGTGATCTTGCAGAGGCATGACGTTTATTTTCATGTCCGTTTAAATATTTGCATCTTCTCCCTGTGCAGAGGCAGGATTACTGAGTGAAGAGAAATGCCTCACTATAAGATAAAGGCACTCACTCAGAAAAGCTATATAGCATTTATTGGTGTTTACCTGCCCTCTGAGGGATAGAGATGACCTAAACCATGACGATATAACACAGAGCTCCACATAATGGTTTAACGTTTGTTGACCATGATATTGGTTTTCATGGTGTAATCCCCTGCTTTGCTTTTGTCCCTGTCCTCGTCTCTTCTTGTGTAACCTTGTTGCTTCACCTTTCGACAGTGAGCCATGTTATTAGAAAAGTAAGGTAACAGTCCAGTACTTCTTGTACAGAAAAAGGTCTATCCCTAAACTGTTGACAAAGAGTTAAAAAATTGCTATCACACACTGCGTCTTGCGTTCTTATTCCCATAATTTTGAATAAATCACACTGTCATATACTGCATGTTTCACAATGAGTGTAAAAGTCTTCTGGGAGGCGAGATACAACACAGAAACTAGGACCACAATAACTGCAGATATTATACAGTATTGATTTTAATGTTGCAATTTTTTGCCCCACAAGAAGGCCTCATTTGAATTACCCACTCCGGTCGGGCAGGAATCTGACAATGAGTCAGAGCAAACGAGCCCAAGGTTTATGAAAAAAAAGAAGAAGGCCTTAGCATCTCTTTGCATACTAATGGCAATATTATTTCCCAGTGCTTGTGGTACCTGGTTGTAGAGCAAAAAGAACCCCTGTGAAAACAACTTCCAAGAGACCCACCATCTGGCGGGAGAGATACAGCGTGTCAGGATTTTCAAAGAGATGCTGCAGAAAATGCTATGAGACAGGAGTGATTCATTTCAGTCTCGCACTTCCCTGAATTTCCTGATTTAGATATTATTTTAACCTCTCGGCTCCATCGCCACAACGCTGTGTCAGCCTATTGATGATCCCAGTGTGGGCTTGCCTTATTTTAGAATGCTGCATACATACCAATGAACTTGTCCCCTGTATCTGCTTTGCGTGGGAGTGCGTACACCGAGTGGGGAAAAAGCGACACAAAAAGCATGCACCATGAGGATGCATTACACCATTTATGATAAGACTATGTGCCTCTCTGAATGGGTTTCGGCTGACAGTCGCTGATAGGGAGACAGGAGTGCAAGCATATTGTGGGAGGAAATCAGACATGCTGAAACCTTTAGCCAATCAGCCTTAATACAGCAACAAGCACCGCAGCTATTACCATGAGAACAAATAGGCCTCTGTCAATCTTCAATATTGAGCGAGATGAACACACTAAAAGCAACTGCCTGCGCCTTTTTTTTTTTCGCTGTGCTGTCTGGGACACTCAAGCAGAAAAAAATTATGGATAGCACCGGCTGGTGTCCACCCTCCCAGAGGGCATTACCAATGCATGGCCTTCCGAATAGCTGCAGGCTAGCCTAAAGGATATGACTGTCCCAATCTGAGACAGTCCAAATCGGATCTGCAAAAGCCATTTTTGAAAGTTACTTTAAATAGCCTTGTGAATAAATTACTGGATCAACTTTATTGATTTTTTTTACACTTTCAAAAAGGAATTCACAGACTCCTCAAGAGAGTGGCAACAAGACAGACGAGAGCTTTCACTCTGTATGTGCCGAGTCCCCTGTCTTACTCGTCCATATATCCTTTATTGTATGTCTCTGAAATAATCCCAGAATCTTCCACTGCACAGTGAGTAAAAGTCACATGGAGTTAGAGAAATCATACATGTGTGCCCACAATGGGTCTATTATACTTTATTATACGGTCTGAAAATTGATAACCTAGTATTTTTCACAGGTCTTGAACTCGCCGGTGTTTATAATTCACAGCAGAAGTGGAAAATTGCACTGTGCTGTTTTACCAGAAGTCTGTTTAGTTGTCTGGAAGCTGACTCTACCAGAGTCAACCAGCACTCTGAGTAAGGTTAACGACAAAATTGTTTTGCAAAGAAAGAAAGGCTCCAGCCCAGGGCAATGTGAGGTCTACTGCATCTGCTACAGTACATAACATTCAGTAAGCAGCAGCACAAAAGACTTTTTTTCCTTCTTAGTAGCAGTTTGTTGATTCTGAGTCGGGGGTTGGAGAATTGATCATTTGATCAGTTTGTGATTGAATCGATCAGATCTGTTGAGATCAGACTGATGGATTAGATTAGAGGCACAACTACGGCAGAGGTGAGTGAAAGCAAACATCTGTTGCTGCTAATACGCAGGTTAGAGCCTGTCTTTGACAGCTGTGTGTTGTTCTTATACCAAGCATTCTGTTTCTATATGAAGGGTTAGAAATTAGCACCAGCCAACAGCCTAATGCTGGTAAAATATGCAAAAACACTGGTAATCTATTGAGTGGCTGGTAGATTTTGGAGTCCACCAGCAGGCAGACTATAGAGTAAATTTCCAACCCTGTAAAACGCCTTTCGAGGTATCCATTATCAGCTTTTAACAAGGCGCGAACCATCCTCCATTGTCTCTGCAAAGGCCATTAAAAACTGATAATGGACATTTCAAAGATCATTATGCCTCTTATACCATGGTCACTACCAAAGTAAAAAATAAGACAATTAATTTACATTTCAATGCTTTTTTCAATCAAAAAGTTTTCACAAGCCATAACTCAGTTTCCCACGGTTTATCTAATACTCGGAACAATAAATAGGTCGAATCTTAGATATGATGTAGCAACGGGAGATATTTCTAGTATCTCCTGTTACTAGAACCCTTTGGGGTAGAACCCTTTGGCTCAGTTATTAGCCAGAAAGCTAACATTATGCTAGCAAGATTCATAGTAAAAAAAACATCCAATACGATTAACAAACAGTAAGTATAATTTAACAGTATGTTGAACAATAAGACTAGCTAGCTATCCGGCCATGCCATTGTCCCCAAACCAATAAAGAGATTTTTTACGAACAAACCGACACGCCATGTGTAACGTTACGGTCGGCCGCAGCCTAAGGTAGTGAACGATGAACAGACAGTTTCACTGAAACTACTTAGTGGGTGTCCCATAACAGTCTTTACCAGACACCCTGCAGCCAATCACAATCAGGTATTCACCCAGCATGGTATAGCAAAAAGTTTCCCTTTCACTGCACTGCCAAGAATACACTCTGCTCTCTGAGAGTGTACATTCCACGGTCTCTCCACACAATCATTTATTTGTGGCAGGCCATCACAATTAAATAACCCACAGCCACAAAACTATTTTTGGAGCTGAACTGTCTATTAAGAGTGCTATTGAAATACAGTTGGGACAGAGACGGCACAGCAGACACACTGAAAGTAAAACTTAACGGTTCATTCTGCTGAGTCTAAAATGTTACTTTCATTAAAAAACTGCTCCTCTCATCATCATCCATCGATGTGATCTGTGAATGGATCAATAGATCAGTTATACACCTCACAAGTGATGAACTACTGCAGAAGGGGGAAAAAAAAAGGTTTCATGGAGAGCTCTACCTGCTGTGCTGCATTCACAGACCCACAAAAACATCCAGATTTATAAAGAGAAGACACAAAGGCATACACAGCATTTAAAAGATGCCAAAAAAATAAACAAATAAAGCTACTGCCACAAAAACACTGTAATTCCATGGGAAACAGCGCTCCAAATGAATGATCCAGCTCCAGCAGTAGAAAATCAATAAGAGGTGGCAAATGCTGATATCATGGCATGCCACTGCAAATAAATGAATGTATGGGAAACCTTGACATAAAAGTAAAGTCTACACATTTGGATTTGTATGGCTATAGAAGCTATAGAAGGCATTAACCATGCCTTCTCTAGCTGTATTTACAACAAAACTTAATAAATGAATTGTAAACGTAGATACCACAGATCTGCTACTGTATTAAAGTGAGCAAGGCTATAAAATATGAAAGAACTTCCACATACTGCAATCTGCCATCCTGCTGTGGATAATGAAGATAATAAAGCTGTCTCATCTCTGTGCAGACCCACACTGCTGAGCATGAATTATAAAAACACAGTTCAGCAGGGTTACCTTGAAACTAAGAAGAGACAGATAAAGGTAAGTACTTAACTTCATCAACTGTGTGCAGGTGCATGGACTAAGTCAGTGACAGTGAATGTGTGAAATGCAAATATACCCTGAATCTGCATTCTAATTGAACAACTGTAATGTGGAGAAGGAAGTAATGGTATCAAAACCCCACATCTGCCTCCAGTACTGTTGAGAATGTACAGCTCCAAGTTGAAGTGGTTTGAAAGTTACTTTGAATAACTAGTTTAGGATATTTGTCTTCACATCTACAACTACTCAACATGGTGTAGCGTTACTATGCAAGAGCTGTCGTTGCCTGGAAACACAGGTGATTTTGGTGCCAATAAGGCAGGCCAATAAGGTTTGCTACTACTGCAGTTAATGTGCTTTTTTGGCTGACTGGAGAGGGGTCATTAATCCTCTAACTACAGTAGCAACTGTACATTAGAGAATTATTAGTAAAAACCCATGAATACTGAATTTAGTATATTAAAAAAAAAGCCTCTTCATTGTAGTGCTGGTGTATGGGACAGTCTGGCCTAATGTACATATGCATACTCACACATTTTTATGGGAATACTTTATAAACTATGTTTGAAAAGAAAAGGTTTTCATCTTTTATGTTGCAAATAAGAATATGCTATTTAACCCGCTGAAACATGGAGCAACATAATTTTTCTTGTGCTGCTTTCGGATGTCCTTCACAAGTATTCAAACCTTTGAACCCGGAGGAAACTGGTGTGATTTCTTTTAAAAACATGGGGCAAAAAGCAATGTCAAACTTGGTAAGTAATGTTCCACATATGTCAAGACATTAGTCGATTGAAAAATATATATATTTTAAAGAAAAAAGCTAGGTCAAATGTCTAGGGGAAAAGAAAAAAAGCTAGGGGGAAACTGTATAATTCTAAAAACACATTTTAAATTATTGTATAGAATTATTATCATTTTAAGATTTTTCAGGTTATTTCATTTTTTGTTGTTTTTTTGCATTCTTTTTCTATTTTTGACTAATTTTTTAGTACTTTTTACTTATTTCTTGCTAATTTTGGGTCATTTCTTCTTTTATTGCTCATTTCCTTCTTCCCATGTTTTTGAAAAGGAATCAAATCAATTTCCCCTGGGTCAAAAGGGTTACACTCATCACCAAATGAAAGCATTGTTCGCTTACATTATCATCATGAAACTGTACCTCATTTACAAAACAAGCTATCATTCAAATAATATAGAAGTAAATATCATTATTTTACAGCCCACTAAAACAAACTTACTTGCAATTTTAAGAAGATACAGAGACAAAAAAACTAAAAATCTAATTGTTTGAACGATGGCAGCCACATATTTCAGTCTGCCCTTGGCCAGCTGTATCTTTGAAACCAGCTTTGTGAGACTTCCTTTAGCTGCCACCCTCTGCTCTTTCTGTCTCTCTGCGCCTCTGTCTCTGCTCTTTAGAGGGAGCTGGCACTGTAAACAATGAGCAGCACTCAATATGAAGCTTCATTTGTAAAGCTACATTAACCTTCCCTAACCACAGTCAACAATTAGCCTATTATTGCATTAGGCAACTATGAGCATGATATGTATTATGCGACAAAACAAACTGTTTCAATAGTGTGGCCTTGAACGCTGCTAAAGAAATTATAGAAGCACAGAAAACTGCCCAAAATGTTGATACACATTACGAGGGTTCAAGGCTGACAGTTACAACACACAGACCACAGAGTCAAACACAAGTATGGCCTTTAAGTGGTTCGATCAACGCTAATAAACTGACTGAAACTACAAAGGGAGAAAGTAATGAACATGCAGGGAGAAAAAATGCAGTGTTCCTTCCTAAGTCAGCCACGGAGAGAAATGAATGCCAACACTGAAACTACAACCACATCACCACTCGATAAACAGGAGCTTGACAGGTGCTGGCACAGTCATATTGTAAAAAAAAAAACAGCAGCAGAGGTGACATAAAAAAAATACAATAATAATTCCAATTTAAAAATAGCGTTTTCATTTAACATTAGGAAATAAATCATTTCATCAATTACTAAAGAAAATACATTTAAATATATTCACAGTCACTTTCTTGCAGAGAGTCCATGCAGAAACATGGGACATGGATGTGGAACTACATGACTGCAGCATACCTGTAGCAGAGGGCGTCAATTCTAATCAACTGAAGCTGCTACACTGACCACGTGCCTCTTTTTCTACACAGCTGGTCTATTTTTCTTTTTTTCCCCTCTACATGCAGCCCTGCAGGCCTCCAACAGGTAAAAATTACATTGTACTGTGTAGAATAACAAGCAGATTCTGTTAAAAATGACTAAAATGATTACTTCATTGTTAAGAAAGAAAGAAAGAAAACAACGAATAACGACAGAAAGAAAAAAGAAAAGGCAGGAAGAAAGAGACAAGGAAGAACGACAGAAAGAACAACAGAAAGAAAGAAAGAAAGAAAGAAAGAAAGAAAGAAAGAAAGAAAGAAAAAACGACAGAAAGAAAAAAGAACGGGAGAAATAATGACAGAAAGAAAGAACGCCAGAAAGAAAGAAAGGAAAGAAAGAATGACAGAAAAGAAAGGAAAAGCCCCTCAGGGTCAGATGTGAGATGCTGTTGCTCACGTCATTGCTGTTGGCAGTGTTTCACCTGCAGACATATCCACATCAAACACCGCACCATTAGCAGAATACACTCTCAGCTCTCTCAGCATTAATCTGTCTACAGTCATGCCGCTGCTGCTCCCATTGTTAGCTGTTTAAAACTTAATTAAGTTGTTAAGAAATGGAGAAGAGATTGGAGATTTGGGAAAAGAGAGAATCTAGATCACACCGGGTATGTGAGTGTACGGTGTGCAATTAATATACTGCACAACAAAGAGATGAAAGAGAAGGCAGTCTGCAAGCGAGAGTCTCTTATTGGTCTTTTGCAGCCTCTCGACAGATGGCTTCAGGTAAGCCAGAGGAGGAGGTGGAGCAGTTGGAGGCCAATATCTGAGGCTGGATTTTAGATTGCATCTGCTAAGTGGCCAAATAAGCCAAGTCACCCATTTAGAGGAGATGGCACAGCTCACAGTTCTCGGGCGTGTCTTCAGGAACTATGTCCTTCATGTGTCTTTGAGAGATGGAGATGATGTTTTCTATTTGATTTTTTTTTTTTATGTTGAAGAAAACATGCAGAAAAAAATTCCAAAATTCTTTAAAGCAAGTACACAGGTTGTTTTTCAGTTCTCAGTCAATCACAGGAAGCAGGTATGAAATATCAAAAGCATGTTGTGATCTTGCTGTAAAACAAAAACACTGAAGAAAAGAAAAAGGGAGGAAGAAATGTGAAGCTGTGCTGGTTGGCTGGTCAGTAAAACCAGACTGATCTTTTTTTTTTGTCTGAACACTCTTCAAAGCAACACTCTTATTTTCAGAAATTGGATGCATGTGTTTTGCTTTGTTTTTTTTTTTAACAATACCATTGAAACCTGGCTGATACAGTTGAGCACACATATCACAATATATAACTGAGAATATATGGTTTTGTATTGTTTCTTTAGGTCAAAAACTGTACTGTGTGTATTTTTCTGAAACAGAGATAGAAATGATGAACTAGAAATACCACTTTGTGGTTGTATGCCTTGGCACAACAGTCAAGTTGCACTTATAGTTTACATCCATGTCTGTGAAAACACGGATGCTTCACACACACCTCCCCCCTGGCAGCACAGAAGATCTCTACAATCAGCAGTTTCAACATTACTGACACCAATTCAGTATCTGACCAAATGTCTTCCCTTCTGTTGTGAAGTTGGGTGATGGCCAGAAAAGTGTTTTTGCAGAACATTAGGATATCACACTTGACCTTTGACCTCTTGGATATAAAATGTCAGAACTTCTTCATCATCATTAATATCCTATTAGTAATTTGTGCTAAATTTGAGCACACAGATTCTTGAGTTATGGCTAAAAACATGAGGTCACCATGACCTTAACCTTTGACCATCAGTTCAGTTCATTCTTGAATCCAAGTGGACGTTTGTGCCAAACTTGAGGATTCTCCCTCCAGGCCACCTTCAAATACTGCATTCACGACAATGAGATGAATGCAAGGTTACAGTGGCTTTGACCTTTGAACACCAAATTATAATCAGCTCATCACTGAATCTACTTGACCATTTGTGCCAAATTTGAAGAAATCCCTTTAAGGTTCTTCAGATATAACTTTCACAAGAATGAGACAGACGAGTTCACAGTGACCTGGACCTTTCAACCTGTGACCAACCTGTGTTCATCTTTAAGTCACAGTGGATGTTTGTGCAAAATTTTAAGAAATTCCCTCAAGGTGTTCTTGAGATATCACATTCAGAGAATGGGCAAAAGAACAGATGGACAGACGTACAACTAAAAAACATAATCCCTACAGCCATGGCTATCACCAGCAAGGTGGCATAAAACTAATGAAAACACTCAAAAGATGAAAAACAGTGACTTCATAAATATGCTTGGTCACATATTTTTTTACTAGAGAAGTTCTGTGGTCTTGTATTAAAAGTCAGAAAATTAAAAGCAAATACAGAATTGTAAATCTGATGAAAACATATGGTGTTGAATACACTTAAGTCAGCCTCCTACGGGAGCCAATGTGATTAAAATTCTGCTTTCCACCACTGCGGAACACAAGCTGTGTGATGGTGTGCATGTATGTCCGTCTGCATTAAAACACATCAAACATCTCCTCTCTAGTAGGCTACACCATCCTTTATTCAACATGTTTATCAGGTTGGCATCTGCATTTCATGTGAAATACTGAAAGGAAAGCTTTTTACAACCTGTGGCAGAATATGTGGGTCACACTCCTATCTGAAAGTTTTGACATCCTCTGAGTTCTTCTTTTCCACTACCCACAGGAACACAATGGCAGAAAAGACTATCCTGAAAGAGTTTATTTTCCGATGATTTGACCTGTGTATTATGGCTATGCAAAGCTGAGTAAAAGTCAAAGCTAATAACTTGTGACTGGATGAGTGATTGACTTTGAATTTCCGCTCTTTTGTATAGCCCACTATTGCATCCTGATAGAATTTTTAATGCGGTGGCCTTCAGTCTTTACAGGAGTTGTGTGTGACATTAAGAGCATATCTATGATTAAGAGTCTGGGGCGAGATAGTCTGCTCACAGATTTCAACGATAAACTGTATACAAAAATGGATGACATGTCTTGACTTGTACAAAAATGAAGCCATAATTTTCCGGCTACAGCCACCGCCAAAACAACAACTCCCCACAGAATGGAGTTCACACACCAGTCCGACCAATCGCAAGCAACACCACTGATTGTGAGTGCACCTGTTGGCAGACATAGCTGTCAATCATGATGTCAGACCCCCTTTTTTATAGCATCAAATAACTAATTTAAACCATACTTAGAAGAAAAAAACAAACCCTCGAACAACCATCAGTGTGATAAGAACTCTGTTAAGTGACATAAATCATCTTGGCGGGAAAAAAGTATTTGACGTGTACTTTGGCATTTATTTTGGTCCATGTCACGGCTGCAACTGTTGCACTTTTTCACTTTTTGCAACCACAGAGAACCAGGTTCTCAAAACCAGAATATTAATAATATATACTGGGGAGCTTGTTTAACTTCCTTATGACCAAATTTTATTAAATGTTATTACAAAAGTAGTGCATTCAACTTTATTATAAGATAGTAGCTACTTTATTTAACTTTATTGTAACTGCTGTTTATTCAATTTTGTATTTTTGTAGTTAAAATTAATTTAAAGGACAGTTAAAAATATTGATATATATATATATTGTCTATCGCAATGTAGCGTTAAAATATCACAATATTATTTTAAAGCCATATCACCCAGCCCTACTCTATGTACGGCCAATATTGGGTTTGTCCATTTTGGGCTACTATAGAAACATCAGGGCAGACTTATTTTTATGCGATATAAAAAATATGAAAACAAAGTTATGGATATTACACAAAATTTTGACCAAAAGATGGCCCTAAATCCTCTACACTGGTCCTTTAAAGTGCATGTGGCGTCTCACATGTGCTTTGACTTACAACTCAACATTTAGTCCATTTTGTAGAAAACACTGAGATATATTTCATGTATTCAGGCTAACAATACTAAGATATGATTTTGTTCCATATCATCCAGCTCTGATTATATTTCAGGCTAATAGCTGCTAATGCATTGTCTGTATGAGCAGGCAGACTGGCATGTGCACAGATGGCAAGGGCAGTGCATTAGCTGTATTACAAGGATTCTTTAGTTTTTTTGTTGTTTTTCCCAAAAGCCCCTAAAATAAGAGCACCGTTTCAGAGCACTAAGGGTCGTCCCAGTTCAAAACCAGTGTAATACGACTGCGTAACTGGATGCATATCTTCCCACTTAGTGGGGGCAATGACGTACAGGTTATTTTCTCATACCAGGTGGATAAATGAGCAGTTTGCAGAGACAGTCCCACTCTAAAATGTATTGAGTGTGTTGGCCTTGGTTCAGGGCAGTCACTGGTTTTATGACTATTTTAATTGCACTCCCATTTGGAATTGTAGGATTCCTGCAGATTTGGAAAGAGGCCAGGAAGCCTTTTTTAAAGCTGGGATTGATCATTAAAGCTTATTTTCACATTGAAAGCATGCTTTGGGCTTTCAGAACAACAATTTACTGTTAGCTTTTTAGCCCCAAAAGATTTCCACATTATGAGAAGGGAAAACAAAGTGGTTTTTCAATTTAGGACAAAGGCTTTTTGGCCTAAATGAAGAGTGTGTTATAGCGAGGCAACGAATACGCCGCCACAGAAATCACAGCAATGGGATTTTGATTAATGAGAAACATTCATTTTTGTATTGACCATTTAAAAGACTATTAAGATTGCCACTCAAGCGTTCAGCATTAATTATAAGGCAGGCCTACATAAGCTTCCATGAAATTTAATGAGCATTGTAAAGTCTGAAGCAAGGGGCTTTGTAGAGAATTAGGTTGTAAATGAAGTCCTGAAACAACAGTCATATTAAACTTTTCCTGCCAAGTTTGTTTTCACTGCACATGCTAATGATATATTCTTCTATTTTTTCTGACAAGAAAATGCTTGTTATTCACACTTAGTGCTCCAAGTATGTTAAAAAAATACTGTGAAATACTGGAAAAGAAAATCTGACAGAATACAGATATTGTACTTATTTTGGACTGGAGGATATTCAAAAGACATCTAATAATTCCGGTCAGTATAACAGATTCTTTTTAGCAATTCCACCTTCTCCGAGACAAGACTGTAGACAGCAGTTTATGGTTTTTAATAGAGTTGGGTCAATTTCTGTTTTAGCCTGATCAAAGTGCTAACTCCAATTTAAATTGCATTAGTAATAAGCAATATAACAGCATTAATATAATATTATGTTTGTAAATGAATAAATGGAGCCACTGGTGTCTAACAGGTCAGCTTAGAGGTCACAGGTGATGAGAGGAGACATGACAAAGTTAGTCTATTAAAAAGCCTAAAAATGCAACAACGACAACACTTTGGATTTGAGACCGACACAAGGGTTACTTACTTACACGCCGCAGTCGCTGTTGTGAGCTGAACTTTTGTCGGACTCAGTCTATTTATTCCTGTCGCTCGTTTTAAAAGCACCGCAGTGAAGCAGCTGAGTCATGAGGTTGAAATGAAGAATTATCCATACAAAACCTTTTCATTTCACTACAGAAACCTAAACACAGTGTCAACTGGTTTGAAGGAGATTGCCGGGCAAGTGAAAGTTTCTGCAGAGGTTAAATGACCATCGCTAAAAACAGTATAAGTATTTTTTATAGTATTATGTCTCAAGTCTGATCTCAAGTGCACAGCTGATAGCTCCATGGTTTGTTTACATGATGTAACAGAAGAGCATATTTAATTCAATCAGCGATGGACAGAAAGCTCTGATAGATGCTTTGTGATTAGACACTCCTGTTCTCTTGGGACGCTGTGTCATTATGTTCCACTCAGGGGCGGCTGTTGAATTATGTGGGACACCTGGTAAAAATTCGAAAAAGCAGTTCAATCCAGTGTTTGGCTTCATATCAAACCGGTTTGAAAGTTTTCGTCTCGGCCCAACCCGAGTTTTTAAGAACATTTGTAAAACCATGTCATAGTGATTACAAGAACTGAGTTAGAGCAGCTGTAGCACAGTTAGTACATTAAAGCTGCTGTTGGTCGTCAGTGATGCTTTACCACCAGGAAGCACAAACAGACTGAAAGTGGCACATTCACTGAGCTCCATGCGTTCGCTCTAATCAACCTGTTAAATGGCATCAGGGTTCATCTTAGACAGCTGCTGCTGATGTGATTGCAATTAAATAGATGCTTTAGTGCAGACTCACAACCACAACACACAAGCCCAGATGCCAAGACGCAATGTTTCTTAGATGAGAGCCGCGGATGCTCGTCTCTTGCTCCGTCTACAACATAATACAGCATGTCTCCTTGGCCGAACGGTATGTCATAAATATTCATAAACAGAGGGTGGGTCCATGGATGCCATGGGCTTTGTTTCTTCAGCTGAATCACTCAAGACTAAAACATGACTGTCATAACATCCATAATGTGGAAAATCCCAGTTTCAAATCCTGGTTAAATATTCATGAGTTTACACATCCAGAACGTGGACCTGCAAATTCATGCACTCGTGAGCAACAAACAGAAAAACAAAGCTTCCGAAGGCTCATAACTCCTCTCTTCTGTCTTTCTTATCGGCTCTTTGTGAAAGCATGACAGCCTGTAGGTTCTTTCAGGGGTGCTTTAAGTTATATCAGCTGTATTGATCTGTTAACTTTGCATTCATCAATCACAAGGTTAGGGGAACGACTCAGATAACATCAGCACGCTCTGGCCTCCCCCCAGTGGGAAATTTGGAATTAATAACTCTATGTCCTGGAGCATCCTGCCTCAGTTGGGAGGACTGTGTCACCTTTGTTTGCAAGTAGTTACAAATCATCTCAGTAGACACACAGAAATAAAAGTAGATAACGGAATGATGAGCTGCTCAACTTGCAGCTTAACTATGAGTTTTTTCCAGTCGTATCGCCAGAAGAAAATGAAATGAAATGAAAACCACAAATATGTTGAATTTGCTTTCACAGTTGGAAGTACACATTTCAAGGCAAGTAGGGAATATCTGAACACATGCCTTCCAAAATATGTGGGTTAGGAACAAATTACTGGTACATCATTACGTGGGATTACTTTTTATAAGAAAATATACAGACAGTATGAAAACCGCTCACACCACCACACCACCCTTTTCAGCTCAGATGCCTTTTACATCAGTTGAGACTGACCTCTGATGGTGCATGCTGTGCACTGCAACACATTGCCTCCTTACAGCATCTTCGTATCAGTTTAATAGAAAGAGTAGCATCTGTCTTTTTGACGGTACTTAAAATACCACCGTCAAGATGTCTAAATAACTGGTATACCTTAACACTTTGATATTCCCCAAAAATCTAAAGTGATTTAGTACATGATACTGCTACAAAAAGAGGGTGTTTTCTACATCGCTATGTTTCCTGCTGCGAAAGAGGCACGAAAAGCTGTTGTTGCGTGGAGCTTAGACATATTCACTACATAATAAAATGCAAATAACTGTATCTGTGGTTTGCAGAAATGTGCAATGCCAACATTTTTTCTGACGACTGGGTGGGGTTTTCAAAGAAAAAAATGACAACTATATTTCTAATAAAGTTTCCTGTTCTCAGGAGGATCAGCTGTTTCCTATTAACACTCAGATTCCACCACAAAGGCCTTTGCCAAGGGGCTTCCAGCACAATCAATGATAGCACTAATTGAAATATTATCTCTTGTGCTTCACACAAATGCCCAGGCAAGCCCCCAATAATTGCACACAGATTATGCCACAAACCATGAGCTTGCTAACCACTAACTCTACCATCTGTTCCAAAATTACCACCATACCGCTGCACTAGTTAAGCCCCCTTGGTACACAGCAACTCCCCAACTGCGCAATGCCTCCCTGCTATTAATGCATGAGGGCAGGCCGAGTCTCAAGTGGCCTCCTTATCACAGTATTGATGTCAAGGATCTGGGCAGGTGATGGTGTATGATTGATGTGGGTATCTACTGCCTGCTCACCTAAATTATATATCTGTTTCCTCCCGTTGATTTCAAATTAGATAAAAAGAACATATGGAGGATTTAGGAAAGCATCTGAGGCCAAAACAACTTGATTGTATCAGTAGTGGGGAGAGATATTGGCTGCACAAGAGGAAGCTATTTCCCATTCAAGACACAAGAACTACAGGTAAGCTGATTATCATACAGACAATGAAATTCCCATATCATGGCAAGGGTGCTCCATAAGCAGGAAAACACAAAAAGGAAACAAAAGACTAATTAGAGTGAGATAGCAAGACAGAAAGCTGCTTTTGTTCATCACAGGGTTCATGTTGAGGATATCATTCATAATTTATACTGTACCCATTCTCTGTCTTGCCAGATAAACTGTTGTTTCAACAGTTTCATTATCCTCTGGCCAGTCAGTCTGGCTGGATCTGGATGCTTCTTCCTTCCTTCTTGATTTTTAGGGATCCTGGCCCCCAAAACACCATTTTCTGCATAAGAACCCACGTTCTAATGTGCAGTTTTAAAACACTAACTCCCACAGTGCAAGAATCAGCGAGCCAAAACAGGACTGCAGTGGCTCCAGTGTCCAGAGTTCATCAATACAACATTGTGGCTTGATCTTCTCCAAATGCTGTTTGTGCTCTGATGACTAAAATGTTTTAAATGGACAACAACATCCAGGTCTTCCTAACAAAATACAAAGTACAGGTTCAAAAAGTACCCCCCATGACGTGCACTGCAAAATATTGTGATCCCAGTTGTGTTTGAATTGTCAGACAAATGGAAGACAAATACCGTCATTCACTGGGATTCCTCTGTGACTCTTTGATTCACATCTTTTGTCATTTCTCTTTCTGCATTCTGCACTCCGCCTTGCATCTGTCATATCTTTTGACTACAGGTCATGTGTTAAACCACTTTTTGACATCTTACTCAAGGTGAGCTATTTGTTACGGGACCTAAATGAGACAAAAGCTTTTGATTTGTCAGGTCACTGTACCAGAGAGGCATCGTATCTGAGTCAGAAATGACCAAAATACAACACAAGACCATCTTAAAAACTACAAACAGTAGGAGTTACTGTTTTTTTATGAACTCATGTACAGAATATGCATTTGGCACCATAAATGCTTCACCATAGTGCCAATTAGGGCAACATTTAATGAAACTGCAGGTTTCAACAATTAGGCCTGACACCTTCGAGTTGCTTGGTAGGATGGGTTGTCTTCTGGGTTTTTACTTATATTTAAATTACGAAAGTGCCTAAATGCTGCCTGTAACAATACTTTTTTAAAAAAAAAAAAAAAAAAAAGCTTTTACTGGGAGCTGAATTATATGCAGAGGTCTCTTCCACTCCAAAACAAATGGAAAGACAACTAAATCCAGTAAAAACACTGAATAAAGCAGTTTCATGTTACAAATCACTATTTCTCCTTCGGTTCGGTTCAGCATGCCGCGGACAGCCCGCTTGCCAAAGTGTGTTCACCTTATTTTTTATCCAGACGTTCGGGAGATTTTTACAAACACACTGATTAAAAGCGAAAGAAACACCACATGAAGCCGCTCCACACTGCAAATCAGTGTTTCTCTGATGCTGTTAGGCATGTCAAAGACGGGCTGCTAACCCAGCTCCCCGAAAGTGTGCTCACCTTCTCTGATAGATTAAGATCCAAACCTTAAGGTGTTTTTTACCATAAACTGAATTGTCTATAAGATATTTTTTTCTTTGCCAAACTTAAACACATTTTTGAAGGTTTAGGCACACTTTGAAACATCCAAATAATGATATCTGATATTGGTCTTGGGCTTGACTATGACACATTGGTTCAACAGTGTTCCCTGACAGCTTTCAAAGTAAAAGCCCCCACCTTTAAACTTCACAAATAAATTAGAAAATCCAAATTATTAAAAAAGAATACCTCTTTAAACTATAACCTAAGCCCAAAAGAAAGTCATTTTAATTTTTTGTAACTTCAGGGCATTTTTCTTTATTTACAGGTGCTGTACTTTAACAAACTCCTCCTAAAGATTAAACTGGAGCAGCAAATTTGGTCAGTGCACTCTTAAGAAAATCGCAATGGAAAGTTTTGAGTTTTCATGCAAGATTTAGGCCATTAGGTTAGGTTTAGGCACAAAAGCACTTAGTTAAGGTTAGGCTTACTAGTGCGCTCACTGTCAAATGGTCACAGAAATACACAGCTGTGTCAGGCAAAGCCCTACCAGAACCCCAGACACGTGGGAAGGTGCGAAGGTCCGTTCATCGCTGATTTTAACTTTAATTCAGTTTGTCATTTGATTCTTTTTAGAGGTCACAGCATGAATATGTTTGCTTCTCTTGCTTTCTACTTTATTATTTTGATCACATTTCCTATTTCAAGCTTTCCAAAAAAAAAAAACAAAAACAAAAAATCTAAAATAACTGATATGTTAGACTATGAAAATAAGATGCAGAAAGTGGCAATAGCAATGGTAACTTGCTGCATATACTGTAACTGCTTCATAAATAATTCTCCAAACAAACAAGAATAGCTTGTGAAATGCCTGGTAACTTGGAATCTTTGCCTCTCAGCTATTTCCTCTTTACTTTAGTTCTTCTCAACTCTTCAGAAATATTGTTCCTTTGTGTCAAAAGTCAAAAAAACATCGGAAGATTTTGAAACTCTGAGTGCTGCTAAATAGCCTTTGGCATTCCCTCAACCCAGAGGACACAACTTGATATACAGTGTATCTATATTATACTGTACATCCAGTACCACCTCCATAAAGCTGCTTACATAGAAACAAACGTGGAACAAACGTACAGAGGGCAAACTGTGAGGTTTCTCAAGGAGGCAGCATTCCTCAGACACAACAACCTGGTGAATGGACACAGTCTGAAGTCACTATCCCTGTTGCTTATTAATCAGCCCTCCCTGGCAAGATCCCTAGTGGCCACCAAGTCACATGAGCACTCCACTGGGACTTGGCAAACGACGTGGGGAGAGGAAAGCTCCTCAATAAGCTTAGCCTTTATGTTTGTTGAACTGTAGGTATTGCTACTGAGTGATGACGGAGCATTATTTGATAGCCAGGAAGTGAAAGTGAAGCTACATGCAAACAAAGTACTTTATTCAGCACATTTCCAGTATGAAAAATAAACAAATGAAATTGATTCTGCTTGCACTTTCTGCCCATGACGGATTTAGCCCACCATGTTTATCTGCATTTCAAATATCAACATTTCAGAGGTTTCCTCGAGGAGAAAGTCCTTATATCTGTCTGTTCCCATCTACTCCAAATCCTCTTCTCATGCTATACATAAGGAATGCCATGCAGTCACAGCAGCAAACAGTAATCTTCTAATTACATTCAAGAAATTCATTTCTCATTTTTTCCTCAGCATCCCCTGTGATTTGTTGTTTTCCTTCCTTGCCTGCTGAATTGTCAATGCCATACACAATGCAGACACAGTATCGAGAGCCTTCAGTAAAATTCCAGTGCTGCAAATTGATTGTTGACCCAAACTGAGTGCGAGTAAATCAATCAGGCTTCCATTAAACTCTTACAACAAACTTTCTACAACCCACAAATGACTCATTTATGATATGAGCCTGTGAAAACTACCAAACACACACACACACAAATAAAAAGGCAACAGTGAATACGGAAATAGAATGCTAAATGGAAATTGCTTCCCACCACAGAATTGAAAAAGACAACTGGATAACAATTACGTCCAATTTGAAATTCGCCTTTTCAGAAAACAAACAGGGCCTCTTGTTGTTTCCATGAAACAGGCAAAGTGGCAATTTCACTACTGTGGAGCAGCAATTGTCAGTTACAGACACTCATCATCTCATAATGGGACTAATTTCCTTAATATTCCATTTTAAAGGGCAGCACCATGGAGTTTAATGGAAACAAAGTTTGATATTCAAGGCAACCTCTCAACTCAAGCTTCTGAACAACAATAGGAAGAAAACACTCCAGAAATATAAAAATAGCACTTGGTGATCAATCTTACATTTTGTTGCCTGGTCCTGTATTTTTCTTATTTCATGGATGTCACATCCAGATATTTTCAACTCCAACAGAAAAAGCAGAAATAGCAATTTTACCTGGAGCAGCAGACTCAATAGACCAGAATGCAATGCAGCAACGAGGGAGGCTGTATTAGTGGTAATACCACTCAGTTTTCCTGACCTTTTTCCCTTTCCTTTTTTTATTCAAAATTTGGCCATTTGGAAAATGTAAAATATGGGGTTTGGTTAAAATAAAAACAACCATGAGCACTGCAGGGGGGACTTAGAATTAACCAATCAGGACTAACACCAATGTCAAGCTGTTGTTAAGCTTTGCCAAGCCATTACAAGTGGTCCAACGCATCCAGTGGGCTAATCTGCTCACGGCTAATTTTCTATCAAGAAGCACAGCAGGTCAAAGTTTAAGTGTTTGAGGTGAGCTCATGTCTGCAACTCTTCATCCAACATCTCACTGTGTTGGTTTCTGATTTTAATCTTCCTCTCTGGGATATTGGTAGACTTGTTTTTAGCCGCTAATTTGGTTAAAAACACATTTTATTTCCTATAAATTCTTGGCAATAAAAGCCCTTGTGTTTTGCTGTATGAAAGCTTTTCTAATAATGCAGCATAATTAAGAAATGTAAAGCCTTCATCAGCAGTATCTTACCACAGCTATACAGCTGAATGTGAAATAGTAACATTAAACAGATATTTACAGTAAAAACAGGAGAGAAACTAAACTCCAAACCACAGAAATTGAGTTAGAAGCTGCATAAATACTGAGAGCTGAACACACAGACTTTTAAAAATGGCTTTTTTTTCCTCCGGTCTCCTGCTAGGATAGATGCGGCATCACACGCTTGTTTGAGGAGCAGAACAGGGAACTGTCTTCTCAATATCACCCAACATCGTTGTTTGTTTTAACTTAACTCCACTCCACTCTTAAAACCCAGACAAAACAGGTATGTTTGCATGGCTACACACCCTTTCCCCACAGAAATCAGGTAGAATGGATGCAATGTCGGAATTAAGATAGAAACAAAGTATAGAGTTGACAACTATTTCTGATATCAGGCAAGGGGTTTCAAGTTCTCAATCTGGATTTAAAATCCACTAGTGTAAGAGCAACAGGCTGCACCAAATTCCCACCAGAAGAAACCATCAGCTGTATCACTGATCCATCAGTTCCATCATACAGACTGGGCCATGCACTCAGCTGTCTCATATTAATTGGTTGTACATAGAGCTGGGCAATAAGACTTTAAAATAATATTGCAATTTTTTAAGGCTATAATGCAGTACACAATATATATCTCAATATTTTCTCCTAAAATACAAAACTATTGGATGAACTGCAATTACAATAAAGTTAAATAATGTGGCTACTGTCATATAGTAAAGTTGAATACATTACATTACATTTATAATTACATTTAATTAAAAAAATGGTTTGAAGTGAAATGAAGTTAAATAAAGTACTTTTCTAGTGATTTCTTTAAGCATTGTTATAATTAAATAAATCAAAGCAGGCCCAAGGCACTTTTATTTTGATGACCCAGCTTGTCACAGGCCTTTAAGTTTTGATGTTTTGTTCTGGACTTGAAGTTTCCAGCCAACAGTTGGATGTTAGTGTTAGCAGACAGTTAATCAGATACCTTAGCACCTTCAACTGTGAGGATTCATTCATTCTGAGTGGCAACAAACTAACGGCTCCTTAGTTCATGTAAATATATTGCAAAGATTCCCAAGCCGCACCGGTGCTCCATGGTCGCAAAATGTGACTAAATAATGCAACTGAAGTTCTGCAAATACAAGCACACGCTCACCTGCTCACACTATTACTCATTAACTTAGACTGTTACTGCAGTGCCATTAAACATGATGATTTATCCTCTGTAAGCTGCGAAAAAACTAACAGCTCTCCAGTTTACATATTAATAGTATACGTAAATCACAGTAGTGCTCTGTGGTCGCAAAATGTGACTAAATGCTCATGGTCTGGAGCTCTGCAAAAGCCCTGCTTTGTGTGTGTGTGTGTTTGTGTGAAAGAGAGACAGAGAGAGAGAGATAGTGACAGAACCGTGAAGCCAGTGGCTTATAAAAACAATGTGACAATTGATACTCAGTGTTCGTGATATAGCCATTTTATATATCGCATGTGGAACAAGACACAATACCTGGAGTACATTTAATATATCCCCCACCTCTAATTCATACTTGATTTTTTTAAATGACAAGCCTGTGATTACTGTAGCGTACAGCTTCCTTCAACAGATCCATGCCAGTCCTTTGAGGCATTCTGGGAAGTGTAGTGAATAACTATCTGGAGTAAAGGTCGATGAGTCAGGTTCAGTGAAAGTGCTTCAGAAAAGACACATTCCAGTGCTTCATGTTCAAATACAAAGATCAATACATCTCTCAGTGTAAGGGTGTCTCTGAACTCTTGCTCTCCAGCCGAGACGCTGGCTTTAATAGCACCTCATGGCCAATTTACATGACTCTCATTTATCACGTTTCGATATCATGCCACCGTACACAGGTGGCCATATCTACCTGCCATTGTCGGCCATCTGCCTCCCCTCCCTGTACATTCTGCTGCAAGGCTTTATGTGGACTGAGCACCGGGAGACGGACAAAGACATTTTTTACAGCCACAGCTCTGCCTCTTTTGCCTTGAGATCCCCACTGAGTAGCTGTAGCACTGTGATAAGAAAAGAACACACTCTAGCCATCAACAATGATCTCAATGTCTTTAACAAAAGGCTGCATACAAGCGGCACACCATGGCTCCCGTGCCACCACCCCTATCCATCTCTGCTCTCTTAGCTGGTCATCCAATAACAGCTGTTGCTCCAAATTTCGATCTAAGCGGCAATAATTCTCGTCTTTGGCTGACACGGGCTGATGGAGGAAGGACAAGGGCACAATACACGGGCCTGCGAGGGTCTCGGCCAAAAAAAAAACACAAGAGTTTGTGCTGCATCCTGGCAACACAGCCGGCACTGTCTTCTCCCACATACAGAGAAAGAGGGAGGGAGGACGCCCGCTTAGACAATGAGGCTGCCTCATTACCAGTGTTTATCTTAAACTGGATTAATACTCCAGAAAGAAACACTCTTGTTTTCCTTAGTTAGGAAAAGAACATGTGCTGCTACTTCTGGGGCAGTGATTTTGTTGTTGTTTGCTTTTTTCCTTTTCTGTTTTGCAACTTCTCTTCCTTCTTGTGAGATAACACAACGCCCACTGATGTCAGTATTTGATTGCTTCCCACCTATTCCTCACATGTTGGAGAGTGTTCATTTGGATTTCGTGGAGAATGATCAACTGTTGGGGTTCAGATCATCCTGGTTTTGAGAAACATTCTGAGAGCTGCTCGCATATTCAGTGCACCAACAGAAAAATGCGACCAGCTGCAGGAAAGCGGGAGGTGCTCGTTGCTTGAGCTGCATGAACTCCACCAACTCACCTTACAGAAAACAAGAGAAGATCTGCACGGTTCACACAGTTTTTGCACTACTTGTCTTTTCATGTGTGACTAAGGTTGCAACGGTATGAGATTTTCAAGGTACGGTAAAATATCACAGTGTTATATAGTACAACTGTAATTATTACTTTAAGAAATTACATTGACCCTTAACCTTTTGAAAGCTCAGCAAATTGGCTTGCAAATATAATAAGCATTATAAACATGAAAAATAGCAAGTAACTAACATGTTATGTAACTTAGTTTACATAGTAGCAGCCCCTTATCATGTTAAAATTAACTACTAATGGAAAAGAAAATCATTAGCAAAGAGCTTTTAAAATATTGTGACTAACAATTTACATTTAGGCTACTGCAGGTGCCAGACTTCTCCTTGTCTGTACCTATTAACCCTTTGATGCCTGAGCAAATTGGCTTCAACGTGAGAAGAAGGCAAAGAGCAATATGAAAAGTATAAGAAAATTACCCTAAAACTGGTTTTAAAAAAGGTTTTTTTTTTAACTGCTGTGATTAAAAATTATACTAATTTCAGAACATAACTCTGTGTGTGTGTGTGTGTGTGTGTGTGTGTGCACGTGTGTATGTGTGTCTCCGTTTGTGTAGCACAAACTGATGAGTCTGACAGGCATTTGGGGAGGAAAGGAGATGGCCATGCACGGATTAGATTCTCTGTCCATCTGAGATTCATAGATAGATAGATATTTGTATACCAGTGAAGGGAAAATATGTACATGGTAAATCGTCGATTTACATATCATGGTGCCGAGTAGCCCCCATATCATTTCTTATTCACAATAAAAATAAAGCGATTCACACTGGGAATTGTTTTTCTACTTTTAGTGTATATAAGGTGCCAGAGTGCATAAAACAGCATCAAATAGAGCTTGTTTATCAAAAAAAAGTGCCAGTGGAGGAACCTCTGCACCCCCAACAGAGGTCCTAGCTAAGCCTCTAACCTGAAATCCTAGAAATGTGCTAAAATCCAAGAACTGTGCTAAAATTCTAGTAATGTGTTAAAATTCTAGAAAGGTCCTAAAATCCTAAAAATGCTTTAAATTCCAAAAAATTGTCCTAAAATCCTAGAAATGTCCAAGCACCAAAGAAACGTCCTACAACCTGAGAAACATCCTAAAATCCAAGAAATGTCCTAAAATCATATAAATGTCTAAAAATCCTCTCAAATCCTTGAAACATCCTAAAATCATCAAAATGTCCTAAAATCCTTGACTCCTGTCATTTTAAAATAGTGCACCCCAAGCAAAGCAAGTGTCCTTGGTATATTATGAAGGCGGTATACTGCTGCAACCCAATGTGTGACTCAAGTGTGTCAGTGCCATCATATTCATACAACTGCCTGCACCAACATATGATACGGTTAAAATGATGTACGACTGCATTCAGATACGGTGAGAGTTACTGTGAAGCTGACCTTGACATATTCACACATATTTTCTCACTGCACATGAAACAGCCAATGGGCAGCTTCACTTGGGCACTCTGCTGTCTCCCGCATGATGTAATTTGGAAATTGATGCCATACAATAAAAAAGAAATTAAAAAGAACTACAGTTCAAAACACGTCAACAGGAAACTGAACGGATCTTCATTTTGGACAAAGCCTCCCGCCCTCCAGTGAGCTGACACAGCCCCACAGCAATTTTAGCCCGCGGCTGATCCCCTCGAGGTGCGCTGAGAAGCGCTTCAAGCACTTATTCGTGTCGACTGCCATCCAGATGTACAGTGCTTCCTGCCACAGCGGCTCCAGCCTCAGCCAGCCAACTAGTGATGCGCTTCAGCCCAGGCACCTCTTACTGTCTCTATCAATCGCCTGTTTTTCTCTGCTCCTGTGATCTGCCCTGCTCTCTACATCCACCCCACGTCTGACCTGCAGGCTCCTCAACATATTTCTCTACACATCTCTATATATACCAAAAAATCATTATTTCTCTCGTGAACAGTCAGGATGTGCACATTCTGCTTCCATTTCAGATTCTAATCAGATCAAACCGTGACAGGAGCTACAATAACAGCTACCTTCCATTTTTAAAATAGACCCTCAGTTCTGCATATGAAAACAATGATGACAGCTTGCTTGGCAGCTAAACCCAGATTGATATAAAGGGTTTTGAACTGGCTATTGGAAAAATAGTCATAATGATTGTTATTGTATAGGAAATATTTACTTTACATGACCAGGGTCTGGTAAGTTTGTTTTTTAAACTGTTGTTCCAAGGTCAAGAATGACCTATCAGAAGAAAATCCTAAACATATTCAGAAAAATGGAAAGTTAACATTATAGTTTCATATTAACTGACATATTCATTCTGCTGATGCATATGGTCAAAAGCTCTAACATGAGTGATTAAGTGGATCTTGACTTGAAAGTAACTGTTGGGACCTTAGACTGTATATAAAGATGGACTACATGACAGCTCCCCCAAAGTGTAGCTTTTCAGTCTGGATCTTCCCATGCTGTGTGGCTGCAGTATAGGTCATAAAGCCCGCCCTCCATGTTAGTTAATGGGACATAGGCCAAACTAAAACCTCAAAGTACACGCCAAATAAATGTTGACCATATCTGGGATATTTTAGCTTCACTTTAGCATAGCGGGGGGTAAGTGGGGACAGTCTATGGTATCAGCAAATATTTGCCTTGTTTACTGCCATAGGCCTATCTGCAAGTAAGATGCCATTCACTGGCAGCACTGGCCAAAGTTTTTCTGACGTGTCACATTAATTTTGAGTAGGCTAAAAGGCCAAACTCAAGATTAACGGCATCATGTCATCCTAAGGAAATAGAAATGTCTTTGGGACAAACCAAGATCACCCCTGGGGCACATTTGAGACAAAAACTCACTACCAAACACCTCAATGCTAGAATGTAACCAAGTCCATGTGGAAATCAGCAGGAGCAGCACTTGGTAATGGCCCTTTTTTCACAGAGATCATACTATCCGGCCACCATGAAGTCCTGTCTTTATGTGGCCTTTGCAGTTTTACACATAACCAAATGATGGTGTCATCACCCTGCTCCAGTGTGTGATTTTAGTCAGCATGCTGGCACCACGGACTCAAAAGAGGCATGACATGAAACGCAACGCCTCTAGTATGACATATAACATACGTCGGCAGTGCTTTCTAAACAACAACAATCATTAAGCATTCCTGTTATATGGTGGCTGATCTTTTTCTCTGCTGAGGATAAGGAGCTCCTAAGGCTATATGTTTTCCCAATTTGCAAACATTTTCAGCTGCTGCTCATCTTCTTTGACGTAGCTGCTAACTGCCAACAGCTACTTTTTAAATCCCCCATAGTGGGTTGCACAAATAACATATCACAGCTGTAACACCAATGATACCATCCTGCCGGCTGTCCTGTTTATATAGACGTAATTTCGATGCTGTTACCACCCCCAAAGCTGGCTACGGTAAACTATAACATTATCATAACATACTCAAATATATTCTTGTGAAATGGAGCTTTTGGGGATAACCTTAATTATTACAGTTGGTGAAAGGAGAAATTTTGGGATGTTTTTGGACAGGGCATTATTTTAAATAGAGGGAAAGGGCTTTTGAAGCAGTAACTTTTTTTTAAAAAAAAGATGTTTTTTATGTGAAATCAAAGGTTTCATAAATTTCTATGATTGTATCTGTGCTCATTCAAAAGTATAATGGAGAGTTGAATGACTTCAGAACTATCATTTTTTATACTGTAGATGTCTTTGTTTTCCTGGCACAAAAGGGAGAATGAATAACAAAAATGAACTAAACCACAAAAAAGAAATACTTTTTTTTTTTAAATGGTATCTGCTTTAAGCCAAATTATTATTGTAAAAATCTGTATTGTTGTCAGCTCAAAATTTTGAAATCAGCACATTCCTACCTAATTAAAGTTAATTCCATAAGTAACATGCCTAAAGGGAAACATATCACTTTCTGCAGTTGTCTGATTAATGTTCTCTCTGTACTGGTGCCTGTACGCAGCCAAAGATTGTGCCTTTGCCAAAGAACCCAGATAAATTGTCTCAACTAAGTTAGACCACCACTAACGACTACTAATGTCTCTGCCTTCTCAGCCAAGAAAAGGTGATTACAGATCTAAATTGAATCTTAAAGTATTTTTTATATTAATAACACAAGTTACAGGTACTTGCAACCTTTGAAAACAGAACCTTTTTGGTTCAGTAAAGGATATACAAGGATCATGATTTGATTAGTAAATTCTGTTCTGAATTAGTGTTTGATAAATTGCTGTCAACCAAACCTAAACATGAAATAAAGTTTTTTACTGTGACAGGTAGTGAGGCTCTTATGTAGATAGATGGATAGATAGATAGATAGATAGATAGATAGATAGATAGATAGATAGATAGATAGATAGATAGATAGATAGATAGATATTCTTTTGCCCTGTTTATTTGTTATTTTTTCAAAAATGCTCTAGATTTTCAGTCATCCTTATCTGTGCCCTACTCTGTCGCTGCAATGACCCAATTTCCCCGTGGGAACCATTTAAGTTTCATCTAATCTAATCTAACACATCTCTGATTCTGCAAGAGATCTGCTGATATGCAAATGACTACAGCACAATTTTCGGTGCCGTCTGGAGAATGGATTGGACTTGAAATGGGGTGGGAGAGGGACATTTTTTTCCAGGTGTATTAAAAGCAGGCACTTTTAAAAGCAATGTGACACAAAACAAAAAGCTGTGTCCCCAGCTGCCTGTTTCACTGGGAAAGTGTATATTTCTCAAAACGTTGTCTACAGAGGTTTGCTTTCTTCACACTGTTTTATGGCTACAAAAATAATGACTTAACTACTCTGCAACGTAAGTAATGATATACGCTATTAACAGTGACAGTATGTGCTGAATTTCATTAAGTGGGGGTTAAAACAAGCTCTCTCTGGTCTACTAAGCCACACAGAGTGCGCCACTTGATTAATTCCATCTTTTTCTTACCACTGACACATCTAAAATACATAATTAGGTTGAAAAGTGCAAAGAGTCTGCGCCCCAGTTTTTTCAGAGCCTTATATGCTAAAAGTGTGTGCCACATAACATCAGGGTTTCAGCGTAGCAGCGATGCTTTTGGTATTCAGTGCAACCCTCATCCAGTACAGTACAGATGTATTTGATAAGAATAAACCACTTTAAATCAGTTTGGCAAAAGCAGATTTTTGAAGTTTGTATCCAGGATATAAACCTGTGACCTCATCTCTAATTTAAACATTAATATTTTTAAATATGCGTCAATATTTCAGCTCTTAATGCAAGAATATCTAGGGACTGTTCTTTATTTACGAGGGGTAAGGATGATGCAAAAAGGGGGAGGCATGTCAAAGAAACTTTTAAGAACTGGGGAGGGACTTGGGTTTTTATTTTGCCTTAGGGGAGGGGAGTACAACTTTTGCATTTATTTTACTGCCATTTTTTAAAGAAAACAAGCTGTTTTTTTAAGCCAATATTAAACTATTTATCATAAATTGTAAAAGCAGAAATTATCAATAGATTTTCAAATTTCTGACAGTCCTTGGAAACAGTATGTGCAGTGAATGCCTTCATCAAAAGAAACTTGACCAAATCTGTGCTGAAAGTGGCAATATTTTATCAAAATCATGTTATTCTATTTCTCATTTAAATTCAACAAAAAAAGGTTGCAGAAACTAACCAGCATGCATGACAAGAGTTGTTTTTTGTTTGTTTGTTTGTTTGTTTGTTTGTTTGTTTTTAACTAAATTCTAACTTTTCATCTTCAACAGTTAACTTTCAAAAATCAAAGGGTAAGTTGTAAAAATCTAAAAAATGTATTGAGGAGAGAGGGTCATGCAAAAGTAAAATTATTGTAGCTTCAGGAGGGGTTAAAAACCGCACCTAGTCACCCCTCTCCTCTGCTCAATACAGAACAGTCCCTTAGCTGCTAAATCTCTACAGGAGAGGACTTGTCACACTGTCCAGGACTTGCCCAACTGAATTAAAAGAGCAATAGGCCAAATAAAACAGTGAGATTTGGAGCTGATGAGGGGGGAAAGGAGCTCTGCTTCCTTCTACATTCACTGATTCGTCCTCTTCTTTTATCTATTAATTCATTTATTTAACTTCAAGTGTCAACATTAAAGGAGGATTTTCATCCTTGCTCGAGTCTCTTTTTGATTGTAGACTGGTGATGGAGCTTAAGGAAGAATACAGGTGAGCAGGCTACACACACGGGGTCGATGGGGACTTATAAAAGGAATATTTTTCATTTCCAGGTGTCCTTTATCTGCGTGTTTTCACGCGCACCTCTATCAAGGCACAATCTTCCTCTTAAGATTGAATATCTCATGTCAGGTGTGAACAAGGTCAAAAAGAGTCCCCGTTTCCAACAGCACAGCCCTCTTGCCTGGCCGCAGAATACATGGCTTAACTTGGATGACCTGAGCACGCAGTCAATGTGGATTAAGAACTAGCCTAATAGCCTACTTAATCAACTTTGCAGCAAAGACCTCCCGTCTGTGAGATTTACCATGCGTCAAGATGATCCGCGGACAGCCCGAGTCACGAGCGCAAAAAAGGACAACTGCTCAATTCTAAATGCAGGTTCATTTCAAATAAAGAGCTGCGTGACTGGACAACAAGCATGATGCACAGTGCTATTTACTTCTATTTCAACTGCAAAAAAACGCACAACCAAAAGCAAGAATTAGCTTTGCGGGATTAAACTTTCAGAGAAAAGGCTGCAGCCTAATATAACTGGTGTAAAAATACATTCAGATCAACTCCTTGGATACTTAGAGAGTCAAGCCACTGGCACCAAACTGCACTTCACTAATCGCTTTATTTAAGCTGCGGCTTAGATAACAAGCATCTAATGTCAAACAGGCACACAGACTGTCCACCACATGCACGAGGGGACTTAATAAATGGGCAAACAGTCCCATCCGAACAGAGTCGCAGATCGCGATAACAAGTGCTCCAAGGATGACAAAATCCATCACTTACCTTGTTCCATCAGCAGGACGGTCATCCCGACCAGCATAGCCCAGTACAGAGGATTCTTCATGTTTGTCGATGTGTTGTTTGTCTGCCGTGTGACGCCGTCAGAGGAAAAATAGCCTGTGAGTCTCTGAAAATCCCGAAAAGTGCTTTTCTTCAAGTCCCCGGTCCTCCTGTCTGACTGTAAAGCATCCACCAACGCAGCGCTCAACAAAGTCCCTCCTTCAACTGAGAGGTTATTGGCAGCGTTGCCGGAGGTAAGCTAGCGGTAACAACAAGCACTACTTCCGGTCTGTTTTTTTCAAACAAAAGACACTTACTGTTGTTCAGACGTGTCCATTGTAGGCAAGAGGCAGCAGCGCTTTTAATTTGAAGGCAAAATCGATCTACTTCCTTTCCTGACACGGTCGTTTGTAGCTAGCTTACAGCGGCTGTTAGCAGCGACTAGAGGCGCTGCCGTCCGCAGTTCGCGAAGATTTAACTCACGAAAACTATCTTGTTATATTAAGCCTCGAGCACCACGTTCTCCTTAATTTCTTTTATATTCTCTCTTAATTTTCTGGCGAGAGAAAATGTTAGAGAAGTCAACTCCAGACGAACCAAACGCGCTGGACAATTCAAACGAGCTCTGGCCAGGTGCTCTCAGGGCTGAATCCCACTTCTTCTTCTGTGGTACTGAATCCCACTTCATCATTTGTCACCTTTTTGCACAATTACCGCCCCAAAACACCATATAAGGGCAGGTGTGGTGCCGTTTGCAAAGACTCTGGCACCTGCTGAAGATTGGAGACATAACACCAAAAAAGGCTGTAAAAAAACAAAACTTAAGCAGTAGTGAAATTGACATACTGTTTAATAAACTTAAACGAAGTAAATGTGATTCTCCAGAATGTCAGTACTGGTGTTACTGGAAAATCAAAAACCCAGCAATGACATAAGTTTTGCTGTGACAGCAGCAATGGAGGAGAAAGATATTCAGGTGCTTATAAATAAAAGTAGCCTACTACAGTAGGCCTACCACACAGTAAAAAAAGTACTCTGTTGCAGATTAAAGACATTCATTAAAAAATGTTTCTAAACCCTTTGGTGTTTGTTTGGTTTGATTTTTTCCAAAAACTTGGGTAAAAATGGCAGTGACCAACTTGGGGGAAAAATGCAAAAAAAAAAAAAATAGTAAAAGGATACAAGGAAATAACTTAAAAATGAGCTTTAAGAGAGAGAGAAATTACCAGAAAACTGCATTTATAATTATAAATATTCTGTATTTAAAATGTACATAAAATAAATTCATATGTATTTTTTCGTCATTTCACTACTTAGTCATTTCCTTGTTTGTTTTAACTTTTTTTGTTTGTTTGCTGCTTATTCTGACTTATTGTTTTGTTTTTCTTTGTACAATTGCTTTGCGAATTATTTGGCCATGTTTTGTTAAGTTGCTCTTCAAATCAAACCAATTTGCTTAGGTTTCAAAGGGCTAAGTGAAAGTATGTAAGAACAATCAGGGGAATGGACTGATTAATTAGAATTAAAAGTACTCATGTAGAAAAGTTGAAATAAATCTAAAAAATCAAAGTGATTAAAATAACTAAAAGGAAAAACAGCAAATCCTCATGCATAGGCTAAGAAGCTGGAACCATTTCTTCTCTCTTTTTTGCATGAAAAATGGCTTACATTATTATAAGAAAATAGTTGCCAATTCATTTTCTAGGCCAAATTAACTGACTTAATGTTCCAGCTGTGCTTCTGAATTTCTATATCATTTGTGTCCTAAATATAAAGGAGCAAAAAATAAAATATTGCCCTCTGAAGTGTGGAGGAGAAGAAATAGAGAGTAGCATGAGATGAAAACACTTAAGTAAGATAGTTTTTTCAGATTTATAATTTAGTACAATACTTCAGTAAACGTACGTTGTTACTTTCCAGCACTGGTAAGCAGAGTACAGTAACTGAAATTACACTAAATGGGATAAGTGGACCAATTACAGTCGTATTCCTTTAACCCTAAAAATTAAAAATACAATCATTATAGTTACTTTAAAACATCATCGAAGTTCAATTAGCATATGATATTAAAGCTTTTTGTTGTTTTTTTTTTACATTTTCCTCAAATATAAAGCTTATATTTCCTTGTACTGTAAGAGAAAAGTTGTTCTTAAATCATGCCTTGCATGAGGCCCATTGTGTGGCATTTATCTTAATTCATGATATCAAGCAAAGCAAATCAAGCAAGCCGAAGAGTGAGCATAAAGGAGCAGTTCCTGTTTGATTCGGGATCTCACGTCACCTTTATTTTGAGATTTGTCAGTTTTCAATCGTTTCAGCTTTCGGCAGTAAAACAAAAGGTGAAGTCAGGTAATTGAGGCACTTTTAAGTTGATTAAAAAGTCATGGAAATGTGTTGTGTCATAATTTAAATGACATTAATGTAACATGAACCTGAATTTATTTTCTGTAGCTTTGGAAAACATGCTGTTTTCTTTAAAAAAAAAAAAAAGTGATTTCTTATTATTACTATTATTATAGTATTTTTTTCTTTCTTTCTTTTATTGCATTTTTTTTCTGTGAAAGATTTTGGCCTTTTTTGGTGTTTCTTTATAGAAAACATGAAATCACTTTGGCGATTTTAAAATGCATGTTTTCTTTTAAAAAATAGCAGCAGTTTTTGGAATCTCTGTTCTGCTCATCCTAGTGATGCCTGACTAGTCATATCATTTCATATATAGTACTTTTTGACTTTTTTGTCTTTATTTGGTTTCACTTACTTAGAGCAGTCACACAGTCATCATGAGTTGAGTACTTTTACAGAGGGTACCATTTATTCCGGTATTTTTAAATTATAGAAAGAAAAAATACCAAACAAACAGAACACAGGGTGTTTTATGTTTCAAATAAATTAATAAAAATATAGAGCTGAATAAATATATTTAAACAAAGGTAGAATGTTTTTGGGAAATGTACATTCAAAATTTCCTCAAAGTTAGTTCCCTGAAGTTTCATTGAAAAGGTGATTCTTTCCATTACAAAGATGTGATATATATCATACCTGTTCTCTGTGGATGGGACATCTGGCTAAAGCCATTTCCTTTTAATTGATTTTCTAGCAGCTAAACTAAAGTGTTCCAAGCCATTATTTTGTTTTAATATTTGTAGATGGTGAAGGTAAAACACCCAAAAGGAGCTCATCCCACTTAAATATAATTGTTGTCCCAAATATAGTCACTAATTCTGTGTCAATAAATAGCATTTACTTTTGCTAAAGCCCAGTAAAGCACATCTTTAGTAACAATGCAATGACAACTGTCTGCAAATATTTAAAAAAAAAAAAAAAAAAAAAATGTAAAACCTCAGTTTACCTGATGCTGCACATTAGCTGACTTCACCCCACATTAATCAGCCAGACTAATTTTAACGTGCGTCAAGCATGGTTCAATTTTACAGCACTAAAGCAGCCAGTGATGGTTCTCAACCCGACTGCCAGAAGGATCACGAGCATACAGTAGGCCACAAGATAAACTTAAGGGGTTGCAAGATATACAGTATAACTGAACAGGCAGAAATATTTTTGGTGAGGTTTTTCTCATATTTTTCTTCATTTTTTTCTGAAACTACATTACTTTGATGATTGAACTGCACAGCATTCCTTCTAAAAGGCTCACAAGCCAAAAAGACTGGGCACCTGGTTCAACTGAGTGTTTAAGGTGGCAATGACTTGCTGATTCCTAACTTTAAAAACACAACCTGCCACCTTTCTAGATGTTCAAAAATCTGCACTCAAAGGTCAAGAGCATATCACAGCAGCAGACGGTACCGGTCTTAACATGTGAAAAAGCAAACTCAGTAGAAAGTAAGAAAATGTTGTTTGCACCTCAAATATAACTTTACTGATTAAATGCCCCAGTCTCAGAGTTTTCTTTCACAGCAAATAGCAGAGAAAATGGCACCATACATACACTACATGGGACATTTGGATTCATCATTTAAGTCCAATTTCTTGCTGAATTCCAAAACAATAAGTAAAACTACTTATGGGACCTGGCAGAAGGGAAAAAGAATAACAGCATATTGTTTTTCTGTTGCCATCAATGCTCATAGAATAAATATTCTAAACTCATCCATGAATCCACCCGTCAGACGGGATTTCTGTCTGTAATATACAGAGTTCACAGAAACACTGTTGACAAAAGCAATCCATTATTTAAACATAGTGTATTGAATAAGAATTTTTGAACTTTTGTTCTTAGAAATATGACTCTGTAAAGGGAAACTCAACTTGCTTTGCTTTGTTTCAAGGTTTTTAGGATGGTTCCAGGATTTAAGACATTTTAAGGACTTTAGGACATTTCTAGAACTTTATTTTTATTTATCTTTTATATCTAGAGTTTAGGGATGTTTCTAGCATTTTAGGATGTTTCTAGGATTTTAGGAGATTTCTAGAATTTCGGGACATTTCGAGAATTCAAGATGTTTTGGGGATTTATGTAGTTTCCATGATTTCATTTTCTGTTTTGATGCTGTTTTATGCACTCTGGCACCTTATGTATAGAGTACAACACAATTCCCACTGTGAATCACTTTAAAAAATATATATTGTGAAGTAGAAAATGGCTGCGAGCTTAAGTTGATCTGTAAAGACACAATCAGTGGCAGTTTTTTGTTCCATTCTGCCACTTTGTCAATTATCAGAAACATGTAGCCTATTATGTAAACATACAATTAGCTCAATTCATCACACTACAACTTTTTCTTCTATGTTTAAGCACTTTTCTCATTTCAGTCTCAGACAGTGTTGGTTCAATACATTATTAGTTAACAAAAACGAAAACACTTTTCAAAGTACTGATTATTCTGTCAGTGTCTTGGCTGCATGTTGGGCCATCTTCAGATATCTAACTGATGTCCAACAAGTCACAAGTTGTGTTATGTCATCTGACAGATACAACACCCGTGTCACTGCATGTCAGTCAAAGCATGTCACAGCATGTCACTGAATGTCACAGTGTGTCACAGTAGTGGTGGTCTATTGAAATGAGTGTGAGCATACCCACCATACCTCTGCTGTTGCTATGTTGTTTCTATCTGTGAGAGCTTTGATTCTGCTCCCTGATGGATCTTTATTTCTGATTTCATTCCCATTTGGGAGATGATTTGCAATACTCCCTGCGTTTCTTATCATGTTGCCAGATATGGCACATTGTTCTACTATGTCCACAGCAGGGTGCATCCCAAAGAAAGGGTGAAACCATTCCAACAAGTTCAGCTATGTTTCTTTTTTCCATTTGTAATAAATGTGTGGGCTACATGAATGCCTACAGTGTGTCCTGCATACATTTATATAATTAAAAAGCACTTCTGTATGCAATCTACTAATATTTTTACCTATTTATGTCTTTTGTATCGCCGGCCCCTAATTTCCACCGTATCCGTGTGTGGTCCGGCTCTGATCCGTCATGGCAGATAGAGCAAATAGATTTCACTCTGGCAGTCCAGACCCTTGCAGATCAGATACGCAAAGTTCTTATTTTTGCCGGACGCCGGACAGAGCAGACAGGAAATCAGACAGAGACACAACATTCAAACATCCTGTTAATTTCAGAATAAAACACTCCGTGTTTAAGTCTGATCATATTTCACTTAACTACATCAACAAAACGTCACAATGAGCGGATCTAGGCCTGCAGCCAACAGGCCAGAGGTTTTCAGAGGTCACTACCGACAACACAGACGAGGAGAAGCTGGAAGATGGAGATGGAGAAGGAAAACCACAAAAGTATTCATGGCACCACACATTCTTTTCATAGGGACAACGACAGAAAGGAAATGGCGTGGCACAACTTATTGGGAGTTATGGGACTGAATGGAGTTATTAATTCGTCCTCTGTACTGATATAATGCGTGTGATTCTGTAATAACCGTGGGAATTCCTTGGTCTCGCCACATGAGCTGATCCAGCAGTGCTGTGCCATGCCAGATTCAAATCACAACCAGTGGGAACTGACGGATGAGGGAGCACAGAGCAAAACCACAGCAGAGCCGTAACGCAGCGCACATACAAACAGTGGAAATCTTGGGTTAGACCCATTTAAAGTGTTGACAATCAAAGCTGCATGAAACTTGCTAGATAAAATGATCATTTAAGTGCAAAGCCATGCATACCACATTGCATGATAAGATATGCTGTTTCATAATATTTGTATATAATATATTTATAATAATATGTACACTAGAGATAGGCATGCATACTGAAGAACTTGTTTGGATATCCTACTCACCGCAGGCCCTCTCTCATGTAAGCACAACGTTTGAAAAAATATTTATTTAATAAATTTATTCATTTTACTGCACTTAAAAACAAAAACATTGTTCTAAAATCTTAAGTTGACTCAATTTGAGAAGACAAGTTGAGGTAATTTTGTCATGATCATTTTGTCATTATTATTTTGTCCTCAAATTCGTCAACGTCAAAAATTTAAGGCATCCCAGACACTAACTGTTTAACATTAAAACACACTGTTTTACATGTATTAAAATGTGTAGCCTGAATCTTATTTTACTGTAGAGTTGTGTTGAGTCTATTACTTCACAAACATAGACAGTGACAGGGCTAACTGTTGGTGTCACATGGCTAACAATACTTCAGGTTATCAAAGGTATTTACAACAAAGTCAAGCCATTCTGATGTTTGCCTGAGTTTATCGGGACTGTTAAATACACTCTGCGTCAGATGTTAGCCGCCACTGTTGTCTTAGCATGTCCTGACCTAGTAGAATGTATTCAACAGTGTTTCAACAGCCCAAGCTCCAGAAAAAAAAAATGTTGTCATTGTGTATGTTTCTGCAAACTAATGATATATGTTACATTTGTATGTTTATCATGTTAATGTTTCTATATTTAAAGCATTTTATTGAGAGAGGAGTCAACTTGCTTAAATACTTAGCAAATATAAACAAATAAAGAAATTATTGGTAAATATATACGTGCAGTATGGAGATAATTAGTGTATTAATGAAGACACAATTTTTTTTTAGTTTTACAAATTAAATGACAAACTTTGACTTTGCAAAAAAGAAAGAATAAAAACGAGACAACACACCCAAGGTACCAAACCTAGACCCCCAAAACAAAATCTTAAAAGGATCCTATGTTTAATTGATAGCAAATTTATGCCAATGGTATCTCAGTGTTATTTGTCAACATTTCTCAAGTCAGTCTATTCACTTTGTCATCAGGATGGAGATGGTGGATGGCGTTACACCTCGGCAAGACGCTTGCCAAGCTGCAGACTGCTCAAGACCAACAAACAACAAAACCAGCTGTTGTTTAGCCTGACACTGTGACATTCAGCGAGTGATTGTAAAAGCTAGTATTTTAAGACAAAACATGTCTTCTTTCTAACTATAGCAAGTGTATATAGTATCTTTTCTAACTATAGCAAGTGCTTTGTGACCATACCTTAACCAAAGCATTGTTAAAAAATGCAGAAATATGAAGTTTCAACATATCTGGATTCTTCTTATGCACTGTATCTGCAATATAGCTCCTGGTCCTTTTACCCAGTGATCCATGATACATTTGCAAAACCAACACGTGTTGATCTTTCTGTCTTAATATTTCCATTGTCTTTCACCTGCCAAGGGACTAAGGATGTAGATTAGCAGTTCTGCTAACTCCGGCATTTTTACATTTGTATTTCATTAACACAGGTAAGTTCATTAACATGCTTTGTCCCTTTTAAATTAACATTAAATTCAATTAAATGATGTACAAATGTAACATATAGGTGGGCTAAAGAAACATACAATTACGACATTAATTCTGGCAGTTGGGTTAGTTTCAAAGTTAATCATAACAATCTCAGATTTCATAAAAGCAGTGGAGGGAAACTAAATCTGACATAAATCTTACAAATTTAAGGCAATAAACAAATAAATAAATAACAAATAAACTTTACTTATCTATTGTGCATTAGTGGGTTCACATCTTGGCACAGTACTGTCATTTTTAAATTATCTGTCATGTTTATGCATCAGTAAAAACAAGACATAAACTCTACTGGACAGTGAATAAAACTGCAGGAGACAGATGACATGAATATCTACAGTCTGTATATCTACAAACTGCAGCACCCCTGGGATGGAGTGACTGCATCAGCTTTCATTCTCTGTGTGATGACTGTCTCTGCACAGGTAGATGCCTCCCACTCTGTTTTACATTTCTTTTGTCTTCAGCTCTGAAAGAAATTTTTATTTAGGATGAAAGATTCAAGCGGATTCTAAAAATGCACAACCTCTTAACTGTGAGACAGCAGGCTCATAATAATCCTTCCTTTGCATTTCCAAATATATCTATCTATTCATATTCTATGTCTGCTATATCATTACATTATTGTTCATTTGATGTAATGTAGTACTAGTTGTAGCCGTTAAGGGACCCTTTACTACCCTTTATTCCAACCATGGTTTTTCTTAGAAGAAAGTCGTGGGATGTTTATGTTTTTCATGTTTGTTGCTACTGAGATACAGGTTAAGTACACTTGTGATGTCTGTCTATGTTCTGCTTTGTGACCTTTATTTTTCGTCCTCAGCGTTTATTTGTTGTACATGGTGTTACATCTCCTTTTCTGTTTGCTTACTGGTTAACCCTCGAAACCTGCAAATTGGCTTGATTTTTTTCAAAAATGTGAGAAGACAGCAACAAGCAACAAAAGGAGAAATGGCCCCCAAATTAGAAAAAAGTAGTAAAAAGTACACAATAAATAATAAATAAATAAATAAATAAATAAATAAATAAATAAATAAATAAATAAATAAACAAATAATACCTTATAAAAAAGAAAGTAAAAAAGAGAAAGAAAGAAAGAAAGAAAGAAAGAAAAGAAAGAAAGAAAGAAAATGACCTGAATAAGTCCCTAAAAATTACAGCAATTTTGTAAGATAATTTTAAATACAGAATTATGATCCTTATAAATACAGTAAATATAGTTTAGACATGTTTCCATGGCTCTTTTAAAATAATTTTCGCAATTTATTAGTTGGTGGAAAATTTCTTACCAAAATGTTCATTGCCTTTTTTCCCCATGTCTTCAAAGATATCACACCAATTTTCTCATTGTTCAAAGGTTTAAATGCTTTTGAAAGGCATCTGAAAGAAGCACAAAAAAGTGATGGTGCTCAAGGTTTCAAAGGGTTAAATCCATAAACAAAAGGCTTTTGTAAAAGTAAAACATGCTTTTGTGATGAAGGTCAAAATAAATAGAGCTGATCTGATTCAGTGTGAGTATACAATGATGTACTGTAAAAACACGGACAATGAGGAATATTATATTAATGTGTGAATCATGTCCACCCACCGATTCCATCAGTTCTAATGTACTCTTCACCAAATCCTCCAGGGGTTTAAGGGAGCATTGTTGTATAACAGCAAATACACTGACAGAATGCAAAGCCGTGTCCTCACTGTTCCCTGCACTGCTGAGGCGGTCACTCTGACTGCAAAACTCATTCAAAATAAATATTTCATTGTATTAATGAATGTCATTTGTACCAAACTGTCACCCAATTTCCAGCGAGGACAGTTATTAAGCACATCATCTCCAGGTAATTAAAGCAGGTAGGCTCCTACAGTGGTACAAAATAAGAAACCTACAGGGCTGAGCCAAATTTTGGTAAAACCATGAGGGTGTGGAACAAACAAACACAGACAAACGGAATTAAGTGATTTATGCTGCAGGAGTGGTTTCTGTGGATGTTTCAATTCAGCAGTCTGCTGTAAAACTGTTGCCTTTCAAATTCATTCTACAGCCATTGTAAATCCACAGTGACCTCAGACTCTATCGATCTATCTATCTATCTATCTATCATTCTATCTATCTATCTATTTACCTATCTATCGTCTGTATTGTATGTGGAGAGCACTAGTGTAGGAGAACATTAAAAGGCAAAAAATAATGTAAATAATAATGTAAATAATAATGTAAATAATGATAATAATAATAATAATAATAATAATAATAATAATGCCTGGGGTGCTGAATATGCTAGGTCCAGCACTGTGAAGAGCATACTATAGACTCTTCTCAGTCCCTCTTAAAAAAACACTGGCTTTGATAATGTGATACTCAAACAAAGTTATAAGCATTTCACCAGAACAATGGGGGAAAATAATTTCCACTTTTGTCTTTTATTATCTAGCCATGCATTTAGCAGAATTTCACATATCCTTTTGGAGGATGGAAGATTTAAATCACATCAGCATGAGGATTAAATGCATCATAGTACAAATCCTCACAATGAGTTTATTCACAGTTGATCAATGTATATTACTGATTATTATAATTTGAAATGAGCTCATACTGTATACAGAGGCTGAGTTATACCACCCTTTCTCATTCCCAGGTCATCAGATACCAGCCCTGTCACACCCCAATGGCATCTCATTGCGATGCACAGGGCACCATTTGGCATTGCGTTAAAACAATGGGACGTTGGTATATAAGTTATGTAACGTGAAAAAGTGATGTACGTAGTCTATGTCAGTTAGGTAACATGATGTAAACATAATGGGACATAGGAACGTAAGTTTTGCAACATTACTATAAAACTATTGGATGTAGGCATATAAGTTACTTTACATCACGCTTACGTAAACCATGAGATGTCGATACATTAGTTATGTAATGTTACGTTAATACAATGGGACATTGTAATGTATGCAACATTACAGTGAGATGTAGATATGTGGGTTTCATAGTAAGAAGTCAAAACAATGGTGCATAGGTAGTTACGTAACATAACATCAAAACTACAGGACATAGGTACATAAGTTATGAAGCGTTATGTTGAAAAAGTAGGATGTAGGTACATAAGTTATGTAATGTTACGTTAAAACAATGGGACGTTTGTATATAAGATGTGCAACATTACATTACTGTAAGACAGTGAGATGTGGGTATGTAAGTTGTGTAATGTGAAGTCAAAACAATGGTATATAGGTGTGCAACTTACATTACATTGCGTTAAAATTTTGGGATGTAGGTGCATACACTGTAATGTCACCTTAAAACTATCGATCATAGGTATGTCAATTACACAATGTTATGTCAAAACAAAAGGTATGTAAATTACACAACATTATGTTAAAATGGGACTGGGTATGGCATGTGACTACATGGGGCGACTGTGCCTCTGCGGTAGAATGGGTCGTCCTCCAATCGGAACGACAGTGGTTGATTCCCGGCTCCTCCAGGCAACATGTCGAAGTATCCTTGGGCAAGATACTGAACCCCGAATTGCTCGGGCCACCAGTGTGTGAATGTGTGTGAATAGGTGAATGTGACAATGTAGTGTGAAAGTGCTTTGACTGGTCAATAAGACTAGAAAAGTGCTATACAAGTACAGTCCATTTACCATTTACATTAGTTTTGTCATGTTATGTTAAAACAATGGGATGCAGTAACATTCATTCATTCATTCAGTCATTTCTGTAACCGCTTGTCCTCGTAAGGGTCACGGGGGGGCTGGAGCCAATCCCAGCTGTCATTGGGTGGAAGGCGGGGTACACCCTGGACAGGTCGCCAGACTATCGCAGGGTCGACACATATAGACAGACAACCATACACGCTCAGTCACACCTAAGGGCAATTTAGAGTCACCAGTCAACCTGACCAAAAAAACTTTACTTTTAGTTTCAGTTGAGACATGTCTCCTGGGTAAAATAGTTTGTTTGACCCAACCGCTCATGTGGACCTTCTTCATCTTTTGCTCCCAGTGTCAAGTATTGCCCTGTGGGTCTCATAAAGGGTGTCTCTGGGTTAATATCCCATGCTAAGAGTGTGACACAGTGTCAGTATTTGATGACCTGGGAATAAAAAAAATGTTGGTTAATACAGTTGGACTCTACATAGAATGCATTATACAACTCATACTTAATCACAAACCTTGCATATCATCATGACAAGCTTTTTGAGAGCTGACCCCTGCAATACTGACTAGTTTGACGATTGATGTCTAATACTACAAACATCAATCAGTTGTCTTGCTGGCAAAACTAAAGAGCAGAGGTCAATGATGTCTGAAGAAATGTCTGGAGAATAGCTCATTAAATATGAAAATGTATTGCTTCTGCATGGCAATCTCACCAATACAGTAATAAGACTGCTGTGGTCTAATGATTGAGTACCAAATACTCACCACAGATATGTATGTGATAGTGCCAGTTGATATTGACAAATGCCTGAAGTCACAGACAGCCTCTCCAGTCACATGCGTTACCGGTGCTGGTGGCTGGCGCAGAGCCTGCTCTGAAGAGTTGGCCTCTACAATTGTATTACATTTTGCTCCATGTTAGTGACACCTTAGTGCATTCCTCTGATTAAGAACTTGAGCTTTTTCTGAGCACAGAGCTATTACTTTTACTGCCTATTTTTTTTAATTTTCTTTTATCATATCTATCTGCAGCTGCAGAGCCAGGGTCAAACTAAACCTTAGAGGACTTCAAGTCTACCATTCGCACCATTCGAGTTTTGGAGGCCACTGTCATTCAAAGAGTTGCTGCTCAAAGGAAAATTGTCCATCAGTACAGCCATTAATTCTTTGTTAACATTAGCATTCAAGTTCATGCTTAATACTATTTTCAAAGCATCACATTTACGTTTCTGCCCTTGTGAAAATGGGCTCCCATTTAATAGCTCGTTTCACTGTAAAACCTTTAATTTTCCTGTAATTCACCATGTTTTAACCTTTGTTTGCACACTCCCACGTGCACATATTAGATTTGAGGCTCAGTTGTGTAATTGGACCCATTTTTAATAACATATTGAGGAGCTTGTTACAATGAATGGGCTAAATTAATTAATGCTTCCAAGCTTCTGCCTCTGTTTTTAAATGGAGTGTGCAGGGTTGTGCAGTTACTCTTCTGCTCGACAATGCATTGTGAATGTTAGGTGACTGTGTTAGTCATGGGCTTGTTTTTCCCTTCTTTTGATGTTCTAAAAAGGTCGCCTGGCTACCTTAGCAATGAAGGACAAAGAAAAGAAGCAACACGTGAACTGAGGAAGAGAAATCTGACAGGAGAAAATATACAAAAGAATTATTATCTCTCTATTCACATACTTGAAGAAACACTTGTTTTTTTGGGATTTTAGAATTGTACTTTTTCATTTGTCCCACCTTAAAAGTCTACCTATTCATCACATCTTGTCATGAGGCAGGGGATTGAAAAGTACTTGAAAAGAACATGATTCATCAAGTCCTCCACATTTAATTAAAAAAAAAAACCCACACACATTATTGTGACTGCAAAACAACACATAAGCGTTTTCGGAGAAAACAATGCAAACTGCTGGTAAGAATCAAGATGCAAGTGGATATAATTATCACTGTGATAACTTTTTGGGGGTGGTTGTTGGGCAGACATAGGCAGTCTTAGGCAGTGGCCTCATTAATGATCCTAATGGTTTGAGGGTAGAAGCTCTTTTTGCGCCTCTTAGTGCCGGCCTGGTGTATCTGCTACCTTCTTCCCAACCTCAACATAGAGAAGCTTTTATTTTGGTGTTTATTTATTAATTTTTTTATGTTGAAGTAGTTTTCTTTTCTACTTCTTTTTTTTTTCTTTTTAGTTTTTACTAATTTCTTGCTATTTTTTGGGCCCCGCTCAGCTGACAGTCTATGTGGTTTGTTTACATGACACAACAGGTGTGCAGATTATCTGTAGACACAAAATGCCGCTCTCTTGCTGCTAGGACATGGTGTGAAATTCATGAGGCATGAATTTCTGATTCATGGATCTTTAAATAAGTGTGTGCAGTGTAGCTGAGATGCACAGCCAGGACGCTGTTGTGTGTTTTTGGCATGAAAAACATAAAAGTTGCACAAGCAAGCTCACCTTAGATTGAGTGATCTAATGGAATACATACAATTATGTTTAAGGGCATGTTTGGGGGCAGTTTTATGATCTGTCCCACAGAAAATATTTTAATGGATACTTAAAAAACAACGCCTGGAAGATGATCAGCTCGAAACTCAGGATTCCTTTCAAATAGGTTGTAGTTGCCTTGCAATGTCAGGCACAACCTGCGTGCCTTTGAACGTTGGCACAAGGGAAGCACCCAGCTTCAACCTTACGTTTTCCATGATCATATCCCCCCTGCCTTCCAGAACCTCCACTGGCTCCTGGTCCCACAACAAATACATTTCATTTTAAATTTTTTGTGGAAATATAACTCAGTAACTTCCATGTTAATTATTCTACAGTGTACAGTGTTCCCTGACTGAGTGCTGTAGCCTAATTACCGGTAGACCATTGATGTGTGAGGTAAATTTGGTGCTAATAAGCCATATAAAATTGTGTTATTGAATATTTTCGCTCTATGGTGTTGCACTTTGTGGACAGCCCCTAAGAACTCAGCCTGCTCCAGATTACGAACAATGTAAATTGTCCATCTTGGAGGACAGCTATTTTGGATGAAAATGACAGTGTAGCTTGTTTTCAATTAGTACGAAGTTTCCTTTGTGTTTTGACAACATTTTGTTCATGAATTATTGATCCCCAAAGATCAAATCTGCCAATATTTTTGCAACTTTACCCGAGCGGCTCCTAGAGGGCTGGAGCACTCATGTTGTGTGAGTGGATATACTGCTTATTCTTTTTGCAGTTGTTTTCGTATATGCAGCGCATTTCTGTATATGAAACTCATTTCTGTTTATGCAGCGCATTTCTCTAATTCGTTTCTGTTTATGCAGCGCATTTCTCTAATTTATTTCTGTTTATGCAGCGCATTTCTCTAATTTGTTTCTGTTTATGCAGCGCATTTCTGTAGATGTAACTCATTTGTTTATGCAGCATGTTTGCCCTTGTCGGCCACCGTAGATGTGAGCTGGTAACACAACAGTCCAGGAAGGTACCCTCGTTCTATAATACTGTAATACTACATGTGAGGAAGATGGTTGTATGGACTGCACTCCAGAGATAAAAGTAAGGCACAGAGTAAATCCACAACATTTTTATAGGGATTAGGGAGCTGGCATCCCCACTGTTGAAACAAATTAGCTCTGAGCTGGTGCAAAACCCCCTTATTATAACGTTAACTCAGCCCTACAGGACATCCAGCAGAGAAAGTTAGACATTTCTCTAGATTCAAATGAACCCTTTGGTTAGTGTACACTTAACAATGAATGAAAGACTTAATCATAATAATGCCTTTATTTTATAATTCTAGCAATTTAAATAGAAACAGATAAATGACAAGAGAATAAAGTACATCTTTATATACAGCAGCAGGGAGCACATGTGCAGCTGAAGGATCATGTAATGAATGATCATGTACACCAGCCTAAGCACCATATGGAGAGCAGATATACTGCAGGGTTACATTGTAATTAATTCCTCTAAGTATGAACAGTTATGGGAATACAAGTAAGATTTGTGTGGTAATTAAATATAATATGGCAGGCCATAGTCCAACAATTCTGGCCTTGGAAAATATGTTGTTACTGTAGAAAACATACTCTGACCTACTCACACATCCAACAGCTCGAAGATGGAAGACAGAGTTACACCAAAGTGACCCAGATTACATTTCTTTAACCCTGAAAACAGCTGATGAAGCTGCAGAGTATGACTTCTTCACTCGGTGGGCTCCGTTAAAGATTAGTGCAATCAGTGAAATTTTCAAAATGTCGATTAAACACAATTGCGAGATGACTGCATTTCCACTGAGTGATGTTATGCGACTTCTCCTCTCCCGATAATATGGTGATGGAGGTTCACAACATTAGCAGGTTTATTTCTACTGCAGCCACAGCACTAGCTGTCATTATTTCTAATCAAAGGTGACATAGGCGTGTTATGAAGCGATAATGGAAAGGCAAGCCCTGTATATGTGGGAGCGGCCACATATGAGGGATTTCTGGGAGGTGATAGTCCATGATTTCACAGAGGAATCCTCTCAACTTTTGCATTAACACCTGCTGCATCATGCCTGAGGGAGCCAGTTACCACTGACAAGTACATAGCCATAGCATAATGTGAGATAAAGTGAAAAAGTGTTTTCATTGCAGTTTTGCAAAATATGGCTTTTTCAAATCACTTAAAATACCACCCAGGGACGTTGCCAGTAATTCTGGGCCCCATGAAAACATATCTCATTGGGCCCCATCACCACAGTCCAAGACAACCCTACACAATTGTTATAACCCAAATGGCAAATACTCAAATGAACTGCCCTCTCTTTCTTCACCTTCTTCTTTCCTCTCTTCATCATTCTCACTGCCCTCATACTCTTCACATCCTTCATCCTTTAACACTTCCTGTTCCTCTCTATCTGCTAGGGCTGAACTCTCTATAAGCAAGAAAGCAAACAGGATGAATATTAGGGTCTTGTCCTGCTTTTAGCCTAACATACAATAAAAACAGGACAATCATTGTTCCTGTTTCTAAGTTCCTTTCAGCTGAAACTATTACAAATGATTGCTAGGAAATTACTTTTAGTTGCCACATTATGAGCTCACCTTGTCTCACATCCTCAGAAAAATGAGCAGAAGTTGAGGGGCCTGCTGCTGCTTCACTTTGTTTCTGAAACTGAAGATCATGTGGTTCATAATGTTATGTTATGCTAGCCAATATTGTGGATGTAACACATGGATGTTGTTGCTATGATACTTGTTTATTTGGATTATACAAAAATATATGCTTAAAGCTATCTTGGTCAACTGCCTCCAATCTAAGCTACACATCAATATTAGTTTTACAGTTTCTAAACTGTAACTGCAAGTGTTTAATTTAAGATGAGCATATGCTTTATATTTGCCTACCATGGACAATATTGCCCTTCAGACTGCCCACCTTTTACAAGATTAATTGAAACCAAGTGACTTGTTGAATAACAAGGGCTTATTTGGTTTACCCTCAACATGAAAAAACTCCAAAAACTACAGTTTTGATTCAGATTCACATTTTCCCCTCAGTTCTTAGTTTACTTTTTTAACACTAATGGAAATAACCTTACTTGAAATTAAATACACCATGTTTGTAGGGCATTAGCAGGCTTTTAAAGCTAGTGCAAAGTCAGTTATATAATATGAATCTAGAGATTGTAATGAATCCATTTATATCAAATCAGTTAAGCTATTTCACTGGGAAATTAGCTTAATATCGCCCCAAAGTTGACTGACTTAATATTATTAATATTCATAAGTATAATGTCATATGAGGTTGTACCTATGATGCTGAGTAATTTATAAATATAATAAACTTTTGTATAAAATGCAAATATAATCCAAACTCGACTCCTGCTGGCTGACTGCCTTGAATCTAAATAGCTGGTATTAGCTTAGGGTGGACTAAACCATTTTGCGCATTTAGTAGGGGTGAATATGGAAATAATGAGTGTCTGAGAGACACTCCATATTTTTTCCAGAAAGGAATTCTGAATGTTTGTTTATTTATTCAGACAATTTTAGTTAACTTATTGCAGTTATAACTTAGAGAGAAAAAAAAGAAAATAAAAAAATCATTTTTTTCAGGCCCATTAAGGCCCCCACTGGAGCCCTGGGTAGTCAGTTCCACTTTTCCCCCCACTATGACGCCCCTGATACTAACTCATTCGAGAGTAAAAACTTTTTTGCAATAAACGGGAGCTTTTTAAACTTGATTAGTTTCCATGTTTTTTTTTGTATTTGCAATTTTAATTGCGCAGTTTGAGGGTTAATGGAAACCTCCCTATTGTATCCAGTTAATCTATGTGTGCTGTCTTCATCTTTCCTTGTATATGCAATAACATATACAAATTGATAAACTTTTGCTTACCTTAATATCGCTTTACTTAAATAATGCAAGGCAAGACTTGATTCATAGGAATGACTCAGATCCTAGATTAAAATAAACATATTGACTGTTCAATAAATATGTAAAGAAAAAAAAAGATGTACTGCTGTTTTAACCAGCTGTCTACAGTAACTTGACATTGGATTATGTAGGTCTTCTCTTAAATGGGATATCATGCTTTTTTCTTCTATTTCAACCTATAAATCATGTTACAATGTCAGGTAGCCATGTTAAACAATGCTAAAGTGTCAAATACTGAGATAAGCATATGTGGAAGTAAGCCCTGTGGGTTGTTTTATCTGACTGTGAACACCAGGTTTTCAGCCATTTTTCTAAACCTCAGCACACTTTTGCATCACACCAACAGTGACTGGACAAAGGTTACCACCACAATAGCTCTACAGTAGTCTTTTACTCAGACATGAGACACGAAAATATGGAAGTTGCAGACATAGCTCTAGAAATATACTCAAATTCATAAGTAGCACTAAAGTAATGAACATGATCGTGCTGAAGGTTTGGTTAATTGAAATTATGTGTTGATTATTATTTGTATTCAAAATCTACAAGATTATTTTGGGGGAAAAGAACGTGACCAAGTGATAAAGACAGCCGAGAGTCCGATTGGGAGAGACAGAACGTTATGTTTTCATCTCAAGTCATCGCATATTGCCACTTTCCAGTGGATTTCCACATCTACATATTACGCTCTGGGTATCCTATTGTGTCTGCTGTTGACGTTCCAGGAAAGCACTACCATGATGGCACTTCCATGATGGTGCTACCACGATGGCAACAAATACACATGGTGGAGTGACACTTCACCTGGTTATGTTCAGACAACACTGTCACATGCTGGCGTGGATGGTTAGGATTAAGGGCGCACTGTTCGGTCTAGAAATAACATCACATTCAAATGGGATGCGAACATTAGACTCCAGCATGAAAGTCTAGGGTTTGCTGAATCCATCCACCGCCCCACCAACCCATCCACATAATAAATTTCTTAATCTCCAGTAAACGGGTCAGTTACATTATTTTAAATTGCTTACAAACTATCTCACTTAACTATGTAAATCTAAAAAATATATGGAGACATATGTATAATCTTAATTACACAGTATTCAGAAATAAAGCCAGGGTTGCGTAATATTATTTCCCTCATGCTGAGTAATTACAGCAATACAGGGCTTTCTTTCGAGGAGTTAGCAGGAACTGGTAAAGCTTTAAAAAGGAAACAGAACAAAAAGAGACAAAAACACCCCTGAATGTACAGAACTGCACAGTTCTTTAATTTGGTTCAGCACCAGCCCTGTAATGCTTGTCTGCGAGCTGCCCTGCACAGAATGTTCCAACACCTGCCTGTGAAATTAAACGGAGGCTAAGCCAATTTCTGCAAGATTAAATCCGGACAGAAGCCGACGATCCTTTTATTAATTCATTGTGTAGTAATTGGCTACTTCTGTGCCGACATTTACATGCTCTTTTCTGATGAGTATTGTTGATTATCCAGCTCATTACGACGTGACTCCCTACCTGCACTTAATCGCACAGTGAGCAATTGTTTAAAGAACGGCTGGGCATCTTTCCATCATAATTCCAGGCAGGATGTCCATGCAGGATTGAGTTTAAAGGGGAAATTGGGTTTTTCTCCTGAGATAAAAAATACTGTTTTAATATTGGTGACTAATACCAGTCTAATGACTCCAAACTTCTATTTTGCAGCAGTGATATTCAACTTATGACCCCCGGGACAATTCTGGCCCTGATAGGGTAGCAGGTAGCCCTCCAACCTTTTTCTAATTCACAATAAAAATGAAGTGATACACACTGGAAATGTGTACTTTTAGTATACATTAGATGTTACAGTGCATAAGTATAAAAATAGTGCTTGTTGATCAAAAAAAAAAAAAAAAAAAAAGCCAGTGGAGGATCCCCCGCAGAGGTCCTTACTAAGCTCTTAATGTCCTAAAATCCTAGAAACATTCTTAAATACTAGAAATGTCTAGAAAATTCTAGAAACATCCTAATGTCCTTAAATATGAGAAATGTCCGATAATCCTAGAGATGATAAAAATCCAAGAAATATCCAAAAATCCTATAAATGTCTTAAAATCCTTAACATGTCTTAAAATCCAAGAAAAATCTGAAAGACCTAGAAATGTTCTAAAATTCTAGAAATGTACTAAAATCTGAGAAATGTACTAAAATCTGAGAAACATCTCAAAAGCTTAGAAATGTCCTTAGATCATAGAAATGTCCTAATCCTAGAAATATCCTAAAATGCAAGAAATGTTCTAAAATCCTAGAAATGTCAAAAAAAAAAAAAAATCCTAGAAATGTCAAAAAATCCTAGAAATGTTTTATAATCCGAGAAATGTCCTAAAATCCTAGAGACATCCTAAAATCTTAGAAATGTCCCAAATTTCTACAAACATCCAAAAACTAGAAACATCCTGAAATCATAGAAACTATAGAAACATATATGGAGCTGCTGGCCCCTTTTTTGAAAATGCGGCCCCCAAGCAAAGCAGGCTGAGTCTCCCTGCTCTGCAGCGCAGTCACATACCATACTGCATATCAGCTTTTTTGAAGAAGAACATGCCTCTCCAGCGCCCCACAAACTGCCATCACATCACACTTTGGTAACGTGCTGTGGGTTAACACAGTCCTTCAAAGACTTCCCAGCTCTTTAGTCAGCTCTGTCACAAACAGCTTTCATTTGTATGCTTTGCCTGCTTTGGTCCCAGAGCTCTTTCAAAAACACTTAGTAAGTATCTGTCATAAACGGTGGCCACATTACCACATGAATCAATCCTTCAATCGATGTCTCATTATAGAAAAATTGAGGAACTTTGATGTTTTACTTGGACCACTGGCCTAAATCGGGTACAGCGGGTACAAGTCTTCAAACTGCAAAGAATTACGATTCTCAGATGCATGCAACAAATCAAATCCAGTGCATCTCAACTGGCCTTCTGTGGAGGATGAATTGTGTCTGCCCTTGAGAAGACACAGCCACCCCTCCACCCAAAAACTGACTGTCATATAATAACTCTCTCAAACATTTGTGGCCCTCCCAGATGGTAGATTTGTCCTGGCTCTCAGTGGCCATGGAGTCTATACACACTGAATTGTTAAAGAACATTAATTTGTTCACGAGCCGGCGCCTCCAACTTTTACTCGCTCCCCCCGAAGAAGCCTCGGTCTAATAAAAGAATTCATTTTGTTCGATCCTTTCCCTCTGTTTGCCTCGGATGTCTGCTTCCCTCCGTTCCTCAAGGTGAAGCACCTCCTCGGTGATGTTGCCGTTGATAAATAGCTTCCAAGCATTTTTGATGAGACGGTAAAATGCCCTGCTAGAGACACCGAAGGGCTCCTCAATATGTTATGGATGGCAAGCTCCCCAGCCATCACTTGCTTCAATTATTGGGTCCGCAGGAAGGAGTCAATAAAATGTTCACTTTCATGAATCGAGCAGAAGTTATGAATGTGTCCTTTAGATTCAGGCACATTGGTCAGAAGGCACTTTTTTATTAAGACTGCACTTTTATACCGATGCCATTGATCCGAATGCCTGTGTTTGCTTTAGTCCGGAGACAAAGGGTCAACAGAGTCAGCAGCAGAGGTTTTGGGGAGGTAAGAGGAGATAGAACACCCAAACATTTTTCTTGAATGAGTGACAGAAAGCTTTGAGATCAATATCAATCAAATTTACTCAGTCACAAAAGTCAGCCATCAAAACAAAATGGTCCCAGCCTTTATTCAGTCTCTTCTGCAGCGCCAAAATATTTACTGCTGCACTCTGCAAGAGTGAGGAATACTAATCGAGTTTTAAAATGTCAGGCCTTCTCCAATAGAGCTACGAGATTGACGTGAAGAACTTTGATGGTTTATCGCCTGCAAACTTCCCCACAGAGTTCTACAAGAAAATTAGTGTGGAGAGGAGCTCCGGTACTTAAAATGGATCCCTGCATTTCAGTAAATAGGCAATAGTAAATCATCAAAAATGCATACGCAGCTACCTGTGCATACACAATCACTCCAGTGTAGCAAATTAATCTTGAAAGCAGTAGAATAAAAATATTTTTTTTTCCATTAACATCCAACTTCCATGAATTTTAAACTGGTTCTCCTGCTCCAATTTGTTCTGCGCCCACTACTTTTACTTTTGTAATCTGCAGTGTTAATTTGAATAACAGTGGGTAACACTGTCAGCCCTGAAAGCTCGATGCAGTTTTGTAATTTACATGCATAACTGTTCCCGACTTGTTCAACGGAAAGCAGCAGGGTTTCTGAAAATTCTGTCAGTCATCAAGTCTTTAGTGTCAACACCACACCCATCAAGTTAAAACATGTCTGCAGCTGGACTTTTATTTCTCATTTCTCTGTGCTCAAGATGATTCGGCTCTCCTGCTTTTATTCTTATTTTATCAACTTTTTTTTTTTTACTTATCTGCTGTTATTCTCAGAGATGGCTTGTCAATCACAGTGCGGTCAGTGCTGAGATGTCTTTTTCTTCTTGGATTTATATGCAAGTTTGTAATATTACCAGTGCTTGTATCTGTTTCCAAACAGGGGCATGCAAAGTGTTGCTGAACATTTGGGGTTCGTCCATTTGACCCCAGCCTGCTACCACATGACTTTATAAAATAAATAAATGCTTAAATGCACTGCCCTCTGACAACAGAAACCAAGAAAAAAAATCATAATTAATCAATGTCACTTGCAAAAAAGCGGAACCTCTGCAATTAGTCATTAGTCATACAATGCAAATTAATTTGTGTGTTTGGCAGAAAGCGCGAAAGGAGTCGTATTATTAATTTCCACTCCAAAAATCCACCCATGAACACACAATTATTCAGAGCTATGTCTTGAAACAAAATACAACATAAAATTTAAATGTCCCATTTACGTTGTGACAGAGTGAACCTAATGAGAAACATGCCAGTGAGAACAATACAGTGAACTACGGGTTCATACACAGAAAATAGATTGCTTCATGAATATTAGTCTCACAATATGGCGTATCAACAAGCTCTATATACTGACAGAGCAATGTGTGTGTATCTCTCACCTGGGACATACTGTAACCTAGAGATGAGGCTGGTGAAAAAAAAAAGAGTTAACTCTCAAGTCCTCTGTGAATAACACTGCAGCATTCAGTCTTTCAGCCTTCCCTTCTCCTTTCTCTTTGCCTGGTCAGGACTTTTTCTCTGTTTGATGTCTGCATTGACAATCAGTGCGATATACACTGACAGTGCCTTTTGGATGTGTCCTTGAACAAGGTAAAGCTTAAGCGCAAGCTCAAAGTAACAGAGTAGAAAGTGGTTGTAATGGACTAACTCTAACTAATTGGCTGATTAAAAGACAATAAAGTGCAAATTAATCATCATGACATGCTTAGTGTAAAAAAAGGTAGCACCGTCTGTATTACATAATTTTTTATCCTTTTTTAAGATCATTTTTTGGGCTTTTATTACCTTTAATTGACAGGACAGTGTGAGTGTGGAAAGGGGAGAGAGACATGCAGCAAAGGGCCGTGGCCGGACTTGATCCTGCGGCTGCTGCTGCAAGGACACAGCCTCTATACATGGGGCGCCGCTCCATCCACTGATCCACCAGGCACCCCAAGTATTACATAATTTAAAATAATGAGTAGAGCTGTATTCAATATCCTGTGATTGCTGAGATAACAAGGGGTGCAAGATAATTCCAAAGTTGTTAAATACTGCCACTTTTTTAATTATTTTGTCACCAAAAGCCATCTTTTTTTGTGGCAGTATGATATGCCAACGAGTGGTGTCAGATTGTAATGCAACCTGATGGAATCTTTTGTGGTGTTATGATGCGCAGCTTGTTCTATGAGAGCTGCTTTATCAGTGCTTTTGGCTAAAGAGGCACCTTTAATGTGCATATAATATGCCGCTGGATGGCATCAGGTGAGAACGTGGCCAGACAGAAGTGGTCGCCCTGTTATATCTCAATGGCACCTGCTGCGTCTGCCTGATTCGCAGATCACCAATTTACTTGAGAATGTGGCCGAACGGTACAAATGAAACGTGGCATGACAGTGAAAGTTTGAAACATTGCCAGTAACAACATAATATAAGGAGCACAAAGGCGCCTATAAGGTGTGCAGGAGGGAGGTAGATGGATCGAACAAACCTGGACTTTGATGCAGGAGACAAATGATCGCTTCCCTGTTTGAATGTAATGCTTTTTTCTACAACTCACCATGTGCCTCCTTCCCCTAAACCTAACCATTCATGGCAGAACATGCTAACCACGAGCAGCATCATCCCACTATGTGCATTTGTTGTGGCATCCCGGAATGTCAGCAGCAGAAGCAGGAGAATACCTAAGTGCATAAGTGTAATATGCAGACTGGAAAGTCCACTGACAAAGTGTCAATATGTGATGGCTTGGGATGAAAACATGTTGCTATTTTATCATAAACCATAGCCTATGTGAATATTTGCTTTAAATTTTGGACAGCAAATGATACCTGTCAGAAAATACAAAGAATAAGATGTTTCAGATTTGCAGTTTTATAACTACTGGGATATGACGCAGCAACATTAACACATCAGGTGAAAGTGTAAGGGTAGGGGTCAGCTCATACATCTACTAAAAGAGATTTGTAGGAGTTCATCAGTAGTGCACAAAGGCTGAGAAAGGCCAGAAATTTACCAGGGCAGTTTTGAGCTGCTTTTTAGATCTATAAAATAGCTCAGATGCAAGGGAATTTCACTGCGGGGGCATATCCATCGGGATGAAATTTTAATGATAAAGTGGCAGACGAGCCGACGTATCGTTTTTCCCAGGGGACACAAGCGGCTTTAATGAACAGACAACTGGATGTCCAACACCATTCAAAAGGAAATAGTTTTGGCACATGCATTCCAAAGACAAATTGTGTCTGAGGCCAGAGAATGCAATCTTAGTACTAACAAAACCACTGATGTATGTACCTCTGAGCAGTTTTGCTGTAGCTCCTCAACCCAAACGCAAGTCCAATGTTCAAACTTTCTGCAAACCATTGAACATATAACATTTGTACCTTAATATGTAGTAGATATGTTAACCACTGCATTTTAAATGATAAAGTTTTAACATGTGCTTAGGGTTAGGTACAAAAACCTCTTGGTTATGGTTAGAAAAAGATCATGTTCTGCTTTAAAACAACCAGTTTTGGTGGCACAATCCTCACTGGAAATGCGTTGCTTACAAAAACTGTTTTGATCTTTGTTGGTCTTCATTGGTCAGCAGCTGGCAGCCATCTTGCCTAAGTGCGCACATATGTAGTCATGAATGCACATTTATACTGCACAGCACCCCTCAGCAAAAGTATGTTCCTGTATGCATAGATAAGAGTTAGAATATATCCAACAGCCACACAGTCTGACACTGTACACTGTCGTGACTTGGCTGATAATGTTTATTGAGAAGCTACTCTTCTTTGCAAAGCAACTGGCCAGTCTTTCACGGACATAAATACAGCTTGTTAACTCGATAGCAGAGTCAAATGCAACAGTATGGAGACTGTGGCCATATTGGTCCTTTGGCATGTTTAAAATTAGACTGACATCACTGCTAAACATTTGTAAGATAATCAGGTGTTTTTATCTTTACTCCTGATGGCCTCTGGAGTTGTAGAAAAATTAAGGTTGGAAATCCATCAAAGGGAAGATTTCATGGCCTTTGTGGGATTTCTTTCTTACAAGTGACCTTGCTGTCACATGGTAGTGCAGTTGCAAACAGGTACTCTTCTGAAAGCTCTTCATGCCAGTACCCTCAGGGACACTTCAACATGTCAAATTGGAGAAATGGCTGTTGAAGAGCAACCTAAAAAATGCAAAAGACAATCAGTTTATCAGTCAGTCAGTTTTCGGTTGTGTGTTTAGGAATGCACCATCAAGCTTGTGTCCCTGGGAGTGCAGCAACACTCAACAGTAACATGACATTACAAAGAACAAAATGGAAAACGGCAGTATAGTATAACCGTATGCATACCCAAAGCCCTTGGCAATGGAAGCAGATGGCACAAATTTGATGCCTTGTGGGCCTGATTGCCTGTTGCCCCACAGCAATTTGATAGGCTATTTGCCAGCTTGTCACCATTTGTTTAAAGTAGGCAAAAACTAGAGTTTCTTTTGAACAAGATGCTGTCACCAGTTGAGTTTGCCTTTCAAAAAACACTTGAAATGAAAGATCTCTGTGCCAGCCAACTGCACAATATTACTGTAAACCACATTACTGGTTAAAAAAAAAAAAAATAAGCAGATTTAACATGGACTGGTTCTCCAGGAAAAAAAAACAACAAACTGCTAGCTTGTTAGAGATTATACTTTTTTGACTCCTGTGTGTGTTATCTGTAGGGGGTGGTACGTAGTCATGAACAGGCTTTCAGGATCTCAAGCATCTCTCTGAGCGGATTACCAAACATGAAAGCAGCAGGGCAACACAGGCTTGCTCTGCACCACCATTTCCTCCCACCGAAAAAACACCAGCAAGCATGTTTTAAATTGGTTCTCTCATAGCAGCAAAGCAGCTTCACATTATCTGACAGCCTTTCTGCTTTGCTAACTAGAGCGATGAATCCATCTCTAAATGAATACATGCTATTGCGACATTATAGAATGACAACACATTATCGTATATATAAAATGTAATAATAAGAAATGTACCAGAAACCATTTGAGCATCAAATATAAAGCGTTTCTGTAGTCATTATGGACTGAATTACTGTTGTGTCATACAGTATGAATTGCTAATCATGGCAAAACAGATGTTTATTTACATGGAAATATTATGAATTATTAGATTTAATTGGGTACTTGCATTCCCTTCACACTCCCTCTCACTTCGCTGGTGTCTATCAAACAGTTCATTTGTGAAGCCACAGGATACATTATTGATGCACTATTAGTACCACTCTGCTTTGAAAAACACAGCCATCTCAGTAGATAAATATGCAACCAGAGAAATCATTAAGCAGCGCGGCCAAGCTTGACTGCCACGAAGTTCAGCAAAGTGCAACAGCAGTCAAGCCTGTGTGTCTATAAAATCCCCCGGATCAATTGAAGAAATCAGAGACAGATCCCGACAGGAATAGCATGGCTCTTTGGCAAAAAAAAGTAAGTCACTGGGGCAAAATTGATTATTTGACAATCCTGCTTAACTCCACACATCAAGCCAAGCCGTATGGATTATCATTACACTCATGGACAATCACTCACACAAGTAGTGTGCCGGCCAGCCTTATGTCCAGCACAGCAGATAACACAGCTGACGTGGACGACTGGTGGCCAACAACCTGATTTCTACATGTCGAATTAATCACCAACAACCAGCTTAATCCACAATATAAGCCTCCTTCCAGCCTCTCTGATGCACAGAGCACATTCAGGGCTGATCACAATTAACTTCCTATCTTTTATTTGAGCCTATGTTGAACTGTTGTATAAGCCTCCCCCAGTTTACCTTGCCTATTCTCACAGAATCCATATTGCTTCTGAGACTGTTGAAAATATGAACAGTTGGCTTGGGTAGCAGGATCCTGCACAGTGTTAACAGTTGAATAACAACAATGCACACATCCAAATGTTGCTATTGTAACAGAAGTCAGTGTCAAACAGGCCCTGATGAGGGACTACGATAACTTGAGTCTCCCAACAGGCATTTCCCAAAATTCATTAATGGGAAGAATGTTTAAAAACAAACGCAGTGGATGAAAGGCTTTATTAAAGCCACGACCATTTTAATCACTTGTATTGTTGCAATATTATAGCCGGCACTGAGTGCACTGCTGCTGCTGAGCATCTCTTCAGTTGAAGGGTGAGGACTAAATCCTGTTTACAGGCAGTAAGAATCATGACATCGGGAGAAAAGGAGGAGACAATGTGACTGTGTTATTGAGTCACAAAGTGGCTCAGGAGGAGGAGGTGCTCCTCTGACCAAGTTGCTTTTGTTCACCAAACCTGTGAGCAGCTGCTGTTAATTTACAGCCAATCTCCAATAGTAAAATACTGTATTTGTGTAAAACTGTTTGAAGCAACAGGATGGAGGCCCATAACCTTAACCCATTGTTTTAAATTGCAGGACACTAAAGTATTTTTTTGGAAACAGGGTGCATGGAGAATTTGGAGCTCATTCAAAAGCTTGTTTTAAAGTCTTGTAATTCTAACATTAGGCTAGTGTTTTTTTTTCAGTCAATTTTCTTTCAGAAAAATAGATGGAAATAATTTGCCATCAACTCCCATGGGACTTCAGAAACTGTCATTTGGACAGGAGTTTTTCTCGAGGATGACTTTCCAAAATATTGTATATTTTAGGGACCTTTATCCATGTCAATTTTGTTTCTTTTGTATAACTTTCAGTTTATTATTTTTCAGTTGTTTGTTTTAAATGTCTTTTTTTTTTAAATTATTACTTCTTACTAATTTCTTGCTAATTTTAGGTCATTTCTTCTTTTATTTTTCATTTCCTTCTTAAAAAATCAAGCCAAATTGCTCAGGTTTCAGTGAGTTAATATGTAAACCCTTACACACTCAGCAGAGTTAAAAACTTTCGACTGCAACTGTATTTGTCGCACCAGAGGGCAGTTACAGCATACAGTGTTTTGCTGTTTAAGTTGATGGACTTGTGATTGTTTTCTGTTTCTAAACAGCTACTTGGCATTTTTTCCTCTTGCCTTCCCTTGCGTGTTAAACCATCTCTCTATAACAAATTCAAATATGCAGGAGTGACTGACACATTCAGGTTCTGCCCAAGAATCATAGAATAGGACAGAAGGGCCAGACAGTGATGTGGCATATGCAGGTGTGGTATAAGCACACAGACACATTCAGAATGCATTACCCCTGCTTCAAAACGGGCGTTTTTTGTTTTTGTTTTATGAGACTTTAACACGATCAACATTGCCTCTCCCTGTGCTCTAGCATCAAAAGGGAACACTTGCGATGTGGAGTCGAGGCATAGTTGGTTGGATGTGATCATTAGCTTCAGAAGTGAAATGAAAGGTGCCACGTTGAGCCCTCCGGAATCAACTCCTCTACTCAGTGAGCCATCGATTTCATTTCTAACTCCACTCATTTGCCCCCTCTGTATGAAGATCCACCAGGCTATGTCTGCCTTTACATATTTCAGCTGTCTCCACTGATGCTGCATTCCTTTCAGAGCCACAGCCTCACCTGACATGACAGTCACAACATACAGAGGCACATATTTCAAGCACCAACACAGAAAAACTGAAAACTAAAGTAGCCCCTGTACTTCTTAAGATTCATGCCTGCGGGCCTCCCGGAGTGTAAATTGCGCTGTGTCAAATTATTTGCTTGTATGCCAGAAAATGGCAACCAGCTATCTATTGGAGCAATTCTTCCAGCAGCAGTGCTAGAGAAAGAATAATTGTTACAATATTTCAGCATTCTGGTAACTGTGTTGAAATCCAGCTGGAGAAAGAGGCATCGGATGATTTTCAACAGACAAGTTTTGTTGGGAGCAATGAGAAAGAGAGCAAAAGATGAATATGCCAGAGGCTCCAACTCTGGGGACCTGGGGGAAGAGGATGGCATATTTAATGCCAGCATTTTCATGCATTTTCTATTCAGCACCAGCATCTCTTGTATTGCATACAAAAGCGAGCCCCAGTCATATTAATCCACATGTAAATTTCAGTGTCAGTGTTCTTTCAGGGGGACTGCACAGGGATTTGCAGGGACTCCAAGAGGGCAATGGCAGATGTGAGAGTAGGGAACTGGAAAGAGGTTGGAGCTTGAAAACCCCATAATTCTTTAGCTACATAGCAATATTTAAGTGAGGGATACTCAACTTGCTTTGCTTAGGAGCCACTTTTTCAAAATGACAGGAGGGCCTCTCAAATTCATGTTTCTAAGTTTTTAGGACACACAATTTGTGGACATTTCTAGAATTCCAAGTTATTTCTAGGACTTAAAGACATTTCTCAGATTTTAGGATGTTTCTCAGATTATCTGTCGTGAATTGCTTTATTTTTGTTGTGAATTAGAAAATGGTTGGGGGGCCACCTGGCAGTGTGGGCCATAAGTTGAGTATATCTGTTTTAAGTGTTACAGCGATGAACCTGATATGGAGGGTGGGGACAGAGGGATGGGATGGCACTGGGAGAAGTGCTGTGTTAGTGCTACAGCGCAGAGGCAGGCTGGCTGCCTGCTAATGATGCCCTGAATTGCGTTTGATGAGTTGATGGCTGCTGCGTCCATGTGCTTGAACGTTCTCCAGTCATAGTTTATCTTCTTTATGGTGAATGATGCCTTCACCCGAGAGAGATGGATGAATGGACTGACTTTTTCTGACATTTATTTGTAATGCTGTTTGGCATGATAATCACTTCTGGCCATCTGATATGCTAGCTATCAAATCAGACCCCGCTAACAGCAAGGTTAGGTAATTAGGGATATCCTGTCATTGTGCTCAATCAGGTTCAGCTCAAAGCTTCAGCTTCATGTCTAATTAGCTGGTGAATAATGTGATTGCAAGATGGTGAGGTCACATACAGCTCAGTGATATTCAAGTTCCAGCAAGAATTAAGAGATTAGTTGACACCGTTGGCTTTGTTCATGTACAGCAGATCACAACAGGGACTAGGGGACCAAGTTCCTGTCAACTTACTGTAGGTGGAAGTCATTGTTGGAGGTTCCAGCTCATAAATGAAAGGTAATAATAAAGTGCTAAAGGATATAAATGTCGCCTTTTTTATGTCCTCAGGCATCAGGTTGCCTGAGAGGCTCAGCGCACAAATGACTAATAGACATCCACACGTATCTTCAAACTAGAGCTTTGCTCACAGAGCCCAAGGCAAGAAACCTACAGTTTACTCTTTTCAAAAGGAGACAAAAGAGAAATAATATAGATTCAGGCCTATCCACATTCCACTTCAAGTTTAATACTATTAATTTAAGATGATTTTCACTGAATTCTTGTAAAGAGCTTAACTCATTTCATAAGGGAAATGAGGATGAAAACAGGCTGAGAATAAACATCTATTGCAGTTTTAACATCTAATGTTCACAACATTTGTGTTCTTCATCTTGCTCTTTTTGTTCCTTTTTTCTCTGTCTTTTCTTCTTCCTTTGCACCTCAAATACTACGAGTTCAAACACAACCCAATTTAACTGACAAACATAATGATCCCCACAACTAATGTGAAGAAATTATTTACAACAACCTCATACTTTGGCCAGTAACTCCTGAACCAAGACGGGCACTTTTGTCACTTAAACTGAAGGCAAATTTATTGTCAATTGAATACATTTAGCCCAAGATCCCAAATTTGGACTGTGGACTGGACTGTACAATCTATACAGCACACCACAGCAGCTATTCTTAGAACCTCAATTGAGTGCCCCAGAGATGACGTTTTTGTGCAGGTCAGCCCAGAAGCTAACATCGCCCTGGCTCACTTGTCAAAAAACCTATGGGATTTTTCCATTAGATTTTGGATCATTGCCAAAAATAAACTAAACAAACGTTCATGATTCTTACACATTTTGTTCATCAAGATAATCTTCTTAAAAATATAGCATGTTCAGTTGTTTTAAAGCCTAAATGCAATCACCAGAAATAAAAAGCTAATGCTAGGCTAAAATATACTACACAACGGCTGCATTTCCACTGGTACGAGGCTGTAAACCCTTTTTTTGCAGCAGTTCAGCTTGATTTCGATCTGTAGTCTCATTTAGCCCCTTTATAGCAACCATCTTCTTCTAAGACATGTAAAAGCTTCAAAGCTTACAGTGGGGTGTTTACTGACCTATTTTATGTTGAAGAACAAAAAGTGAAAGTCTTTCAAGCTTGGGTTAACCACCGACCTTATTTCAGGCTTCTAACCAAAAACCAATTGAGGCAAAATTGAGTGTCTGACTCCTTAGAGGGTCTTTTAGTAAAACCAAATGCTGAACAAGAGTTTATTAGATGACTGGAAATTATAATTGACTTTAATGAACTGAAAATACACAAATAGTGACAGCTACAGCTATGCCTATGTTCTATGAATCTTGGGTCACACCATGGTTACATTACCAACATTGTTGCAGTGACTTAAAAAACAGATAGCATCCATCCGTCACTCAGGCTGCTAACAATTTTACATGGGGGTCTATGGGGACTGACTTGCTCTTGGAGCCAGCCTCAAGTGGCCATTAGAGGAACTGCAGTTTTTGACACTTCCGTTCCAAGCAACCCCTATTGACAGCTATATAACTGCCAGCACCTGAGCCACACAATCTCCTCTGCACCACAAAGACTCAAGGATACCATTGAAAAGGGACAGAGACAAGGATTAATCCATTGCCAGCCTTTTCATTTCCACCATGTTAAGTCAAAACCTGCTTTTTTTCCTCACCATTTCTCTGCCAGACTGATTCAACCTCATAAATAACATTTTAAGCAATGTTTAGTTTTAATAGTCTGGTCATGCTTCATGGCACCACCATCCGGCCTGATGGTGGCTGACATTAGTATTAGAAGTTTGCTGGGGAAACAGGCAAAAAAGTAGATGCATAATTTAAAAACCAGGGCATGAAGGACTTTCAAGTAATAAAAATCACTTCACATGTGCCCCAATGGCACATGGCAATATGTTAGTTCTTTCACCATATTGTGTCTTTTGATTTAGGATCTTTATTTTGATCATTTTAAAAGGACAATTAATGCAAAAGATTTAATAGAATTCCCAGCATGTACTATACCATATACTATTTTCAGATCAGTGAGGTTTTGAGGTATTCCGTGACTGGATAATGATCATAGTGTTTTTACTCCTACCTAATTTTTAATTAAAAAAGTTTAACATTGTGTACATTTGAAAAGTGTTTTACTGCTGGAATCATGACCTTTCAGTAAAATTAGGCTGTATGCAGTAGAAAGATGCAAATCCTTTGGAAATTGGTGCTACGTGACCAGAGAAAGCAGAGAAAAAAAGATGCTTTTGCGTAAGAAGTAGAAACCCTACAACTACCAGAATGCACTGTACCCCCCCCCCCCCCCCCCCCCCCCCCCCCAAAAAAAAAACTCTTGGTGGTGGGTGATGCAATGTGAACTCGTGTATGTGAAACAATGGTAAGATATGATCTCATATTACAGTTACATTGTCAATATTTTTTGAAAAAACTGTAGGAATATATAATATAATAATATATATATTAGAAAGAGAGAAAGAGAGAGAGAGAGAGAGAGAGAGAATGTATGTGTATATCTAGGAACTGGTTAGATGGAGGAAAGTTTATCTCAGTCCTTCTACCCACATTGTTTTGACACAAAGCTGGTTGAAAATTGGCAAAGTATCTCTTTCATGCAAGTCAATGCAATAGTGGCAATGCTATTCTGCTAGCTCAGTTTGTGCGATCAGCTGGTGAAATGAAAGCAACAGCTCATCCAAAAAACTGGTAATGTATCAGCTTAGAACAAAGTTGCACTCCACGTGGAGTCTTTGCATCAGCTACTGTAAGAAGTGTGGTTACTGTCAGAGTCCTGATGGGAGAAAAGACACCTGGAGAGTGAATGGTGAGTCAGAAAATTGGATGGAAATGAGAAGCATAGATATTATTCATTATAGGGCATGAATAAGATGAAATGCTGGCTAAGGAAGCGTTTTGATTGAGAAGAATAAATGGTGGACAGTTGGGGGACAAATGAAACACTGATGGATCTGATGCGTATGTGATGGCTAGATGGACTCATTCCAGGACCATTTAACTAACCTTAGTGAGTTCACAGCCACTTTGGAGCATCGGTTCAAATAAAAGTTGTCCACAAATTCCATATAAGTTTGGCACTATTCATACTTATTAAATTCTGCCCCCACTTATACTGCTCCTCTTTGTGATCAATAATTAAGTTGCCCCTGCAAGTCACATACTGTACCACTCAATGGAGCCATTAACAAAGGCTTCTCTGTTCAGAGACGAGTATTACGATGTGCACAATGGTCCTGCTGAATCCTAATGCAGGGACAACTCAGATCTACAAGCATCAAATGAAAGATGAGCACTGCACAGTATTAGAAAAGCCTCCACCATCAGGGGATAATGGAAAGAGCCGTGGTAACAAACTGACAGCAGTGAACCAATAGTGCTGCTATACAACTTTTCCTTTGTCATGATTTTAGGCTTGGCTGTGGCTATTTTTTCCCTGACTGAGTATTCTGCAGCTTTTATGCTACATTATCTGGAAAAATACAAATATGCATCATCATCCATAGGTGGCATTTACACTTAGGGACAGTTCCAGTGATTTTTTGAAATGATGGATAAAATGAAATAATGTTAATCAACAAATGAAAATGCTTTGAGAAAGGTTTATTGCACAAAAAAATGCAATGCAATGAATCTAAAGAAGAAACAAATGTGCATTGTCGATTAAAAGTAACATACGTTCAAATAAATTTTCCCAAATCTACCGACTTTTAAATTACCTAAAAACTTGCATGTGTTGATCAGTAAGTAACAAATTCATGAATTAGTTTCTTCTTGTCGAAGTTATCCATTCTCTCTTTGAGTAAATGGTAACACATATGTCAACAAACACACATGGTGGGATGATGCTGCATGGTATTTACAAAACAGCACATGGCAACCAAGGCATGACGGTTAGGATTCGGCATCAAAGTTAGTAGTTAGTAAAGAGGCACATGGTAAGGTGTAGGAAAAAAATCACATCTACATGGGAAGCGAACTTCACACTCCCGCATGAAAGTCTGTTGTCTGTGGGACCCATTCACCTCTGCATCCACCCACATTATGAGCGTACTCGCACTCTTTTTATTACGAGGTTAACAGCAGCATTATTACCTCAAGCAGTCCTTCAGTGTTTCATGTGCAAGGGACCGCTTCAATCCTGCCATGTTCTTTGATGCCGCCCGTGCATGTTGCATGTGGACGCACCTGGTGCTATCCAGCTGTCGGCTAGAGTATAATAAAAATGCCACCAGTTTTGTCCATTCACATTCTCATCTGATCCAACCATGTTCCAGGTGGACACAGAAGGTAGTTTTTGGCGTCATGCTTGTGTGCTGAAAGCACTGATGGTATTTGACGAGTTTGGATTGAGAACTGTCATTCCATAGTTATCAAATACCACTGCTATGTCAGTGAGTCTGGCAGAAGATACTGAAACCAAAAGCCACCTTTCAGGCTTTGTGATACCCTGCTGGGGGTGTCAGTTTGTAACACAGTCAGACAGAACCTTTCACGGTGTTACGATATGCAGCCAGTCAACCAGATGGCACTTGGTTCGGCAGTGAGGTATGCGGAACCTGTTGCACCTGTATTATATACGACAAGTTGAGATGCTGCCAGTGATGATGAAATATAAGGTGTGCAAAGGTCTCTATGGACCATTTAAAACTTGACAATATAAACATTCTAAAATGGGTCCTTTTGTATTTCCTCTATGAATATTTGCAGTGTATGCGAAAGACATCAGCTGACAGAAGTAAACATGGACCCAAGCTGTTGCCTAGCAATGCAGTTCCAGTGAAAGGGTCTAATTGGTCATGTGGGAGGGGTGGTGGATGGATTTGTGACCCGTGACCCGGTGTTTGCTTCATGCATGAATGTAAAGTCAACCATGATATTTTTTCCAAAACCTAACCATGTGCTTTTGTTGACTAAACCTTCCTATCGGCTCTTGTTGACATCCCAGTATTGGTTTCAGCATCTGGAAACATCAACAGCAGACACAGAAGGATATCTAAAGCATAATATGTAGATGCAGAAATCCACTGGCAAAGTGACAATATGTGACGACTTGGTATGAGAATGTGTTGGATGTGCTAATGTTAGGAGGTTACTTCCCCAAACTGAAAAAGAACTGAAGAGTAAATTCATGGCTACGTGTGTGTTGACTCAGCAGAGATAAAATTAAAGGAAAGAAGTTTATCTACAGTAGATATAGATAAATATTTGAAAGAAATACAGAATGAGCCTCACTGCATTATATTCCATAATATTTTGATACTCTGAATTGTCACTTGTTGCCTAAATTTTGTGTTTTCCTCTACAAAAGTAAGGACTTTTCTACCTCGAATTGATGTCTAAAAAATTCCCAGAGTGTAGGAAATGAAGTGTTTGGCACTCAAAAATTTCTGGGGGAGAAGTACTGGACCACCTCTGCAGATGTGTCTCCCTTCAATATTGAAATATAACCTACACCTGTTGAAGAAGTGCAGGTTATCCCTTTGCATGCACCATTTTCTCTATGACATGCAATCATTATCTACTTTGACTTAATAATGATCCCCTGATAACACTAAAACTAAAACTAAACTAAACCTAAAACTGCATGTGTTGCAGAAAAAAAGTGTTTTTGATGTGAGTCCTTTTGTTCCCACCACTTTCAACACAAAGTAACACACTTTAAATTGTCCGCTGCAAAACAAAAAAGTAAAAAAAACTGGAAATCTTTTTCAAGTAAACCTACAGGAAGCCATAAACTGAGGCTGAGTATAGAACCCAAGCCAACATTTCCTCACATGAACTGCTGCAACAACAAAATCAAATCACCTGGCCTGAAGCCATGTTTGTGCTGGGAACATGTCTCTCTGCAGCAAATATTTGGGTTGGAACTTTTAAATTCACTGTTTAACAGCTATGAGTGATACATGTCAACTTCAACAACCATATTATCTGAACACTGAAATATTTCTGTGGCATTAAAGGTCCAGTGTGTTGGACTTAGGCTTATATATTGGCAGAAATGAAAATAATATAAGAAGCATGTTTACTATAGTGTATAATCACCTGAAAATAAAACTGTTGTATTTTCCTTACCTCAAAATGAGCCACTTATGTAGAGGGTGGGTCCTTGTCTATGGGAATTGACAGGATGACCACTGTGTTTCTACAGTAGCCCAGAGCAGACACATTTCAATACCAGTCCCTTGATGGGCATTGATAACTCAAGTTATCATGAAAATGACATGTTATATAAATCCACTACAGTGCCACTTTTATTAAATTGGAGCATTACAGACTGCACCAGTGTCTCCACCAACACAAAGTCCAGTCCAGTGGTCTCCTCCTCATCTGATCCCGACATAAAACTAAACAGTGTTTGCTGCCACACGCCCACAGGAACAGTCAGTGGAGCTGATTAGAAAACTGTCTGGTGAGGGTGAAGGATGAGCCTTTAGACTTCCATCATGTGGATGGAGCCTGCAGACGAATCTACTGAACTTCATAAACAAACTCGATCAATTGCAACAATAAGACCATGTGAGTCGGCCTCCTCTTTCGACACACAAGAATGTTAGCTATTTTCAATTCAAGACTTTCAGTATTTCTAGCCGTTCCCATGGATAGCTACCATTTCTGACTAAGCAATAATGTAGTGAGCAAAAGCAGTTGCCAAACAATCGAGAATAGAGATTATTTTAGGTTCAAAAACATGTCTCAGAGAAAGAGCAGCTCTGAAAAATGAACTAATCTCTGCATGTGAGATGAACCTCAGACAGCAGAGGATTCAGGGTGTTTCTGACTAAGCGGCATAAGTGAAAGGCCTCATGACTCATACTCAAATCAGGTTTGCATTTGAAAAAAATCAACATGATTTTTAGATTTCGACAGTACAACCTTAAAAAGACAGTTTGACATTGATGTTAAAATAGTATTTCATTGCTGGAAAGATGGTATTTTCATAAAACTAGGCTGTCTATGTGAAAAGATGCAAAGACTTTTGAAACTAGCGTTATATGACCAGAGAAAACACAGAAAAAGGACCTTGGCATTTGATTTTGCTCAAGAGGTAGAAAACCTACAACTACCAGAATGCACTGTGCCACACCAGACCAATAAACGTTCCCACTGGTGGGTGACGAATGTGAGCTTGTGCGATTTAATGCTGCGTTCATGTGAAGGGTGTGAGTTTTAGAATTGGGAAGTCATTCCTCCCACGTTGGGTTCATGTGTTTTGAGGTGGTAACAACATTGAGGCGACAAAAAAAATTTGCATTTAAACAAGAGGTTGATAGCTGTTTCCAATTTATTCATGACAAAGAAGAGCAAAGGAAATGGATACAAATTTCAAATACACGTATTTTTTTCATGAAAATGTCTGCCTATTAAAACCAGTAGGTGAAGTAAGCGGTGATGCTATCTTTAAAAATTAATATTTAATATGTGAATTAATAAAAAAAGTTTCTCGTCATTGACCAAACACGGCCTTTTGCCCACCATGTTTATACATTTGTGACGTCAAGTCAATAACTCATGTTCGTGTTCATCTCCAAGTTTTTCCAACATGACAGATGTTTTCCCAGTGGGACAGTTATCATTCCAATTATTTCAACATCACATTAATGCAGCATAAGAAAGAAACAAAACAAAACAAACAAAGAAAACAATAAGGGTGCTTTCTGGTGACCAAGTATCTTGTATTTAAGTTAAACGGAAAATATGTTTCTGCAAACATTTTAGAAATAGGCATCTCAGTGATTTATATTTGATCAGAACTGCTTAGTATACAACAACAACATGTAACAATCTTGTATTACAGTTAAACCGTAAGATATAATATATTTTTGAAGACACTGAAGGTGTGAAATAGGCAATACAGTAATGGAATCTTTGTTTACATTTGATCAGTGCTTAGTTTTACAGTTTAAACTGAATTATATATATATATATATATATATATAATAAGATGTATTTATATACTATTCTCTGTGCGTCCAGAAAAATGTGCTTTAAGAGTTCAGGTGCTTTTATACTTTCCATGCTCTAGCACAGTGGACGCAATTAAGATTCTTGTCTGCTGGGATCAAGGGAGAAAAACATGTTTTGATGTTCCGCTAATCTCAACCCAGTCGTTTTTGTTTTAAAACGGCCAATCCATAGTGGCGTCAGATCAGAAAACTGTTTTATTTTGGAGATAGTGATTTCAAAGTCAACGTTATTGTCAATTCTGCCATATGGACAGAACATAGAGAGGATCAGAATGCTGTTTCTTGTAGAACACAGTGTTGGTATATACAGGTATTAAAACAATACAACCACAGCAACAGCAACAACACAACAAAACAACAAAACAACAAGGGTTTAAATATACTCGAATTTGTAACTGTTTTGAAGGCACTGATAAACAATGTTGTCCTGTTGATAGGGCCATCAGATCAGAAAATGCTTGGATGAGTTTTTCTGGAAGGCTATAATAAACCACAGGGCACATATTTTTGCAGTTGTTGTTGTTTCTTTGCCCATTTTATTTTATTTTATTTTTTTACTTTTACATCTTTAGAATTTCTTAAGTCTCCTGGACTCAATACATGTGAAACTGGCAGGGTACTTGGCCCCTTTCTTTATTTGTTAATGTGTGTTTTTTCTTTTAATTTAGAGAACATCTTGTTTTTCCTAAACTGGCTGTGATGTTTGTTTATTAGTTTCATGGTCATGATTAAATGAACAGAGGGTAGTGTCTCAACTGGTTATCGCGGAACCCTGTACTTTGGCTCTGCACATAACAGCTTTATCACTGTTTCCAACATGCTCTCATCCCAAGTCGTCACATGTTGCCACTTTGTGGTGGACATCCACGTCTACTTATTACACTCTAGATATCCTTCTGCATCTACTACTGACATTCCAGGATGCCTCTGCCATGATATCAACACAAGCACATGGTGGCATTCCGCTGCATGTGGTTGTGTTTCAACAACAACATCACGTGACAACCAACGCCGGGGTGTCAACAAAAACACATGCTGACACGGATAGTTAGGATGAGGAAAAGGAGGCACATGCAGTACAGAAAATGTAGAAAAAACATCACATTCATTAGGAAGCAAACACCAGACTTAAATTAAAGTCCGGAGGTCTTTTGGACCCATCCACTGCCCCTCCTGCCTGCCTTTTAGGGACCTTTGTGCTCTTTATATTACGTTGGGACCGGCAGCGTTTCAATCTGACGCTGTTCTGTGGCGTATCATGCGCACACGCAAGAGGTCTGTGCAGCTGCGTTTTCAAGTAATGCCGCCAACTTAAGTATCGGGTTGCCATGGCTGGCGCTGACCAGTCTGACAGCATTTAATAACACCGTCACTGGTTCCGTTCGGCCAAGTTCTCAGCTTATGCCCTCCAGAGACATATCATGGACGTGAAAGGCAGCTTTTGGTTTCGAGACCGTACGCCGAAAGCAGTGTCAAAGCAGTGGTATTTGACTATTACGGAATGAGATCAGGCTGGCAGGATGGGAGATTTAAAATGTTAGCAGTTAGTAGCTAACTCAAAAAGTACAGCAGCCAAAAATGTCTGCACATTGTTGATACAATGAGATTCAGCAGTCATATAAAAGGGACGGGTAACAATTGTTATTGCCATGTTATGTCATTGTTATTGTTTATAACGCACCGGAGATTATACGTCACGTTAGTGGCAGGCACTGTTGTGTTAAACTTTATGTTCGTCCTACGTCTTCATGCTGGCTTCTGCGATGCCGGCATGCTGTCAAAAATCACACACTGAAACAGCATGATGCTGCCCTTGTTTGGTTCTTTGTAAAAATGGAAAGGCTGCACAAAAAAGGGACTTTAGAGCAGCTCTGTAGTGCAGTCTCTGTTTAAAAAGAGCTATAGTCACCTCCAGACCCCCACCTACCCCCACACACTATACCCCACTGATCCAGCCTGCGGACACAGAGATGATAGCACTGAAGCAACACTTGGAGTGAACCAATTTTCAAGAATGGCCTCATTTTTCTGCCAAAATAATAATTTGAAAGATTCGACAATCACATTAAAATTCTACACGCAGCAACACTAACTTTCAAATGAACATGTCAATATGAACACAGAGCATGCATAGTAGTTGACTGGTTGAATGCATGTGTTTTGCGTGCATTAATGTGGGTGTATGAAGTTATGTGCGTGTGTGCTAATGAGGCAGCTTTGTGCAGCACAAAACCAGAGACCAGAATTGGGTTCAAACAGACAGGCTGGGAGAATGTGAGCAGGGGGGTGGCTGAACACTGCTCTCTTTTCCCACATGAGCTGCTTTCCAATTTTCCCCACTCTTGAGGAAAAAAGTAAGCAGCGTGTTTCCTCTGACAGAAGCCACAGAAGTCATCCTGACAGAGGAGAAAGCTCATTCCTCAATGTTTGCATTTCATGCTCAATACCTGACCTGATTTTTTTTCTTCATCTATTAATAATCCTGCTAGTTATGAAAATTGATATTAAGCCTTTGAAACCTTTGTCAACATGGCCTTTCACAATTATTTAAACCTTTGGATCCTGAGCAAATTGGTTTGATTTTCTTCCAAAACATGGGAAAAAAGGGTTTCCCAAGAAATATCCTGCAAATTGCAATAAATGAGTAGATTTAGATAATTCATAAGTATCATAATTATATGTTTAAAATGATGGCACAAAATTATAATTATTTTTAAGCACCCCTTTTAAGTCATTCGTTTTTGTTTTTGAGTTTACTTTTTTCTTTTTTGTACTATTTTTCAATTAATTTTCTTGTACTTTTTTTTTCTTTTACTAATTTTTTGCACATTTTTGGGATCATTTCTTCTGAAATTGCTTATTGCCCCCTTCCCATGTTTTGAAACTGTTTGCTCAGGTTTCAAGGGTTAAAAATGTTCTTCACTAAACTATGCTGAAAGACTTAGTTTACAATTCGTAATCTTGTAAACCAGCACTCAGAGTTCTAAAATGTAGGAAACAGGCTGTCCTTATTGAATCCTCTTTTCCTGTAAGAAAACTAAAACGGCTGCAGTTTTTATTTATCTGTGAAATAACTGCAATAAAACTGAGCAGTGTTTCATGTCTGCATGCTGCACACCACAGAATGAGAATGGACTATTTCACAGCCAACAGAGTATTTAGTATAACAGTGGTGACTCGGCCATCGGGAGGACTGAGATAATTTCCAGTTCAGCCCTCTGAATGAGACGATGCAGAAAGAGCATTGTGGTAATCTGTCTTTTCTGTGCCAAGTCATTTGTGAAAATAATTTAAGAGAAGGACCTGCGGTGATAATTTTTCCTTATTTGACTACTGATGAGCCACACCACATTTGGGAGGGGGGTTGTTTATTTATCTTTATAAAGCAAGGTGTCAAGTAGGATTTAACAAAGGAAACTACCCGCCTGAGCTCAAACGCTTCTATCATTCCAAGAAAGAACCAAGGGTGCATGTTTAAAAGCTTCTTTTTAAGCTTCTTGCTTCTTCAGAATTACATATTTCTCAGCAAAGACTAAGAATACTTTGTGCATGACTTGCACAAGACCTTATATGTATGAAATGTGATAGACTGTACAGAATAGGGATAGAAACACAACAAGTGTTAGAGTTTCAGTTCCCTCAGCAAAATAGGTCCAGAATAAGTTCAGGCTAAATTTGTGATTAGTGTTTGCACTCTTTTGAAATGTCATGCTTAACCCTTAGGCACTGTTTGACACATTTTATACCCCTTTCATGCCTTATTCTTTGATAATTTAGGCCGTGTTCGTGCATATGGCATATATTTTTAGCAAGATTCTGTGTTTTTGTTGAATCTTGAAATTTCCAGCTCAGCTCCTGCAATAGGTCTAAAATGCACTGTTAAAACAAAACTGTCACATTCATTCTGTAAGTGCAAAAAATGCACCACTGAAACCCGTTCAAACTGCAATTTTGGATCCTACAGTCATTGAAGTTTAAAAACATGCAGTGTATTATTTCTGGGTGTCATTCTTTTAAGGCTTTTGGATTAGAATTTATTTATTTTTTTTTTACTATTTTCCACCTGATAACGCCTATTTTTTTCCTTCTTTTTTTTAAAACCGTTTTTGGCATATAGAGAAAATTCATGCTGTTTTCACTAGGTATACTGTCACAGACGATGCTGCTGCAAATCATTGACATTATCCATGCTGGGATAATAATATTTGTTTTTAAATCTACTTAGCATGTAGTGTATTGAAAATAATTAATTGTTTTTGTATTTTCTTTTATTTAAAACATAGTGGCATCATGGACA